>NC_089845.1:166714570-167349570 GCF_035609145.1 Eleutherodactylus coqui
TCCGGAGGGGTCCTGTGTAACCGCTTACCCCTTGTATCCCCCCTCTTAGGCTCCATTGCCATCTACATGTTCCGGGTCCTGTGTAACCGCTTACCCCTTGTATCCCCCCCCCCTTAGGCTCTAGCGCCATCTACATGTGTAAGCTGTGTAACCTCTTCCTTCCCGGTGCTGCTGCTACATGTGCCAGCATGCCCTGAGGGGTCCCGTGTAACCGCTTACCCCTTGTATCCCCCCCTTAGGCTCCAGTGCCATCTACATGTGCCGGCGTGCCCTGAGGGGTCCCGTGTAACCGCTTACCCCTTGTATCCCCCCTTAGGCTCCAGTGCCATCTACATGTGCCGGCGTGCCCGGAGGGGTCCTGTGTAACCGCTTACCCCTTGTATCCCCCCTTAGGCTCCAGTGCCTTCTACATGTGCCGGCGTGCCCGGAGGGGTCCTGTGTAACCGCTTACCCCTTGTATCCCCCTTAGGCTCCAGCGCCATCTACATGTGTAAGCTGTGTAACCTCTCTCTCCCGCTCGCCCGGAGCTGCTGCTACATGTGACCGAGAACCCACCAAAGAAGGCCTGAGCCCCGAGCACATCATCATCCCGCTCCGCCCGTGGCTGTGCCGTCCGGCCGGCAGCGCAGAAGTGAGATGCAGGTCTGTCTTCATGGCTTCTGCCCCCCCCCCTCCCTGCGACTAACAAGTCTGGAGCGTTATCATAGGGAATAATGGATGAGGGATTCTCTTGTCCGGCAGCGCAGTGTGAACCGCAGCCGCCGCATCAGCGGGCGGCAGGACGGACCTGACTGCCTCAGCGCTTCATTGTTTTCATTGTTTGCAGAATCCGTTTTCAAGTTTCCTCTACTTTCTCTTTTTTCAAAATATATATGGTGAGGCAAAAGTCTGGACACACCCCCTTTAACTGGTGCATTAATGACAATATGACTTCCAATGTGTGAAAGTTTTGTATTTAGTGAGCGGCTGCATTTTTTGTCCTGGAGGAGATGTCTTTGGCAGCCATTTTAACTCCGCCTATTGAATTCAGGAAGAGGCTGTGATGTGTCCGTCTTGGCTCATAAATCCTCTGTCCCTAATTGTTTAGGAAGATGACGAGGTCACAGTTGGCCATCCAGGGCCTCTTGTCATTGCGGGTTCACTTAGCGGGGATAAGCCCCTCCGGATGTTAGAGGACACCGCCCTCCCATCTGTGGTCAGTGACAGCAGTGAGTTCCCACAATACTCTCCACAGGATGGCGCACCTCCGCACTTTGCTGTGGCTGTACGCAGATGGCTGGATGTGCAATTTCCTGGGCACTAGATTGGGCGTAGCGGTCCGGTAGAATGGCCGCCAAGGTCATCGGACTTAACAGCTTCGGACTTTTATCTCTGGGACCATTTTAATCCATCAAGACTGGACTAACCTCTAACCCTGTGCATGCGGAAGGATGGCGGACACATCGAACCTGCCATGTAGAGCGCTCTGGGAAGCTCTGCCTTAAAGGGGTTGTCCGGCCATAAACATTAGGTCTCATTACTTCTGTTTGCCCATTTCCATGCACTTTGTAATATACATTGTACATGGAAAATGAAGCAAACAGAAGTTTTGGACTTACCTGAAGGGATGCCCCCCCCCTGTGTTGCTCCTCGTCGTCCCTGGTTACCACAAGAATCTCTCTTCTTGTCGGGCCAGCTCTTGTCGGCGCGGGAACGAGCCCCTTCTCATCCGCGCATGCGCAGTTCTTCTCTCTGCAGCCGGGACCGATATACGAGCTTCTTGTGTGCAGGAAGGGGGGAAGGATGGAAGAGCCTCAGAGCAGGAACTGAGCTCTCGGACCTTAGCCCCGCCCCCGTCCCGCCTCTCCTCATTGAAAATAGTGCAGAGGGGCGGAAAGGAGGCAGAGAGGGGGCGGGAGCTCAGTTCCTGCTCTGAGGCTCTTCCATCCCCCCCCCCCCCCCCCCCCCCCCCCCCTGCACACAAGAAGCTCGTATATAGGTCCCGGCTGCAGAGAGAAGAACTGCGCATGCGCGGATGAGAAGGGGCTCGTTCCCGCGCCGACAAGAGCTGCTGCGGCCCGACAAGAAGAGAAGATTCTTGTGGTAACCAGGGACGACGGAGGAGCAACACAGGGGGGGGGGGCATCCCTTCAGGTAAGTCCAAAACTTCTATTTGCTTCATTTTTTCATGCACAATGTAATTACAAAGTGCATGGAAATGGGCAAACAGAAGTAATGAGACCTAATTGTTTATGGCCGGACAACCCTTTAACCCTTTCAATCCACTGTCTGACGTCTGAAGACATTCTGATTGAAGGCTGTACAGCTCCGATGTCGGAAGACAACCAACAGGGTATTCTTACTGTAGATTACTGGCCTCCCAATTAATACTTTCACACATTGGAAGTCCATTTTCTTATGGTTACACCAGTTAAAAGGTGTGCTGCCTCATCCTGTAGATGGGAGATGGGAGGGGGGATAGATCAGTGGAGTACGTTGGTTATAGATGTTATGATAATAAGGGAACCTGTAGATCACACATGGGGTCTCGATGAATGACTGCCATGTGTTCAGGGTGAACCTGCTCTCATCTGTGAGGAGAACGGGGCGCCAGTGGCGGACCTGCCAATTCTGTTCTCTGCAAATGCCAATCCAGCCGCCCGGTGCCTGGTTGTTGGCGCAGGCCCAACTATAGGGCTTCGGCCCTGGGGGCCACCCTCATGGAGTCTGTATGACGGTTTAGTCAGTAGCTGCTGGAGGGCATATTGTAGATCTCCTGCAGCTCCTCTGCTCTTGATGCCGGCTTCATACCCTTCTGTTCAGCTCTCTTGTGTCGGGACTCGAACCTGGGACCTCTTGTGCTCCAGACGGGGGCTCAACGCAAGAAACAGATGAGTGCATAAAGTTTTCCTGCAGAGACTTGGGAAGATGTGTATGCAGATTTTTCTTGCACACAGGTTTCTATAGCCTACAGTAGTTTGATTTCAGCTGTGCTGCTTCCGAGGACGGCGGCTCGGCACTCCCCACACCAGGCTGTTGTAACCGTCCTGGGCATCACAAGCTGATTGGAGATCACTGAACGTTGGTCCTCCGATCGTATAACCCCTTAGATGCTGGAGTCATAGCGTCTACAGCAACTAAGGAGTTTGATGGCTAGCGGGGGCTCCCTCTGTCAGCCCACCAGTATCTGCAATGCATTCCCAGGGGGGCCGATGCTTTACTATGGCAGACGCGGTCCTAACGAAGACCCCCTCAGGTCTGCCATAGGCATCTGCCTATTAGATTAATTGTCAAAAAAAGCAAACGAGGAAAAAAAATGTCCAAGCTGCGGGTTCTTCAGCATTCGCCTTCAAAGGGTGGGATGGAATAAAATTATATATATACCTTAATATTGAAACAAAAAGTAAAGCTTCAACATATCCAGCAAAGAACATTCCGGAGTGAGACAGCCGGGACCCGCAGTCTGCCTTCTCCTTACAGCAATGCGCCACCACACAGCTCAGGTGTAGAATAGAGCAGTCGGCTGACCGGCACCGTCTAAGGGGTGCGGTGAGCAATTCAAATGGTCACAGATGGACATCACTGGATGTAAAAGTGTTCGGGTCACGTAACCCTAAGGTACAACCAAAGGGGGGCTGGGGTGAGTTTGGGGGGGTCAAAGGCTGCACTCAAAAAAATGCTATCGGTAAGTTACTTGTTTATGAGTATCATTTAATGCATTGTCCAGTTATAAGCGTCAGTAGTAGATTGGCGACGGGTTAGCACCAGGGATCCCTATCGATCAGCTGTAAGCTGGGCCATTGTACTCATACACTGAGCTGATTTCTGCAGGAAGTAGACAGCTCTGTTCTCACTGCAGTGGCCAGACTTGATATTGCAGGTCAAGTTTGCATTCACTTCAGTGCCTGTAATACCAAGCCTGGCCACTGCGGTGGGAACAGAGCTGTGTGCTTCCTGCAGAAGTCGGCTCACTGCACAAACACAAAGGACTAGCTTACAGCTGATTGGCGGGGATTCCTGGTGCTGGACTATCACCAATCTACTATTGATGGCATGTCCTAAGGGTAGGCCAATCAAATGCTGTGTGGTTAATGCAGAAATAAGGGAAAGAAACAAAGGCAAAACTGATGTTTTTCTCCCTACCCTCCAATACAAATATTAATGTTATGCAATGCGTCATATGTACCCAAAAGTGGTACTAATAAAAACTACAGCTCGCCACGCAAAAACCAAGCCTCGCACGGCCGTGCTGTCGGAGACATAGAAATTATGGCATTTCAAAAGTGGAGATGAAAATCCCCCAAAACTCGTCACGTCCTTCGGGCCAAAAGCGTCCGCACCCCTCTTATTTACACAGTTACATAATGATGTGAAGCACAGTGAGTGACGGGGATGTTTTGGCGCTCCCGGCGGGGTGCGAGGTCTCGGCTCTTGCTCTCATCCAGTCGGCGTCGTCTTATATAAGATGTCATTATGGCGATGTTATGTAGATCCGCGGCCGCCATGTTTAATAATCAGCCGCTATTTCCAGGTCTGGGAAGAATCTGTTAAAATTACAGCATTTTAAAAGCTGGAAACGTCTTCTGCTTCCTGTTGTAATTCGGCCATCGGGGGCGCCGCTGCCGTCAGCCGGGCCCATGTATTTGCAAGTCTTAATAACGAGATGGAGACGTGTCCTCTAGTTGTTTATAGGGCTTGTCTTAGAGAGCACCAGTCACTATCTGGATATACTGGAGTCCGCTGATCGCCCGCTCGTTCAGAATATATGTCTATCGAGGATCTCGGAGAATAGATTGTCATTTAGAAGGGGTTTAAACCCCAATGTACATAAATTCTAAGGGCCACTCCAAAAACACCCTTTTTCTTTCCCTGCCCCCCCTTCACCTGATTACCTGTCACATCTGGAGGTCTCCTCTGGGTATTGCAGTGCAGCCCCTGTCTGATGCTTATCAGCCACCATCTTGAGGCTGAGCTTTTTTACTTTCAGTTTCACATCAATCCTATGATACATTAGCTAGAGGCTGCACCATTTCTGCCTACTGGGGGTAGTTTTATTATCATTAGCTACCGTATTTTCCCGCGTATAAGACGACTCCCACACTGTCGATGCTGTAGAAAAAAAAAATTCAATACTCTCCTCCTGCAGTGCTGCTGCAGGCTGTCGCTCCCTCCTCCACGCCGACTGAGCATTGTTTTCTGGAGGCTGGGCTTGAATGCCCTGCCTCCAGAAAGCTAATGCTCTGATTGGCTAACTCAGCGTGGCACTGTGTTAACCAATCACAGCCCGTCTGTTGGCGTGGAGGAGGGAGCGACAGCCTGCAGCAGCACCGCGGCAGGTGAGGATTGATTTTATTTTTTTCCTACAGCGTATTCCCGGCGTCTAAGACGACCCCCGACTTGGGAGAAGATTTTCCTGGGTTCAAAAGTCGTCTTATACGCCGGAAAATACGGTATATACAGGAGCTTCGAGTTCGTCAGGAATGTGACAGGAGTGTCTATGTTCGCCTCTAGGCAGTTTCTGTGATAGGATTAATATAACGGCATCACAGAAACTGACTAGAAACTGAACACACAACCCCAAGCAGATCTGAGCTGGTCAGACCAGAGATCACATGACCATCTGACCTTTGGATTTTCAGACCAAAAGTAGTAACTAACCAAAGTCCCACTATCCCTCGTATACACACGCACTGGGGTAGGGGAAATGCAGAATAAACGAATAAAAAAAAAATAAAACACCTTTTTAGGGTTACTGTAAATAATCCTGAAGGTTTTTGGAATAACTTAAAGGGAAGTGGTCACATTGTAAATGCTGCTATCTGTGGGGAACATGTTGTAGAGCAGACAGATATATACTGTATTTTCCGCTCTGTAAGATGCAGTCCCCTCCCCCACACACACACAAAGGGGAGGGGGCGGGAGAGTCGGTGCGTTTTTTAAAGTGAACATGTCGAAATTCAAGCTGTCCGGCACTGTTGCAGGATCGCACGGCCGGCCGGGTGCGCTCCATAGTAGTGGAGGCGAGCAGTTCTCGGTCTCTGTACTACTGCACATACGGACAGCTGATTGGTGGTGATCGCTGGCGGGAACTGGGGAAGAGAAAGGAAAGGAGCTATAGTGACCCTTCGTCGCCCGGTACTATCCTGGCACTGCCCCCTAAAGTCCCCGGGGGAGTTCAAAATGTTTTTCCCATTTTCCTCCTCTAAAACTGAGGTGCGTCTTATCGAGCGAAAAACACAGTAGTTTAATGGGAGAAGATTCAGTAGAACTTGTCACTTATGAATCTGAATTCCTGCTCCTTGGGAGTCCAGGGGGCGGTCCTAGCTGTGACTAGCAGTTACTACTTGGGAGTCCAGGGGGCAGTCCTAGCTGTGACTAGCAGTTACGTCGTCTTGGGAGTCCAGGGGGCGGTCCTAGCTGTGACTAGCAGTTACGTCTTCTTGGGAGTCCAGGGGGCAGTCCTAGCTGTGACTAGCAGTTACGTCGTCTTGGGAGTCCAGGGGGCAGTCCTAGCTGTGACTAGCAGTTACGTCTTCTTGGGAGTCCAGGGGGCGGTCCTAGCTGTCACTAGCAGTTACTTCTTCTTGGGAGTCTAGGGGGCAGTCCTAGCTGTGACTAGCAGTTACTTCTTCTTGGGAGTCCAGGGGGCGGTTCTAGCTGTCACTAGCAGTTACTTCTTCTTGGGAGGCCAGGGGGCGGTCCTAGCCGTGACTAGCAGTTACTTCCAAGTCACACTTGTGTAGGGAACACTGCATCACTGAGTAAGCCGCTGATCCCTATTCTGCTGCCTTCTGTCAAGTTCAGAGAAAAAAGCCCCCTACATCTGGGTGTATTTCCTATCCGTATTACGCCCGTATTTCTTTGCAGAGGTAATCCGGACCGCTCGCAGCACTACTGATCTGCATTAGTATATTCAAACTGGCTTTTTTTATGCCCATTCAAAAAAAAAAAAAAAAAAAAAATGCAGCATGTCCTATATTGGTCCGTATTACGGGCGGAAATCACCTATTAAAGTCTATGGGGTTGAGTAAAGACACAGCCTCCACGCAGTTGCATGCGTATTCACGGTGGGTTTTTACGCATGTTGTCATTTTTTCCCCGCTGTCTCCTGGTATCAATTGGGACTTTTTTACTACCGTGGATGAATGTACACACAAAAGAGTAATCGTATGGGGAAGGTTTTCTTGGTGCACTCTGGGTCCTGTGGTACCTATGGATGGAAGTATACCTAAGCAATAGTTGCTGCGGCTTCCGGCGGTCACATGACTGGGGCAGTAAGGAGCCTTGCTGACCTGTAGACGTAGCTCATACAGCACCGTGTGGCCAACAGTGCAGAAGGCAGAGACTGTCATATAAAATCCCTGCATGTCTCCGGAGAGTCCGTACGGCTCTGACAACCGCTCCTCTCCACTACAATCTTCGTGCAAATGCAGAGATATTCAGAAATGTCTGTAGAGTTCTATGTGGAGCGGCCTGATCTCTGATGATTCTGGGTGGGCTACAAGTGGTTATATAGTAGCATTATCTGCGTTGGGGTGTGGGGTCGCTCACACAGTCCAGATAAAGACCACCCAGCTTTATATTCCAGCAACAGATGATCAGTGGAGAAACAGACAGAAATACTACACCTGCCCGGCTGGGCACTAACTAGACCGTGCTTTACACAATAACATGCGGTATTTGTCAGCAAACTATCAAAGTTCACAGTGGACTTGTGTTCACTCCATGGATCTGACACCGACTGCTTGGAATTGCTGTCTTTTATGTCCCATTAATGAGCTCAGTGGGACGGCTGAGCTAACTGGGGACCAAGAAGTAGTCCTGTACCGGATAGGGAGAGGGAGTGATGGGTCCACCACCAACCTACCCATCACCCCAATAAAATCCAGCCCATTGCACAACTGAATCTGTGCTCAGTAAATTAAATTTACGGAACAATACCGTCATCTCGCCCAGGATAAACACTCCTTTTCATCCATTTGTGATCCCAAATAGTAAATTTATGTTGCTGCTGCCTGGGATCTGTGCAGCAGCAGTGTAAATTTATATCAAACATGCAGGGGCCGAGGGCTCGTCGGGTGTCCTTGCGGGCCACCGTAGGGGCCCAGGGCTCGTTCGGTGTCCTCGCGGGCCGCCGCAGGGGCCCAGGGCTCGTTCGGTGTCCTCGCGGGCCGCCGCAGGGGCCCAGGGCTCGTCGGGCGTCCTTGTGGGCCGCCGCAGGGGCCCAGGGCTTGGCCATAAACCTGCACTTGCGCTCCACTCAGCAGATAACCAGGGTGTCAGTCATTGCCACACTCATCAGCTTCTAGCCTGCTGCACGTCCCTGGAGCTTCCACTGAGCCTGAAGACGCACGTCCCACTTCTATTACATGTCTCCACTAACGAGCCGCCGGCGCTCAGCGCTCTGTCATCTCCTTCCCGCTGTCATAAAACACCGGCATCCAGCGCATCGGGAAATTCTCTGCTTTGTGTTACATCCTGGCCCGGGAGAGAAGGGTGATTATATATTCTATACCAGGGGCAGCCGCCGTAACACGGGGGGGGGGGGGGGGGGGGGGCCGCAGACATGGAGATGCAGGGTACTGATCCAATGTTGATCACGGGTTGCCCGGTGTAAAGTCAGTCGTTTGTATGTGAATAAGGCCCCATGCACACGTTTTGGACACATCGCGACGGAGAATGTAAATCATTAAATATAATCTTAGTAACAATCAATAGCAAAAATGATGTTTCTGTAGGAATACGTGGACTTACCTCCCACAAGGGTCAGCAGCCCTTAACAATACAAAAAAGGGATCCATTAAAAAGGACTAAAAGCGACAGATGAGGACGAGTCTTGTATCTCTGTTTATAAAAGGTGGGCAATGGAGGTCTGTGGGGGGTTTCACCCCAGCGCTGGGGATCCCGCTTTCCTGCTCTGTTTGGGCTTCCCCTTTCTTGCTCCCCAATGGCCGAATGGTTCTTTTCCTGGATGGAACCGACCAGCGCCCCTGATTAGAACGGGGTCCATCCAGCTGACCAGTATTGGATGGAGGAAAAAGGGCGCTTTTCCTTCCAGTATTTTCCGCCTTCTCTGTGACAGAACATCCATTCAGATGTGAGACCACCCTAAGGCGAACTGTACACGGGCGAGCGCGATGTGTTGGCGTGAATCCCCCATGTGAGCGTTTTTATGTCCAATCAGCCTTGCATCACTTTGGGGATGTAGGGATTGTTTTCAGTGGGCAACCTGACATCTCCTCCTGCGCCAAACTCGTGGTGCGATGCTGCCGTCGGCGGCCACATTGAAAACAAAGGGCGCTGTGATGCGAACGCCTGCAGCGTGATAGAACATGCTGCTACTTGTTTCCCGCATCGCCATGGAGGAAAACCTCGCTCATGTGTATGACCCCGTCCAAAAGAATGGGGGTTCATATTTGTACGTCCCGAAACGCACAAATCTCGCGTGATTTTTTTCAGACGAGTGAAGGCGGCATAACTGAAGCGAACAGATCCGGTACTTTGTATCCGTTAAACGGATTAATTAAAAGAAGAGGATAGTTGGGTTCTGTTGATCAGCTTCTCACCTCTTCTGACCCGTTCTTATCAGGTCTGTTTTTTAAAATGTATCTCTGTTTTATCTCCAGTTTTGCCGCGGCGCGCGGGCCGTACGGGCTTAGAGGTGAAATATTTGCTGGTTGGTATGTTTCAGGTGGCCAAGTTAAGAGTTAACACTCGAGCGCGAGGAAGCTTACAAATCACACACCGCATTCACTGTGATAGGAGGTCGTCTGATTTATTAGGCAATCCACAGATAGTTTATGTAAAGACATTTGCAACGAGGCCCGAACACGCCTCCCTTGTGAGGATTAGAACTGATTATCATTGGTTATTAACTCTACACGTGCCCCCACTGGGGTGACGTCACTTTGGGGGCAGAACTTTTCCAAGGCCGATTTTTTTTTTTTTATTTTTTTTTTTTTTTTTTTTTTTTTTTAAGCAGTTTCTCATGAGACTTGAGTAAAATGGCCTTGCAACAATAATCTGCCCTAAAGCCTCGTGTATGTGAAGCCCCTGCTTTCTAGTGGGTTCCTTCACATGAGCGCTGTTTTCTCTGATGCTATCTTTCGACGGAAAAAAAAATCACGGCATGCTCTATATTGCCACAACTTATTTTTTTTAGCCGTCTGTTTCCCTGTGGAACCTTGTTGTGTTTTTTGTTTTTTTTGCCATGCACAAAATGACGGTTTTCATGTGATGCAAGTTTAATGTTAGAAAATAAGCCCTAGCTTATTACTTGCCTTAAAGGCTCGCTCCGGGTCCTCCCGCTGCTCTCCAGAGCTCTGCCAGGCATCCTGGGGTCCCTGTTCGCTCATAGAAGATCACCTTCCTGGTTATGGAATTCATAAATACCACCTACAGAAAGCGGTGGCTCTGATTGGCTTTGCGGTGCTCAATGAACTTGTGCGATGGCTGTGATTGGTTCATCCAGCGCTGCATTGATTGGCTGAGCAATGGCCGAAGAAACATTCAACAGCCAGTGTGTTGTGGAGGCGGGATTTATGAATTGGCCAATTAATGCTGCGGCTCAGCCAATTCATGTTGTATGTTAGAAGATCTCCTAGCGGAAGGGGAAACCTTTGCAGCTAGCCATGTTCTATACACAAGGGCCGTCCCAGGGAATCGGCCTGTAACTGGATAAAGGGGTTATGTGCATCTGTGGAAACCCTCTTATCACTTGTACAGGACACAATGGACGGAATACGAAAACTGAATGTCTTAGCGATACCAGGGGATGCTTTTCTTGCTAGCTGGGACATGGAAGCCCTCTAGAGATCCACTCCGCATGGAGGGGGCTATACCGCGGTTAGATACTGACCAAAGGGGGATTCAGTATCCTCTGCATAATGAACTCATTCTGGAACTATTGGCGTTCCTCCTGGAACAGAATGTATTTCTGTTTAACGGGCGCCTCTTCCACCAGCTCAAGGGTGTGGCGATGGAGAGCCCATGTGCCCCACTTATGCTAATGTGGACCTGGGCTGGTGGGAGGAGCAAGTTGTATTCAGAGATGGCAATGATGCATCCATCAGATTATATTGATGACGAGCGAATCCTTCCATCCCTTCACCCAAGAATGAGAACATCTCCGATATTCCAACAGAGACTCTCGCCTTCCTGGATCGTTAATAACCAAGAGGGCGTAATCTCCAATACTCTGCTGCGCAAACCCACAGCAACGAATAATCTCACTGGGCAAGCTTCCACCCAGTACCCTGTAGAGGGGCATTCCCAAGGGGCAATGAATAAGAAGGAACTGTTCTCAAACCGGGGATTATCAGAGGGAGGATGGAGTAGGAGATTTACGCGGAGGGGCTATCCGAGCCACGCCATTTCATCGGCTGAGTCATAGGCCAGATCCCAAAACATGGGAACTCTCTTAGTCAAAAGGGACAAAAATAGTTCAGGCGACAAAATCCGTATCATTGGCACCTTCAATCAAAAATCGTTCAGAGATACGGTACATCGTTAAGCGTTACTGGGCGGTGTACCTGACGAAGATCTGTGTGATCGCCTTACATTGCACCTCCAAATCACCTTCAGGAGAGGACGCCACATTCGGGACCATCTGGTGGAAGGCATCTACTCCCTACTGGTAGCCCCGCACTCGGTTAGATAGCCAGGCACTTACAAGTGTGCGGGGTGTAAAGCATGCAGATTCATTAACAGAAGTTTGGCATTCAGGAGCGCTAAAACGGGTCACATCAGCACAAATCCCGACTATTAACAGTCGTAGCGTCTTCGTTATTTTGTATGGCTACTTACACCTACTAAGACCATTAGGGAACTGCGGAGGCAAATTTTGGAACACGTGGACAACATGAAGGAGGAGTTGATACCCCCATTGCCATTGTTCGGGAGTTTCATCGTAACGACCCCTCCGCAGTTTCATTCCAGGGACTGGAGCTATTAGGACCTGACGATAGAGGGGCTGACCTCAGTATAGTTTCTCCAGAAAGAAGCGGCATGGACCTTTTATATCGCCGTCGCCCTCATGGTCTCGTTGAGTCGCCATCTTTCCTTGCGTTTCTTTGAGTCCTTGGTGCCGGTGGTTTAGTTTACAGGCGAGGGGGCGGCTGGTCCTTGCGTATTCTTATCTGATACTCTCTCGGGATACTTACCTGTTTGCTTCTTTAAACCTGCCCTTTAAAGTGACGTTTCTATCGCCCCGAGGTTAAACCCTAGTCTGTTCCCTGGAGATCTACCGACTATTGTATTATAAAACAGCGCTACCTAGAATTGTGTTGTACCCCATCGTTTAGTGGGTACTCCGATCGCTAGCACTGCTGTGGCCCGTTGGCCTTTGTCTATAACTTACTTGCCAATGTGAGAGGTTTGATATATGGCCGGGCAGTAGTGTAATACCGTGCCATAGGACCTGGCGCTGCCTCGATCACATGGTTGTACGGAGTCCGGGGATCGCCACTGCCTCGGTGGCCTTAGTGTTACCATGGTAAAGGGGCATGCCTGCTAAGGCTGGATACTTCGACACGCATGCTGCAATAGGACCTGGCACTGCCATGGTCTGGGGGGTAAAGCTGCTATGATCACCTCCCGTGACGGGGAGGAAGTGAGGTCCGGTTTGGACAAATGCCCTCACTATCTGCAGACGGGGATTTGTCATCAGCCGGTGACAGCAGGAGGCAATGCGGTATGTTTCTAGCGCCTGATTGGTGGGCGCAGCCGGGCCCCCAGGAATGAGGGGAGGAGCTTCTAGCATTTAACCCGCACTGCAGCCCTGAGCACTGGCATTATCGTTCAGACCGTCTGGGTGGGTCGGCAGCGATCATCTGGTTTACTATATACTCGCGAGCATGCTGTGGCTTTCTTTAGGCTCCGATGACGAGGCGGATACAGGTCCATCAGACACGCGGTCAGCCTGAATGCTGCTTACTTTGAGCGCCAACTTTGAGCGCCAGGATCACCAGGTCTGTTTATTTTAGGTCTGTTACCTCGAGGGTGCCAGCCTGGACTCCCCCTTTCACTAAAATGCCACTTGGTCACCTCAGGGCACCGTGGCTGTTTTACAGCATAAGAGGAGGTAGCTTTCTACTAATGCCGTGTGGTGGGCAGGTGGCACATACCGCCTTCCTTGTGTACCTTCCACATATCTGCTGATTCCCTCCCCCCGCGCCAACGATGCCAGGGGGATCTGCTGCTCTCTGCTTGCACCAATTTCACCGTTGTGGACTTGAACGCTGGGTGCGGTGGGGGTTACTATCTTGGAAGACTGATGGGTATTCGGTGAGGGGGTGACAGCGGCGGTGCACCTCCCACTCATCCCCGTTTTTTCGCCCACTGACACTGATGTTTGGTACCCCAGGAACCTAAGGCCGCCTCCGAGCTCTTGGACCCAGGCCGTTGCGTCCCTCAGGGGGCACACCGCCACCTTACTTGGTGCCCGCCATCGTTGTGTCATTATTTATCTGCTCATGTTTTTAATATACTTATAAGTGAAGTTTAGGTCTTCTCTGTGAACCCGGCGCCACAACTCTCAGATCAGCCCGAGATGGAACCGCATGCCGGGATCTGCAGCAAATCCACCACTTCTAGGGGCGGCATGTGTTTTACAGCGTGTAATTACTGAAGGTTTTTGATTTTGAGGAAATGTTCCCCATTTTCGAGTGTTGTGTTGCTGCGCTGACTGGCGTGATATCACTTTGCATAGGACTGCTGCGGGTATATCCTCCTGCCGGGTGCCGCAGAGCCGCTGACAGGTACAAATGATGTAGATGGAGCCGGCAGGGAGCGCATCCATCTCTTGGCTCAGGTGAGCGCTGCGGACGACACGGTCTTTAATAACCGATGGATGTTGGCGGTGCGGAGGGGTCGGCGGGTCACGGATTAATTGTAAAGCATTGACCCCGACAGCAGATGTGGCTCCTCTAGTGGATCTCGCTGCCGGGGGTCATGTTATAGATGACCGCACTGAAAGCCGTGGGACAAGATCTAATGTGATAACAGATAATGTAGGAAGCTCTACAGCGCCTTAGTGTATATAGATAATGGGGCAGCATCCGACGGGCACACGGCTCCATTTAAAGGGGCAATCCAATGGTAACCCTTGGTCTGAATATTCCCCTTCCACCGGCAGGGCTGCCTCTGACCCTGGCAGCACCTAACTACCATCGGTGGGGCCAGGTGGTCCGCACGTACCGGATACTCTCCGTTACCTATTCCAGTGCAACCGGTTCCGGACGGGCACAGATGGCGACGGCGCGTCTGTGACTACCGGATGCACCCCGTCCATGAGCACGCGTCGTTAGTCTAAGGTGCATGCACACAGGCCATACAATCACACGGGTTTAGTGTGTTGTGAGACACATCAAACTGCCATGAGAATAGAACCCATTATTGTCAGTGGGTGTGTTTACACGGACGGCGATGGCGCATCCGTGCTCTGTGATGGGAGACTCGCCCGCCTGTCTGAAGGCACCATAAGACATTACATGCTGCTTTGATTGGCCAGTGCTGCCCACCTGAGCGACACTGGCGGGTCAGAGCGTCGTGTAGTGTCTGAGGCTGCTTAGACTTCAGGCTGATTTACACGCAACGATTATCGCTCAAAATTCGTCCAAATGACGGCTTTTGTGCGTCAGCCGTTGCGTGTAAATGTGCGCCCGTCATTCACTTACCGTGCGCTCTGCATCCATCCAGCATAAAAGCCTCATCCCTGATAAAAGGCCCGCAGTCTGTGTTCTCCGGCTGTCTGTGTTCTCCGGCTGTCTGTGTTCTCCGGCTGTCTGTGTTCTCCGGCTGTCTGTGTTCTCCGCGGGCAGCGCTGATAGCATTGTATGCAGCCAGCTGTTCTTGAAATACATGCAGTCAGTTACTAATGGGCTGATGAGTTCAGGATAGCTACTTGATAGGAACAACGTAAAGTATAATCCACCCTCACCTGCTGCAGAACCTCATGATTAATGCTCACATCATATACACCCTCGGCAAGCTGCTGTTCCCCTAGGACTGTACAATGTACACCCTGCTGCCTCCAGAACGTCTTGAAGATGGAAAGAGAAAGCATTATGTCAATCAATAAAGCTTCAAATTATCTCTGAAGAGGTTCTGCAGCAGCAGAAGTGTGTTTGATGTAATAACCACAATAGCCATTACACTATTGTGGTTATTACATCTTCCTGAAACCCTCCGTCCTCACGCCATAATGTGTGCAGTGCCGCCATCCTGGGTCATTTAGCTGCAGGATCATCATAAACGGTAATAAGATGCCATCACATTGTAGCCTTATTCTAGGTGCCACGTGATGCCCAGTGCAGCCGGGCAACGCTGATGAATAATTACTATATACTGCCTCTGATATTAATCATCAATTATATGTCCACAGGGGGCAGTATTAGAGTAGTTATATTCTTGTACATAGGAGCAGTATTATAGTAGTTATATTCTTGTACATAGGAGCAGTATTATAGTAGTTATATTCTTGTACATAGGGGGCAGTATTATAGTAGTTATATTCTTGTACATAGGGGGCAGTATTATAGTAGTTATATTCTTGTACATAGGGGCAGTATTATAGTAGTTATATTCTTGTACATAGGGGACAGTATTATAGTAGTTATATTCTTGTACATAGGAGGCAGTATTATAGTAGTTATATTCTTGTACATAGGGGGCAGTATTATAGTAGTTATATTCTTGTACATAGGGGGCAGTATTATAGTAGTTATATTGTGCATAGGAGCAGTATTATAGTAGTTATATTCTTGTACATAGGGGGCAGTATTATAGTAGTTATATTCTTGTACATAGGGGGCAGTATTATAGTAGTTATATTGTGCATAGGAGCAGTATTATAGTAGTTATATTCTTGTACATAGGGGGCAGTATTATAGTAGTTATATTCTTGTACATAGGGGGCAGTATTATAGTAGTTATATTCTTGTACATAGGGGGCAGTATTATAGTAGTTATATTCTTGTACATAGGGGGCAGTATTACAGTAGTTATATTCTTGTACATAGGAGCAGTATTATAGTAGTTATATTCTTGTACATAGGGGGCAGTATTATAGTAGTTATATTGTGCATAGGAGCAGTATTATAGTAGTTATATTCTTGTACATAGGGGGCAGTATTATAGTAGTTATATTCTTGTACATAGGGGGCAGTATTATAGTAGTTATATTCTTGTACATAGGGGGCAGTATTATAGTAGTTATATTCTTGTACATAGGGGGCAGTATTACAGTAGTTATATTCTTGTACATAGAGGCAGTATTATAGTAGTTATATTCTTGTACACAGGGGGCAGTATTATAGTAGTTATATTCTTGTACGTAGGGGGCAGTATTATAGTAGTTATATTCTTGTACATAGGAGCAGTATTATAGTAGTTATATTCTTGTACACGGGGCAGTATTATAGTAGTTATATTCTTGTACATAGGTGGCAGTATTATAGTAGTTATATTCTTGTACATAGAGAGCAGTATTATAGTAGTTATATTCTTGTACATAGAGAGCAGTATTATAGTAGTTATACTCTTGTACATAGGGGGCAGTATTATAGTAGTTATATTCTTGTACATAGGGGGCAGTATTATAGTAGTTATATACTTGTACATAGGGGGCAGTATTATAGTAGTTATATACTTGTACATAGGGGGCAGTATTATAGTAGTTATATTCTTGTACATAGGGGGCAGTATTATAGTAGTTATATTCTTGTACATAGGGGGCAGTATTATAGTAGTTATATTCTTGTACATAGGAGGCAGTATTATAGTAGTTATATTCTTGTACATAGGGGGCAGTATTATAGTAGTTATATTCTTGTACGTAGGGGGCAGTATTATAGTAGTTATATTCTTGTACGTAGGGGGCAGTATTATAGTAGTTATATTCTTGTACATAGGGGACAGTATTATAGTAGTTATATTCTTGTACATAGGTAGCAGTATTATAGTAGTTATATTCTTGTACATAGGAGCAGTATTATAGTAGTTATATTCTTGTACATAGGGGGCAGTATTATAGTAGTTATATTCTTGTACATAGGGGCAGTATTATAGTAGTTATATTCTTGTACATAGGAGCAGTATTATAGTAGTTATATTCTTGTACATAGGAGCAGTATTATAGTAGTTATATTCTTGTACATAGGGGGGAGTATTATAGTAGTTATATTCTTGTACATAGGAGCAGTATTATAGTAGTTATATTCTTGTACATAGGGGGCAGTATTATAGTAGTTATATTCTTGTACATAGGGGGCAGTATTATAGTAGTTATATTCTTGTATATAGGAGCAGAATTATAGTAGTTATATTCTTGTATATAGGAGCAGTATTATAGTAGTTATATCCTTGTACATAGGGGACAATATTACAGTAGTTATATTCTTGTATATAGGAGCAGTATTACAGTAGTTATATTGTACATAGGGGGCAGTATTATAGTAGTTATATTCTTGTACATAGGGGACATTATTATAGTAGTTATATTCTTGTACATAGGGGACAGTATTATAGTAGTTATATTCTTGTACACGGGGCAGTATTATAGTAGTTATATTCTTGTACATAGGAGCAGTATTATAGTAGTTATATTCTTGTACACAGGGGGCAGTATTATAGTAGTTATATTCTTGTACATAGGAGCAGTATTATAGTAGTTATATTCTTGTACATAGGGGGCAGTATTATAGTAGTTATATTCTTGTACATAGGAGCAGTATTATAGTAGTTATATTCTTGTACATAGGGGGCAGTATTATAGTAGTTATATTCTTGTACATAGGGGGCAGTATTACAGTAGTTATATTCTTGTATATAGGAGCAGAATTATAGTAGTTATATTCTTGTATATAGGAGCAGTATTATAGTAGTTATATCCTTGTACATAGGGGACAATATTACAGTAGTTATATTCTTGTATATAGGAGCAGTATTATAGTAGTTATATTGTACATAGGGGGCAGTATTATAGTAGTTATATTCTTGTATATAGGGGCAGTATTATAGTAGTTATATTCTTGTACATAGGGGGCAGTATTATAGTAGTTATATTCTTGTATATAGGAGCAGTATTATAGTAGTTATATTCTTGTACGTAGGGGGCAGTATTATAGTAGTTATATTCTTGTACGTAGGGGGCAGTATTATAGTAGTTATATTCTTGTACATAGGGGGCAGTATTATAGTAGTTATATTCTTGTACATAGGGGGCAGTATTATAGTAGTTATATTCTTGTACATAGGGAGCAGTATTACAGTAGTTCTATTCTTGTACATAGGGGCAGTATTACAGTAGTTATATTCTTGTATATAGGAGCAGTATTATAGTAGTTATATTCTTGTACATAGGGGGCAGTATTATAGTAGTTATATTCTTGTATATAGGAGCAGTATTATAGTAGTTATATTCTTGTACATAGGGGGCAGTATTATAGTAGTTATATTCTTGTACATAGGGGGCAGTATTATAGTAGTTATATTCTTGTACATAGGAGGCAGTATTATAGTAGTTATATTCTTGTACATAGGAGGCAGTATTATAGTAGTTATATTCTTGTACATAGGGGGCAGTATTATAGTAGTTATATTCTTGTACATAGGGGACAGTATTATAGTAGTTATATTCTTGTACATAGGAGGCAGTATTATAGTAGTTATATTCTTGTACATAGGGGGCAGTATTATAGTAGTTATATTCTTGTACATAGGGGACAGTATTATAGTAGTTATATTCTTGTACATAGGAGGCAGTATTATAGTAGTTATATTCTTGTACATAGGGGGCAGTATTATAGTAGTTATATTCTTGTACATAGGAGGCAGTATTATAGTAGTTATATTCTTGTACATAGGAGGCAGTATTATAGTAGTTATATTCTTGTACATAGGGGGCAGTATTATAGTAGTTATATTTTTGTACATAGGGGCAGTATTATAGTAGGTATTTTCTTGTACATAGAAGGCAGTATTATAGTAGTTATATTCTTGTACATAGGGGGCAGTATTATAGTAGTTATATTTTTGTACATAGGGGGCAGTATTATAGTAGGTATATTCTTGTACATAGACGGCAGTATTATAGTAGTTATATTCTTGTACATAGGGGGCAGTATTATAGTAGTTATATTCTTGTACATAGACGGCAGTATTATAGTAGTTATATTCTTGTACACAGGGGGCAGTATTATAGTAGTTATATTCTTGTACATAGGAGCAGTATTATAATAGTTATATTCTTGTACACAGGGGGCAGTATTATAGTAGTTATATTCTTGTACATAGGAGCAGTATTATAGTAGTTATATTCTTGTACATAGGGGGCAGTATTATAGTAGTTATATTCTTGTACATAGGAGCAGTATTATAGTTGTTATATTCTTGTAC
This sequence comes from Eleutherodactylus coqui, assembly GCF_035609145.1. Classification (NCBI taxonomy): domain Eukaryota; kingdom Metazoa; phylum Chordata; class Amphibia; order Anura; family Eleutherodactylidae; genus Eleutherodactylus; species Eleutherodactylus coqui. Next base: position 166,733,945 of record NC_089845.1, read on the forward strand.
ATAGGGGGCAGTATTATAGTAGTTATATTCTTGTACATAGGGGGCAGTATTACAGTAGTTATATTCTTGTATATAGGAGCAGAATTATAGTAGTTATATTCTTGTATATAGGAGCAGTATTATAGTAGTTATATCCTTGTACATAGGGGGCAGTATTATAGTAGTTATATTCTTGTACATAGGGGACAATATTACAGTAGTTATATTCTTGTATATAGGAGCAGTATTATAGTAGTTATATTCTTGTACGTAGGGGGCAGTATTATAGTAGTTATATTCTTGTACATAGGAGCAGTATTATAGTAGTTATATTCTTGTACACGGGGCAGTATTATAGTAGTTATATTCTTGTACATAGGTGGCAGTATTATAGTAGTTATATTCTTGTACATAGAGAGCAGTATTATAGTAGTTATATTCTTGTACATAGAGAGCAGTATTATAGTAGTTATACTCTTGTACATAGGGGGCAGTATTATAGTAGTTATATTCTTGTACATAGGGGGCAGTATTATAGTAGTTATATACTTGTACATAGGGGGCAGTATTATAGTAGTTATATACTTGTACATAGGGGGCAGTATTATAGTAGTTATATTCTTGTACATAGGGGGCAGTATTATAGTAGTTATATTCTTGTACATAGGAGGCAGTATTATAGTAGTTATATTCTTGTACATAGGGGGCAGTATTATAGTAGTTATATTCTTGTACGTAGGGGGCAGTATTATAGTAGTTATATTCTTGTACATAGGGGACAGTATTATAGTAGTTATATTCTTGTACATAGGTAGCAGTATTATAGTAGTTATATTCTTGTACATAGGGGACATTATTATAGTAGTTATATTCTTGTACATAGGGGACAGTATTATAGTAGTTATATTCTTGTACACGGGGCAGTATTATAGTAGTTATATTCTTGTACATAGGAGCAGTATTATAGTAGTTATATTCTTGTACACAGGGGGCAGTATTATAGTAGTTATATTCTTGTACATAGGAGCAGTATTATAGTAGTTATATTCTTGTACATAGGGGGCAGTATTATAGTAGTTATATTCTTGTACATAGGAGCAGTATTATAGTAGTTATATTCTTGTACATAGGGGGCAGTATTATAGTAGTTATATTCTTGTACATAGGGGGCAGTATTACAGTAGTTATATTCTTGTATATAGGAGCAGAATTATAGTAGTTATATTCTTGTATATAGGAGCAGTATTATAGTAGTTATATCCTTGTACATAGGGGACAATATTACAGTAGTTATATTCTTGTATATAGCAGCAGTATTATAGTAGTTATATTGTACATAGGGGGCAGTATTATAGTAGTTATATTCTTGTATATAGGGGCAGTATTATAGTAGTTATATTCTTGTACATAGGGGGCAGTATTATAGTAGTTATATTCTTGTATATAGGAGCAGTATTATAGTAGTTATATTCTTGTACGTAGGGGGCAGTATTATAGTAGTTATATTCTTGTACGTAGGGGGCAGTATTATAGTTGTTATATTCTTGTACATAGGGGGCAGTATTATAGTAGTTATATTCTTGTACATAGGGGGCAGTATTATAGTAGTTATATTCTTGTACATAGGGAGCAGTATTACAGTAGTTCTATTCTTGTACATAGGGGCAGTATTACAGTAGTTATATTCTTGTATATAGGAGCAGTATTATAGTAGTTATATTCTTGTACATAGGGGGCAGTATTATAGTAGTTATATTCTTGTATATAGGAGCAGTATTATAGTAGTTATATTCTTGTACATAGGGGGCAGTATTATAGTAGTTATATTCTTGTACATAGGGGGCAGTATTATAGTAGTTATATTCTTGTACATAGGAGGCAGTATTATAGTAGTTATATTCTTGTACATAGGAGGCAGTATTATAGTAGTTATATTCTTGTACATAGGGGGCAGTATTATAGTAGTTATATTCTTGTACATAGGGGACAGTATTATAGTAGTTATATTCTTGTACATAGGGGACAGTATTATAGTAGTTATATTCTTGTACATAGGAGGCAGTATTATAGTAGTTATATTCTTGTACATAGGGGGCAGTATTATAGTAGTTATATTCTTGTACATAGGGGACAGTATTATAGTAGTTATATTCTTGTACATAGGAGGCAGTATTATAGTAGTTATATTCTTGTACATAGGGGGCAGTATTATAGTAGTTATATTCTTGTACATAGGAGGCAGTATTATAGTAGTTATATTCTTGTACATAGGGGGCAGTATTATAGTAGTTATATTTTTGTACATAGGGGCAGTATTATAGTAGGTATATTCTTGTACATAGAAGGCAGTATTATAGTAGTTATATTTTTGTACATGGGGGGCAGTATTATAGTAGGTATATTCTTGTACATAGGAGCAGTATTATAGTAGTTATATTCTTGTACACAGGGGGCAGTATTATAGTAGTTATATTCTTGTACATAGGAGCAGTATTATAGTAGTTATATTCTTGTACATAGGGGGCAGTATTATAGTAGTTATATTCTTGTACATAGGAGCAGTATTACAGTAGTTCTATTCTTGTATATAGGAACAGAATTATAGTAGTTATATTCTTGTATATAGGAGCAGTATTATAGTAGTTATATCCTTGTACATAGGGGGCAGTATTATAGTAGTTATATTCTTGTACATAGGGGACAATATTACAGTAGTTATATTCTTGTATATAGGAGCAGTATTATAGTAGTTATATTCTTGTATATAGGGGCAGTATTATAGTAGTTATATTCTTGTACATAGGGGGCAGTATTATAGTAGTTATATTCTTGTACGTAGGGGGCAGTATTATAGTAGTTATATTCTTGTACATAGGGGGCAGTATTATAGTAGTTATATTCTTGTACATAGGGGGCAGTATTATAGTAGTTATATTCTTGTACATAGGGGGCAGTATTATAGTAGTTATATTCTTGTACATAGGGGGCAGTATTATAGTAGTTATATTCTTGTACATAGGGAGCAGTATTACAGTAGTTCTATTCTTGTACATAGGGGCAGTATTACAGTAGTTATATTCTTGTATATAGGAGCAGTATTATAGTAGTTATATTCTTGTACATAGGGGGCAGTATTATAGTAGTTATATTCTTGTACATAGGAGGCAGTATTATAGTAGTTATATTCTTGTACATAGGGGGCAGTATTATAGTAGTTATATTCTTGTACATAGGGGACAGTATTATAGTAGTTATATTCTTGTACATAGGAGGCAGTATTATAGTAGTTATATTCTTGTACATAGGGGGCAGTATTATAGTAGTTATATTCTTGTACATAGGAGGCAGTATTATAGTAGTTATATTCTTGTACATAGGGGGCAGTATTATAGTAGTTATATTTTTGTACATAGGGGGCAGTATTATAGTAGGTATATTCTTGTACATAGAAGGCAGTATTATAGTAGTTATATTCTTGTACATAGGGGGCAGTATTATAGTAGTTATATTTTTGTACATAGGGGCAGTATTATAGTAGGTATATTCTTGTACATAGACGGCAGTATTATAGTAGGTATATTCTTGTACATAGACGGCAGTATTATAGTAGTTATATTCTTGTACATAGGGGGCAGTATTATAGTAGTTATATTCTTGTACATAGGGGGCAGTATTATAGTAGTTATATGCTTGTACATAGGAGGCAGTATTATAGTAGTTATATTCTTGTACATAGGAGCAGTATTATAGTAGTTATATTCTTGTACATAGGGGGCAGTATTATAGTAGTTATATTCTTGTACATAGGGGGTAGTATAATAGTAGTTATATTCTTGTACATAGGGGGCAGTATTATAGTAGTTATATTCTTGTACATAGGGGGCAGTATTATAGTAGTTATATTCTTGTACATAGGGGGCAGTATTATAGTAGTTATATGCTTGTACATAGGAGGCAGTATTATAGTAGTTATATTCTTGTACATAGGAGCAGTATTATAGTAGTTATATTCTTGTACATAGGGGGCAGTATTATAGTAGTTATATTCTTGTACATAGGGGGCAGTACTATAGTAGTTATATTCTTGTACATAGGAGCAGTATTATAGTAGTTATATTCTTGTACATAGGGGGCGGTATTATAGTAGTTATATTCTTGTACATAGGAGGCGGTATTATAGTAGTTATATTCCTGTACATAGGGGGCAGTATTATAGTAGTTATATTCTTGTACATAGGGGGTAGTATAATAGTAGTTATATTCTTGTACATAGGGGGCAGTATTATAGTAGTTATATTCTTGTACATAGGGGGCAGTATTATAGTAGTTATATTCTTGTACATAGGAGGCAGTATTATAGTAGTTATATTCCTGTACATAGGGGGCAGTATTATAGTAGTTATATTCCTGTACATAGGGGGCAGTATTATAGTAGTTATATTCTTGTACATAGGGGGCAGTATTATAGTAGTTATATTCTTGTACGTAGGGGGCAGTATTTTAGTAGTGGGAGCTGTGATGGGGATGTGTTTTGGTGTTGTCCACGCTATAGATAGATTTGGTAATATTAGAGGGATTCATTTTTCTCCATTTTCTTTCTTGTAGAATTGTGCGTTGTGAAAAGAAAACGAGGCCGACCTAAAGGCTCCACAAAGAAATCCATTGCAGAGGAGGAGCCGGCAGAGAGCAATGGAAACCTTCCTAAAGAGGACACAGAGGAGGGCCGCCTGTCCCCGGAGCCCGTGCCGGATAGTTTGGAATGCCGAAAATGCAGCCGTACTTTCTCCAACATCAGACAGCTGAAGAAGCACATTTGCATCATTGTGCTAAACGACGATGAAGATGTCACTCAAGGTAAGTGAATCGGTGGGTTACATAACGCCACGTGCTTCAGTCACATCCAGAGCTGCACTCAACATCGGCTGGCTGTCAGAGTCATCTAAAGAACCTTCTATTATACTGCTTTGTGAGAACTGAGGGTTTTATCCTTCCTAGATCGGGTTACTGTATGGCTGCTGCTGTACCTCTCCCACAATGCACTGCAGCAGAGCCCAACTTATGCTGATTCTATAGAGTCCAGTGTGGAGATTTATTCTGATGGGACCAGCAGAATTCGGAGCGCAGCTGTGGAGGAGTAGATGATAGGTGACGTCTGAGAATATATCTACAATATCCTTCAGCTTTGGTCGAATTCCCACAACTGTTTAAAGACTCCTCCGTGTTGCGTCCTCAAAAAATCGGCTGTATCCGTGTGGTATTCCGTGTTGTGTCCATGTATGTTTTCCGTGTATCATCTGTCCTTCACGTCTTTCTGGATGGACAACATGTTAATATTTTTTGTTTGCCTTTTCATATTCTCGTCTCTGACGCACGGAGCTGTGCTGCGAGAACGGTTTTATTTCAGCGTCCTCGTTGACTTGACCGGGCAGCTGGCATCCGTGAATCAGACTGGAGTGGTAGATGCTTCGGGTTGTTGTCACTTCCGCTGGGGATTTGGCACACTGACTGCCATGTATATGCCGTCCGAGTGTCGTCTCTTGTAGACTCGGACATCACTGCTGTGCCCGCCGTTCTGTGTAGGAATGTAGAACACACATGAGGAGCTGCGCTGTAGAACAAATACAGCCAGCAGAGCTGCAGTGTAAAGCAAGAGGGCTGAGCAGCAAACTGAGCCTTGAAGTGCTTTTCGGACTGCATTGTCTTTGAGCGTCTGAAGTGGGGGCTTCGGTCTTAGCGGGGTCCTCATGAGAACCTCTCCAACGCTGTACAGATGTAGCAAACAGTAACCTGATGCTTACCTCGTTAAACACTCAGTTGCAGTAAACTGTAAATGGACTTTTTAATTGATTTTTGTGTTTTGCTTCCATGTAAAGTTTGCTGCAGCGCGGCATCTAACTGGTTAAAGGGGTTGTCCCGCGAAAGCAAGTGGGGTTATACACTTCTGTATGGCCATATTAATGCACTTTGTAATGTACATTGTGCATTAATTATGAGCCATACAGAAGTTATTCACTTACCTGTTCCGTTGCTGGCGTCCTCGTCTCCATGGTGCCGTCTAATTTCAGCGTCTAATCGCCCGATTAGACGCGCTTGCGCATTCCGGTCTTCTCCCTTCTGAATGGAGCCACTCATGCCGGAGAGCTGGTCCTCGTAGCTCCGCCCCATCACGTGTGCCGATTCCAGCCAATCAGGAGGCTGGAATCGGCAATGGAGCGCACAGAGCCTCACGGTGCACCATGGAAGAAGACCCGCGGTGCATCGTGGGTGAAGATCCCGGCGGCCATCTTACTAAGGTAAGGAAGAAGTCGCGGGAGCACGGGGATTCGGTTAAGTACTGGATGTTTGTTTTTTTTTTACCCCTGCATCGGGTTTGTCTCGCGCCGAACGGGGGGGCTATTGAAAAAAAACAAAAACGTTTCGGCGCGGGACAACCCCTTTAAGTATGCGGTGGTGCTGGCTCCATCTGTGTATCATAGGTCACACGCGGAGATGGCGGGGCAGCGAGGGTGGCACGACGCCGCGTTTAGATGTGACATCTCACTGCTTGTCTTGTTTTTCAGCCAATGACTTTGAGGGGAAGTTCATTCTGTCCGATTATGAGAAGGAGAAGCAGCCGAAGCGATCGCGCCTGCAGAAAACGGAGAAAACGGCGCAAGCTAGAGATGCGGAGAAGAGCCCGGGGGTGAATCCCATCGTCAGCGTCCTTCTCACGGCTCACGAGGCCATCCCAGGTCTGCTTACCTTCACATCTTGTCCCTCTGCCCTTTAAGACGGCGCCATAGGGAGGGACAGGGAGTACTAAGGGACTGCATTGTCAACTGCAGTAGGGAAGGACGGGGAGTACTAAGGGACTGCATTGTCAGCTGCAGAAGGGAAGGACGGGGAGTACTAAGGGACTGCATTATCAGCTGCAGAAAGGAAGGACAGGGAGTACTAAGGGACTGCATTGTCAACTGCAGAAGGGAAGGACGGGGAGTACTAAGGGACTGCATTGTCAGCTGCCAGAAGTGAAGGACAGAGAGTATTAAGGGACTGCATTGTCAACTGCCAGAAGGGAAGGACGGGGAGTACTAAGGGACTGCATTGTCAACTGCCAGAAGGGAAGGACAGGGAGTACTAAGGGACTGCATTGTCAACTGCCAGAAGGGAAGGACGGGGAGTACTAAGGGACTGCATTGTCAACTGCCAGAAGGGAAGGACGGGGAGTACTAAGGGACTGCATTGTCAACTGCCAGAAGGGAAGGACGGGGAGTACTAAGGGACTACATTGTCAACTGCCAGAAGGGAAGGACGGGGAGTACTAAGGGACTGCATTGTCAACTGCCAGAAGGGAAGGACGGGGAGTACTAAGGGACTGCATTGTCAGCTGCCAGAAGGGAAGGACGGGGAGTACTAAGGGACTGCATTGTCAACTGCAGAAGGGAAGGACAGGGAGTACTAAGGGACTGCATTGTCAGCTGCCAGAAGTGAAGGACAGAGAGTATTAAGGGACTGCATTGTCAACTGCCAGAAGGGAAGGACGGGGAGTACTAAGGGACTGCATTGTCAACTGCCAGAAGGGAAGGACAGGGAGTACTAAGGGACTGCATTGTCAACTGCCAGAAGGGAAGGACGGGGAGTACTAAGGGACTGCATTGTCAACTGCCAGAAGGGAAGGACGGGGAGTACTAAGGGACTGCATTGTCAACTGCCAGAAGGGAAGGACGGGGAGTACTAAGGGACTACATTGTCAACTGCCAGAAGGGAAGGACGGGGAGTACTAAGGGACTGCATTGTCAACTGCCAGAAGGGAAGGACGGGGAGTACTAAGGGACTGCATTGTCAGCTGCCAGAAGGGAAGGACGGGGAGTACTAAGGGACTGCATTGTCAGCTGCCAGAAGGGAAGGACGGGGAGTACTAAGGGACTGCATTGTCAACTGCCAGAAGGGAAGAACGGGGAGTACTAAGGGACTGCATTGTCAGCTGCCAGAAGGGAAGGACGGGGAGTACTAAGGGACTGCATTGTCAGCTGCCGGAAGGGAAGGACAGGAAGTACTAAGGGACTGCATTGTCAGCTGCCAGAAGGGAAGGACGGGGAGTACTAAGGGACTGCATTGTCAGCTGCCAGAAGGGAAGGACGGGGAGTACTAAGGGACTGCATTGTCAGCTGCCAGAAGGGAAGGACGGGGAGTACTAAGGGACTGCATTGTCAGCTGCCAGAAGGGAAGGACGGGGAGTACTAAGGGACTACATTGTCAGCTGCAGAAGGGAAGGACGGGGAGAACTAAGGGACTGCATTGTCAGCTGCAGAAAGGAAGGACAGGGAGTACTAAGGGACTGCATTGTCAGCTGCCAGAAGGGAAGGACAGGGATTATTTAGGGACTGCATTGTCAGCTGCCAGAAGGGAAGGACAGGGAGTACTAAGGGACTGCATTGTCAGCTGCAGAAAGGAAGGACAGGGAGTACTAAGGGACTGCATTGTCAGCTGCAGAAAGGAAGGACAGGGAGTACTAAGGGACTGCATTGTCAACTGCCAGAAGGGAAGGACAGGGAGTATTAAGGGACTGCATTGTCAGCTGCCAGAAGGGAAGGACAGGGAGTACTAAGGGACTGCATTGTCAGCTGCCAGAAGGGAAGGACGGCGAGTAATAAGGGACTGCATTGTCAGCTGCCAGAAGGGAAGAATGACGAGTAATAAGGGACTGCATTGTCAGCTGCCAGAAGGGAAGGACAGGGAGTACTAAGGGACTGCATTGTCAGCTGCAGAAGGGAAGGACGGGGAGTACTAAGGGACTGCATTGTCAACTGCCAGAAGGGAAGGACTAGGAGTACTAAGGGACTGCATTGTCAACTGCCAGAAGGGAAGGACTGGGAGTACTAAGGGACTGCATTGTCAGCTGCCAGAAGGGAAGGACGGGGAGTACTAAGGGACTGCATTGTCAGCTGCCAGAAGGGAAGGACGGGGAGTACTAAGGAACTGCATTGTCAGCTGCCAGAAGGGAAGGACGGGGAGTACTAAGGGACTGCATTGTCAGCTGCCAAAAGGGAAGGACGGGGAATACTAAGGGACTGCATTGTCAGCTGCCAGAAGGGAAGGACAGGGAGTACTAAGGGACTGCATTGTCAGCTGCAGAAGGGAAGGACGGGGAGTACTAAGGGACTGCATTGTCAACTGCCAGAAGGGAAGGACAGGGAGTACTAAGGGACTGCATTGTCAACTGCCAGAAGGGAAGGACGGGGAGTACTAAGGGACTGCATTGTCAACTGCCAGAAGGGAAGGACAGGGAGTACTAAGGGACTGCATTGTCAACTGCCAGAAGGGAAGGACGGGGAGTACTAAGGGACTGCATTGTCAACTGCCAGAAGGGAAGGACAGGGAGTATTAAGGGACTGCATTGTCAGCTGCCAGAAGGGAAGGACGGGGAGTACTAAGGGACTGCATTGTCAGCTGCAGAAGGGAAGGACAGGGACTGCATTGTCAACTGCCAGAAGGGAAGGACGGGGAGTACTAAGGGACTACATTGTCAGCTGCAGAAGGGAAGGACAGGGAGTACTAAGGGACTGCATTGTCAACTGCCAGAAGGGAAGGACAGGGAGTATTAAGGGACTGCATTGTCAGCTGCCAGAAGGGAAGGACGGGGAGTACTAAGGGACTGCATTGTCAGCTGCAGAAGGGAAGGACAGGGACTGCATTGTCAACTGCCAGAAGGGAAGGACGGGGAGTACTAAGGGACTACATTGTCAGCTGCAGAAGGGAAGGACAGGGAGTACTAAGGGACTGCATTGTCAACTGCCAGAAGGGAAGGACAGGGAGTATTAAGGGACTGCATTGTCAGCTGCCAGAAGGGAAGGACAGGGAGTACTAAGGGACTGCATTGTCAGCTGCCAGAAGGGAAGGATGGCGAGTAATAAGGGACTGCATTGTCAGCTGCCAGAAGGGAAGAATGACGAGTAATAAGGGACTACATTGTTAGCTGCCAGAAGGGAAGGACGGCGAGTAATAAGGGACTGCATTGTCAGCTGCCAGAAGGGAAGAATGACGAGTAATAAGGGACTATATTGTCCTCTGCCAGAAGGGAAGGACGGCAAGTAATAACGGACTACAATGTCAGCTGCCAGAAGGTAAGGACGGTGAGTATTAAGGGACTACATTGTCAGTTGCCAGAAAGGAGGGGTGGGGAGTAATAAGGGACTACATTGTCAGCTGCCAGAAGGGAAGGACGGGGAGTACTAAGGGACTATATTGTCCTCTGCCAGAAGGGAAGGACGGCAAGTAATAACGGACAATGTCAGCTGCCAGAAGGTAAGGACGGTGAGTATTAAGGGACTACATTGTCAGTTGCCAGAAAGGAGGGGTGGGGAGTAATAAGGGACTACATTGTCAGCTGCCAGAAGGGAAGGACACCGATTGTGTCCAGAGCCCGCCCTCCGCAGCGGCACCACTAGGTGGATACCTGGAAGTAAATCATGATGAAAATAACGTTTTTAAACTAGAATAACTGTAATTCTCCAGCTACTTGCAGCATTTCAGGAGACCGAGTGCTGGAGGGTCACTGGACTGTTAAAGGGATCGTTGTAACTTAAGGGGGTAATCCCAAGATTTAAACTTAGTCCCCATTCACAGGGTAGGAGCTAATGTCTGACTGCTAGGAGTCCAACCTCTGAGAGCCCCAGTGATGGTAAGAGCTGAGGTCCTGTGTTACCCTACATAGAGCAGCGTCCGACTTACTTCCATCTCAATGGGCGCTGTACTCCGCCTCTCTTTTGCAGCCCGTATGGATGAACGGCGCTCCTGTCGTTCTGGTGAAAACTTGCATTCCCCCCGGAATAACAGCCCCGCAGTGTCGTTTCTTAGATGGCTACATCGTATGGTTCCTCTGTTATTCCTACTGAAAACCTATGAATAAGCTGATAAGTGGAAGCAGTTCCTCCTGTCAGTAGGGTGCACCTTCCTGGTCAGCAGCCGCTGTGGTTGTGTCCTTTTCCATGCTGCGGGGTAATGGTGTGTCAGACTCCTCGAGGGGTTGAGGCACTGCTGTTAGACCGGGTGAGTGCGCACGGACCGCCGTTGTGCCGTCACAGTCACGGACCGGAGGACGGACACACATCTGCACTCCCACGGTCAGAGAAACGCCCCATTGACAAGTTTTACTTCTACTCCTTGACAGGAGCAACAAAGATAGTTCCCATAGAAGCTGCAGCTCCGACGGTGGAACCCGAAGTGAACGTACAGGCGGCTGATCCAGAGCCGGGTATGAAGAGAGGCTACCAGGAGTACGCCATCCCACAGGTGCCTCAGGAGCAGGCCGCTCACTGCAGCAGGTAGCACGGGCGTCCTTCCAGCTTCTATGATTGGTCATTTTTTTTGTGTTGACGGTTTCCAGTGACTCCAGCAGCAGAATAGTGAGTGCAGCTCTGGAGTATAATACAGGATATAACTCAGGATCAGTACAGGATAAGTAATGTATGTACACAGTGACTCCATCAGCAGAATAGTGAGTGCAGCTCTGGAGTATAATACAAGATGTAACTCAGGATCAGTACAGGATAAGTAATGTATGTACACAGTGACTCCACCAGCAGAATAGTGAGTGCAGCTCTGCAGTATAATACAGGATGTAACTCAGGACCAGTACAGGATAAGTAATGTATGTACACAGTGACTCCACCAGGAGAATAGTGAATGCAGCTCTGGAGTATAATACAGGATGTAACTCAGGACCAGTACAGGATAAGTAATGTATGTACACAGTGACTCCACCAGCAGAATAGTGAGTGCAGCTCTGGAGTATAATACAGGATGTAACTCAGGATCAGTACAGGATAAGTAATGTATGTACACAGTGACTCCACCAGCAGAATAGTGAGTGCAGCTCTGGAGTATAATACTGGATGTAACTCAGGATCAGTACGGGATAAGTAATGTATGTACACAGTGACTCCTCCAGGAGAATAGTGAGTGCAGCTCTGGAGTATAATACAAGATCAGTAATGTATGTACACAGTGACTCCACCACCAGCAGAATAGTGAGTGCAGCTCTGCAGTATAATACAAGATCAGTAATGTATGTACACAGTGACTCCACTTGAACGGCGCAGAGCATTAAGAAGCTCATACTACCCAGAATATGGTCTCCTGTGAATATTTCTCCAGTTCTCTCCTTTTATGCCGGGCAAGGAATTAGAAAATAAACTGCAGTATCTGATGCCGGTAGGTTTGTCAGTGGTTGGCGTGATGTACGGGATGCAGCTGGTATTGTGCGCTGTGTTTTGAGGAGCTGCGCTCTCCGGAGGGGCTTACACTCAGCTGCTGTGATTTCACTTGGATGTAGATTAGAGCGCTGAGCGTGGCGCTGCAATCAGACGCGCTCCCCGGGTGACGACAACCGTTAGAGTTACAATTAGGAGGTTCAGTGAGTGCCGGTGAAGATTAATGGTGGAAGGCGCGAGCCCGGATAAACGTTATTTCACAAATTACCCCAGGGCTCGCCAATGAGTTCCTGGAAGGAATCGGCGTAAGAAGCTTTCACTTAGTTTAATATCCTCTCCTGTGAACCAGTCGTGCGCAATTTATAGAGCGGCCCGGGAAGTAGAAGCCAATGCACTGCGTATGACATCCGTAGACCCCCGTGGTAAGTGACCCCCTACTGTGTGGGTACGTTTTTGTAGTGTTCGGCTCTATAGGAAGGAGCAGCAGTCTGGTTTACCAGTGGGTGACAGAAGAACCCTGTTCTGGCATCTTACAAGCCAATGGAGACACGTGGCACGTGCGCTGGCAGCCTGGTTCACACCATGGGTTTATCCGCAAAAGTCGCCACAGATTCCGCAGCGAATCTGCACCCCACTCATGCAGCCTTCGCCTGTGTGGTGGAGACGGCACTTCCTGATGTGGATTTAACACTGGAAATTCTGCATACGGATTTGCCAGTTGGAAAGGGCTAAATCCACATACGTACCTGGTGCCCGACATCTGTGCAGCCGGGCAGAAAGTCACAGCGTCGCTGCAGGCTTCTGATGCCGCTTGTAGAAGCAGAATACACCCAGAAAAATCTGCGCTGTATTCTGCGCACCCGACTACCCCGAGGCGCCCGTGGACCCTGCAGCGCCCGACTACCCCGAGGCGCCCGTGGACCCTGCAGCGCCCGACTACCCCGAGGCGCCCGTGGGCCCTGCAGCGCCCTACTACCCCGAGACGCCCGTGGGCCCTGCAGCGCCCGACTACCCCGAGGCGCCCGTGGGCCCTGCAGCGCCCGACTACCCCGAGGCGCCCGTGGGCCCTGCAGCGCCCGTGGGCCCTGCAGCGCCCGAGTACCCCGAGGCGCCCGTGGGCCCTGCAGCGCCCGAGTACCCCGAGGCGCCCGTGGGCCCTGCAGCGCCCGTGGGCCCTGCAGCGCCCGAGTACCCCGAGGCGCCCGTGGGCCCTGCAGCGCCCGAGTACCCCGAGGCGCCCGTGGGCCCTGCAGCGCCCGAGTACCCCGAGGCGCCCGTGGGCCCTGCAGCGCCCGAGTACCCCGAGGCGCCCGTGGGCCCTGCAGCGCCCGAGTACCCCGAGGCGCCCGTAGACCCTTATGGCTGCCTTCAAAGGGCTGATGGTAACTGTAAGTCTGTATAGTAAGGGCTGTTCATATCAGCATATTTGCATTGCGTTTTACGCAGTGAGTAGAAGCCGTGGGTTTGTTCACTTGAGCGTAAATTTTCACACAATGTACGATCGCAAAGCACAATATATGCAGCATGACCTCCACTAGGGCGTATTATGCAGTAGGCCATTGTAGTGAATATGCAGGAAACATGCCTATCCCTACGTATTTATGCATCAGTTAAATGCGCCCGACTGCCTCTTTTTTTTTTTTTTTTCCATCTGCAAATACGCACACAAAAACACTGTGGGGACATAAAATCGCAGGTGCCCATATGAGGGAGCCCTAATAGTGAATCCTTAGTGGCCGCAGTAGTAATATTGCACCCCATAGTGCTGTTAGTAGTAATGGAGAACTACGTAGTAGCCCCGGTAGTGTTGGCGCGCTCCCATAGCGGCCCCCGGTAGTGTTGGCGCCCTCCCGTAGCGGCCCCCGGTAGTGTTGGCGCCCTCCCGTAGCGGCCCCCGGCAGTGGTGGCGCCCTCCCGTAGCGGCCCCCGGCAGTGGTGGCGCCCTCCCGTAGCGGCCCCCGGCAGTGGTGGCGCCCTCCCGTAGCGGCCCCCGGCAGTGGTGGCGCCCTCCCGTAGCGGCCCCCGGCAGTGGTGGCGCCCTCCCGTAGCGGCCCCCGCTAGTGGTGGCGCCCTCCCGTAGCGGCCCCCGCTAGTGGTGGCGCCCTCCCGTAGCGGCCCCCGCTAGTGGTGGCGCCCTCCCGTAGCGGCCCCCGCTAGTGGTGGCGCCCTCCCGTAGCGGCCCCCGCTAGTGGTGGCGCCCTCCCGTAGCGGCCCCCGCTAGTGGTGGCGCCCTCCCGTAGCGGCCCCCGCTAGTGGTGGCGCCCTCCCGTAGCGGCCCCCGCTAGTGGTGGCGCCCTCCCGTAGCGGCCCCCGCTAGTGGTGGCGCCCTCCCGTAGCGGCCCCCGCTAGTGGTGGCGCCCTCCCGTAGCGGCCCCCGCTAGTGGTGGCGCCCTCCCGTAGCGGCCCCCGCTAGTGGTGGCGCCCTCCCGTAGCGGCCCCCGCTAGTGGTGGCGCCCTCCCGTAGCGGCCCCCGCTAGTGGTGGCGCCCTCCCGTAGCGGCCCCCGGCAGTGGTGGAGCCCTCCCGTAGCGGCCCCCGGCAGTGGTGGCGCCCTCCCGTAGCGGCCCCCGGCAGTGGTGGCGCCCTCCCGTAGCGGCCCCCGGCAGTGGTGGCGCCCTCCCGTAGCGGCCCCCGGCAGTGGTGGCGCCCTCCCGTAGCGGCCCCCGGCAGTGGTGGCGCCCTCCCGTAGCGGCCCCCGGCAGTGGTGGCGCCCTCCCGTAGCGGCCCCCGGCAGTGGTGGCGCCCTCCCGTAGCGGCCCCCGGCAGTGGTGGCGCCCTCCCGTAGCGGCCCCCGGCAGTGGTGGCGCCCTCCCGTAGCGGCCCCCGGCAGTGGTGGCGCCCTCCCGTAGCGGCCCCCGGCAGTGGTGGCGCCCTCCCGTAGCGGCCCCCGGCAGTGGTGGCGCCCTCCCGTAGCGGCCCCCGGCAGTGGTGGCGCCCTCCCGTAGCGGCCCCCGGCAGTGGTGGCGCCCTCCCGTAGCGGCCCCCGGCAGTGGTGGCGCCCTCCCGTAGCGGCCCCCGGCAGTGGTGGCGCCCTCCCGTAGCGGCCCCCGGCAGTGGTGGCGCCCTCCCGTAGCGGCCCCCGGCAGTGGTGGCGCCCTCCCGTAGCGGCCCCCGGCAGTGGTGGCGCCCTCCCGTAGCGGCCCCCGGCAGTGGTGGCGCCCTCCCGTAGCGGCCCCCGGCAGTGGTGGCGCCCTCCCGTAGCGGCCCCCGGCAGTGGTGGCGCCCTCCCGTAGCGGCCCCCGGCAGTGGTGGCGCCCTCCCGTAGCGGCCCCCGGCAGTGGTGGCGCCCTCCCGTAGCGGCCCCCGGCAGTGGTGGCGCCCTCCCGTAGCGGCCCCCGGCAGTGGTGGCGCCCTCCCGTAGCGGCCCCCGGCAGTGGTGGCGCCCTCCCGTAGCGGCCCCCGGCAGTGGTGGCGCCCTCCCGTAGCGGCCCCCGGCAGTGGTGGCGCCCTCCCGTAGCGGCCCCCGGCAGTGGTGGCGCCCTCCCGTAGCGGCCCCCGGCAGTGGTGGCGCCCTCCCGTAGCGGCCCCCGGCAGTGGTGGCGCCCTCCCGTAGCGGCCCCCGCTAGTGGTGGCGCCCTCCCGTAGCGGCCCCCGCTAGTGGTGGCGCCCTCCCGTAGCGGCCCCCGCTAGTGTTGGCGCCCTCCCGTAGCGGCCCCCGCTAGTGTTGGCGCCCTCCCGTAGCGGCCCCCGCTAGTGTTGGCGCCCTCCCGTAGCGGTCCCCCGCTAGTGTTGGCGCCCTCCCGTAGCGGCCCCCGCTAGTGTTGGCGCCCTCCCGTAGCGGGCCCCCTGTAGTGTTGGCGTCTCCCGTAGCGGGCCCCCTGTAGTGTTGGCGTCTCCCGTAGCGGGCCCCCTGTAGTGTTGGCGTCTCCCGTAGCGGGCCCCCTGTAGTGTTGGCGTCTCCCGTAGCGGCCCCCCGGTAGTGTTGGCGCCCTCCCATAGTGGTGGCAGTTTTCTGATGACCTCGCTGGGTGTTATGGCAGCAGCTGAATGAGGCACCGTCTGCTGTTTCTGTAACGCTCATTGACGTGAATGGGAGCTATGGAAAGAGAGTAAGGGCCCTCGGAGTGCTGAGATGGGCTAACCGATTTTAAGCCTCACTTTTCTTAAAGGGGCCGTGCAAGATTGACTTCTATCACTGATAAAAGTCTGATTGGTGAAGGGTCTCGCCATTAAGACCCTCGCTGATCCTGGCCTGGGAATGCGGGTCCCGTGTCCCCCTCTTCTCCTCACAGTGGACTCGCTGCCCCCCAGCAGTGACGTTGAGATTGAATGAAGTGGCAGTCGCGCATGCACGGGGTCGCTCCTTTTAATACATTGGAGTTAATGGATGTAGCTGAGTACAAACGCTCGCCCATCTCCGGCAGTTTCACTGAAGATGAATGGTGCGACGTCCCGCGTGTGCGACCTCCGCTCAATCTCCTCCTGTTGTGGGTGCAGTGAGAGGGGGACACAGGACCTTGTTCTCGGGACTGGTGGGGGTCTCAGTGGTGAGACCCCGCCAGTCGGACTTGTGGGTATTCTGTCGGTAGGTGATAAGTCAATCCTCATACAACCTTTAATTCTATCTGTTTCTGGGAATTCTGGGTGCAGACTGATGCGGCCTCCATTAATGTAGGTGCTGGGATTGTAACAAGTTTTTGTTGACCGCATTCACACGACTCGAAATCCACAGCCGGTAAATGCAACATGGATTTCAATGAAAATCCATGTTGGAAATCCCCCGTGTTCCTGCCCAGCCCTCGCCCTCTCATGTCCTGAGAGTAGATTCGGACCGGCGCATGCGCAGCTCGCATCGCCCTGTTGTTCGCGGTCTCATCAGGCTCCGATTCTGTTCTGACCTCCCTGACATAAGCGCCTCCGCTAACTTGCTGATGACATAGGGCAAGTCATGTATGTCATTCAAAGTGGGGCGGGGTTATAGGGAATATAATTTTTTTAACTTTTTTTTTTTTTTTTTTTTTTTTTTTTTTTGCAGGATCGGTCCAAACCAGCTTAAAATCTTCACCTGCGAATATTGCAATAAAGTCTTTAAATTCAAGCACTCTCTACAGGCTCACCTGCGAATTCACACCAATGAGAAACCCTATAAGTGCCCCTTGTGTAACTACGCCAGTGCCATTAAAGCCAACCTCAGCGTCCACATGCGGAAACACACAGGAGAGAAGTTCAGTTGCGAGCACTGCGCCTTCAGCTGCCTGAGTAAAGGCCACCTCAAGGTCCACGTGGAGCGCGTCCACAAGAAGATCAAGCAGCACTGCCGCTTCTGCAAGAAGAAGTACTCCGACGTCAAGAATCTCCTCAAACACATCAAAGAAACACACGACTTGCTGGACAAGAAGGTGAAGGACAACTTCGACGAGCTAAAGCTACTCACCCGAGAGGGAAAGAGACAGCTCTTGTATGACTGTCACATCTGTGAGCGCAAGTTCAAAAATGAGCTGGAAAGAGACCGACACATGCTGGTTCATGGGGATGAGAGGCCGTTTGCTTGCGAGCTCTGCGACCACGGAGCCACAAAGTATCAGTCCCTCGAGCTGCACGTTCGGAAGCACCCCTTCGTCTATGTCTGCTCCAAGTGTTTCAAAAAGTTTGTCAGCACCGTGCGGTTAAAAGCTCACATCAGGGAGCTTCATCACGGGCTTCCGGAGGACTTTGTATTTAGTGATTCCATTAATCAAAGCTTTTGCCTTCTGGAGCCTGGAAGTGACATCCAACAAGAGGCTCTGGGCGATGTGGATGGGGATCTAGACTATACCGTACCGTCTTCCATACCAGTACCCCCAATGTCCATACAGGAGAACTCTATTGAACCTTCTCAGAACGCGGAGGCTCAAAGCGAGGGCTTGCTACCGGGCCAACCATCACCGCTGCTCGTTTCCAAGCAAGCCAATCATTTAGCAGACTGCATTGCTACAAAGCTGGTAGGCTCTCCCAACGTGTCTTCGGAAATGTCAAGTGAAGATCTGCACGGTTTAAACGAGAAAGAAAATAATCATTTATATGCTAATCTTGGAAACCTACAAGGCGAACACAATGAATCCGGAGTGATCAATCACGTCACAAGCGAGATCGTTCCTATCAGACCCGTGACGTTGGAAGCGTTGGCTGCCCAGATGTCATACGGACTTCATGAAAGTGGAAGCCAACAAGGGCCGAAGGAGACCATTACAGAGGCGGAGAACACGGGGCTCCCTACTCCTGCCAATCCAGTGCCGGCAAACTCTGGAGAAACGGCAGCTTTTATGGCCATCTTGAATGGTTTGCACAAGAGACAGTTGACCGTGGCCTTGTTTCAGAAAATCAGGAAGGTTTATGGGGAGCTTGAATGTGAATACTGCGGTAAGGATAGGGGCATTTTAGGTTTTTACCAAATTGTTTATTTAAGTAATAACTTAATGGCCATCTACCTGGGAATTGACCCAAGGAGTATACGGTGGGTCCGTCTATGATGCCATAGATTACACATCTGATTTATTTCATTGGAGCTGCTCATAATAATCTTGAGTTTGCCGTCTCCGCATTCTTTGTGTTCTATATGCAAATAAGTGATGGAATAACCCTTCACAGCACCCCCTATTGGAAGACAGCTACCCTATGAGTCAAAATCTAACCTTTTAACAGGCCTTGCAGCAGGACTAGGGATGTAGACCTAACTAGAATACTCCTGTTAAGCCAGGCTTTGGGTGTTTTTGCCCGCATCAGTGCCCAGTAGGGTTCTGGTTGGTTGGGTAGGACGCCGTCTTACCGAAGTCTGGGAGGGGTAATGTTTCTGCTTGTGCAAAGCACCGCAAGGCTGCAGGGAGTCTTATAGGCAATGCAGTACTTTCTAGAAAAACTCTATGCAAATGATAGATGGAATAATCCACTACAGCGCCCCTATAGGAAGGTGTCTACCCTTTAAGTCAGCATACAACATTTTAACATGACTTTCTTCTTGTGGAGAGCACCACAAGCATGTAGGGAGTCTTATAGACCATGCAATGCTCCCTGGGAAAAAGCTATGCAAATGAGATACTGAATAATTGCCCAAAGCACCACCTATTGGAAGGTGGCTACTGTGTAATCAGCATCTGACCGTTTTAACAGTCCTTTCCACATGACATACGATGTAAGCCAAACTATAACACACATCTACAGATGGCGGTTTCATGTTTCTTTCCCCTCACGGGTGCACATTAGGGTGCTGGTGGGCTGGGTGAGACTTTATTCCATCACTCACTTGCATGGCTTTTCTCAGATAACATCGCATGGCTTACAAGACTCCCTACACCCTTATGGTGCTTCCACTACCCCTCGGTTCACATTGATGGCCTATAAGACTCCCTACACCCTCATGGTGCTTCCACTCCCCCCTCGGTTCATACTGATGGCCTACAAGACTTCCTACACCCTCATGGTGCTTCCACTCCCCCTCAGTTCACATTTATGGCCTACAAGACTCCCTACACCCAGTGGTGCTTCCACTCCCCCTCAGTACATATTGATGGTCTACAAGACTTCCTACACCCTCGTGGTGCTTCCACTCCCCCTCTGTTCATATTGATGGCCTACAAGACTCCCTACACCCTCATGGTGCTTCCACTCCCCCCTCGGTTCATATTGATGGCCTACAAGACTCCCTACACCCAGTGGTGCTTCCACTCCCCCTCAGTTCACTTTTATGGCCTACAAGACTTCCTACACCCTCGTGGTGCTTCCACTCCCCCTCTGTTCATATTGATGGCCTACAAGACTCCCTACACCCTCATGGTGCTTCCACTCACCCCTCGGTTCATATTGATGGCCTACAAGACTCCCTACACCCAGTGGTGCTTCCACTCCCCCTCAGTTCACTTTTATGGCCTACAAGACTTCCTACACCCTTATGGTGCTTCCACCCCCCTTGGTTCACATTGATGGCCTACAAGACTCCCTACACCCTTATGGTGCTTCCACTCCCCCTCGGTTCACATTGATGGCCTACAAGACTTCCTACACCACTATGGTGCATCCACCCCCCCCCCCCCCCCCTTGGTTCACATTTATGGCCTACAAGACTTCCTATACCCTCGTGGTGCTTCCATTCCCCCTCAGTTCACATTGATGGCTTACAAGACTCCCTGCACACTTATGGTGCTCTCCCCATGGTGAAACATCCCCCCACGGCAACATAAAGGTTACCTAGTAGTACTAGTAGAATTGTGCCTGCGCCTCACAGGTCATCTGATCTGGTGTCATTACACTCTATAGCTACAAACTCCTGACATTTCTGTGATCTGATCAGCGTCCGATCTCATGAAGGAGGAAACAACCATCAGTGATGGCAGCGCCCCAGAGCCGGGTCAGAGGATGTTCAGAAGTAGTAATGTAGTCAATTCAGATGGGGTGACAAGTAAATGAGGGGACTCACCCTGACGTAACCGGGTGTCCCCTAGATTGGGGGAGCTGTGGTCCGTCCACAGTCCTGGTCAGCAGCCACGTACTGGTCCAATAGACGTCGCATGAGGGAAAGCATCAATGGGGCTCCCAGGCATATAGCGATGTATAGCCGGAAATAAAGGAGACAAGAAGTGTTATGGTGACCGACACCAAACCCTAAAACCCCAGTGCTCCAGACAGAAAGCACTTCACAGGGGGCCTCCTCAGAACACCCCCAATCCAGAAAAGCAGCGATTATCCCAAAAAGGGGCATTATCCCAATCGACTAATCCGTTCGGGTACTCCATATAAGAAGAATCTGTTTATTCCATACACTACAATGCGCTTCGCCTCGTTGCAGAGCCATGTGCTTGAGAGAAGCTCTGCGATGACCCGAAGCGCCTTGTATTTTATAATGCCCCTTTTTGGGATAATCGCTGCTTTTCTGGATTGGGGGTGTTCTCTGAGGAGGCCCCCTGTGAAGTCCTTTCTATCTGGAGCGCTGGGGTTTTAGGGTTTGGTGTCTGTCACCATAACTCTTCTGTCCTCTTACGAAGGAGGGGGCTCATGGTGGCTCAGTGGTCAGCAGGGTTGTCTTCCAGCATTTGGGGTTTGCCTATAACTTGGCCTGTCAGGTTCTGCATTGAGTTGGGATGTCTTCCACTTGTTTTCGGCTGTTCTCCTGTACTTCGTATGGACAGGTGGATTGGCTTCCTATAGAATTGGTCCCACCGTTGTTCCATAACCAAGTCCTGTTCCCAGCTAGACTGTCAGGTCTATACACCGAATGGCCACTTTATTAGAGACGGCCATCTAGTAGTGTGTTGGACTTCTTTTGTCCTTCAGTACTGCAGCAGTTTGTTGTGGCCTCCATCCACAGGTATCCGAGGACCCAGGAAGCACCAAGAAAACCTTCCCCACACCATTACTGCACCCCAACCAGCCTGACAGCAAGGGGTCAGCGATTCATGCTGCTTGTGCCAAATTCTGCCTCCCATCAGCAACAGAGATCTGGATCCATCTGACCAGGAGATGTTTCTCCGCTGCTCAGTGATACAAGTTTTGCGCTCTTTTGCCCGCTGGAGTCTTTCTGTTTCTCTTAGACACAATGGCGCTGGAACTGGTTGTCCGCAGTTATACCATCCGTGCGGAGGAACGGCGAGTTGTGGGTTCGGTCACGTTAGTTGGAGCTCCAGCGTTGTATTCTCCACACCGTTACTTGAGAAAACCCCCGTGGTTGGCAGTAAGCCCCCGGCTAGTCCAGCACCGATGACCGGCCTCGCTGGAAGTCGCTCCGATCGCTGGACTTTCCCATCTAATGTGGATTCACACTGAAACTGATCCACGGAAAACTTGTCACGTGATTTTATGCTCCAGGGTCACAGGATGTCCATATAGAGAACGGATCCAATCATGAGCGGGCCGGGGATCAAATAATGGGGGCGATCCATGTATTTTATGGATCATTGACCGTTTTAGGGACACTAAAATGACACCGAAGATATCTTGAAAACTCAGAAGAAACTCTTCAGCTGGGAGGGCGGGTGGGCGGGCGGGGGGGGGGGGGGGTAATAATGGGGCCACTTGGTGTCAATAATATGGGGCAATATAAAAATAGAAAACCTCTTATTAAACAGGTTGCTCCATCCTCAACACAGGCAGGAGGCTCCTGACAGACTGACTGCAGCTCCTTGGCTGTGATATTTATGCTTAGTCTGCCTACAGTGCCCCCACAGATAAGTGATGGTATTACAGCCTCTTGCTCCAATTGTGAAAGGGCCGGTGTCTCTAATAAAGTGGCCATTCACTGTAGATAAGGTTTGGGGGGGTATGAATCCTCCGGTAGGCGGGTGCCGATCCTCCTTTAGTGATTTATGCGTTGGTCTTGCAGGTAAGCTGTTCTGGTATCAGGTGCACTACGACATGCACGTGCGGACGCACACCCGCGAGCACCTCTACTACTGCTCGCAGTGCAGCTATTCGTCCATCACCAAGAACTGCCTGAAGCGGCACGTGGTACAGAAGCACAGTAACCTGTCCATGAAGTGCCCGGCCGCCGGCTGCAGCTACTCCAGTCCGGACAAGTACAAGCTGCAGGCCCACCTGAAGGTCCACGCCGAGCTGGTAAGTGCCAATACATGGAGGGATTGTACCGGCATTACTGCTCCTCCACCGGACGGCTCATGGCTTGTAGATCGTGGAGGTCCGACCACTGAGCCCCCTTGGATGAATGGAGCGTGGGCCACACATTGCATCTCCACTTGTGTCAGTGCTAACGCCGCAGATAGCCGGCACGTTGGTCGGACCTCCACTAATTGATCCTGGGGGTCGGAGATGACTTTTTTTTTTTTTTTTTTTTAAACCCAGCGCACCCCTTTTTTGATGTTTTTATTTGTTTTTTATTTTTTCCTAGTATTTCTTTGTTTTTTGCTACTTGACTATTAGAGCCGCGTCTCTTCTGACGGCAACAACTCCTGCTAAGAAAACTAAGGCAGGGAATGCCAAGTGGTGTTCATGGGGCAGTGCGGCGGGCGGGCTCCTCAGTGCGGCAGGCAGGCTCCGCAGTGTCACTGTGCTTACAGTGGTGTTGCCAGTCACAGCACCACATGGAGGGTCCCTGGGGGCTTCCTCAGCCAGGTTAGTTATAGCGATGCCAAGGCTAGGCTTATAGCTTGCTGGCAGGACCCAACGGGGAGGAAGGTGTAGGGCCGCAGCACAGCCGCACAAAATGGACCGGAGGAGGCAAATTCATTTCTATGAAAGGGAGTTGTGGACAAGCTCTATAACTTGTGCAGGGTGGGGGAGGAGGTGAGCTGTGCCTATTGTGAATGGTGGATCCTGTGTTCTCCATATAGAGGTCTCCTCTCTGTAATCCTGTCTGTACAGGGAGGGGAGGAGGTGAGCTGTGACTATTGTGAATGGTGGCCCCTGTGTTATCTACATATAGGTGTCTCCTCTCAGTGTAATCCTGTCTGTGCACAGAGGGGAGGAGGTGAGCTGTGACTATTGTGAATGGTAGATCCTGTGTTATCTATATATAGGTGTCTGCTCTCAGTGTAATCCTGTCTGTGCAGGGAGGGGAGTAGGTGGGCTGTGACTATTGTGCATGGCGGATCCTGTATATATATAATGACGAAAGCCCTCACTGACTGACTGACTGACTGACTGATTGACTCACTAAAAATTCTCCAACTTCCCGATGTCGTAGAAACATGAATTTTGGCACAAGCATAGATTATCTCCAAAATAGGAAAAGAAATTGGGTCCCAACTCGATTATTCAATTCTAGCGCAAAAGAATTAGGGTCAAAATTTAACGTACATAATCTAATTCTCTAACTTCCCAATGTCATAGAAACGGGAAATTTGGCACGGGCATTGATTATGTCATAAATAGGAAAAGCTAATGGGTCCCAACTCAATTATTCAATTCTATGTGCAAAAGAGTTAGCGCCCAAATTTTATGTACGTAATCTAATTCTCTCACTTCCTGATGTCATTTTATATACAGTAAACGTCACATGGTTACCTCCCCGTGGTGTTTCCTGGGTAACACAGAGAACTATGCAAAATGGTGAACATATGTTTTTCCTCAGTATCTCTAAAGTAACCACGACTTCATAAGATTTTCCGTGTAAACACCAGATAAACACCAGTACCAGATTAACTCGGGCGAAGTCGGGTATATCAGCAAGTCTATATATATTTGTCACCTCTCCATGTAATCCTGTCTGTACAGGGAGGGGAGGGGGTGAGCTGTGACTATTGTGAATGGTGGGTCCTGTTATCTATATAGAGGTGTCACCTTTCAGTGTAATCCTGCCTGTACAGGGAGGGGGAGGAGGTGAGCTGTGACTATTGTAAATGGTGATCCTGTGTTATCTATATATAGGTGCCTCCTCTCAGTGTAATTCTGCCTGTACAGGGAGGGGGAGGAGGTGAGCTGTGACTATTGTGAATAGTGGCCCCTGTGTTATCTATATGTAGGTGTAACCTCACAGTGTAATCCTGCCTGTGATGATAATGGGATGACGGTTTCTTTACAGAACAGGAAGTGTCAGACTATTATTCGGTTTACAGAGAGCAAAACTTCCACACTTGTGCATTAAAAAGTAATCCTATGTTTAATAAGAAGCTTTTACACACTGAGCTGTCGTTGGCGGGTGGGGTGGGGGGCTACGCTGGGGGTTGGCGGGTGGGGGAGGGGGGGCACGCTGTGGGTTGGCAGGCTGGGGGTTGCATGGGTGCCGGATGTTTTCCCCTGTGCTTTGCTATATTGAAGCTGTGGACCAACAGCGGTTATCATGCGCACCCCTGGAAGTTCCTAATTGAAAGCTGGCTATCAGGGGAGGTGAGCTCCCGGCTAACCTGTTGTCTCTATTCTTAGGTCTAGTGGTCGGAGTGAGAACTGCAGGAATCTTTGTTTTTAAATATGGAGCGTGACATTAAAGGGGTTGTCCCGCGGCAGCAAGTGGGGTTAAGCACTTCTGTATGGCCATATTAATGCACTTTGTAATGTACATCGTGCATTAATTATGAGCCATACAGAAGTTATATACTTACCCCCTCCGGTGTTGGCGTCCCCGTCTCCATGGCGCCGACCAAAGCTGCCTTCCGCCTGGATTAGACGCGCTTGCGCAGTCTGCCCTCTTCTGTCCCGTTCCGGCGTGCATGCACAGAAGACCTGTGCGGCGTGAGCACGCCGGAGAAGCCCCATTCAACAGAACAGAAGACCGCACAGCGCAAGCGCGTCTAATCCAGGCAAAAGAAGGCTTCGGTCGGCGCCATGCAGACGGGGACGCCAGCACCGGAGGGGGTAAGTGTATAACTTCTGTATGGTCAATATTTAATGCACGATGTATATTACAAAGTGCATTAATATGGGTCCGCCCACTAGGAACAGCTAATTCCACGCACCGTCGTCGGCATGTGCAGAGCTGCAAGCGGATAACCCTGTCTATGCTGCAACGTGCCTGCAGTACTAAACCCAACCACTGTCTGCTTCCAGCGCTGTCCACACTGCCAGCGGGTCCAGGACACCACTGATTGGTGGAGATCCCATGTTACCGCGGCTCTCATTGGCCTGTTGTAGAACAGGTTACTCAAAGGCCGTACAGATGGCAGCCATGTTTTTGCAGTGCCTGTACAACCCCTTTAAGGGTTACCTGCAGCATTTTTGGCCATCGGTCACGTTTCCTTTACTCTCCTTAGTTTCCGTATTCTTGCTTGTTAGTTGCGTTATGTTTTTCTCGAAGCACAATATGTCGCCGGTGTCACCTGACCCTCCAGCGCCTCACGGAGGACGTCTCACCAACAGCTTTCTTTTCTAGCAGTTTTCCTTACAAGTTGACAGACGCTCAGAGAAGGACGCTGCATGAATGCCAACATCCCGTTACCATAACTACAGCAGGAAGGAAGCGCGCCTGCAGCCGATAACACGCTGGATGTGATACCCAAAGCCGACCGCGTTATCCCAGGAACGGCCATGATGCTTGTACATCTGCCACAAAGATGATCCACTGCTACATTTGTATCTGGCAAAGTTGTCGCCGATCCTGGAGAGCGCTGCGTCTTCCTCGGCCCCGGTACGGTCTGCAGGCGGTTTATGGCAGCAGACCACACATATATCCCTGCAAAGCCGTACCACCCCAGAAATGATAGTGTGTGTGTGTATATGTATATATGTATGTATGTGTATATATATATATATATATATATATATATATATATATATATATATATATATATATATATATATATATATATATATACACACACACATATACATACACACACACAGAATGAATATGCACACAGATATATATTATACGCTCTCTCCCTGTAAAGTGGGCACAGATAGTACTGCCTCCCTGACACTTCCTGTACATGATGCGGGCACAGATAGTACTGCCTCCCTGTCCCTTCCTGTACATGATGCGGGCGCAGATAGTACTGCCTAGCTATCCCTTCCTGTACATGATGCAGGCACAGATAGTATTGCCTCCCTGTCCCTTCCCGTACATGATACGGGCACAGATAGTACTGTGTCCCTGTACATGATGCAGGCGCAGATAGTACTGCCTAGCTATCCCTTCCTGTACATGATGCAGGCAGAGATAGTATTGCCTCCCTGTCCCTTCCCGTACATGATACGGGCACAGATAGTACTGTGTCCCTGTACATGATGCGGGCACAGATAGTATTGCCTCCCTGACCCTCCCTGTACATGATGCGGGCACAGATAGTACTGCCTCGCTGTCCCTTCCTGTACATGATGCGGGCACAGATAGTACTGCCTCGCTGTCCCTTCCTGTACATGATGCGGGCACAGATAGTACTGCCTCGCTGTCCCTTCCTGTACATGATGCGGGCACAGATAGTACTGCCTCGCTGTCCCTTCCTGTACATGATGCGGGCACAGATAGTACTGCCTCCCTGTCCCTTCCTGTACATGATGCGGGCACAGATAGTACTGCCTCGCTGTCCCTTCCTGTACATGATGCGGGCGCAGATAGTACTGTGTCCCTGTACATGATGCAGGCACAGCTAGTACTGCCTGGCTGTCCCTTCCTGTACATGATGCAGGCACTTATACTACTGCATAGCTATCTCTTCCTGTACATGATGCAGGCACAAATAGTACTGCCTCCCTGTCCCTTCCTGTACATGATGCGGGCACAGATAGTACTGCCCCCGCTGTCCTTTCTTGTACATGATGCAGGCACAGATAGTACTGCCTCCCTGTCCCTTCCTGTAAGTGATGCAGCCACAGATAGTACTGTCTCGCTGTCCCTTCCTGTAAGTGATGCAGGCACAGATAGTACTGCCTCGCTGTCCCTTCCTGTACATCATGCGAGCACAGATAGTACTGCCTCCCTGTCCCTTCCTGTACATCATGCGGGCACAGACAGTATTGTATTTACTTGGAGGCAAAAGTACTGTTCATATGCCGTTTTGCATGGACAGGTGACGCCCTCATTATATGGTGGTCACCTTGATATCTGATGTTGCTATTCAAGGACCCTCCGCTATATTGTATGTGCATATTGTTATTAAAGTCCTACTGCTGCAGGGGAGACGACGCAGGTCTGTGTATGATGAAAAGGTGGATTACAGTATTGCGACGTCTGATTCCCTGTACACAGAATGCCCATCTACTAGCGTTGGACTACTTTGGCCTTCAGGGTATTATTGTATCTTGTCACCACCAGGAAGCTCGGGGTTTGACAGGGTTTGGATGCTGGAACACCCCTGTCACGCCCCTAGCTCCTGATTGGCTACCTTCAGCTAGGTCCCAGATTGCTTTTTGCCTGGCCTGGAGGGTTAGGCTGAGGATTTCCTGTTCGTGTGAGGCTTAATTTATTACCTGTCAACGCTTCCATGTTAAAGCAAAGAATGTAAGGCTAACAGGAAAACTAATCCCTAACCCTCCAGGCAAAAATGTATCCACACTGTGGCTGGGCAACATACGTCCTGGCACCGCTGCCAGCAAACTACTCCGCTGATTACACTGCGCTGCCCTACCGCTAAGCACCGCTCACATGTCGACCACCGTCTGGCAACTTCCTGCATGGCCAGCGCTGGCATCTGCCACAGCAGCGCTGACAGGTGCTGACTGTCAGCTCTCGCCTTCCTCCACGGTGGTCCTGGTCATGGGAACGGAGGGGGCACAACGCAGCCGCCAGAGAGAGTCACTGCATGGCTGGTAAAAGGGAGCGGAGGTCATCACGTTCAGCGCTGCTGGAAGGCCGCCGGCGCCCACCGTACCTGTGAGCCTGAGGACAGGGAGACAGGCGTGCAGCCAATCACGAACAGGGGCCGTCAAACCCCTGTCAAACACCCTGTATCTTGGGTCCACCACTACTACCGGTGCGTCAAGATATAATAATACCGACCTTCAGGTCCGCAGCAGTTTGTTGTGGCGTAGATTCCACGAGGTGATGAAACCGTTCTGCAGGAATATCGGCCCCTGCGGACAGGAAGCTTCTTGTAGTTGCTGCCCATTAGATGGCGGTGCTGACATGTTCTGACCAGCTGACCGGAAGGGGTCAGCGATTCATGCTGCTTGCGCCAAATTTTGCCCTCCTATTGGAACGGTGAAACAGAAATCTGGCTCCATCTGACCAGGAGATGTTTCTCCGCTGCTCAGTGATACAAGTTTTGCGCTCTTTTGCCCGCTGGAGTCTTTCTGTTTCTCTTAGACACAATGGTGCTGGAACCGGTCGTCTGCTGTTATACCATCCGTGTGGAGGAATGGCGAGTTGTGCGTTCGGACACGTTAGTTGGAGCTCCAGCGTTGTATTCAGCTGACTGTGCAGCCTGTTGGTCAGAACGATTCCTGACATCCTCCTCCGACCCCTTTCAGTGATGAGTTGTTTCTGTCCGCAGGATCCCCTTTCGCGGGATGTTTTCCTCGGTTGCGCCATTCTCCCTAATACTCTCCTCACGAGAAATCTCCTTTGAGGTTGACAGTGAAACCCTGGCTAGTCCAGCACCGATTCTCGGTGGAAGTCGCTCCGATCTCTGATTTTTTATTTTTCTTCCCCCTAAAGTGGATTCACACTCAAACTGATCAGCGAAAAACTTGTCACGTGATTTTATGCTGCACTCCGGGGTCACGGGGATTATTACCATAAAGCGAAGCGCCAATCATGAAAGGGCCGGGGGGTCTAATACAGGGGCCATTCAGTGTATGTAATGCATCAACAAGATTGACCATTTTAGGGCCACTGAAGATGTCTGAAAACCCAGAATAAACGTTCAGAAGACTCCTCAGCTCCAGGCTGTTTTCGGTATTGGTTCCACACCATCCGCTCTCTCGCTGTGACCGCATCTTGCTAGTAAACTCCCAGTTGTATCCATTATGAGTTGTAGCTGTATCCGTGGTCGTGGCAATCAATAGGTGTGACGGTAGAAGTCGATGTTGTGCTTCTAATTAAGCCCCATGCACACATTAGGGACCTGGAGACGGCGGGGGATTCTGCAGGCGGACGCAGTGGATTCGGGGTAGAGCCGTTCGCTGTAATGAAGGCCGCCTGCACGGGCGCGCTTGTTTGTGACCAAATCCTCACCCGTCCTTCCCATTAGCGCTTCAGTCCCAGCCGCGATGTGCTGCAGGAAGCATTGTCCCCGGTAATGATGTGCATCCCGCGGCCCAGGTGCGCGGCGGCCGCTGTGTACACTGATATATATTTATAGACGCAGATAAAACTTTTAGTGCATGCCATTATTCAGCCTCCCCGCTGTTAGATTGTAGCCGCGGCCGTACGCCGTCGGAATAGGCGCATACAATTGGCAACGTGCTGCTCGCTGTCTGATCCAGAGCTTCCCCGACATTATTCCTATGGAAAGGTTGTGAAATGGCTTTTCATCGCAGACGCCGCGGGGGTCTGGTAAATAAAACACGGAGGATATATCAGCAGAGGACGCTCCGCCGCGTGAGGCGCTCAGGTAGAAGGAGCTGCCGGGACGAGATCTGCATGGAGACAAGTCTCTCTGTTCTCTTCTGTCTCCACAAAGTGATGGGATCTGGTGAATCGGAAGAGAACTGCCCAAAGTTTGAAGAGTATGAATATTGGTGGCGGATGTCCTGCCGTGTTCTTGAAGACGTCTTGTGAGGACATTCTGGATGGCACGGGGCTCCTTCAGCAAATCAAGTCGAGGCACAAAGTGCAAGACGGAAGCTGGAGACCTCTGACAGGCTCTGCATCCAGCAAAGTGCGTTGTGTCATTTGGGTCCGTCCGCCACGGGTGTGTCTAGGCGACAGAACCTCTGACAAAGTATCGAGAGACACCTGGAAGTGGGAGGAGAGGATCTCACATTATTCAGTACTGTGATGGACCACCTCAATGACTGCAGTGACCCCAGCGGGCTGTGTCCAGCCAACTCACAGAGCTCTGTGGAGGGATTGGTCTCCATTCCACCAGGAGAGCTTCAGATAGTGATGTGCAGGATGATGGGTGTGCAAGGATACAGCATTGGGGTACATCGGAGGATGCTTCACGGGATGGAGATATGAACTTTAGGAAGTGTTACAGCAGTTAGATTCTTGTACATAGGGGGAAGTGTTACAGCAGTTAGATTCTTGTACATAGGGGGCAGTATTATAGTAGTTATATTCTTGTACATAGGGGAGCAGTATTATAGTAGTTATATCCTTGTACATAGGGGGCAGTATTATAGTAGTTATATTCTTGTACATAGGAGCAGTATTATAGTAGTTATATTCTTGTACATAGGGGGCAGTATTATAGTAGTTATATTCTTGTACATAGGGGGCAGTATTATAGCAGTTATATTCTTGTACATAGGGGACAGTATTATAGTAGTTATATTCTTGTACATAGGGGGCAGTATTATAGTAGTTATATTCTTGTACATAGGGACAGTATTATAGTAGTTATATTCTTGTACATAGGAGGCAGTATTATAGTAGTTCTATTCTTGTACGTAGGGAGCAGTATTATAGTAGTTATATTCTTGTACATAGGAGCAGTATTATAGTAGTTATATTCTTGTACATAGGGGACAGTATTATAGTAGTTATATTCTTGTACATAGGGGGCAGTATTATAGTAGTTATATTCTTGTACATAGGGGGCAGTATTCTAGTAGTTATATTCTTGTACATAGGGGGCAGTATTCTAGTAGTTATATTCTTGTACATAGGGGGCAGTATTATAGTAGTTATATTCTTGTATATAGGAGGCAGTATTATAGTAGTTATATACTTGTACATAGGGGGACAGTATTATAGTAGTTATATTCTTGTACATAGGAGCAGTATTATAGTAGTTATATTCTTGTACATAGGGGACAGTATTATAGTAGTTATATTCTTGTACATAAGAGCAGTGTTATAGTAGTTCTATTCTTGTACATAGGGGGCAGTATTATAGTAGTTATATTCTTGTACATAGGGGGCAGTATTATAGTAGTTATATTCTTGTACATAGGGGGCAGTATTATAGTAATTATATTCTTGTACATAGGGGGCAGTATTATAGTAGTTATATTCTTGTACATAGGGGGCAGTATTATAGTAGTTATATTCTTGTACATAGGAGGCAGTATTATAGTAGTTATATTCTTGTACATAGGGGCAGTATTATAGTAGTTAGATTCTTGTACATAGGAGGCAGTATTATAGTAGTTATATTCTTGTACATAGGGGGCAGTATTATAGTAGTTATATTCTTGTACATAGGGGGCAGTATTATAGTAGTTATATTCTTGTACATAGGGGGCAGTATTATAGTAATTATATTCTTGTACATAGGGGGCAGTATTATAGTAGTTATATTCTAGTACATAGGGGGCAGTATTATAGTAGTTATATTCTTGTACGTAGGGAGCAGTATTATAGTAGTTATATTCTTGTACGTAGGGGGCAGTATTATAGTAGTTATATTCTTGTACATAGGGGCAGTATTATAGTAGTTAGATTCTTGTACATAGGAGGCAGTATTATAGTAGTTAGATTCTTGTACATAGGGGCAGTATTATAATAGTTAGATTCTTGTACATAGGGGCAGTATTATAGTAGTTAGATTCTTGTACATAGGGGGCAGTATTACAGTAGTTATATTCTTGTACATAGGGGGCAGTATTACAGTAGTTATATTCTTGTACATAGGGGGCAGTATTACAGTAGTTATATTCTTGTACATAGGGGGCAGTATTACAGTAGTTATATTCTTGTACATAGGAGGCAGTATTACAGTAGTTATATTCTTGTGCATAGGGGGCAGTATTACAGTAGTTATATTCTTGTACATAGGGAGCAGTATTATAGTAGTTATATTCTTGTACATAGGGAGCAGTATTATAGTAGTTATATTCTTGTACATAGGGGGCAGTATTATAGTAGTTATATTCTTGTACATAGGGGGCAGTATTACAGTAGTTATATTCTTGTACATAGGGGGCAGTATTATAGTATTTATATTCTTGTACATATAGGGCAGTATTATAGTAGTTATATTCTTGTTCATAGGGGGCAGTATTACAGTAGTTATATTCTTGTACATAGGGAGCAGTGTTATAGTAGTTATATTCTTGTACATAGGGGGCAGTATTATAGTAGTTATATTCTTGTACATAGGGGGCAGTATTACAGTAGTTATATTCTTGTACATAGGGGGCAGTATTATAGTAGTTATATTCTTGTACATAGGGGGCAGTATTACAGTAGTTATATTCTTGTACATAGGGGGCAGTATTACAGTAGTTATATTTTTGTGCATAGGGGGCAGTATTACAGTAGTTATATTTTTGTGCATAGGGGGCAGTATTACAGTAGTTATATTCTTGTACATAGGGAGCAGTATTATAGTAGTTATATTCTTGTACATAGGGGACAGTATTATAGTAGTTATATTCTTGTACATAGGGGCAGTATTATAGTAGTTATATTCTTGTACATAGGGGGCAGTATTATAGTAGTTATATTCTTGTACATAGGGGGCAGTATTATAGTAGTTATATTCTTGTACATAGGGGGCAGTATTATAGTAGTTATATTCTTGTACATAGGGAGCAGTATTATAGTAGTTATATTCTTGTACATAGGGAGCAGTATTATAGTAGTTATATTCTTGTACATAGGGAGCAGTATTATACTAGTTATTACCTTGTACATAGGGGACAGTATTATGGTAGTTGTATTCTTCTACATAGGGGGCAGTATTATAGTAGTTATATTCTTGTACGTAGGGGGCAGTATTATAGTAGTTATATTCTTGTACGTAGGGGGCAGTATTATAGTAGTTATATTCTTGTACGTAGGGGGCAGTATTATAGTAGTTATATTCTTGTACGTAGGGGGCAGTATTATAGGAGTTATATTCTTGTACATAGGGGGCAGTATTATAGTAGTTATATTCTTGTACATAGGAGCAGTATTATAGGAGTTATATTCTTGTACATAGGGGCAGTATTATAGTAGTTATATTCTTGTACATAGGAGCAGTATTATAGTAGTTATATTCTTCTACATAGGGGGCAGTATTATAGGAGTTATATTCTTGTACATAGGGGGCAGTATTATAGGAGTTATATTCTTGTACGTAGGGGGCAGTATTATAGTAGTTATATTCTTGTACGTAGGGGGCAGTATTATAGTAGATTGGAGGGGGACAAGCAGTAAAACATTTCTTTAAACGTCTTTTCTGTATTGTTGCTGTAGCATTGCAGTTAGTGTGACATGCGGCTGCCATCGCCTCGTACTGTATTGTAGTTGTCCGCATGAGCGGCGGCGGCTTCTGATCGCACAATGTTCTCGGTATATTACATAGTGACTTGGGGCGTAACATAACTCCTGTAGCCGGGTATATCGCGCCGCGCCGTCCTTCTCGGTCCTGTCAGTGTAAATATAATGCAGCTGTTGTCTGTAAACCCTTTAGTAGAGCCGCGCCATTATTCTACACTAACACTCCGGGGAAATGTCAGCTTTATGCAGTTTCTTTACGCATTTTCTAATTTCTCTTTCTCGCCATGACGGGGAGAGACATTGATTTTGCAGTAGGTGGGGGGGGGGGGGGTGCTGGCGGTATCTGAACGGTTTGTTTCAGGCTGATTGGATTTCTTGGTGAATTATGGTTCGTAAGAAGCGTGTTGGTTAGAAGGAATGTAGAAGCGCAGCTCTCTCGCACCCCGCCGCGTCCGCCCCAGGCAGATCCATACAGGGTGTGTTACCTGCGCAGTCCTTCAGGCCGGCGGGCACATGGAAAGCTCTACCTCCCACTGGTATGTTTAATTTGTCCGAGGCGATGGAACTTGCTTTATTTTCTTTCCTTTTGAAGATTATGCGAAGGGCCGGCGAGGAAAGCGCTTTCTGACCGCTCCTTTCGGAAAGGCTTTGATGCAAACTATCTCACCTGGAAGAAACCTCTCTCCATTGATTGATGTTCTTTGAAGACGATTCCGCAGACCACAAGCTTCCTCAATATCATGAATACGCATCGAGTAGGAGGCGGCCGCACCAATGAAACTTTAATTTTTTTTTCCGAGGCTGCGGCAGTAATTTAGTTTCAGCAGGAAACCGTTTAACTCCCGTGTGATATGTTCGTTCTCCACTTCCATGCACATGTTCAAGGGAAATGACATAAAGAGGTTGTAAGTCATTCCCCATCCATTGGATTGGCGAGAAAAGCCTGATCAGCGGGGATCTTACAGCTGAGAACTGATCCTAAGACCGATGGCTCGTGACGCCCGCCTCTACTCGCTGCAGCCACCCACATTGCGGTGGAGATTGAATGAAGAGTGGTTACACTTGCACAATGCTGCTCCATTCATTTCAATGGGGCTGAGCGAATTGGGCCCAAATGCACGCTCTCGGCTCTCTACGGCAGTCCCATTGTAAATGAATTAAGCAGCACTGTGCATGTTCAACCGCCGCTCTACTCAGTCTCCTCACTGTAGTGGGTGCAGTCGCTTCATAGGATGACGGGGACTTAATTGTGAGACTCCTGACTTTTGTCACTGAATCGTACAGATAGGTGATCATGTATTTTGGTAAGACCCCTTTACCATCAATCCAATCGTCGATTCAATCGAGAAAAATTTCCGGTGATTCTATGCCTCCTCCTACTCCATACAGATCTATTGATTTCTGCTTCCTGGCGCTCACTCGGGCTCATGTTGGTTCCAGATTTGAGAGTATCAAGTCAGCGAGTTCTTGGTCCACCCTCGCTCCTACTTCCATTGGGCTTCCATGCACGGTAAATTGCTGCAAGCGACAAGGCCGAAGTAGAATACTTTCTGCTTGTCAGTCTTAGTTGCTAGTGAGGCCTTCAGCCCAATGAGATCCAGGACTACTTTGTTGGTCAAGTGCGGTCTCCACAGAATGTGCAACTGTCTTCCACCCCGTGAGTCAAAGGCATCCATCTTTCTTCTCTCTGCCTTCTTGAATATCCACTGCTCACAGCCCGAGGTAGCTATGAGTAGACACATATGTACTGACTGGCTTTATTCATAGTGCTGATCTCCTTACTTTCCCAGATGACATTTGTGCTCACCTTTTGCTTTCTGTCCAAGGACAGAAAAAACAAAAATTTATTGTCCTCCTTTTTTAAAAAAAAAAACCAGTTTGGTTTTAGAATTGATGCATATAATTATTTCTTTTGGAATTCATCTACCCTGCCGTCCCCCCGGCCCCGCTCTGTCAGCACTGTGTAAGTAAGCGCCAACATTGGATCGAGCGCCAGCCAATCACAGCCGACACTTGAGCCAATCACAGTGCTTACTTGCACAGCGCTGACGGCGGGGGAATTCTAAAGCAGGTTGCGTTCTGCAAGCTGCTTTAGAATTCTCCCCGCTGTCATCTCCGTGCTCGGCTTTCAAATTCCCTGCACTCAGTGCTGTGATTGGATCGAGCACCAGCCAATCACAGCCGGTGCTCGATCATTTACTGATGGCTGTGAATGATCGAGCGCCGGCTGTGATTCGCTGGCACTCGATCCAATCACAGCGCTGATGGCAGGGGATGACCTAGCCGAGCAGAGAGGACGGCGGGGGATGACAGTGGGGAGAATTCAAGCAGTTTGCCGCACCGCTGTCGGGGACACTGCCAGAAAAGCATAAAAATTACCCTAACGGCACCATAACTTACGTTTATGGTGCTTAAGGCACGTAACAGGTTCCCTTTAAAACTGTGGGCACACATGCCACATACTGGTCAGGCTTAGGAGCTGTATCTGATACAGGGCTGTTCATATTTCTGTGTACTCTTCTCAGCTCAAACTTTTTGATCTAGCTTTGTTTGACTGGTATTTCTACTGGTTATTCTGGTTTCATAACTGATTTGTGTATATTGTATGCTTTGAAGTAATCACTTCATTTATGTGATATCAGTGTATCTTAGCCTTATCAATCAGTTATGCCTTCTTATTATTCGATGCATTGGACAAGAACACACTGAGAAACACAATGCAAGAGGTTATATAGTGTGGCCTTCCCCCGCAAAGTAAACAATTCAAAGTCTACAGCGCCTGTGATACTCCTCTCTTAGTAAAACATTACAAAGGTTAATTATGACAAGGCTGCATGCTCTGTGTCTGGGACCCTGTTAGTAAAAATTTTGACTACAACTCCTGTCTTTTGCACACGTATATCTTGTTATGCATACGGTTCAAATATCATGCACAGCACTACTGCATAAAATAATTCAATACTTTCACAATATAAGTTAGTACTTTTTACATTTGTTTGTTATCCTTGTTGTATATTTTTTGTATCCTATATGGTGTGTAGGTAGGTAGGTAGGTAGGTATGTATGTATGTGATGTGTTCTTGTGGCTCTCGAACAATTAGTAGACCTCAAAGGCGTAGTAATTGTGGTTCGGCTGTTGAAAAATGGGAATGTGAACAGAACTGAGGCGGCTGACCTGCCTGGCAGCAAATGTTCAGTGGTAGCAACAAAGTGTTTTAGGGGCTTGCAAGACCGAGTGTGCGTGTGATCTGGGGAGCCGGGAGTAATCCCACCCTGTGGTCGGCCCCAGTGCCGTACATCACACCCAGGACCAGAGGGTTACCTTAAATCCCACCTGTGGCAGAACGTATAGCCTAAGGGTATATTCATGTGAACAAGACAGGGAATGCCCCGATCAGTGTTGGTGGAATGCTAGCGGATTCTGTCAGGGATTGGGTACAGACTCCTCGCCTAAATACTGACAACCTGTGAGCGTGGCCTAATAACGCTGACAACACTTTCAGTATCTCTTCCTGCATCGTCTTCTTCATTGTAGTCAGCAAACGGTGGTGTTTGAGGTTCAGGTACAGCGCCCACTTCAGGACATGCCATCTGCTGCTGTACAGTAGGCTGCCTCTTTGTGCTGCACAGACTTGTTCTAGGACTTTACCTGCAGGGGAAATGATGCAGCTATAGGATGAAGGTGCCGTTCAGTGGGCACCCCTTATATACATTCACAGTAAATGGGCGCTGAACAAGCCAAGCGTGCATAAACAGATTGGCGCACTAATCGCTCTGAAGAGTCCCAATTATCGTTTACTCCAAAAGAAAAGAGATGACTGTATAGAAAACACATAAAAAGCATTTAAAGTGTATGCAAAGCACACCACCTAAAGTAGGGCAGTAATGGGCATACGGCACATAAGTGGGTAGTCCCCTCCGTGAGAAAGGTCAAAATGCATAATCAGAAGCTGGTTCACTGTCCTATAATCCCAGCCGACTGGTCATGGAGGAATCAGGATGGAGACAACAAACAGTTGGATCAGAGCGGAAGGTATGGACCACCCTATACAAACACTGTGATCCAAACACATCAGTCAGGTATAGAGGGTCAGCCAAAGAGAGCAGCTGGCATAATTCAGGAAATGGTCTACAAGAGTCTCCTCTACATCACTTCAATCGCCGAATCATAGACTGGTAGAGTTGGGAGGGACCTCCGGGGTCATCGGGTCCAACACCCTGCTCAGTGCAGGGTTCACTAAATCATCCCAGACAGATGTTTGTCCGGCCTCTGAAGACTTCCAGGAGAACCCCCCCCCCCCCTCCCGTGGCAACCTGTTCCACTCATTGATCCCCCTCACTGTCTAATATCTAATCTGTGTCTCCTCCCTTTCAATTTCATCCCATTGCTTCTAGTCTTTCCTTGTGCAGATGAGAATAGGGCTGATCCCTCTGCACTGTGACAGCCCTTCAGATATTTGTAGACCGCTATTATCCCTTTCCAATCCACTGTCTGACGTCTCAAGACATTCTAATTGAAAGCTGTACAGCTCTGATGACGGAAGACATCCGGTAGGGTACTCTTACTGTATATTACTGGCCACTCTGTTGTCGGGGACCTCTCCAGCATGTCCCATACCGCAGTATGAGCTCTAGCCAGCAGATGGCACCATTGTATAATGGCAGAAAGAGAAAGCCCCCTAGGAAACACTGAATCCAAAATTGGATTACAAAGGGTTAAGTCTCCTCAGCCTTCTCTTCTGCTAAACATTCCCAGATCCTTTAACCGTTCCTCATAGGACATGATTTGCAGACCGCTCACCATCCTCAATCATCAAGTAAAAGCTGTTGCTGCGTGTCCCCGGCGAGGGTCTATTTAATAAGTAGCCCTAAGTACCCCACTGCTCACACATCCACGTTTCAATGGTTTTAGTGTTTTCTATATAGTGATCTTTTGGATTAAATAATTAACGGGATTCTTCAGAACGATTAGTGCGCCAATCTGTTTATGCACTATAGGATGAGGAAAGTGTAGACTAGTCTAACTGAACGGCCCTTTATTACAGCCCCGGCCCAATTGGCGCCCCCTATACGGTAATTCTCCCGTGACCCTGGAGTGTGGCATAAAATCACGTGACAAGTTTTCTGTGGATCGGTTTCATTGTGAATCCACATTAGATGGGAGAATCCAGCGATCGGAGCGACTTCCAGCGAGGCCGGTCATCAGTGCTAGACTAGCTGGGGTCTCACTGCCAACCGCAGGACGGTTTTTCTCATGTAACGGGGTGGAGAGTATACCGAGAATGGCGCGATCAAGGAAAACATCCAGCGAAAGGGGATCCTGCGGATGGAAACAACTCATCACTGAAAGGGGTCGGAGGAGGATGTCAGGAATCGTTCTGACCAACAGACTGCACAGTCAGCTGAATACAACGCTGGGGCTCCAACTAACGTGTCCGAACGCACAGCTCGCCGTCCCTCCGCACGGATGGTATAACAGCAGGCGACCAGTTCCAGCGCCATTGTGTCTAAGAGAAATGGCAACTACAAGAAGCTTCCTGTCCGCAGGGGCCGATATTCCTGCAGAGCGATTTCATCATCTAATGGAATTCATGCCACAATGGATCTGAAGGCCAAAGGAGGTAGAATGTGCTGATGGAAGGGGTCTCTAATCAAGGGGCCGTTCCGAGTATTCTAGAAGTTTGGCTTCATTAGTGCGTCCTGTTAGTCCATTCCTCATCACCATCTCATTATCCGACGCTTCGTTACCTCCAAGTCTCGGCAGTTGCTTCAAATAGATTTTTTTATGTCATTAACAAAAATAAATAAATCCTGTTTTCGTCAGCAGAAAGCCTCATCTTGCACTAAAACAGTGGGCTTCATCAATCACGCTCCGGTGGGATCGATCCGCTGCTTCACCGGCTCATAAGTCACAATTATTCTGTAATCTTATTGATTGTGTGTTAATTTTCAGTTTTTTTTCCTTCAGGACAAGAAGACGTATTCCTGCCCTGCCTGCGAGAAGTCCTTCTCAGACGACCGTCTTATTAAATCTCACATTAAGGCGAATCATCCCGGTGAGTAGCGGCGTCCTGTGAAGAGAGTCCCAGGAATGTGGTCAGTAATGGCCCATTGCAGCTGTCGGAGATGTACTCTTCCTCTTTCCACGGTTGGGCTCTTCCTGTGCTCAGAGTTAATCCAATGTCTTCCACCCCTTTTGCAGCATGTTGATCCACAGATGCACACTGCTAGAGTGTTTACTGCAGCTGCATCCCCCTCCTCCCTGTCGTCTTACCGCACACTGCTAGAGTGTTTACTGCAGCTGCATCCCCCTCCTCCCTGTCGTCCTACCGCACACTGCCAGAGTGATTGCTGCAGCTGCATCCCCCTCCTTCCCGTCATCTTACTGCACACTGCCAGAGGGATCACTGCAGCTGCATCCCCCTCCTCCCCGTCGTCTTACTGCACACTGTCAGTGATCACTGCAGCTGCATCTCCCTCCTCCCCGTCGTCTTACCGCACACTGCCAAAGTGCTTGCTGCAGCTGCATCTGACTCCTTCCTGTCATCTTACTGCACACTGCCAGTGATTACTGCAGCTGCATCTCCCTCCTCCCCGTCATCCTACTACACTTTGCTAGAGTGATTACTACAGCTGCATCCCCCTCCTCCCCATTGTCTTACTGCACACCGCTAGAGTGATTGCTGGAGCTGCATCCCCCTCCTTCCCATCGTCTTACTGCACACTGCCAGAGTGATTCTGCAGCTGCATCCCCCTCCTCCTGTCGTCTTACCGCACACTGCCAGTGATTTACTGCAGCTGCATCCCCCTCCCCCTCATCATTTTACTGCACACTGCCTGAGTGATCACTGCAGCTGCATCTCCCTCCTCCCCGTAGTCTTACCGCACACTGCCAGAGTGATC
This sequence comes from Eleutherodactylus coqui, assembly GCF_035609145.1. Classification (NCBI taxonomy): domain Eukaryota; kingdom Metazoa; phylum Chordata; class Amphibia; order Anura; family Eleutherodactylidae; genus Eleutherodactylus; species Eleutherodactylus coqui. The sequence continues at coordinate 166,774,624 of NC_089845.1, forward strand.
ACTGCAGCTGCATCTCCCTCCTCCCCGTAGTCTTACCGCACACTGCTAGAGTGATTGATGCAGCTGCATCCCCCTCCTCCCCGTCGTCTTATTGCACACTGCCAGAGTGATTACTGCAGCTGCATCCCCCTCCTCCCCGTCGTCTTACTGCACACTGCTAGTGATTAACTGCAGCTGCATCCCTCTCCTCCCCGTCGTCTTACTGCACACTGCTAGTGATTAACTGCAGCTGCATCCCTCTCCTCCCCGTCGTCTTACTGCACACTGCTAGAGTGATTAACTGCAGCTGCATCCCCCTTCTCTCCGTCGTCTTACTGCACACTGTCTGTGATTACTGCAGCTGCATCCCCCTCCTCCCCGTCGTCTTACTGCACACTGCCACTGATTACTGCAGGTGCATCCCCCTCCTCCCCGTCGTCTTACTGCACACTGTCAGTGATTACTGCAGCTGCATCCCCCGTCTCCCCGTCGTCTTACTGCACACTGTCAGTGATTACTGCAGTTGCATCCCCGTCTTGTTGTTCCTTTTTTTACACTAGATGGATTTTTTAGTGACCTGAAAAAAAATGGCCCTTCAGATCTCAATTAATGGAAAAATAAAAAGGTTTGTGAACTTTGAGCGCAGCACTGCAAAAGAAAAAGTTCCCAAAACAACAGTTTTTATCGTGGCAAAACCTAAAAAATATATATATAATTTTGGTATTACTATAATTGTACCGATCCGCAGAAAAAATGTATCCTGTCATTTTATGATGCATGATTACCGATGGTGATGAGCGAGCATTGCCTTAGCGAGTACCTGCCCGCTCGAGCGAAAAGGTTGGGCTGCCTGCGGCGGGCAGGGAGCTGCGGGGAGGAACGGAGGGGAGATCTCTCTCTCTCTCCCTCTTCCCGCTCCCCCCGGCTCACTGCCGCAACTCACCTGTCACTCGCGTCGGCACCCGAACCTTTTCTCTCGAGCGGGCAGGTACTCACTAAAGGCAATGCTCGCTCATCACTAATTACCGGTAAAAAAAATTTGCCGAACTTCGGTTTGTTTTTATCCCCCCCCCTCCAAAAAAAGGTTAACAAAAGCTCTACAATACATAAAAAGTACAGCTCGTCACGCTAAAAACACGCCCTCATCCGGCCATGTCGGGAAAAATAAAGTTTTGAAGGGTGGAGGTGAAACCCTCGCCTCCCCCCTCCCCCCCCCCCCCCCCCCCCCAAAATCGTTGCGTCTTTAGTCCTGGTAAAACCCCTTTTAACCCCTTAGTGACATGGTCTATTGTGAACCTAAGATATTAATGATCTGTCCTCAGGAAACGTCATCCGTATCAGATCAGTGGACGTCCTCCATTCGGGACCCTCTCCCATCATTGCAGTGCTCAGGGGAGCTCACTGCATACCGGGCCCAGCGCCGCACATTGTGTAGTGGCTGTGCCTGGTATTGCAGCTCAGCCTTATTGAGTTGATTGAGACTGACCTGATATTGAGGACCTATCCTGGGGTCTTAGTCCTGGAAAACCCCATTCATGTTTACAGAAAGCCTGCAGGCTGCTGAATGGGGAAGATGTGGCCTTCCCTAGACAGCTGTAAACTACTGAAGGCTTATCCACAGCATGGATCTTCAGTAGTATATTGGAAAGGGTTCTGTCGCCTGGAACCCCCGCTGATCAGCTGTTCACTAGACCAGAGTGCAGGAAGCAGATGGCTCCATCCCCGCTGCAGTGGCCAGGCTTGGTATTACAGACATTGAAGTGAATAGGATGTTTGCCTGTAACCCCAAACCTGACGCCGGCTGGGGAGCGGAGCGGTCGGCTTCCTTATGCACCAGATCAAAGAAGAATGTGCAATACGCTTTCTATGTTCCACAGTTGCCTCATCCCGATCTGCGGTGCTCGGGGTGACAGTAACCGGTATACCTAGCGGTATAATCACCGGCTGAATGGGTGGCCCCTTCATTTTGTGTTTTGTTATTTTTATGTTATTGTTTCAGTCTGTTCTCGCCCCTTCCTTCCCCCTCCCTATTCTTTATAACACGCCGCCCCCTCATTATACACGGACTCCAACTCTTGATCCGCTGAGTTTTGCAGAATTGAACGGCGTCCAAATAGAATGTAACAAGAAATGATCAGAATATGTATTGTGAGCTGCCAGCGACTAGTGAGGAGGATGAGCGCCGACTCTGGTCCCAGCAGCCGCATGATCTGCAGCCCGAGCTGCCAGGAGAGATGGCATATTAATCTACCCGGACAATGGGCAGTGATGGCACCGCAGGACATGCAGATGGGACTCGGCGCCAGGGCCGCAGCCAGCCTGACGCCCGTCCTGTATGGTCTGCTCTGGTTACCGGATAGAAGCCGGGAATAATGCAGACACCGGAGGAGGGGAGCTGCAGCTGCACCCCCTCCCCGTCTATAGGGGGCTTTAGTGGCAGAAATTTCTGAACATTTCAATAACTAAGCAGCCGCCTTCCCTGTTGGAGGAGCACAGAAACTGCGAAAGGGGCTTCTTGAGTTATGGAAATGAGCCAAGTGGCCGGCCCCTGTGATGATATGAAATGCACGTACCGCATGACCCGGTGTCGGAACACTCACTAACCCCTGACAGACGTGTGTCATTGCGTGGAGTGGGCTCGGAAGCTGACCTCCCTTCATACACAACAGGCATCGACTGTCTTTAACAGCCGACACTTGCCTGCCATAGCTGAGATCAGAGATGGTGATGATTCTATATGTATGCCCCTGATGAGAAGGGGTTCCTGCAGATAGGTGGTGCAGGTCGCGTCGTGGGGGTGGAGCAGGTCGCGTCGTAGGGGGGATGCAGGTGGGGGGGGGGGCGCGAGCTGCGTCGTGGGGGGGGGGGGCGGGTTGCGTCGTAGGGGGGGCGCGCAGGTTGCGTCGTAGGGGGGTGGTTGCGTCGTAGGGGGGTGGTTGCATCGTAGGGGGGGGCGGGTTGCGTCATGGGGGGGGGGGGCGCGGGTTGCGTCGTAGGGGGGTGGGGGGGGGCGCGGGTTGCGTCGTGGGGGGGGGGGGGGGTGCGGGTTGCGTCGTAGGGGTGGGCAGGCGCGTCGTAGAAACTGAACCTATGTGATCCACACCAGGAGCCTGCTATGACCAACTGTGTTTTTTGGGCTTCTTTTTTTAATCTGGGTGCCCAGAACTGGACTCGGTATTCCAGATGAGGTCTGACTAAGGAAGGGTAGGAAGGGCAGTCTATTATCGCAGCGATCCCAGCATCACAGCTTCAAGTTTCCTACAGGGAAAAAGACTACGATTTTTGCGCTTTTTTTTCTCCTGAATCCCGCTGCGCCCCTCACCATGACCGGAACGCACTTCTTATCCTGGATGACAAATGCTATTAAATAAAGCCAAAATGCTTTTTTTGTTTAAAAAAAATGCGATAAAAGTGCTCAAACCTGCCATCTGTACCCCGAAGTGGCATCAATAACAGTTGCAGCTACTATTTGCAGTAACGCACCTCTTTGCCTTCTATTGAATTTGGAAGTTATTTTTTTCTCTTTTTTTGCAGAGGTTTCGGCAAGTCTGATTTCCGAGGTCCTCGGCCGCAAAGTTCAAATCAAAGGTCTAATAGGAAAGCGAGCGGCTAAATGCCCGTATTGTGACTCCTACTTCATGAAGAATGGGTCGGACCTGCAGCGACATATCTGGGCCCATGAAGGTAAGCTGCTTGCTTATAGCTTATTTCCTTTGCACGCCCTTCGCTACAGATGCAGCAGAGCTGAGGTTTCCTTCGTTGCTGCTTGTTGTTTTCCCGGTGGTCGTTAGTGTTAAAGGGATTCTGTCATTGGTCGATGCTGCCCGAATTCCGAGTATCATGGACCCGCTACAAGGATGCCGTTGGTTTTTCATAATAAATACACTTTGAAGTTTGACTCAAAGCTGATCTCCGAGCCACAGAGGAGGGCCACACCGGCCTCTCCCTCTCCTTGCATGAAGACTGCCGGCTGCCTTCCTGCAGGGGGGAGCTGGCGGCCCACCGCCCTGACTCGGAGCTCAGCTGTGAAATGTACTTATTGTGAAATGCTGCAGCGTTCCAGAGCCAGTAAAACACCCATGGGGCAACAAGCCGCCCGTCCCGGGTTCATGCTGCCCAAACCCAATGACAGAATGCCTTTAACTAGTAAACTCCTTGCAACGAGTCACAAGAAGAGGTTTTCCCCCTCTTCAACAAAAGGTGGAGAGCAGGCAAAGAGCAAAAACACTTCCCCCTTAGCTAATCCTCCTCCTCGGCCATCTGTGGCTCCAAAAAGGAGCAGCATATTCCTGGTGACTGGGTGTGGGCCCCCCACAACACACATTTGGCTTAGGGCCACTTCTGAGAGCAGCTTGGAGTTCCTTGGTTTTCACTCTTTAAAAGGAACAAACTTTTATCCAAATTCTCGTGCAGCCTGCGGTAGTAAAATAAGAGAGCCCTTGCCTTCCCCGCTTCCCCCTCACTGTCATTTCACTGACTCGTGGTCCCCGCTGAACTTGACTTCCCGCTGCAGGGAGCCATGTGACCGCTGCAGCCAATCACAGTCTTTCTGCAGTTGGCGCATGAGCCAGTGTCCTATCGTTACCATCCCCTCCGGGAAGGGAAGCTCAGCGGGGACCAGGAGATGGTGACACAGCGGCGGGGAAGGGTGGGGTGGGGTGGGGGAGTTCTACCGCAGGCTGAACAAGTTTTTGAACAAAAGCATGTCCTCGGATAACTTCTCTAACCCCACCGGTCAGGATCTGAACTGCACTGCAGAGAACCCCAGGGGCCGTCTGTGTTCTGGGAACTGACAAAACCGGTCAGGGTAACTGTAGAGCGGTAGCGGAGGAGTAGAAAGAGCCAAGGTCAGGACAGGCAGCAGACGGATAGAACATGGTCCAGAAACCAGAGGTCAGGAGAGAAGAAGACAGGAAAGTTGGCACACGCATTGGTCTAACCAGGAGTCGAAGTTGAGATGCCGCTTTGTATACTAGACAGAAGGAATTGCTCAGGCAGCCTCCAGTGGGGGAAGGTGCCTTAAATAATTAGAGAGCTATCAGGATTGGCTGAGAGCAGAAAAGCCGGGTGCAGGCCCTAGGCCTTTAAGAGGTGGGCTGTCCATGAGCACCCAATGGGAGGCGCCGAAGTGACAACTAGTGCAGGACCCAGGAGACGCCGTGCTGACTGTGACTGAGGACAGAAGGAGGCAGGGCATGCCGGCGCTAGCACATTATACTCTAAGGTTTTAGATCTTCACAGACCTCGTCCCGTCGGTGGATCAGCCACCTCCCGGAAATCGGTTAATGGGGACATTATGCCTGTTATTGTGTGACTGTGTCATGTTGGGGAGACCCCCTCCATCTTTAGTCTGAACCTCCTGAATGTTGCATGCTGTTGACCTCCCTCCTCTTCTCCGCACTGTCCAGGTCTGAAGCCCTTTAAGTGTACGGTCTGCGACTACGCCACTCGCAGCAAGAGTAACCTGAAGGCGCACATGAACCGGCACAGCACAGAGAAGACTCACCTCTGCGACATGTGCGGCAAGAAGTTCAAAACCAAAGGGACGCTAAAAAGTCACAAACTCCTCCACACGGCAGACGGTGAGAACAGATGCCGCTCCTCCCTGTGTGACTCCTGTCACATCCAGAGCTGCGTTGACTGTCCTGACGGTTGTCGCACAGTTTAGTTGGCTCCTGCTGCAGTGCATTTTGGGAAATGTAGGTCTATTTGCATTAAAGGGGACGGCTGGTGCCAGTATTCTCTGCTTTTAGGTAAGGGTGCATTTACACTGCAAAGATGATTGCTCAAAATATGGCTTTTGAGCAATCATTTTGCATAAACTACTACTTGGCACTAATGCCTATTAGTCCCCAGTAGCAGCGTGTGAGCCGCCGGGAGCTGTAGTCGGGGAACAGACCACCCGCTGTTTCCTGATTACTTTCACTTTGATCTGCTGCCAGGGCTGACAGCTGAGAACAGCTGATACAGTGCAATCAGCTCTCCCTGGGCAGAACACAGCGTGCGGTACTGCTTATCAGCTGTACTGCTGAATGATGGTTTTTAAGCAGAACTTGTTGGGCAGAAAACTGAAAGATGGCAGCGCATTTAGACGCAACCATGATCACTCAAAAGACGGCGTTTGAGCGATAATCGTTGTGTCTAAATGGGCCTTAAGCTGCTGCTTTAGATGAGTGGACACCCAGTAGGGCCATCTTTAGCCTTTCTGGCTGCTGTGAGCCCTGCATTTCCCACAGAGCTGGCCGGTCCGCTGCTGGTACTTGTAGTCCTTGGTGTGCATGCTCTATTTGTGGCCACTGTAGCATGATGACTATTTCTCTTACAATGTGTCTTCTGCAGGAAAACAATTCAAATGCACAATATGTGAGTTCACCGCAGTCCAGAAGCCGCAGCTTCTCCGCCACATGGAACAACATACCTCGTTCAAGGTGAGTGATCTGCCGGCGGCTGTAGATGTCCACCCAGTCATCCATCCTGACGCCAACGTGAGAGGTTCTAGTTCTGAACTGTGTAGTGTAGTTTATCCTTGTGTCCGTTTAGTCCTCTATCGGGTTGTACAATGTGGCGGGTTGATGATGTCGGGCGGCTCTGCTTACCTGCGGACTTCACTGAGCTGAACGCTTGTCCTTTGAGGAAACCTCAGCATGAAAGTGGGAGAATGTGGTGGTCCGGTGGTCTTGGTTGGCCATGATGGCGGCAGTGATCACAGCCTCTTACTGTCATCGCCCCGTACAGATGCAGTGAGAACCAGAGATACAAGAGCTTTTCTACCTCTTACAATCCCCTTTACCAGCTGGGGAATATACACCGAAGGGCCATTTATCAGCCCCCATCTAGTAGTGTTGGACTCCTTTTGGCCTTCAGATCCGCAGCAGCTCGTCGTGGTGTAGTTTCCACTTGGTGCTGAAATCCTTATGCAGGAATATCGGCCCCTGCGGACAGGAAGCTTCTTGTAGTTGGTGCAGATTAGATGGCGGTGCTGACATGTTCTGACCAGCTGACAGGAAGGGGTCAGCGATTCATGCTGTTTGCTCCAAATTCTGACCTCCCATCAGCAACAGAAATATTGATCCATCTAATAAAGGGTTCTTTTATACATGGGCCGGGGAAAGGCTCTAATACATAGGGGTGGGGAGGTGCCCTAATATATGGGTGGGGTGGTGCCCTAATATATGGGTGGGGTGGAGCTCTAATATATGGACGGTTGGGAGGTACCCTAATACATGGGTGGGGTGGAACTCTAATACATGGGTCGGGGAAAGGCTCTAATACATAGGGGTGGGGAGGTGCCCTAATATATGGGTGGGGTGGAGCTCTAATACATGGGCCGGGGTGGGGAGGTGCCCTAATACGGGGGTGGGGTGGAGCTCTAATACATGGGTTGGGAGGGCTCTAATACATGGACGGTGGGGAGGTGCCCTAATACATGAGTGGGGTGGAACTCTAATACATGGGATTAGGAAGGTGCCCTGATATATGGGTGGGGTGGAGCTCTAATACATGGGTCAGGGGGCTCTATCTAATACATGGACGGTGGGGGGTGGAACTCTAATACATGGGCTGGGGGAGCTCTAATACATGGACGGTGGGGCGGTGCCCTAATACATGGGTGGGGTGGAGCTCTAATACATGGGTGGGGTGGAGCTCTAATACATGGGTGGGGTGGAGCTCTAATACATGGGTGGGGTGGAGCTCTAATACATGGGTGGGGTGGAGCTCTAATACATGGGGGTGGGGAGGTGCCCTAATATATGGGTGGGGCGGAGCTTTAATACATGGGTCGGGGGCTCTAATACATGGGGGTGGGGAGGTGCCCTAATACATAGGTGGGGTGGAACTCTAATACAAGGGCCAGGGAAAGGCTCTAATATATGGGTGGGGGTGAAGCTCTAATACATGGGCCGGGGGGGCTCTAATACATGGACGGTGGGAGGTGGAGCTCTAATACATGGGTCGGGGGGCTCTAGTACATGGACGGTGGGGGGTGGAGGTCTAATACATGGGCCCGGGGGCTCTAATACATGGACGGTGGAGCTCTAATACATAAGGGTGGGGAGGTGCCCTAATATATGGGTGGGGTGGAGCTCTAATACATGGGTCAGGGGGCTCTAATACATGGACGGTGGGGGGTGGAGCTCTAATACATGGGTCTGGGGGCTCTAATACATGGACGGTGGGGGGTGGAGCTCTAATACATAGGGGTGGGGAGGTGCCCTAATCTATGGGTGGGGTGGAGCTCTAATACATGGGCCGGGGGGCTCTAATACATGGACGGTGGGGGGTGGAGCTCTAATACATAGGGGTGGGGAGGTGCCCTAATATATAGGTGGGGTGGAGCTCTAATACATGGGCCGGGGGGCTCTAATACAGAGGTATTCCGTGTACGAGCTGGAGCAGGATGACCTGGTGAGGACATGGTGTGCTGTGATGCTACTGGTTGTTGTTCGCCCCCCTCGCGGTGCTGTATGACCCCCGGCCCCCCGCACCAGGCAGTGTGGAAGTAGACCCTTTTATATGGGCGTCCCGTTGGCGGCGGCTCTTTATTAGTGCCGTACAGTCCTCCACAAGTCGTGGGCTCAGACGGCTCTTCTGGATGTAATTTCCGATTACTCTTTACATTATCTGTCCTTTTATTAAAGTCCTAAATCCTGTACCGCTCCTCAGAGGGCAGCCGGCGTCTAAATGAGATGAGCGGTAAAGCCTCAACGACCGCACTGAATATTACAGGCCGTAATGCGCTCGCCCTTCGCTCCGACTTCCCCGCAGTTAACCGGCTGCCCTCGCAGTGACAGGAGCGCCGTGTAGCCCATAACACGTAAAATACAGCTTCCCAGGGAGCCTCCAGGTTACCGGCTAGTAATTACATCCTCCCCCCTCTGGCAGCGGCAGTTACTGCTCTAGAACTTCCTTGGACTCCTGTCACACGGCATAAAGTATGTACCCCCTCCCCCTGAGTGTCCATATCCTCCGCACTCAGTCATACTCATGATCCAGTGATTTCTTTATGGCCCTCGTATTTAACCCCTTGATGGCACAGCCTTTTTTTTTTTGGCTTCTCCTGCCAGCTTTCACAAAACCATAACTTTTGTTTTTCCGTCGCTGTCTGTTGCTTGTTGTTTTTTGCAGGATGAGTTGTATCTTTCAGTGGTACTATATAATGTACTGTATAATGTATAGAAAAACTTCTTAGTGGAGTGAATGAGCAGGGCGTCGGATCTGATGACCCCCGGAGGACCCGATGACCCTGGAGGACCCGATGACCCCCAAGGACCCTTCCAACTCCACCATTCTAGGATTCTACGAATGGGAAAAAAAAGGTCAATTTGGCCATTTTCGGGGGTCTTGTTTTTCGGAGGTGCACCCTGCAGCAGACATGACACCCCTGTTCTGTGGGTTCGTACGATTACTTAAGCTTAAAAAAAAACAAATAGTATTTCCAGCCGCCATTTTCTGTCCTCCATAACTTCTCTTTATTGTTGGCGGGACGACCTGTAGTTTCTATTGGTGCCATTCTGGAGTACACGTGACTTTCTGATCGCTTTTTATTTGTTTTCTTAGAGACGGTGTAGCCCAAAAAATGAGGGACCCCCAAATATGGATCAGAGCGTTTAAATGCATTGGCAGTGGCATTAAAAGGGTTAACCGCCACGTTCAGCATTCACGCCGATTGTGTCTGTTGCAGGCGGTTGTCAGTTGTTTCACAGCTGCCCTCTAGTGGTGACGGTTCGTTGCCCCTGCCAGTGTTTTACTTCCCAGGGGAGATGACGTTCTGCATCGGCACAGTACTGCCATGAGCAGTGGGGTGATCTGGTAACACCCGTATACTCCAGAACGCCTTCTCCACTGCATAATGGGAATATATCATGCCGTCACGCTCGCTCCGTGCAGACATTTCTTTTAGTCTTTGAACGCAATGCCAAAAGTGTTGTTTTTTTTCCCCAAAAATAGAATTTATTTAGCAAAACTGAAAAATTCTAAAAAACAACCCAAAACAATGATACTTTTGTTACGCTCACCATCGCGCCGGAACAATGAGTTATTGATACCACATGGTGAACGCCGTAAAAAATGAAAAATGGCAGAATTAATGTTTTTCCATCCTGTCCGCTCCCTAAACGTCAGAGTTCTACAACACATTATTTGTACCCCAAAATGTTACCAGTTAAATCCACAGTGAACGAGGCCGTGCACAGCTATGGTGACCGAAGAAGAACGCCCAGCTGCCAGGCAGCCCGCTTCAGTAGGACCCCTGCATTAAAATAACAAAGTGAACTCTACTTACCCCTCTGCCGCCCCGGGGGGGGGGGGGGGGGGGAATCGGGTGCTGCGGCCCTGGGGGGGGGGGGGGGGGGATCGGGTGCTGCGGTGCTGTGGCCCCGGGGGGATCGGGTGCTGCGGCCCTGGGGGGGGGGGGGGGGATCGGGTGCTGCGGTGCTGTGGCCCCGGGGGGATCGGGTGCTGCGGCCGGGGGGGGGGGGGGGGGGATCGGGTGCTGCGGCCCTGGGGGGGGGGGGGGGAATCGGGTGCTGCGGTGCTGTGGCCACGGGGGGATCGGGTGCTGCGGCCGGGGGGGGGGGGAAATCGGGTGCTGCGGTGCTGTGGCCCCGGGGGGATCGGGTGCTGCGGCCCGGGGGGGGGATCGGGTGCTGTGGCCCTGGGAATTTCTGTGATGGATGATGTCACAGGAAATTAGGTGACCGCTGCAGCCAACAAGAGACTGCAGCATCACCGCTCAGTCGCCTGGCATCACCGCTCACGTCCCGAGTGCCATGATGCCAGGAGTTCGGGACTGCAGCCTCTCTCTGGTTGCAGCAATCGCCTGATTTCCCGTGACATCACCTCTCAGAACAATGACGGACCTGCAGTCTGCAGCGCTGGAAGGGTCAGAATGTCCATTGTTTTAATCCAGGGGATCCTATTGGATGGGGGTGTCTGGTAACTGGATCACCCTTAAGGCTTATGGAAAGTGGAGATGAAACCCCCCCCAAAAAACATATCTTTACGTGCCAAACTAGGAGCGTCCTTAAGGAGTTAAAGGCTTTCTGCCCTCTCCTCGGCGCGGGGCGATGCCTGACGGGTCCCTTTAAACTTCCGTCTCATTTTAGTTTAATAAACAGAAAACTGAACACTCAGGAATTCAGCCAACAATTACAGTTGATGAATAATTAAAGAGCCCCCCGCGCCGCTCGTTCAGCCCGCTACAATGTGAGTTATGTAATCGCTGCTACGTGTATTCATTGTAAGAGGCGGCCCGGAGAGTACGCTAATGGCTGTGATTATCAGATTGTAGGTGGGCGACGGTAGGTAGAGGAGTGCTGGGAAACCGTCCAACGGAAGAATGGGAGGCTGGAATTAAAGGGACCCCGTTCCTGTATATGAAGAGGACTGTGTGTGTGATAAAGCGGGAAATGCTTTTCTAGTACAATTTCTGTTTGAATTCTCCATGGCTTTCAAGATCTCTGCTTGCTGTCATTCCATGAGAACCTTTATTGTTTATTTCCAATGGATAAAAATCCACCCTGCACTTTCGTAAACAGCTGTAAAAGTACACTGGATGGCCCTCTTATTAGCCCCTCTCATGATTGGCGCTCCCCTGTACGGTAATTCTCCCCGTGACCCCGGAGCATAAAATCACGTGACAAGTTTTCTGTGGATCAGTTTCAGTGTGAATCCACATTAGATGGAAGATCCAGCGATCGGAGCGACTTCCAGTGAGGCCGGTCATCGGTGCTGGACTAGCCGGGGTCTCACTGCCAACCGCGGGGGTTTTCTCATGTAACGGGGTGGAGAGTATACCGAGAATGGCACGAAGGAGGAAAACATCCAGCAGAAAGGTGATCCTGCAGACGGATACAACTCATCACTGAAAGGGGTCGGAGGAGGATGTCAGGAATCGTTCCGACCAACAGGCTGCACAGTCAGCTGAATACAACACTGGGGCTCCAACTAACGTGTCCAAACGCACAACTCGCCGTTCCTCCACACGGATGGTATAACAGCGGAGGACCAGTTCCAGCGCCATTGTGTCAAAGAGAAACATGCAGGATTTCTGTTGCCCCGTGCTGATGGATGCTCAGAATTTGGCGCAAGCAGCATGAATCGCTGACCCCTTCCTGTCAGCTGGTCAGAACATGTAAGCACCGCCATCTAATCTAAAGCAACTACAAGAAACTTCCTGTCTGCAGATCCACACCACGAGGAGTTACTGCGGTACTGAAGGCCAAAGGAAGGAGGTCCAACGCTTCTAGATTAGGATCTCTAATAAAGGGGCCATTCAGTATATTAAGCTAACATACCAATGAGCAGCGGGCCGGGCCCCTCTGACAGGGCGCCGAGCAGCGGCGCCGGGCCCCTCTGACAGGGCGCCGAGCAGCGGCGCCGGGCCCCTCTGACAGGGCAGCGGCCCCGGGCCCCTCTGACAGGGCGCTGAGTCATATTGACTCTTATTTCTGGGGTTGGAGATGCATTGTATTCTCTCCTCTAATCTAGCAGTAAGAATCCTCTTGTTCTTCTCTTCAGACTTCATATAAAGTCACAGAAGAACCTTTCCTCTGCAAAAGTTTAAAAAAACAGACTAATTCTCCTTTGCCAAGCTGGCAGAAAACTCCAGTCTGCATGTTGTGCCAGGTTTTGAATGATGGCTGGATATCTGCCTAAAACCTATCCTACACGGACGGGATTAGTTATGCACTCGGCTATGATTTATCCCAGATTTATGTCTTATAACTAAAGCAAGCCTCAGCCTTAAAGGAGGCCTGCACACATCCGCCCCGTAAACCACGGCCAGCAGGAGGCAGGCAGGAGCTCCGCAGGATCCTACCTCGTCTTACCCTGAAAGTGCAGGCAATAAGGGAGATGTCGGCGTATCCGTGTGCCATGCGGGATACATAAATGATCTACAAGCCATCCGATGGGTGGTCTAGGTGCTTGTACCGGTCTTGGCTGTGGCTCCAGCTGTAGATGTTAATCATTAGGCAAGGGGGAGGAGCTGTAGAGGAGTAAGCGGTGCCACTGAAGTTCCATTCCAGCAGTTGGACCCCCACCATTCTGCAGCTTATTCTCTATCCTGTGGCTGAGCGGCTTGGATTTTTTACTGGTCTTGGCTGTCGCTCCAGCTGTTGTCAATCATTTGACAAGGGGGAGGAGCTGTACAGGAGCAAGCGGTGGCATCAGAGTACCGGTCTCGGGTTTGTAGAAGTCCCAGCAGTCAGACCCCACCATTCTGATTACTTTCAATCATGGCACATTGTCTTCCTTATGACTGAAAGATTATTCTTGGTTACCTTAAACTGCACTGGTTTGTTTTATTCATCATCTCATATCCGCAGCACATGTTGTACTTATGAGAGGAGATCGGACCTTCCAGCAGGCTGTAGTTCCCTTTTTTCTATCTGCGGACCCCAAAGAGGTCATGTAGAATAATACTAGAAGCAATAGAGCAGGGGAGGGTGGAGGAGGGGAGAGGAGGGGGATGCAACTGCAGCTTCTAGCGTAGTCTGAAAGCACACAGCTCTGACCTTCACCAGTAAAGGGCCTTGTACACAGGCCGATTATCAGGCAAGTACGTTCACCTGAACATTCGTTTGTCCAATCATCGGGTGGTGGAAAAGAACAACCTATTTGCCAAAAAATAAACAGGAGTATCTTTTATCTATGTGTGCGCTGTACCTGCATCTACACTGGTTTTTCAGTATTCTGTGCAGCAAGATGGCAACATACCCACACCAGAACAGCTCAGTGAATACATACTGTACCAGAACCAAGCTGATAACACAAACACAGCAGCACAACCAACCTCGGTACATACATGCAGCACCACAACCAACCTCTGTGCATACATGCAGCACCACAACCAACCTCGGTACATACATGCAGCACCACAACCAACCTCTGTGCATACATGCAGCACCACAACCAACCTCTGTGCATACATGCAGCACCACAACCAACCTCTGTGCATACATGCAGCACCACAATTAAACTTAAAACATAAATACAGTACCAGAACCAAGTTCAGTACGTAGATAAAATAATAGAATCGAGCTCAGAACATGAATAGAGCCCCAGAACCAAGCTCAGTATGTAGATACAATTCTAGAACCACGCTTAGTACAGATATATAATTCTAGAAACAAACTCCGTACATAGATATAGCCCCAGTACTAAGCTCCGTACATACAGCACCAGAGCCAAGCTCATAACATAAAAACGGCACTAAGAATCAATCTCATTGTATAACTACAGCACCAGAATTAAGCTCAGTGCATAGATAATATACTAGAACCGAGCACAGAACATAAATGCAGAACTAAGCTAATAGCATAAATATAGCCCTGGAACCAAGCCCCCAGCCTACAACGGCCTGGTGCCCCCTACAGGCTGATGCTGACCGCACGGGTCACGTGCAGCTAAGGTTGGCCATGTCTTGTAATTTCCTTTTAGCTGGTAGAAACAGCATCATCCCTCCGATTCCACGTGAGGGGCTTACAAGGTTTATATCGCCCAGATAAGTCATGCAAGGGGTTGGCGGTTTAGCTGAGGATTCAGATGCTGCAGAGGAGCTTTACAGAGAGATTCTACAGCTGACTTCTTAAGCTTCAACAGCCAATTCCAGCCTTGCACATAGTATACTGCTCAGGAGACGTATCACTCCCAGGAACTCCAACTAACCAAGAAAGGCTTATGCTTCAGATCCCATCTACCGACCCCAAGACTCTCAGCTCCGCAGTCCTGCTTGTCTGATCAATGGCTACTGCTGATTCTGCCTTACTGAACAGAGAAGGCTTTGAATTACATACACACAGTATGTTAGGCTGAAAACAGACCTGTCCATCTAGTTCAGACTATTATCCCCCCAATGTTGATCCAGAGGAAGGCAAAAAACAAAAGGTAGAAGCCAATTTCCTCATTTTAAGGGACAGAAATTCCTTCCTGACTCCAGGTCTGGCAATCGATCTAATCCCCGGATCACCGAACCTTCTGAATATCTTAGGTATGGGGTGTTCAATGTTCACTTGTCAACTATGCATGACGAAAAGTGTTATATATGGTTTTGTAATACTACTTTGCTTATAAGGAGAGACCTGTCTTATGATAGCGGGATGGGCAAGTGAGATTGGAGCTCCCGAGGCTGTCGGCAACCCAGCATTAAAGCTACATTTACTCTTTTTTGAGAAGATATCTTTACTAGAGCAGCACAAACTATTCTATAACTTCAACTTTATGAACAAGAATATAACTACTATAATACTGCCCTCTATGTACAAGAATATAACTACTATAATACTGCTCCTATGTACAAGAATATAACTACTATAATACTGCTCCCTATGTACAAGAATATAACTACTATAATACTGCTCCCTATGTACAAGAATATAACTACTATAATACTGCCCCTATGTACAAGAATATAACTACTATAATACTGCCTCCTATGTACAAGAATATAACTACTATAATACTGCTCCCTATGTACAAGAATATAACTACTATAATACTGCCCTCTATGTACAAGAATATAACTACTATAATACTGCTCCTATGTACAAGAATATAACTACTATAATACTGCCTCCTATGTACAAGAATATAACTACTATAATACTGCTCCCTATGTACAAGAATATAACTACTATAATACTGCCCTCTATGTACAAGAATATAACTACTATAATACTGCTCCTATGTACAAGAATATAACTACTATAATACTGCTTCTATATACAAGAATATAACTACTATAATACTGTACCCTATGTACAAGAATAT
Source organism: Eleutherodactylus coqui (assembly GCF_035609145.1). Classification (NCBI taxonomy): domain Eukaryota; kingdom Metazoa; phylum Chordata; class Amphibia; order Anura; family Eleutherodactylidae; genus Eleutherodactylus; species Eleutherodactylus coqui. Next base: position 166,790,374 of record NC_089845.1, read on the forward strand.
AACTACTATAATACTGCTCCTTATGTACAAGAATATAACTACTATAACACTGCCCCCTATGTACAAGTATATAACTACTATAATACTGCCCTCTATGTACAAGAATATAACTACTATAATACTGCCCCACGTGTACAAGAATATACCTACTATAATACTGCCCTCTATGTACAAGAATATAACCACTATAATACTGCCCTCTATGTACAAGAATATAACTACTATAATACTGCCCCCTATGTACAAGAATATAACTACTATAATACTGTCCCCTATGTACAAGAATATAACTACTATAATACTGCCTCCTATGTACAAGAATATAACTACTATAATACTGCTCCCTATGTACAAGAATATAACTACTATAATACTGCCCTCTATGTACAAGAATATAACTACTATAATACTGCTCCCTATGTACAAGAATATAACTACTATAATACTGCTCCCTATGTACAAGAATATAACCACTATAATACTGCCCTCTATGTACAAGAATATAACTACTATAATACTGCCTACTATATACAAGCATATAACTACTATAATACTGCCTCCTATGTACAAGAATATAACTACTATAATACTGCCTCCTATGTACAAGAATATAACTACTATAATACTGCCCCCCTATGTACAAGAATATAACTACTATAATACTGCTCCCTATGTACAAGAATATAACTACTATAATACTGCCCTCTATGTACAAGAATATAACTACTATAATACTGCCCTCTATGTACAGGAATATAACTACTATAATACTGCCCCCTATGTACAAGAATATAACCACTATAATACTGCCCTCTATGTACAAGACTATAACTACTATAATACTGCTCCCTATAAACAAGAATATATCTACTATAATACTGCCCCCTATGTACAAGAATACAACTACTATAATACTGCCCCCTATGTACAAGAATATAACTACTATAATACTGCTCCCTATGTACAAGAATATATCTACTATAATACTGCCCCCTATGTACAAGAATATAACTACTATAATACTGCCCTCTATGTACAAGAATATAACTACTATAATACTGCCCTCTATGTACAAGAATATAACTGCTATAATACTGCCTCCTATGTACAAGAATATAACTGCTATAATACTGCCTCCTATGTACAAGAATATAACTGCTATAATACTGCCCCGTATGTACAAGAATATAACTACTATAATACTGCCCCCTATGTACAAGAATATAACTGCTATAATACTGCTCCCTATGTACAACAATATAACTACTATAATACTGCTCCCTATGTACAAGAATATAACTACTATAATACTGCCCCTATGTACAAGAATATAACTACTATAATACTGCTCCCCTATATACAAGAATATAACTACTATAATACTGCCCCCTATGTACAAGAATATAACTAGTATAATACTGCCCCCTATGTACATGAATATAACTACTATAATACTGCCTCCTATGTACCAGAATATAACTACTATAATACTGCCTCCTATGTACCAGAATATAACTACTATAATACTGCCTCCTATGTACAAGAATATAACTACTATAATACTGCCTCCTATGTACAAGAATATAACTGCTATAATACTGCCCCCTATGTACAAGAATATAACTACAATAATACTGCTCCCTATGTACAAAAATATAACTACTATAATACTGCCTCCTATGTACAAGAATATAACTACTATAATACTGCCTCCTATGTACAAGAATATAACTACTATAATACTGCCTCCTATGTACAAGAATATAACTACTATAATACTGCCTCCTATGTACAAGAATATAACTGCTATAATACTGCCTCCTATGTACAAGAATATAACTGCTATAATACTGCCTCCTATGTACAAGAATATAACTGCTATAATACTGCTCCTATGTACAAGAATATAACTGCTATAATACTGCTCCTATGTACAAGAATATAACTACTATAATACTGCTCCTATGTACAAGAATATAACTACTATAATACTGCTCCATATGTACAAGAATATAACTACTATAATACTGCTCCATATGTACAAGAATATAACTACAATAATACTGCTCCCTATGTACAAAAATATAACTACTATAATACTGCCCCCTATGTACAAGAATATAACTACTATAATACTGCCTCCTATGTACAAGAATATAACTACTATAATACTGCCTCCTATGTACAAGAATATAACTACTATAATACTGCCTCCTATGTACAAGAATATAACTACTAGAATACTGCCCCCTATGTACAAGAATATAACTACTATAATACTGCTCCCTGTGTACAAGGATATAACTACTATAATACTGCCTCCTATGTACAAGAATATAACTACTATAATACTGCCTCCTATGTACAAGAATATAACTACTATAATACTGCCCCCTATGTACAAGAATATAACTACTATAATACTGCCCCCTATGTACAAGAATATAACTACTATAATACTGCCTCCTATGTACAAGAATATAACTACTATAATACTGCCTCCTATGTACAAGAATATAACTACTAGAATACTGCCCCCTATGTACAAGAATATAACTACTAGAATACTGCTCCCTGTGTACAAGGATATAACTACTATAATACTGCCTCCTATGTACAAGAATATAACTACTATAATACTGCCTCCTATGTACAAGAATATAACTACTATAATACTGCCCCCTATGTACAAGAATATAACTACTATAATACTGCCCCCTATGTACAAGAATATAACTACTATAATACTGCCCCCTATGTACAAGAATATAACTACTATAATACTGCCTCCTATGTACAAGAATATAACTACTATAATACTGCCTCCTATGTACAAGAATATAACTACTAGAATACTGCCCCCTATGTACAAGAATATAACTGCTATAATACTGCTCCTATGTACAAGAATATAACTACTATAATACTGCTCCATATGTACAAGAATATAACTACAATAATACTGCCCCCTATGTACAAAAATATAACTACTATAATACTGCCCCCTATGTACAAGAATATAACTACTATAATACTGCCTCCTATGTACAAGAATATAACTACTATAATACTGCCTCCTATGTACAAGAATATAACTACTATAATACTGCCTCCTATGTACAAGAATATAACTACTATAATACTGCCTCCTATGTACAAGAATATAACTACTAGAATACTGCCCCCTATGTACAAGAATATAACTACTAGAATACTGCCCCCTATGTACAAGAATATAACTACTAGAATACTGCCCCCTATGTACAAGAATATAACTACTAGAATACTGCCCCCTATGTACAAGAATATAACTACTAGAATACTGCCCCCTATGTACAAGAATATAACTACTAGAATACTGCCCCCTATGTACAAGAATATAACTACTAGAATACTGCCCCCTATGTACAAGAATATAACTACTAGAATACTGCCCCCTATGTACAAGAATATAACTACTAGAATACTGCCCCCTATGTACAAGAATATAACTACTAGAATACTGCCCCCTATGTACAAGAATATAACTACTAGAATACTGCCCCCTATGTACAAGAATATAACTACTAGAATACTGCCCCCTATGTACAAGAATATAACTACTAGAATACTGCCCCCTATGTACAAGAATATAACTACTAGAATACTGCCCCCTATGTACAAGAATATAACTACTAGAATACTGCCCCCTATGTACAAGAATATAACTACTAGAATACTGCCCCTATGTACAAGAATATAACTACTAGAATACTGCCCCCTATGTACAAGAATATAACTACTAGAATACTGCCCCCTATGTACAAGAATATAACTACTAGAATACTGCCCCCTATGTACAAGAATATAACTACTAGAATACTGCCCCCTATGTACAAGAATATAACTACTAGAATACTGCCCCCTATGTACAAGAATATAACTACTAGAATACTGCCCCCTATGTACAAGAATATAACTACTAGAATACTGCCCCCTATGTACAAGAATATAACTACTATAATAATGCTCCCTATGTACAAGAATATAACTACTATAATACTGCCCCCTATGTACAAGAATATAACTACTATAATAATGCTCCATATGTAGAAGATCATAGTATGGATGTATAAATTTACAAATTGCAAAACATGCTATAAAGCGTAGACTCTATATAGGCTCCCAAAAAAACATGGTTACATACCAGCAATGGATATTTTAAAGGCAAAGAGGTTGATATGCGTGTTAGGGTGTGTCTGCATCATAGGTAGGTCCCCTTTAGGCTTCTGACATCTTGATTGTTGACACTTAATCGTATTAGTATTCTTTTTAGGAGTTTTTGAGAGAGGTTTACTGCTAAGATTTGCAATGGGAGGAATTGGGCTAAGCAGCAGTACAAGTGAAAAAGACTTGGGTATACTAATAGATCATAGACTGAACATGAGTGAACAATGTGATGCAGCAACCAAAAAGGCAAACACAATTCTGGGATGTATTAAGAGAAGCACAGAGTCTAGATCACGTGAGGTCATTATCCCCCTCTACTCTTCCTTGGTCAGACCTCATCTGGAATACTGTGTCCAGTTCTGGGCACCCCACTTTAAAAAAGACATAGACAAACTGGAGCAAGTTCAGAGAAGAGTTACCAAGATGGTGAGCGGTCTGCAAATCATGTCCTATGAGGAACGGGTAAAGGATCTGGGAATGTTTAGCAGAAGAGAAGGCTGAGAGGAGACTTAATAGCGGTCTACAAATATCTGAAGGGCTGTCACAGTGCAGAGGGATCAGCCCTATTCTCATCTGTACAAGGAAAGACTAGAAGCAATGGGATGAAACTGAAAGGGAGGAGACACAGATTAGATATTAGACAGTGATGGGGATCAATGAGTGGAACAGGTTACCACAGGGGGTGGGGAGTTCTCCTTCAATGGAAGTCTTCAGAGGCTGGACAGACATCTGTCTGGGATGATTTAGTGATCCTGCACTGAGCAGGGGGTTGGACTCGACCCTGGAGGTCCCTTCCAATTCTACCTTTCAATGATTCTATGCAATGCTTTTCCGTCATTTGTATATCTATAGACTTTGTCAACAAATGATAGGATACCAGTGTCAAGTTTATCTTCTCTATGTAGTAAGCTTGTTTCTGTTATTGTTTCTTCTTAGTAAGCTTGGTTTCGTTACCCGATGTATGTAGCAAGCTTAACTCTGTTACCGTAGCGATGTAGTAGGCTTGGTTCTGGTACTGTATCTATGTAGAAACCATGGTTTTGGTACCACCTCTAAGCAATAATCTTAGTTTTGTTATCCTATCTACGCAGCACACTTTGCGGGCGCCCACCAGCCTCAAATGTGATACATAGACACCACACCAAAGCAATCTTCATAAAGCCCGATGTTCATAGTGCACTGTATCGCACTGATGTACCGACCCACAGAGTGAGCCGGCGCATTATTTATAGAACATGCTGTAAAACAAGGAAATGCAAAAAAAACAGTGGTGGAATTTCTGTTTTTCATCCCTGATTCCAATCCCAAAAAAATCTTAAGCAACAAATTATATATTCCCCAAAATGGTAGAAAAGAACCCGTTAATCGTCCTGCAAAAAGATGAAAAACTTCAACTGGTGATTGTCGTTATGGTCTGTGACACTGGAAAATGGGAAAAAATCTGTCTTGAAGGAGCAAAATAGGCCACATCCTTAAGGGGTTAAATAAGTCACAGTGCCAAGTAAGTGTTCCAACAGCCGCACTTGCCAAGAAACGTCCTTCTGTGGAGCCAAGAAGCTTTAGAATGTCTCGCCAGCTGTACATGGAAATCACCTGCCTGCTGAATACCTGTCAGCCGCGCGTCTGCCAAGAAACGCCAAATAATGGCCACACTTTACATAATCCGTAAATCATAGCAGCCAGGCAGAGGCGAGGCATCCGCAGCCCGGGCACTAAACGAGCCGCCTCTCAGGGGCCACATGTAGTGCTGCATTACCGGTAGATGGGGCTGATCTTACCCCAGGGCGTCGCATTCGCTGGATCTTATCTCAGGTTTTCACATTGTTGGGTCACAATTGTAGTACAAGTGGGCCAACTACAACATGCGCACAGCGCCCCCAACTGCTGCTCGTCCCATCGGTTGGTCATGCCTGAACTTGTCCTCCGCTCTGTTATTCTACAAGCTTCTACTAATCTTGTGTTGTAGAAGATGTAGATGTGAATGTATATGCTGGAGCCGCCTGACACTTCTGTACACTGTTAGCAGGAGTATCGGGACGCACATAGAAAGGGGGGGATTTCCCATTATTTATCCGATGTTGGCCGCCTTCAGCCTCAATGACTGCAGTCGCCCTCCATGGCCGCTTCCCACCATATTCCCATACATGTATGGAGCGATTCGTCTCTATTCCTTCAGGAGCTCCTTCCCCTTCTCTACACCATAACAGAACTTCCTCCAAACCTCACTGTTGGGACGATGCCGTCACGTAGAAACCGCTCTCCAGGCAACCGCCACACACACGTGCCGCCATACGAACAGGTGATGATGTACTGTAATTCATCTGTCCACACCACTTGCTTCCACTCACTTACAGTCCGTTGCTCCAAGCCCCATTGCAGTCGCCTCTGTGCAGTCACTGCTGTGATGTTGTGTGCAACCGCTCGTCCATGATAACCCTTCACATGCCACTCCCTGCGAAAGGTTCTTTGGCTAATGGATGTTCCAATGTCCTATGAGACCCCGTGAGCGAGGGAAGACAATGTGTGTCATGTCTTCACAGCTCGTACAAGGCTTTGTTATCCACGGTCTGTCAGTTTTCCACCGCCAGAACCAGTTGTCAGCTCCACACCTGGCGACATCCCTCTAGCAGACCCCGTTGTCAGCTCTACACCTGGTGGCATCCCTCTACCAGACCCCGTTGTCAGCCCTACACCTGGTGGCATCCCTCTACCAGACCCCGTTGTCAGCCCTACACCTGGTGACATCCCCCCACCAGACCCCGTTGTCAGCTCTACACCTGGTGACATCCCACCGCCAGACACCGTTGTCAGCTCCACACCTGGTGACATCCCCCTGCCAGACCCCGTTGTCAACTCTACACCTGGTGACATTTCCCACCAGACCCCGTTGTCAGCTCTACACCTGGTGACATCCCTCCACCAGACCCCGTTGTCAGCACTACACCTGGTGACATTTCCCACCAGACCCCATTGTCAGCACTACACCTGGTGACATTTCCCACTAGACCCCATTGTCAGCTCTACACCTGGTGACATCTCTCCACCAGACCCCGTTGTCAGCACTACACCTGGTGACATTTCCCACCAGACCCCATTGTCAGCACTACACCTGGTGACATTTCCCACTAGACCCCATTGTCAGCTCTACACCTGGTGACATCCCTCCACCAGACCCCGTTGTCAGCACTACACCTGGTGACATTTCCCACCAGACCCCATTGTCAGCACTACACCTGGTGACATTTCCCACTAGACCCCATTGTCAGCTCTACACCTGGTGACATCCCTCCACCAGACCCCGTTGTCAGCACTACACCTGGTGACATTTCCCACCAGACCCCGTTGTCAGCACTACACCTGGTGACATTTCCCACTAGACCCCATTGTCAGCTCTACACCTGGTGACATCCCTCCACCAGACCCCGTTGTCAGCACTACACCTGGTGACATTTCCCACCAGACCCCATTGTCAGCACTACACCTGGTGACATTTCCCACTAGACCCCATTGTCAGCTCTACACCTGGTGACATCCCTCCACCAGACCCCGTTGTCAGCACTACACCTGGTGACATTTCCCACCAGACCCCGTTGTCAGCACTACACCTGGTGACATTTCCCACCAGACCCCATTATCAGCTCTACACCTGGTGACATTTCCCACTAGACCCCATTTTCAGCTCTACTCCTGGTGAAATGTTACCGCCAGACCCCGTTGTCAGCTCTACACCTGGTGACATCCCACCACCAGACCCGGTTGTCAGCTCTACACCTGGTGACATTTCCCACCAGACCCCGTTGTCAGCACTACATCTGGTGACATCCCCCCACCAGACCCCGTTGTCAGCACTACATCTGGTGACATCCCCCCACCAGACCCCGTTGTCAGCACTACATCTGGTGACATCCCCCCACCAGACCCCGTTGTCAGCACTACACCTGGTGACATCCCCCCACCAGACCCCGTTGTCAGCACTACACCTGGTGACATCCCCCCACCAGACCCCGTTGTCAGCACTACACCTGGTGACATTTCCCATCAGACCCCATTGTCAGCTCTACACCTGGTGACATTTCCCATCAGACCCTGTTATCAGCTCTACACCTGGTGACATCTCTCCACCAGACCCTGTTGTCAGCTCTACACCTGGTGGCATCTGATGGTTTCTGTACTGGGATCTCCTGTGTGGTGATGTCTTTCAGGGTGCCTACCCACTAGCGATATTTTTCTTGTGATGCGAGAGCGATGATTATGAAGCCAGTGATTTTCAATGGTTTTATACTCTTTTGGGGGGGGGGGGGGGGGGGTTGTTTGTTTTTTTCACTCAAGCCTTGCAGCCCAGAGAAAAAATCTGCGATATCGCTCAGTGTTTTCAATGTGACCGGCGGCAGCAGCGCTAGCCCCATTGAAAACATAGGGAGTATATCGTGACAGCTGTGGAAGGGGTTTCCTTCATCCCCACGGGGACTGGGAGCGCTGCTGCGGCCCTATTGAAAGCAGTGGGTTGTCGGCAACCCTCCCAGCGATGATTTTCGGGGAAGGGCTTGAAATATAAGCCCTTCCCTGAAAATCATCCCTCAGGCGCGTCCTCTGGCTGGCTCCCAGGCACTGCTGTGAAGCTCTTAAAGATCCCCGCCTCCTGAAAGGGCTGTGCTGATTGGCTGAGTGTTCAGCCACTCACAGGCAGCACACAGCCATTCGTCATTGAATCCAGCGGGGATGAAGGAAACCCCTGCCACAGCGCACTCTATGTTTTCAATGGGGTTGGCGCTAATGCTGCCGGCCCCATTGAAAGCATTTGGCGATATTGTAGTGTTTTATTTGCTCTGGGGTCACGGGGAGAATTTCCATGCATGAAAGATACCAAACTTGAGTGGGTGGAAGGGGGGAGGGTTGATAAAGGGGGCTGTTCAGTGTATAGTTACATATTATCCGGGGTCTGGGGATGAAGATGAGGGGGGCCTGCGGTGTAATGACTGCCATTAGATGTTGGGTGACAACCACTGACTGGTGAAGCATCAGTTTCTTTGAATTGAACATTAAGTTTGATTCCAGGATTCATAAAATATGACCGATTTATAGCGCCGCACCTGTCCATAACTGTAATACCAGATACAACCCATGGACGAGGGTGGCGCTGCTTTTGTCAGTAGTCATGTTTTCTGATCTTGGACAAGCCCTTTACATTTCTGCTGCTGTTTGTGCCTTCCGTCTGACCACCGCTTCCTCCTCTCCCGCAGCCCTTCGGTTGTGCCTTATGCCATTATTCCTGTAATCTTCCCGGGTCGCTGAAAAGACATTACAACAAGAAGCATCCCAACGAAGAATGCGTCAGCTCCGCGTCCGGAGACGTCTCCTCCGAGGCCCTCATCCTCCAAGGTAAGGAGCCTCGCAGACGCAGCGCTGTCCCCCAATCACTGCATAGTCATGGGCTTTACAACTGTCATTTACTCAGTGTTCACCACCTCTGCTTGCTGTCTGGGAATGGGAGTGGGTTTATAGTACTTGACATCAGCAGGGTGTAACTGCATCCCAGCATTTTACAACCCAAGAGGGAAATTTCTTCAGGTGGTTGCGTTCTATCTCCGTGTAAGTAAAGGTCTCACCAGTGTGAAGACACCACATGTATTAATAGGGGCGAGCCGCTTCACGCTTGGGTGCATATTTGGGCTGTCCATGTGTCAAGTATGAAATCTACTCGAGCTGCAGTCTGGCCCAGATTTAGGTATAGTTTACCCTAAGGTTGGGACAGCGACACAAAAATATCGATAGTCCATAGTACAAACTATCGATTATCGGAAAATATCGGTGGAAAACTACCCCAGTTTCTGGCATAAATTATGATTACTGTAATGGACTGAGCAGCCCCGCCCCCTAGCTCTAAGACACACCCATTTAAAGTGGCAGTGCTAGTTAAGAAGCAGTGACTAGCTTTTGATTAAGAAGATGCTGTGCACCATAATGGGTGAGGTTTAATAAATGTACCAGATTGTGATCCCATAGGCCTTGTTCACATAGTGGAATTTGACACTGATTTGCTGTGGAATCTGCTTCAGATGAGAACATGTGGTGTAGCTGCCGTCCGTGCTGCGGACAAACAAGAAATGGCAGCTCTCTTCTGGACTCAGATTCCACTCTGGGAAATCCCTTGCAGCCAAGAAGCAAGCTACACACGAGATTATGTATCACTATGCGATCAACGGGGGGCTGATTTTTAGGACCCCACTGATTGTGAGCTGGAAGCTGTTGCGGCGCTACTTTTCTGCTGCGTCTCCTGAGTTCTTAACTACACAGTAGCACAACAGTCCTCTAATAATACCGTCACAAATGTGTCATGTGAGGATACCTTTACTGGAAGGCACTGGTTCTGCTTGTGGAGATCCAACAGTTGTCAGGATTCCTGCAGGCAATGCTCCCTGGGAAAATTATGCAAATTAGCTCTCCTTAATGTCATGGGTCAGGGTTTGAGCCAGAAAATAACGTCTGCTTCCGGACCTGCCGGGGAGGATGGAGGTTATTCCTCATTCCAACTGATGTATTCTTTGAGGGGTTAAGCATCTAAAATAAAGATCAGTGATCGGAGGGTTTCGCTCTCAGATTACCGGACACTTTGTAGCAATTTTAAAAAGTTTTAAATAAAATTTGTCAAACCTAGAATTGTGTAAAAGAAACCAGGCAGACTGACTCTCCTTCCCGCTCAGAACCGGGCGGTCATCTGCCATTCATTGTGCTCATGATCGCTCAGCCAATCATCTCTTCAGTGGTGACTGTTTCTTGGCTGCCCAGTTCTGCAGCATTTGTCTTCTGCAGCTTCTACATATCACTGTATATAGAGTCTGCAGTTTAAGGCTCGGTAGGACATTCACCAGTGAGGCTGGACTGACGGCTTAAATGGGTTTTCTGCCCTTTTTTCCAATTGATAGGCTATCCTCTGGATAGCCTACTAGTAGTTGAATGACGAGGAGCCCACCACTCGGGACCCCTATGCATCAGCCGATTGCCTGATCCGCTGTCCAGTACACTGGCTGCACATCCTCATCAGTGGACAGTGGGGGCGCTGACTTGACTTCCATAAAATCAGTGGGAGTGCTTCACTGCTATTCCACTTCCTACAGCTGTTACCAACATCCTGTCCTGGGCAGGAAGTGGAATAGCAGCATGGCACTCCTATTGATTTCAATGGATATGAGACCAGCGCCCCCATTTCCACCCCGGTCGGCTGATGATGACATCTGGCTGACTGTACTGGACAGCGGGCTGGACAGTCAGCTGATAAGCATCCCGAGCAGCAGACCCCCATCCGCCAACTACTGATGGCCTACCAAGAGGATAGCTCATTGGTTAAAAATGGGGCATAAAAATCCAGTTTCTGCAGTTTCTGTATCCCCTGTTTTGTAGCTTGTGGTATGGCCCACTTCCTTCTCTGGAAGAGCAGCAGACTGGTTTTCTCAATTCACCCTCCGTGGCAGCACCATTCGGATTCCACGTGTTAACAGGGACAGGAAACGGATGAAGAGGCTAAATAGCTCAACCCCATCTCCATCCCTTCAGTGTTTTTCCTGTCCCTATGGGGCATAGAAGAGGTTCCTCTACTCCTGGTGACGGAGACTTAAAAGCTGGCAGTCTGTGGTCTTGCCTGCCTACCTGTAGAGCTGCGCCCATCTCCCCAGGAGTCAGGACTCGCCGCTTTTCCTGCCCTCCTCCAAGGGTAAAGCAAGGTGGCTCTGGTCCTCCTTGAGTGCCCAGCTAATCTCCTCCATGTCTGCACTGGTATACCAAACACCAGGTACACCGCCAGTAATACAATTTGTCCAAGTCTGCTAACTTTCTGGTGACGCACTTCTGGTCGGGAGCGGGTAATCGTGCGTCCAGTCAAAGAGCCCGCACTTCTGACTTACAGCATTCGTAAGGCATGGAATCGGGAATGCCCCAAGATCCGAAGGAAGGGCTTTCCGTTCTGAGCACTCTCCGACTGGGCAAGAGATTTGGCATCCGGTTGGAACAGAATTTAAAAGCAGATCCTCACCGAGGTGCGCTGCTGCCAAAATAGGCTACCGTTGCTATACAGTATTCGAGGTGGAAGGTGCATCTTCCCGCTCCGGATCTGAAGTCCTGGAAAACTACTTTAAGTGATCATTTTGAACTTTTAGAGAAGACTCACAGTGGCCAAACATATAACTACCGGTCACGTGCCGACAGCGGTCCGGATGCCCAATATTCCAACTCCAGAAGAAGGCAAAGCATTGCTTTCAGGACGCATCTCTACTGGTGTGATAAGTCATGTCTTCTAATCCCCGTGTCCTGTGCAGTCATGTTGGGGGTCATGTTGGCCTGTTCATCTGCTGTACAGACTGGGAATGAACTCCACACTCTCCTCTATGGATGTCATGATAATATGGCGCGCACGACCGAACGGACCAGAATGACCCTCTGAACTGAAGTATCTCCCTTTGCGTGACACGATAACGCCGGGATGTGTAGTCAGAGGGTTCACGAGACGTTACAGCGCAGAAGACCCCTTGCAGGCAAAAACAAAAAAAAACACAAAATAGTCTTATGAAGGACCAAGAAGACGAGCAACAGCTTAAAGGCATTTTTCCGCGCGCCGCAGTGGGATCTGTGGATTCTAGTTTTCTTAAAGGGAATTTATCACCTATATATTTTTTCACTAAATGAAACCAAATAATGATTCATTATTTTCTGACCCAGTGCAGGGAGAGGGAGGAGGTGAGCTGTGTTACCGCACCATGACCAGTATAATTGTCCTGCTGTTCACACAATGTGAATGTGCCCATGCGATCCGCAGTGGGGCAATAACTGTAATATACAGCTGCAACTTTGTGGTAAAGAAGTCTGTTGTTGAACCCCTCGGATACCACAAGGAACACTGATATCACAGCGACAGACTGGGTGAGGACTCCGCTCTGATGATGATCGAGGCTCGTATGCACTGACAACTCCTTGTGTACTAGTAGTATACTAGAGTATTAGATACAAAGTACAAGTATGCCGCCACATTATACTATAAGTGAAGGGGGAAAAAGTGTAAAAATTCCCTTTTGAGATAAGAAAAAGAAATGTGAAAGGAAAATCCTTTAACCCCTTGAGTGGCACGCCCGGAAATTTTCCGGGACGAGCTCCACTGCTCATAGCAACATAGCCCGGAAGATTTCCGGGCTATGTATCACTATGGGAGCTGCAGAGCACAATGCCACAAGCTGTGACAGTGTGCTCTGCCTGCACAGACCCACATAAAGCAGTGCAGGACTTTGAAAAACCAGCAAAAGATATTGCTGATGTGCCGGCAACCTCCTGCTTTGTTTACAGGTTGCCATAGAGACCATCGGCTTGTCGAAGCAAGCCGATGGTCTCTGTGGCAGGGAGAGCTTGGTGCTTGGCTGTGAGAGGACAGCTAGGTACCTGCTCTTACAGCAGAGATCAGAGAAAACCTCCGATCTCTGCTGTGTTAACCCTTTACATGCAGCAGTCTATGTGACTGCAGCATGTAAAGGGCTGTCACTGCAGCATGTAAAGGGCTGTCACCATCGGACCCCCGGAATGTGATCAGGGGGTCCTGATGGGTCCCTGTGGAAGTCTCCTAAAGGGACAAAAAATTAAAATAAAAAAAATAATTAAAAAATAAAAAAGTTAAAAAATTATAAAAAAAATAGTAAAAACACTTGTCTCCCTTTACTTTGTAAAAAATAAAAAATACAATCACACATGTGGTATCCCTGCGTCGTAATGACCCAAAGAAGGAAGTTAATACATTATTTAACCCTTTAATGACATGGCCCCTTTTTTTCTTTTTTCCCCCATTTCTTTTTTTCCTCCCCCGTTTAAAAAAAATCACAACTTGTCCCGCAAAAAACAAGCCCTTATATGGCCGTGTCAATGGAAAAATGAAAAAGTTATGGCTCTTGAGACGCAACTGCAAAATTAGTTGAAATTCAATGATTAGAGCATTTTAAAAAACCTGCCCTGGTGGGCACGACAGGGTGGTAGGAAACCCGCCACTCAAGGGGTTAAACACCGCCCCCCCAAATTTCTATTTTGTTTCTTCTTGTGTCACCCTGGTGGCGCGCGGTACGCTCTGCCGGGTAAGGATTGCTCAATGGGGTCCTGCTTCCCCAAAAATAAGACCTAGTAGAGGTTTTGCCGAAGTGTTAAATATAAGTTCTCCCCCGAAAGTAAGACCTAGCTCTGTCCCTGTTGTGCGAGTCTGCAGTGATGAGCTTCCTCTGGTGGTCGGAAGCTGCAATACCGTACAAGTGGTCCAGAAACTACTGTGGGTGATCGTTACAGTCTCCACACAGTGCGTGGGAGCCAGGTTCTGTACATGGAAGTAATGGTAGTAACAAGAAATGCTTGATGGGATTCACAGTTTGTCTGGTTCTGCTGGTCTGTGATGACAACTACTGGACAGTGTATATACTAAATGTTCATTATTTTTATTTATTTTTTGTTCAACAATAAATGTGAATTCTTCTTCATGGAAAAAAAGACATCCCCTGAAAATAAGACCTAGCGCATCACAGGGAGCAAAAATTATTATAAGACACTGTGTTATTTTCAGGGAAACAGGGTATAGTGGGGTCAGAAGACGCAGTCGCACCCGAGCCCTGAAGCCTTAGGAGGGGGTCCATATGCTCTCTTTTGCTCCAATACTAGGAATGAGGGATTTGTTCCAGATTTTGGCACCTAACAACTTTTAGTTACGCCTTTGTACTTGCTCCACAACCATTTTTAGTCCATTCATAAACCGTGTAGAGTGTACCACGGATGAGACTCTAATACCATGGTGATGGGGCCATGAACCTACCCTGATTGTTGGGCTGTCACTCGCAGAAAGAGGGAGCAAAAATGGGAAAGGACATAAACAAAAAACAAGAAAAAACTGTCCGTATACTTACCATTGTGTAACATGGGGGGTGCTGGTAATGCGCCATATCCCTCCGCATGCAGACAGCCCAACCGCTATAGGAGGAGCACAGTGCAAGTTACTGATGACAAACACATCCCTGTATGGCGGCGGCGGCGGCTGCCCAGCACCATATTTGCCATGTTAAAAGCCACACTGCATGTAAAAAATATGTATCAACAATAGAGCGTGCGGTGGTGTCGGTACTGCTGAACAGCTTACCCCGGTGGCGTCGGGCCTACCCACAGAGCGTGCGGTGGCGTCGGGCCCGCCCACAGAGCATTTGCCAGCTTTAACTTAATTTTCTTACAATTGAAAAGGGTACAAAGGGCAAGAAAGTAACCAACATGTGTACCAGAAGCCTGACCTATAAACTCCGCCCAGCCACAGCTGCCGTTTGGCATGGCAGCAGCACTCCGTGCCGCCCTGAGGCTGTTATTGCTCATTTGTATTCTTGCCTGCGTTAGGGAAAAAAAATACACTAATTCACTTTTTAAAGTTGCATGTGAAAACACAGATTTTTGCATTTTTACACCCCTGAAAATGAGTAACTTTGATCAGAAAATGTAAAATGCGTGAGTCTCCAAGAGGCCCGCGTTTCTACAAATGCCATTTAGCACTGATTTGCTCAGCGTCACCTGAACTTACAGGTTCAGCCCGGCAATGCTTGGGAAAAAGCCGCTAGTTCCCATATGACGGCACCTTTAAGGTGCTAGTACACTCATTGTTTCTCAGACTGATTGCGGGCGGCACCTGAACGACTGCAGTCAAACAGTAAGACACGTCTAAAGGCCCATTTAGACTCAAAGATGATCGCTCAAACAGTCTGAGTGACCGCTTTGAGGGATCATTTTGCATAAACTACTAAGTAGCTACTTAATGGCTTATTAGCGTACAAATGAAGCCTTTAGCTGAATGCAGATAACAGCTGGAGGTCTGGTATCTGCATTCAGCTCCATTGTTCTCCAGAGGAATAGTTCCTGAAAGAATGCTATCAGCGCTCCCCCGGAGAACTCGGCGTGCGGCCTGATAAGCAGGAACGACTGTTTTCAAGCTGGTTTCAAGTCAGCGATGAACGAATAGTGCATGAAAAGTGCATGATGGGCGCGCGTTTAGATGCAGAGATTACTGCTCAAAAGATGGCTTCTGAGTGATAATTGTTGTCTAAATGGGCCTTAAGTGCCGGCCGCAATCGGTGGTTTTCCTCCGGCGGTTAAACTGCTGCATTTCTCCTCTGGAAAACGCAGGTGAAGCTATGCTGATTGCCGACGGCCTCTGCGCTCGTTATGGACTCGCAATAATAAATCCCGGTGTCTGTTGCAATCAGAGTTTCTTCCCTCGTGTTTTGCGGACGAGCGGCACGGGTGGAGTAGCGCTACTGCAGTTGTCAGGCTCAGCCCGGCGGTGCTCTGGAAAACGGCAGCCATTGGCGCTCTTGTAATAACACCCCAACGTCAGGCAGTTGGGGACCCCATGAACTTAGCGCATCCAGTTCAGTGGGAGCAGTTGCTTCTGTGCAGCTGTGATTGAGGCGTAAAGACCCCCCACAGAACAGAACTCATTATTTCGGTGCCGGGTATTGAGCGCTACTCGTGCCTCCAGTGACTGAGATGTTGACACGTCAGTAATTAGCCCAGTGTCCAGGTTGTTAAATGACTTGTAATGCTTTCGTGTTGCTATATCTACCCCGTTGAAGCTTAGTGTGATCCCTCCTTTCATCTTGGGGATTTCGCGGTACGTGCCTCGCCGCCTCGGCTGCCAACATCTCTGCCACCGCTAGATAAGAACACCTCTTTAATAACCTCTTCCTTCCTATTTGGAAAAATTTAATTCCCGGACAAGTCATTCAGTACTTGGGTAACCGTCTTGATGTCAATTAATCGGCGGCTGGTTGCACATTCCGTGCCTGATGGTCTGCTCCCATTTGTTGCTGCTTGATTAAAGCTTTCCTGACAAAGGTTGAATCTTTAATGAATGTTCAATATAGTTGCAGCCGTCCTCATGTGAAGGCAGCAGCCAAAGTGTTCCTGCGGAATGAGTTTGCTGTTCTCATTGAGGCTGTGCCAGGGTCTTAGTTTAGTTTCGGCTGATGGAGTTCAGTCATCTGAACCCCCCGATAGAGATGAGGCTGGACCACTATTTTTACGGGGACCACTCAACTTTTTCCCGACAAATAATGTTGGCAGAAAGAAGGATTGAGGGCGTTTAATTTCAACACCCAATATTATTGTTCCTCGAGAGGTAAGCCACTGCCAGAGCTGTCTCTGAAAATACCAACATGTAGCCGAACTGTCTCATCATTGTTTTAGGGGGGCACATCCCCTGTCGCTTCGTTGGTTCAGGGAGGCACACCCCCCTGTCGCTTCGTTGGTTCAGGGAGGCACACCCCCCTGTCGCTTCGTTGGTTCAGGGAGGCACACCCCCCTGTCGCTTCGTTGGTTCAGGGAGGCACACCCCCCTGTCGCTTCGTTGGTTCAGGGAGGCACACACCCCTGTCGCTTTGTTGGTTCAGGGAGGCACACCCCCCTGTCGCTTCGTTGGTTCAGGGAGGCACATCACATCGTTGATTCAGTGAGCTGTGCCCACCCCCCACCCCCCCCTTAGCTTAGTAATAAACAGCCACTCCCCTTGGTATAAGATAGGCATGTGAGTGGTTGCTCATCAGTACTTTTCACCTGTGCATTGCGCCTCCATTTAGCAGTTCGGCTGCATGATGAGGGGTGTGATGCTTCTACCTGCCCTTCTATTTTTGGTAAATATATGGCTGCTTTCTGTGATTTTTTTTTTTTTTTTTTTTTTTCTTTTTTCTCTGTATATTACTTTTTGTGCAATTGATCATTTCCGTACGTAGTTTGAAATAGTCATTAACTGAAACAGAAACAGCTGTGTAGGAGGCTTAAAACTGGGTGAGGGACAATCAATTCTGCTACAAAGGTGAGGTTGTGGAAGACAGTTCCATGTCACGGGTTATACACCATGGCAAGATTAAGTACAGCAACAAGACACAAGGCAGTTATACTGCATCAGCAAGGGCTCTCCCAGGCAAAGATTTCACAGCTGATTGGGGTTTCTGGCTCTTTTGAAGAAGCACACAAAACAGGCAATGTTGAGGACCTGAAAGACACATCATGCTCACTTAGCTTTTAAAATCGGAAGCTGTCCAGCAGTGCCATCAGCTCAGAACTGGCTGAAACCAGTGGGACCCAGGTACACCCATCTATGTGGGGCGGCATTTCAGCACATGACATTGGGGATTTGGTCAGGATTAATGGTGTCGTCACTGCTGAGGATTACAGGCAATATTCTTCCATCATGTAATACCATCAAGGAGACCTCCGATTGGCTCCAGATTTATTGTGCAGCAGGACAACAACCCCCAGCATCCAGCCAATGTCACTAAGAACTATCTTCAGCGTAAAGAACAGGGAGTCCTGGAAGTGATGATGTGGCCCCCTCAGAGCCCGGATCTCACATCATCCAGTCTGTCTGGGGTTACATGAAGAGACAGGAGGATTGGAGCGAGCCAACATCGACGGATGATCTATACCTAGTCCTTCAAGATGTCTGGAACAACCTCCCTGCCGAGTGCCTTCAAAACCTGTGTGTGCAGTCCAGTATTGGCGGACACAACAGCGCAGCATGCGGCACAACTTCATCCAGGGTTCTAATGAAAATCTGGCTGCAAAGGGCACCTGGTGCAGCTGTGAGCAGCGCCTCGCTCCGTCCGTCCCAGGACTTGGCGTCTCTGTAAGCACCTGGTGCAGCTGTGAGCAGCGCCTCGCTCCGTCTGTCCCAGGACTTGGCCTTTCTGTAAGCACCTGGTGCAGCTGTGAGCAGCGCCTCGCTCCGTCTGTCCCAGGACTTGGCGTCTTTGTAAGCACCTGGTGCAGCTGTGAGCAGCGCCTCGCTCCGTCTGTCCCAGGACTTGGCGTCTCTGTAAGCACCTGGTGCAGCTGTGAGCAGCGCCTCGCTCCGTCCGTCCCAGGACTTGGCATCTCTGTAAGCACCTGGTGCAGCTGTGAGCAGCGCCTCGCTCCGTCCGTCCCAGGACTTGGCCTTTCTGTAAGCACCTGGTGCAGCTGTGAGCAGCGCCTCGCTCCGTCCGTCCCGGGACTTGGCCTTTCTGTAAGCACCTGGTGCAGCTGTGAGCAGCGCCTCGCTCCGTCTGTCCCAGGACTTGGCCTTTCTGTAAGCACCTGGTGCAGCTGTGAGCAGCGCCTCGCTCCGTCTGTCCCAGGACTTGGCCTTTCTGTAAGCACCTGGTGCAGCTGTGAGCAGCGCCTCGCTCCGTCCGTCCCGGGACTTGGCCTTTCTGTAAGCACCTGGTGCAGCTGTGAGCAGCGCCTCGCTCCGTCTGTCCCAGGACTTGGCGTCTCTGTAAGCACCTGGTGCAGCTGTGAGCAGCACCTCGCTCCGTCCGTTCCAGGACTTGGCGTCTCTGTAAGCACCTGGTGCAGCTGTGAGCAGCACCTCACTCCGTCCGTCCCAGGACTTGGCGTCTCTGTAAGCACCTGGTGCAGCTGTGAGCAGCGCCTCGCTCCGTCTGTCCCAGGACTTGGCCTTTCTGTAAGCACCTGGTGCAGCTGTGAGCAGCGCCTCGCTCCGTCCGTCCCAGGACTTGGCGTCTCTGTAAGCACCTGGTGCAGCTGTGAGCAGCGCCTCGCTCCGTCTGTCCCAGGACTTGGCGTCTCTGTAAGCACCTGGTGCAGCTGTGAGCAGCGCCTCGCTCCGTCTGTCCCAGGACTTGGCGTCTCTGTAAGCACCTGGTGCAGCTGTGAGCAGCGCCTCGCTCCGTCCGTCCCAGGACTTGGCGTTTCGGTAAGCACCTGGTGCAGCTGTGAGCAGCGCCTCGCTCCGTCTGTCCCAGGACTTGGTGTCTCTGTAAGCACCTGGTGCAGCTGTGAGCAGCGCCTCGCTCCGTCTGTCCCAGGACTTGGCGTCTCTGTAAGCACCTGGTGCAGCTGTGAGCAGCGCCTCGCTCCGTCCGTCCCAGGACTTGGCGTTTCGGTAAGCACCTGGTGCAGCTGTGAGCAGCGCCTCGCTCCGTCTGTCCCAGGACTTGGCGTCTCTGTAAGCACCTGGTGCAGCTGTGAGCAGCGCCTCGCTCCGTCCATCCCAGGACTTGGCGTTTCTGTAAGCACCTGGTGCAGCTGTGAGCAGCGCCTCGCTCCGTCCGTCCCAGGACTTGGCGTCTCTGTAAGCACCTGGTGCAGCTGTGAGCAGCGCCTCGCTCCGTCTGTCCCAGGACTTGGCGTCTCTGTAAGTACCTGGTGCAGCTGTGAGCAGCGCCTCGCTCCGTCTGTCCCAGGACTTGGCCTTTCGGTAAGCACCTGGTGCAGCTGTGAGCAGCTCCTCGCTCCGTCCGTCCCAGGACTTGGCCTTTCTGTAAGCACCTGGTGCCGCTGTGAGCAGCGCCTCGCTCCGTCTGTCCCAGGACTTGGCGTCTCTGTAAGCACCTGGTGCAGCTGTGAGCAGCGCCTCGCTCCGTCTGTCCCAGGACTTGGCCTTTCGGTAAGCACCTGGTGCAGCTGTGAGCAGCGCCTCGCTCCGTCTGTCCCAGGACTTGGCGTCTCTGTAAGCACCTGGTGCAGCTGTGAGCAGCGCCTCGCTCCGTCTGTCCCAGGACTTGGCGTCTCTGTAAGCACCTGGTGCAGCTGTGAGCAGCGCCTCGCTCCGTCCGTCCCAGGACTTGGCGTCTGTGTAAGCACCTGGTGCAGCTGTGAGCAGCGCCTCGCTCCGTCTGTCCCAGGACTTGGCCTTTCTGTAAGCACCTGGTGCAGCTGTGAGCAGCGCCTCGCTC
The DNA here is from genome assembly GCF_035609145.1 of Eleutherodactylus coqui. Taxonomy (NCBI): domain Eukaryota; kingdom Metazoa; phylum Chordata; class Amphibia; order Anura; family Eleutherodactylidae; genus Eleutherodactylus; species Eleutherodactylus coqui. The sequence continues at coordinate 166,811,304 of NC_089845.1, forward strand.
CGTCTGTCCCAGGACTTGGCCTTTCTGTAAGCACCTGGTGCAGCTGTGAGCAGCGCCTCGCTCCGTCTGTCCCAGGACTTGGCGTTTCGGTAAGCACCTGGTGCAGCTGTGAGCAGCGCCTCGCTCCGTCCGTCCCAGGACTTGGCGTCTCTGTAAGCACCTGGTGCAGCTGTGAGCAGCGCCTCGCTCCGTCTGTCCCAGGACTTGGCGTTTCGGTAAGCCATCCTTCACTCAGAGTAATTTCTAATACAAGTTTTATAGCGTCTGGAGCCTAAATCCTCGTTCGCTGCCCGATGTTTATGGCTTCCAGGGATCTTAAATGGCCTAAACCCTCACAGAAATTAGATTTTCTTTTGCCCGTTGGCAGCTCCTTTCAGAAGGCCTTTCACAATGAAGACATTTTTGAAATTAGACTCTGAAGGAATACATTTATTAGTAATAGCGGTAGATAATACATGTACCGCCGGCTGCCTGCTGTTCCTCTAGGCTGCGTGGACGCGCGCCGTTACAATATTAGTTACTGTAGAGGAGCTGAAGGTATTAACCCTGTAGAAGGGCTACAGCCACATGCACAATGACGTCTACACGTAGTTTGTGTGACGGGGGCCATTGTGGACGTCCTCCATGGTCCGGGACGCCCCACGTCATAGGGCAGGACTGCTTTGGTTATACATTTATACGTCGCCTGTCCTGACGGACGGCCTTTCTGTAAGTGATTTGTCACCAAGCCTTCAGTGAAAGAGTTAAACAGTAATTAAAGGAGTAATACCCCAGGATCCAATTCTGACTTGGGCCGGCTTCACGTGAACGGATTCCTATTTCGAAATCCGCATGGAGGATCCACAGCAAAACGTGGGCTTTGTAAGGCATGAACTTCTTGACTTTTTTTTCCTTCAGAATCGCAGATCCGAATTGTGTGTTCTGCGAACAGAGGAAAAATCCCAGCATGCTCTGTTTTGCTGCGGATTCCGCACGGATGGTCTCCATTGAAATTAATGGGGGCCATCTAACCCACGGCCCATACACAATTAACATTGCATATGGGCCAAGAGTACCCGCATCATTGCTAAACGACGGTGCGGGAAATACAAACTGTAAAAAAAAAAAAAAAACCTACTGCGCATGACAGACGGCGAGCCACCGCGGCCTTCCACAATACAGATAATTCAGGTACGCTGGGTTGCCGGCCGGGCTAATAGCCAGAATTCGCTGTGGGCATTCTGCATATGGAGCCCAGCTGTGTGAATCCAGCCTTGTTGGCGAAAGGGGGGGATTCCTTAAAGTTTTTTTTCCAATGTTTTCTTTAAAGGACGGGTCATCAATAGTTGATCAGTGGAGGTCCGCTGCTCAGGATCACCGATGATTGAAGTGATGGCAGGTCAGCACCGCTGTCACTTTTCGTCCATATAGCTGATGAAGGGGATATCACGTGCCTGAGAAGGGGCAGTAACGCTCGTCCAAGTGCCGCGTCCTCTTCAGTTAGTTGATGGTCGGAGATCTCCCACCAGTTAACTATTGATGACTCCACCTGAGGATAATTGGTGGAGCAAACCCAAATAGTGCCTACGTAATAGAAGTAGGACTGTTAGGACAAGAAGGTGGATAGTAACTCAGAAGGTACGGAGGTGCTGCCCAACCAGATAAAGGCTGGCTTGGTATATTGTGAAGTGGATAGACCCAAACCTGGTGGAATGGTGCAGGCTTCAGGATGAAATGGAAGCAGCAAATGTGTGAATTGGTGACCAACCTTTCCTTTTTTAGGTTACAACCTGCACATAAATGGATTTGAAGGTACGAGGCCTCTTCATCAGTACGGATGGGGCAAAGGACTAGAAGAGTTAGTTCTACATTCTTCCTTTATCTTTGTTCCCCTGCTTTTCTCTGTCACCCCATTTTGACTCATCCGTGCGCCCCTCCTCACTTATATTCGTACGTACCCCAGCTGTACTAATATGAGGCCTTATGCCTCACAACACGTTGATTTGCTAGTTTTTTCCTAATAAAGAAGTTGGTCACAATTTGGCACTTCTATTTCATCCTGTTGAAGGTTGTGTTACTCCATTAGGTTATTACTTATCCACCCCATGGTGTCCCGAGGATAGGTCATCAATAGTTACACTCCCAGAAAGCCCACCCCTCCAAACCAATTTATTGACTAACTCACTTTGGTTCCACATCATGTGACCTGTGACGTTACGGATTCCTTCGGCCTCAGTGATGACCCTTTAACGGATTTCGTGGGCTTCTACTATAGAGCTCTGGACTATTTATGGGACGTCAGTGATGAGGTTTCTTTTCAGGTCCCCCTATTGACTGCAGCAGATAGATGGGTTAACAACCATGTGACCCCTGCAGCCAATGTACAGAGAGCTCAGGAGTATCAGCAGAGGGGGGAGTATTGTGGTGATGCTCTCTTAAATTGTAAACCCCTTTAGTCAGGACACTCCTATGTTATTCAGCGTGGAAAGTCGCAGTAAAGAGCATTTCTAGCTTTGGAGGTCGAAGCATGTCTGCATTACAGTCTGTTGATGAGAACTGTAATAATATGGATGAGGACAGCGCCCCGATGCAACGTATAATAAAGGGTGATCCAACATATTCAGATGTGGTGCCAAGCGGGCTCTCCAATGTCACCCGAGATCCTGGTAGGTTCGGCAAATATTCCTTTGACTCCACAAACGATCCATGCAACATGGAGAGCAGCACATAGGAATGCCCGAAATTACAGTACAGATCAGGAAGATACCAAAAAAAAAGTCCTTATGCTCTCTTAATAAAGGCATTTTGTATACCCCGAAACGCGTTGCATGTACTTTTATGGACTTAGGCGTGTACTTTGTAACCCCTCCATACAAGATTAAAAGAACCTTAGAAAATACTGCTGGTTCCTTTTGATCCTTACTGTTCCATTGCCGCCTGCATCACAACAAGATGGCATCTTTTTGGTGAGAACTGTGTAATGCTTTGTTTCCCTTCTGTTGGCACTGCAGGTAAATTGGACACTTGTTGCCCTGTGATCAGCTTATCATTGGTGGACCCTTCTATCTGAAGTTAGACAAGCGGACAACCCCGCTTAAGGGAAGAGCTAATTATTTCAGAGGGGCGTTCTGAACTTGTAAAGGAGGATGATTCCAGTTCACCTGACTTGTGTGTGCCACCCCCCCCCCCCCACACACACACACACACACACACACACACCATTCCTGAGAGTTAAAAGGGGTTGGCTACTTTTATTTGTTCAAAGTGTGGGCAAACATGTTGGCCTCTCTTAAGAATGTACCTTCTCTTCAAGATGCTTCCGATGTCTTCTGACCAGCCCTGCCATCCATAAGATGAAAGCCTATGGAGGGGCATGTGACCAACATATCATGCTGCCTCAATAGATGCATAATGTCTTTGAGTCTCGATGTCCAGAACCTGTGCATGCGCAGATGAGACATGATGACGTTGGTCACATGCCTCTCCACAGGCTGCCATCTTATGCACAGGAGCACCCTTCAAAGGGACAGAAGGCTGGGGAAAAGGCACGTGTTCATCTAATTCCTGTAGTTTAAGGAGTAGCTAGCCTGTAATTAGGCAGCAGAGCATGTGCTCCCCTGAGCAGCATGGAGCACTCATGCAGTACTTAGTCTACAGCATTGGTGTTGTAGAGGAAGACCCCTTAATGCCTTTTAGTGGAGCTGCAAGTGTAGACCCAGTGAGCATTCCTTGCTTGTGGAGCTGCATGTTCAGAGCTCAGTGGGTGCTCTCTGTGAAGCTCTCCTCTCCCCCTGCCTTCTCGTAGTCCTTTTTTTTGGTATAGAGGCTTACCCTAGTACCCTAGTTCCTTCCTATGTGGTGGCCAGTCATGGGAGAAGATTTATATAATTTTAGCCTGCACTATATAGATCTGCAGTGAACTTTGGAATTGGCCTACACTCTAGTTACGTAGGTAACCGCATGTAAACAGTTCAGTTTGTGCTTTATACTTACGTGGTTGTCCAGTTGCGAACTACCAATGGGCCTATCCACAGGATAGATCATCCATAGCTGATCAGGGGGTATCCACCGCCTGGAATCCCTAGTATCCAGCGGTCTTATGGGCTGGGGTGCTTTGCGCACTGAGCTGATTTAAGCAAGAAGCAGATGGCTCTGTTCCCAAGGCTCCGTGTTACAGGCAAAGTCCCCATGCGCTCCAATGGTGGGAACAGCGTCTGCTCTCTGCAGAAATTAGCTCTTTGTAGAAGCACACACGGCAAAAAAAAGTCTTCTCCTGGGCAGCGGAGCCCCACCAATCTACTATTGATCGCTCATGGTATAGATAGGCCCAATAATTACTTCACTATTGGACAATCCCTTTAAGCTTCAGCTTTCTCTCAAGCAATAGGAAGATTCAGAAGATCACTCAGAACTAGAGATGAGCAAACGTGCTCGTCTAGGACAATTACTCGATCGAGCATCGCTTTTTTCGAGTAACTGCCTAATCGGGCGAAAAGATTCAGGGGGCGCCGGGGGTGAGCAGGGAGTTGTGGTGGGGAGTGGGGGGGGGGAGAGAAAGCTCCCCTTGCTACCGCCCCCCCGCTGCCGCCCGAATATTTTCGGCCGAGTAGGCAGGTACTCGAAAAAAAGCGATGCTCGATCGAGTAATTGTCCTAAACGAGCACATTCGCTCATCTCTACTCAGAACCTCTTTGATGGATGTAATTTTGAAGCAAGAAGTGTTAGGCTTGAACTTGTCCGCTTTATACCTACATTTTCTAGTTTTTAACAGCATTTAGATGTCGCAGTATTTATCGTGAGGCCGCCTGCCGTCTAGCAGAGAGTTATAAAATTGTATATTACTCTTGTAAACCGCGCTCAGAGAAGTCAATTACACCATGCATTAAGGCAGCAGAGCAGTAATGACAACCTTCCTATCACATCAACACTACATTAAAAATCCCTCTGACGGTTCTGTCTTTCTGGTGTGGAGAAATTTATACCGTGCGTTATCTTCATCGCCTCTTATGAAATGTCACTGAATCAATATGTATTATAGTTTTCATGACCTTTTAGTACACTAAAGGTTATCTGCTCTTTCTGAACAGCAGCTTATTGCATATTGAGAGACGTATCAATGTGTATTGTATCTTTATTTTGTACCTACAATATTATACTATATATAATGCTGTCCTCTATGTACAAGAATATAACTACTATAAAACTGCCCCCTATGTACAAGAATATAACTACTATAATACCGCCCCCTATGTACAAGAATATAACTACTCTAATACTGCCCCCTATCTACAAGAATATAACTACTATAAAACTGCCCCCTATGTACAAGAATATAACTACTATAAAACTGCCCCTATGTACAAGAATATAACTACTATAATACTGCCCCCTATGTACAAGAATATAACTACTATAATACTGCCCCTATGTACAAGAATATAACTACTATAATACTGCCCTCTATGTACAAGAATATAACTACCATAATACTGCCCCTATGTACAAGAATATAACTACTATAATACTGCTTCCTATGTACCAGAATATAACTACTATAATACTGCCCCCTATGTACAAGAATATAACTACTATAATACTGTCCTCTATGTACAAGAATATAACTACTATAATACTGCCCCTATGTACAAGAATATAACTACTATAATACTGCCTCCTATGTACAAGAATATAACTACTATAATACCGCCCCCTATGTACAAGAATATAACTACTCTAATACTGCCCCCTATGTACAAGAATATAACTACTATAAAACTGCCCCCTATGTACAAGAATATAACTACTATAAAACTGCCCCCTATGTACAAGAATATAACTACTATAATACTGCCCCCAATGTACAAGAATATAACTACTATAATACTGCTCCTATGTACAAGAATATAACTACCATAATACTGCCCCTATGTACAAGAATATAACTACTATAATACTGCTTCCTATGTACCAGAATATAACTACTATAATACTGCCCCCTATGTACAAGAATATAACTACTATAATACTGCTCCCTATGTACAATAATATAACTACTATAATACTGCTCCCTATGTACAAGAATATAACTACTATAATACTGCCCCCTATGTACAAGAATATAACTACTATAATACTGCCCCCTATGTACAAGAATATAACTACTATAATACTGCCCCCTATGTACAAGAATATAACTACTATAATACTGCTCCTATGTACAAGAATATAACTACTATAATACTGCCCCCTATGTACAAGAATATAACTAGTATAATACTGCCCCCTATGTACAGGAATATAACTACTATAATACTGCCCCTATGTACAAGAATATAACTACTATAATACTGCCCCCTATGTACAAGAATATAACTACTATAATACTGCCCCCTATGTACAGGAATATAACTACTATAATACTGCCTCCTATGTACAAGAATATAACTACTATAATACTGCCTCCTATGTACAAGAATATAACTACTATAATACTGCCCCTATGTACAAGAATATAACTACTATAATACTGCCCCCTATGTACAAGAATATAACTACTATATTACTGTCCCCTATGTACAAGAATATAACTACTATAATACTGCTCCCTATGTACAAGAATATAACTACTATAATACTGCCCCCTATGTACAAGAATATAACTACTATAATACTGCCCCCTATGTACAAGAATATAACTACTATAATACTGCTCCCTATGTACAAGAATATAACTACTATAATACTGCCCCCTATGTACAAGAATATAACTACTATAATACTGCTCCCTATGTACAATAATATAACTACTATAATACTGCTCCCTATGTACAAGAATATAACTACTATAATACTGCCCCCTATGTACAAGAATATAACTACTATAATACTGCCCCCTATGTACAAGAATATAACTACTATAATACTGCCCCCTATGTACAAGAATATAACTACTATAATACTGCTCCTATGTACAAGAATATAACTACTATAATACTGCCCCCTATGTACAAGAATATAACTAGTATAATACTGCCCCCTATGTACAGGAATATAACTACTATAATACTGCCCCTATGTACAAGAATATAACTACTATAATACTGCCCCCTATGTACAAGAATATAACTACTATAATACTGCCCCCTATGTACAGGAATATAACTACTATAATACTGCCTCCTATGTACAAGAATATAACTACTATAATACTGCCTCCTATGTACAAGAATATAACTACTATAATACTGCCCCTATGTACAAGAATATAACTACTATAATACTGCCCCCTATGTACAAGAATATAACTACTATATTACTGTCCCCTATGTACAAGAATATAACTACTATAATACTGCCCCCTATGTACAAGAATATAACTACTATAATACTGCCCCCTATGTACAAGAATATAACTACTATAATACTGCTCCCTATGTACAAGAATATAACTACTATAATACTGCCCCCTATGTACAAGAATATAACTACTATAATACTGCCCCCTATGTACAAGAATATAACTACTATAATACTGCCCCCTATGTACAAGAATATAACTACTATAATACTGCTCCCTATGTACAAGAATATAACTACTATAATACTGCCCCCTATGTACAAGAATATAACTACTATAATACTGCCCCCTATGTACAAGAATATAACTACTATAATACTGCTCCCTATGTACAAGAATATAACTACTATAATACTGCCCCCTATGTACAACAGCCAAAATGAAATAGAGGAGAGCAGCACTCCAGGGAATTTAAATCAAAGCGGTGTCTTTATTGTCCCCACAAACAACGTTTTAACCCTAAGCACAGGGGTCTTTGTCAAGCACAACCCCTGTGCTTAGGGTTGAAACGTTGTTTGTGGGTACAATAAAGACACCCCTTTGATTTAAATCCCCTGGAGTGCTGCTCTCCTCTATTTCATTTTGGCTGTTGTACATCTGGTCCAGAATCCAGGATCGTGCAAAGCGTGCACCATTCTCCTGAAATCATCCTTCCCTCCAAGTTAAGGTGGTGTGAGTGCTGTGGCAAATTAACTACTCTTGATTGCTCCTATGTACAAGAATATAAAACTGTGGAACAATTTTAGAAAATTTCTCTTCAATGTAAAATTGTGAAGACTTTGAATATTCCCCCATCTGCAGTATAGAATATTAGAAGATTCAAAGAATCTTGAGAAAATCATGTCCACAAGGAACCAGGTCTATGGCCGATATTGGATGCTGGAGATCTACGGGCCCTCAGGCGTCACTGCAGTGATTTGCATTCAGAATCATGCCTGTTTTTAATGCAGAAATCACTATCTGTGAACATAGTTCGCCGTGCAAGTTACAGCTCTGTCATGCAAAGAAAAAGCCATACAACACAATCCAAAAATGCCGGCGTCTTCTCTGAGCCAATGGTTATTTAAAATGGGCTGAGGGAAAATGGAAACCTGTTCTGTGGTCAGAGGAATCGAAGTTTGAAAGTTATTTTTGAAAACCACGGCCGCCGTGTGCTGCAGACTCCAGAGGAGGGGGACCGTCCAGCTTGTTTTCGGTGCACAGCCCTGCATCTCTGATGGTATGGGCTGCATTAGTGCCTATGGCTTAAGAAGCTGACCCATGCTGCAAGGCGCTATCAATGCTGAGCCGCATATAGAGGTTGCAGAACAACATATGACCCATCCAGACGTCTCTTTCAGGGAAGACCTTGCATATGTCAGCAAGACAAAGCTAAACCCCATTCTGCATCCATCACAACAGCATGGCTTCCAGAAAAAGAGTCCGGGCTGAACAGACCGCCTGCAGTCTGGACCTAACACCAAGAGAAAACCTATGCTAAACCGCATACTGCATCCATCACAACAGCATGGCTTCCCAGGAAGAAGTGTCCGGGGTGAACAAGCCGCCTGCAGTCCAGACCGTTCACCAATAGGAAACATATGAAGCATTATGAACCGAAAAATCCGGCAAAGACGACTCAGTACTGTGGAGCAGCTAGAATCCTCCATCAGACAAGAAGGGGACAACATTCCTCTCCCAAAACTCCAGCAATTGTTCTCACTCCCCAGAAGAGGGGATGCTACACCATGGTAGACACGGCCATACCCAACGTTCGTGAGATGTGTCGCTGCCATCCACTTCTAAAGGAGTTCATATATTAAATGAACTGGAGAAATGTCCCCTCCCCCTCTGATACGGGTTATGTGTTCTGTTGTGGATACAATATGCTCAGATGACATCTCCAAATCATTACATTTTGGGTCTTTTCTTTACATTTATTTATAATTTACACAGCGTCCCAACTTTGTACAAGAATATAACTACTATAATACTGTCCCCTATGTACAAGAATATAACTACTATAATACTGCCCCCTATGTACAAGGATATAACTACTATAATACTGCCTCCTATGTACAAGAATATAACTACTATAATACTGCCCCCTATGTACAAGAATATAACTACTATAATACTGCCCCCTATGTACAAGAATATAACTACTATAATACTGTCTCCTATGTACAAGAATATAACTACTATAATACTGCCTCCTATGTACAAGAATATAACTACTATAATACTGCCCCCTATGTACAAAAATATAACTACTATAATACTGCCCCCTATGTACAAGAATATAACTACTATAATACTGTCTCCTATGTACAAGAATATAACTACTATAATACTGTCTCCTATGTACAAGAATATAACTACTATAATACTGCCTCCTATGTATAAGGATATAACTACTATAATACTGCTCCTATGTACAAGAATATAACTGCTATAATACTGCCTCTATGTACAATAATATAACTACTATAATACTGCCTCCTATGTACAAGAATATAACTACTATAATACTGCCCCCTATGTACAAAAATATAACTACTATAATACTGCCCCCTATGTACAAGAATATAACTACTATAATACTGCCCCCTATGTACAAGAATATAACTACTATAATACTGCCCCCTATGTACAAGAGTATAACTACTATAATACTGCCTCCTATGTACAAGAATATAACTACTATAATACTGCCTCCTATGTACAAGAATATAACTACTATAATACTGCCCCCTATGTACAAAAATATAACTACTATAATACTGCCCCCTATGTACAAGAATATAACTACTATAATACTGCCCCCTATGTACAAGAATATAACTACTATAATACTGCCCCCTATGTACAAGAATATAACTACTATAATACTGCCTCCTATGTACAAGAATATAACTACTATAATACTGCCTCCTATGTACAAGAATATAACTACTATAATACTGCCCCCTATGTACAAAAATATAACTACTATAATACTGCCCCCTATGTACAAGAATATAACTACTATAATACTGCCCCCTATGTACAAGAATATAACTACTATAATACTGCCCCCTATGTACAAGAATATAACTACTATAATACTGCCCCCTATGTACAAGAATATAACTACTATAATACTGCCCCCTATGTACAAGAATATAACTACTATGATACTGCCCTCTATGTACAAGAATATAACTACCACAATATTGCCCCGTATGTACAAGAATATAACTACCACAATACTGCCCCCTATGTATAAGAATATGACTACTATAATACTGTCTCCTATGTACAAGAATATAACTACTATAATACTGCCCCCTGTGTACAATATAACTACTATAATACTGCTCCTATGTACAAGAATATGACTACTATAATACTGTCCCCTATGTACAAGAATATAACTACTATAATACTGTCCCCTATGTACAAGAATATAACTACTATAATACTGTCCCCTATGTACAAGAATATAACTACTATAATACTGTCCCCTATGTACAAGAATATAACTACTATAATACTGCCCCCTATGTACAAGAATATAACTACTATAATACTGCCCCCCATGTACAAGAATATAACTACTATAATACTGCCCCCCATGTACAAGAATATAACTACTATAATACTGCCCCTATGTACAAGAATATAACTACTATAATACTGCCCCCTATGTACAAGAATATAACTACTATAATACTGACCCTATGTACAAGAATATAACTACTATAATACTGCCCCCTATGTACAAGAATATAACTACTATAATACTGACCCCTATGTACAATATAACTACTATAATACTGACCCCTGTGTACAATATAACTACTATAATACTGCCCCCTATGTACAAGAATATAACTACTATAATACTGACCCCTGTGTACAATATAACTACTATAATACTGCCCCCTATGTACAAGAATATAACTACTATAATACTGCCCCCCATGTACAAGAATATAACTACTATAATACTGCCCCTATGTACAAGAATATAACTACTATAATACTGCCCCCTATGTACAAGAATATAACTACTATAATACTGACCCTATGTACAAGAATATAACTACTATAATACTGCCCCCTATGTACAAGAATATAACTACTATAATACTGACCCCTATGTACAATATAACTACTATAATACTGACCCCTGTGTACAATATAACTACTATAATACTGCCCCCTATGTACAAGAATATAACTACTATAATACTGACCCCTGTGTACAATATAACTACTATAATACTGCCCCCTATGTACAACAGCCAAAATGAAATAGAGGAGAGCAGCACTCCAGGGAATTTAAATCAAAGCGGTGTCTTTATTGTCCCCACAAACAACGTTTTAACCCTAAGCACAGGGGTCTTTGTCAAGCACAACCCCTGTGCTTAGGGTTGAAACGTTGTTTGTGGGTACAATAAAGACACCGCTTTGATTTAAGTTCCCTGGAGTGCTGCTCTCCTCTATTTCATTTTGGCTGTTGTACATCTGGTCCAGAATCCAGGATCGTGCAAAGCGTGCACCCTTCTTCTGAAATCATCCTTCCCTCCAAGTTAAGGTGGTTTGAGTGCTGTGGCAAATTAACTACTCTTGATTGCTCCTATGTACAAGAATATAAAACTGTGGAACAATTTTAGAAAAATTCTCTTCAATGTAAAATTGTGAAGACTTTGAATATTCCCCCATCTGCAGTATAGAATATCAGAAGATTCAAAGAATCTTGAGAAAATCATGTCCACAAGGAACCAGGTCTATGGCCGATATTGGATGCTGGAGATCTACGGGCCCTCAGGCGTCACTGCAGTGATTTGCATTCAGAATCATGCCTGTTTTTAATGCAGAAATCACTATCTGTGAACACAGTTCGCCGTGCAAGTTACAGCTCTGTCATGCAAAGAAGAAGCCATACAACACAATCCCAAAATGCCGGCGTCTTCTCTGAGCCAATGGTTATTTAAAATGGGCTGAGGGAAAATGGAAACCTGTTCTGTGGTCAGAGGAATCGAAGTTTGAAAGTTATTTTTGAAAACCACGGCCGCCGTGTGCTGCAGACTCCAGAGGAGGGGGACCGTCCAGCTTGTTTTCGGTGCACAGCCCTGCATCTCTGATGGTATGGGCTGCATTAGTGCCTATGGCTTAAGAAGCTGACCCATGCTGCAAGGCGCTATCAATGCTGAGCCGCATATAGAGGTTGCAGAACAACATATGACCCATCCAGACGTCCCTTTCAGGGAAGACCTTGCATATGTCAGCAAGACAAAGCTAAACCCCATTCTGCATCCATCACAACAGCATGGCTTCCAGAAGAAGAGTCCGGGGTGAACCAACCGCCTGCAGTCTGGACCTAACACCAAGAGAAAACCTATGCTAAACCGCATACTGCATCCATCACAACAGCATGGCTTCCAGAAGAAGAGTCCGGGGTGAACCGACCGCCTGCAGTCTGGACCTAACACCAAGAGAAAACCTATGCTAAACCGCATACTGCATCCATCACAACAGCAGGGCTTCCCAGGAAGAAGTGTCCGGGGTGAACAAGCCGCCTGCAGTCCAGACCGTTCACCAATAGGAAACATATGAAGCATTATGAACCGAAAAATCCGGCAAAGACGACTCAGGACTGTGGAGCTGCTAGAATCCTCCATCAGACAAGAAGGGGACAACATTCCTCTCCCAAAACTCCAGCAATTGTTCTCACTCCCCAGAAGAGGGGATGCTACACCATGGTAGACACGGCCATACCCAACGTTTGTGAGATGTGTCGCTGCCATCAACTTCTAGAGGAGTTCATATATTAAATGAACTGGAGAAATGTCCCCTCCCCCTCTGATACGGGTTATGTGTTCTGTTGTGGATACAATATGCTCAGATGACATCTCCAAATCATTACATTTTGGGTCTTTTCTTTACATTTATTTATAATTTACACAGCGTCCCAACTTTTCTGGCGTTGGAGCTGTACACAATGGCGCCCGGCACGGTTAATGTGCAGCTTATTTTTCCTGCTTGCACTTCTGTGAAAACTTTTACAATCAAAAATGATCATGAAAAGAATCGTCTCGTTAATAAGTCTGTAATTAATCAGGCAGCTCCTTCAATGGGATTTTTATGAAAAGACCCGCCATTATTATCCGGCAGCTCAAGTGCTTGAAATCAGTTTGAATGTTCTGTGTCTGATTAAACGTAATCACTTGAGGCCGATGAAGAGCGAGTATTTGCTGTGCCATTAAAACCTGTTTATTATCAGTGAAGTAACTTGTGTAGTCAGCCATACTCACATGCGGTAATGCGGAATGTTTCTCTGCACAGAAGTGAAAAGGTTAACATGCCCACTGAAGTTATAATGGAGACGAAATATTATAATTGCCGTTTATTCGGCGCACACACAGATCTTACCCAGCATGCTCTTTGCTTGAGTCTTTAGATCAGTACCCTCAAAGGATTAAGAGGCAAATGGTGTTAAATTGTAATTCCACCTTAAACAGCATTTCACAGCTTGACTCTAAACAGTCAAATAACTTTGTAAATACTTTGCTTTACTGGTTTTCTTCTGGTTTTGAGTTATTTTATATCCTTTTGTTCTTATTCACCAGCGGAACTGCTGCTTGACTTCGCAGAAGCACTAGTTTAGCCCGCTACAGTATCATGTATGTGACCTAACTCATTCTGATAACTGCTATAGTACTTCCCTGTAACAAGAATAGAACTACTGTAATACTGCCGCCATGTACAAGAATATAACTGCTAAGTCTGCAAAAGACGTGCTGGACCAGCAACTGCAGACATGCACAATAATTCCTCACAGTGCGGCGTCCGAAACAAACCAACAAATAATAAATGGGAAGTCTTTCCCTAAATACATAACGAATGAGGGAGAGGGCCCCGCCTAACACGACAGACTGATCGCATCGATGGATACGGGCTTGCACTCGTTCCTGGGACCTAAGTAGCCCTACTTGGCCAAACTGATAAAGGTCAAAATAAAATACAGCGCTTGGCTTTAGTAAAATAATCTGTTGCACACAGAGCCGTCTGGAGTAAGGAACAATGGACACCACACTGTCCACCGGAGCCACTAACTGCCAGCTCAGACAGGTGAGCAAAAGACAATTTACAGAACCTTACCTTCATATCCATCCCAACTAAATAGCCAGCTAATTATACACAGATGTGAGCACATTGAGTCACACCTACTATGCAAGACGGTGCAGAAACCTTTTTTAAAACCCGCACCGGACTCCGTCAACCAGGCAGCTATCCCAGCACTGCTGCAACAATAACTACTATAATACTGCCCCCTGTCGTCAAGAATATAACTACTATAATACTGCCCCCTATGTACAAGAATATATCTACTATAATACTGCCTCTATGTACAAGAATATAACTACTATAATAGAGCCCCCTATGTACAAGAATATAACTACTATAATACTGCTCCCTATGTACAAGAATATAACTACTATAATACTGCCCCCTATGTACAAGAATATAACTACTATAATACTGCCCCCTATGTATAAGAATATAACTACTATAATACTGCCCCCTATGTACAAGAATATAACTACTATAATACTGCCTCCTATGTACAAGTATATAACTACTATAATACTGCCCCCTATGTACAAGAATATAACTACTATAATACTGTTCCTATGTACAAGAATATAACTACTATAATACTGCCCCCTATGTACAAGAATATAACTACTATAATACTGCTACTATGTACAAGAATATAACTACTATAATACTGCCCCTATGTACACGGACATAACTTCTATAACACTTCTCCCTATGTACAAGAATATAACTACTATAATACTGCCCCCTATGTACAAGAATATAACTACTATAATACTGCCCCCTATGTACAAGAATATAACTACTATAATACTGCCCCCTATGTACAAGAATATAACTACTATAATACTGCCCCTATGTACAAGAATATAACTACTATAATACTGCTCCCTATGTACAAGAATATAACTACTATAATACTGCCTCCTATGTACAAGAATATAACTAGTATAATATTGCCCCCTATGTACAGGAATATAACTACTATAATACTGCCCCCTATGTACAAGAATATAACTACTATAATACTGCCCCCTATGTACAGGAATATAACTACTATAATACTGCCCCCTATGTACAAGAATATAACTACTATAATACTGCTCCCTATGTACAAGAATATAACTACTATAATACTGCCTCCTATGTACAAGAATATAACTAGTATAATATTGCCCCCTATGTACAGGAATATAACTACTATAATACTGCCCCCTATGTACAAGAATATAACTACTATAATACTGCCCCCTATGTACAGGAATATAACTACTATAATACTGCCCCCTATGTACAAGAATATAACTACTATAATACTGCCCCCTATGTACAAGAATATAACTACTATAATAATGCCCCCTATGTACAAGAATATAACTACTATAATACTGCCCCTATGTACAAGAATATAACTACTATAATACTGCCTCCTATGTACAAGAATATAACTACTATAATACTGCCTCCTATGTACAAGAATATAACTACTATAATATTGCCCCCATGCACAAATATAGACCTACCATAATACAGCCCCCTATGTACAAGAATATAACTACTATAATACTGCCCCTATGTACAAGAATATAAAACTACTATAATACTGCCCCTATGTACAAGAATATAAAACTACTATAATACTGCCCCCATGTACAAGAATATAAAACTACTATAATACTGCCCCCCATGTACAAGAATATAAAACTACTATAATACTGCCCCCCATGTACAAGAATATAACTGCTATAATACTACCCCCTATGTAGAAGAATATAACTGCTATAATACTACCCCCTATGTACAAGAATATAACTACTACAATACTGCCTACTATTTACAAGAATATAACTACTATAATACTATCCCCTATGTACACGAATATATCTACTATAATACTGCCTCCTAAGTACAAGAATATAACTACTATAATACTGCCTCCTATGTACAAGAATATAACTACTATAATACTGCCCCCCATGTACAAGAATATAACTACTATAATACTACCCCCTATGTACAAGAATATAACTACTATAATACTGTCCTCTATGTACAAGAATATATATACTATAATACTGCCTCCTATGTACAAGAATATAACTACTATAATACTACCCCCTATGTACAAGAATATAACTACTATAATACTGCCTACTATGTACAAGAATATAACTACTATAATACTGCCCCCTATGTACAAGAATATAACTACTATAATACTGCCTACTATGTACAAGAATATAACTACTATAATACTGCCCCCTATGTACAAGAATGTAACTACTATAATGGTGCCCCCTATGTACAAGAATATAACTACTATAATACTGCCTCCTATGTACAAGAATATTACTACTATAATACTGCCCCCTATGTAAAAGAATATAACTACTATAATACTGCCCTCTATATACAAGAATATAACTACTATAATACTGCTCCCTATATACAAGAATATAACTACTATAATACTACCCCCAATGTACAAGAATATAACTACTATAATACTGCCCCCTATGTACAAGAATATAACTACTATAATACTGCTTCTATGTACAAGAATATAACTACTATAATACTGCCCCCTATGTACAACAATATAACTACTATAATGCTGCCTCCTATGTACAAGAATATAACTACTATAATGCTGCCCCCTATGTACAAGAATATAACTACTATAATACTGCCCCCTATGTACAAGCATATAACTGCTATAATACTGCCCCTATGTACAAGAATATAACTGCTATAATACTGCCCCCCTATGTACAAGGATATAACTGCTATAATACTGCCCCTATGTACAAGAATATAACTGCTATAATACTTCCCCCTATGTACAAGAATATAACTGCTATAATACTTCCCCCTATGTACAAGAATATAACTGCTATAATACTTCCCACCCCCCATGTACAAGAATATAACTGCTATAATACTTCCCCCTATGTACAAGAATATAACTGCTATAATACTGCCCCCTATGTACAAGAATATAACTGCTATAATACTGCCCCCCCACCCCCCATGTACAGCAGTTGTGAACTTTAAAAAGAAAGAAAACCTAATAAAATGATAGTGTAAACATAACGTGATACACAGTATCCGCCATGTAGCAGATATTTGGATGATGTTTCACTTAGGCCAGTCTCACACGAATCGGTCGGATTACTCATGCGGGAGCCCTCTGTAGAATAACACCCTGGGCCGCACAGGTGTGCACACGTACCTGCATTTAATCTGTATAAGGGTGTGTTATACCGCCCACCGTTGGACATGCACAGTACAGAATTTTTTTTCCCTGCACCATCGCTAGGCAATGCCGCGGAATCCACGACCTTTCTGCAATGTCAATTTGCGGATAAGCCGCTGGTTCAGCGACTTCCATTGACTGCAATCTGTCTTTGTTAGTAGATGCGGAATGCCGCCGGTGACCATTGCAGATTCTGCAATCCAAATCTGGTTTTAAGAGACCGGCTTTACAAGAGCTTCAAGTTAAGTTTTCTGTGTTTTTTTTTGTTTTTTTTTGGCGCCCGCTGATCTCCTCTGTTGTTCGGTTTTGTCTTGAGCTTTCGGAATGTGATTAATATTTAAACCTTCGCAGCGTACAGATGGTAATTAGCCCTGGTCTTTTGTTTCCTTTTGTGCTGCGGTCCGCGCGGCGTACGGCGATATTACGTAGGTGTGTAGATGGGCCTGTGTGCTGTCAGTTTTTGCTCTGCTTTGAACCTATTCATGATCGGTGGTTGCTCGGCGAGGCGGCTTTCATTAGGCTGCGTCATGGCGGGCTCCTCTTTATGTTCTGTTCTCTCGCTTCAGGTGGGATAAAGTGCCCCGTGTGCAGCTTTGTCTACGGCACCAAGTGGGAATTTAACAGACATCTCAAGAACAAGCACGGCCTCAAACTGGTGGAGAATGACAAAGACGCCGGCTGGGAGGTAAGAGCCGCACGGGGATGGCTTGGGTTGGGACGCAGAAGAGGGCATCGTGCTACAAGAATGTTCTGCTAATGTAAAAGGAGTTACAAACTAATAAAGTGACATTTCTTTAGTCCGGCATCAGTGGGACCTGATAGGTGACGATTATCACTTATTCTGGATTATCGGATTCCCATAGAAAGGTATAATGTAAACGTAGAATGGCTCCTGCAGGGATTGTCGCATGTCTGACATCCAGCAGTGTTGGCTCAGTAAAGGAGGATCCATGCCAAACTGCAATACATGCGTTTAAAGAGACCCCGTCACCATGTTCTCACAGCCATCACTGTGAGCACCATGAGGCCTCCTTCACACGGGTGACATGGCATGCTGCGAGAAAGTCACAGCGATATTGCATCTCTGCAACGTGCCATATCGCTGCGTCTTCTCCACGACTTTGTAGCATTACATTCAAGGATTTTCGGGAGGTGGGGGGGCTGAAAATAAGCTGCAGCTGAAAGATATAAAAAGTATACATCACCTCCCCCGCACTGGTTCAATCACAGCCATTTACCGAGCACTTGTTGTGATTAACCAAGCGTCAGCCAATCACAGCCAGCGCTTCTAGGAGGCGGGGATTTTTCAATCCCTGGCCAGAAGATGAAGTAGATGATGAGTGTTGGGACCCGGGGAGAAGCTGCTGCTGCTGCGGCGGAGAGTGTTTGTAAGGTGATGTGTGTCTTTTCCCCTGCAGCCAGGGCTTAGATTAGGGCTCTTACAGTAGGATTTCCTCCTGTCAAAGTTGCATCGCGCTGCACGAAAATCCCGTTTTCATGCGATGCAACAGAGAGGAAGGCTCCATAGGGAAACACGGGCTACAAAACCTCCCGAGTCACAGGCATATCGCTGGGCCCACAAGGTTTGTGTGTCGGGTGGCCGCATGCTACAGAACATCACATGTGAAGTAACCCGTAGGAAGGCATGGGCGGCGCCTACCTGCGATTTGTAGCAACATGACAAAACCGCGTGACTTTGGCGCCTGTGTGATGGAGGCCTAAGGTAGCGACAGTCACATGGATTACACTGATGTCTGCTGGGTGGATCTGTGGAGCTTTCTAGAAACTTGCATTTTATGAGTAGCACCCAAGCCCAGAACTAGTCCTGCATATTCATGAGCTGCAGCCTAGCCCCGCCCACCCACCAATGATTGACAGCCTACTCACTATGCACTGTAATAAGCAGACAGCAGGCAGTCATTGGCTGGAGGACGGGTGGCCTGCAGCTCATGAATGTCCAGGACTACTTCCTGTACTCCGCTATGCATGTGGTGCTGCTGATGAAATACAAGTTGCTACCAAACTCCTGCACAGATCCGCACAGCAGACATGTGACGGCTCTACCTTGCACTGCCCTCAGAGCCGGCGGGTCGGAGGGACAACAGACATGTAATGTACCCCCTGGACAGTCACTTTAAAGAGGAGCTCTAGTATAAAAAATCTAGAAACCTTTAACCCCTTCCCTCCCCCGATGTAATCTTAGGATCTATGGATGTCATGGCTCACCATTTGTGACTGACAGCAAGCCTCCCGCTGCCGCAGCCGGGATTGGTGAGAACCGCTGTTAACCCCATACGTGCTGCGATAATGTCCATTCATTGTACGGGTCGTTATGGATGCAGCAATGCCGAACACTGCAAGGCTGAAAAACAGACAAAATGTTCCTTTTGATCATTGTGCCTCTCAAAAATCACAATGAAAGTAATTAAAAAAACGTAAGCGGAGACAATAAAGCTGCGGGTTGTCATAGAAAAACCTCTCACTGAGGTCTGACGCCAGGAAATAAAGGCTATAGCAGCCATGCAAAAAAAATAATATATGTATAAAAATGGAAAAATCTATAAATAGAAAAACGGACGGCGTTCTGTGTGAATAATCCTAACGATGCATCAGGTCATGTGCTGCAAATACAAATCAATGGGGGAATTAATGGGGTTTTTTCTCCCTGCCCTCCAAAAAAAACGTACCTACTCATGAGCTGTCTTCATGATAAATCCTCATTAGTTGATGGTAGGGGTCCGCCACTTGCGATCACTGTCGATCAGCTGCAGCGCTCATGCAAGTATTGCAGCTTCTGTTCAGGCCTATGATGTCATGGTCAGCGGTCACATGGCCTGAGGGCAGCTCGGTCCCTTCCAAGTGATTGGGATTGACCTGTTGTACCAGGTACAGCCTCTTTACAATGTACGGCGCTGCGGCTCCCACCTGAGTGTTATCACCTCATCAACGGAGATCCTGCCCTTAACTATTGATGGGACATCCTGTGGATCGCCCTAGAAATCCCCTTTAGGGGGCGCATTCACACCAAATTCACACCGTATTTTGTCAATTCCACATCAAAAGCTGCATCGGAATCCGCACCACTGCTGCACATTTTGACTTTGCTTCAGCTGCAGATCTGCAGATGATTTCCGCTACCGCCAGGACCTGACAGCGGCTCATAAACACACAAATGGCCGCTCACTGGTGCTCTTCTTACCTTCTGAGCGCACGCTGGCCGCACCAAGAGCGCAGCAACAACCGCAACGGAAGTCCAACTTACCCCAGTGACTGGCAGCCCACTTCACCTGACCAGCGGTGGTGCTCCGTAGCTGGTGACGGTGTGTGCTGCACTCTTGGTGCTTGCAGTGAGCCCTCAGGAGGGGAGAAGAGCGCCACCATGTGCTGGCAGTTTACGTGCCGCTGTCAGGTCGTAGCGGTTGCTGAGGTCCTCTACAGCTGAATGCCAGTGAAAGTGATGCAGTTTTTGATGCGTAATTGATCAGGTTTTCACCATGGAGAATCCGCACCTTTTCCGCCAGGTGTGATCGCGGCCTAAATCCGTATGCGATGCCAGTTCTACGGGCACACGTCTCTGCCGACCTCTTCTCGCTTATTACACTTGCCCCTTCTCACATCAGACGCTGGCTCATTGATTTATTCCTTTCCGCTTCCATCGTGCGCGCAGAATCTGTGAATGGCAGAACGCCGCCGCCGCTCGTTACATTGTAATTGTCACAGATGAAAAATGCAGATCAGATAAGCGGTAATCGGCAGTCCCAGGGAAATGTGACATTTCGGGTTTGATGACCCGGACTCGCTGATCTGTCGCTCTGATTTATTGAAGTCGATTTCCTCCGCCGCTGGCCTTTAGGGACGGTCCCGAACAAAGAAACGTATCGCCTGTTCATCACACTTCTTATTTATTCATTCTTTTGATGGGTGTAACGAGAAAACATCCAGGCGGCCGTGGAACGTGTGAGCGCGCTGCCCGTGTCCGATGATGGCTGCACGGCTGTCGGGTTCGGCCGATGAGCTGTCACTGACCAGTGATTGAAGCGCAGATAACGCCGGGAGTGAATGGTGTCCGCAAGGCGCTGCGTCTCAGCTGTAACCGGCGGATAGCAAGAAAACACTTGGCTGTTTTTCTTGGACCTTTCCCCATATAAGTGGCGCTACACCGGAGGACCGGCTGCGGGATAAGGATATAGTCACATGATGGCCAAGGCTTGTACTTGGCTATTTCCATCAGCCCCATTTAAATCAATGGCGCGGCGCAGTGTATGCGTGACCACCGCTCCATTCATTCTAACATGACTGCAGGTGGGTGCATGGACCCTACTGTGACGAGGGGTCACCACTCCCTTGTTGTCAGGATCGGCTGAGTTCTCAGCGGGGATCGGACTTTCATCACCCATCCCAGGGATACATGATAAGTCTGTTTTGGGGCATCCCCTTTTAAGAGGTTTTCCACCTCGGGTAATCCCTACTTGTTTGAAAAAGCCCTTGACAATAAGCTGATCACAAAGTGACCCTCTGCTGGGACCCCGTCAATCAGCATTACATGAGTCAGTAAGTGATGATCCCTCCGGTGGGATTGCTGCGGGGAAGTATTACAGGTTGTTCATTAGAATAACCGCCTGTCTCTACAATACCGGACGGGCCCCCCGGAGTGACGCAGGCTCCTTGTAGCCGCCCCCTATGGCCTTTCTCACACATCTAGATTCGAATTCTGGATTCCACACAGATGACCCGCAGTAAGACTCGGGCATCGGAATGATTGTACTTTCGGTTTTTCCTTCACACCCCTGGATAATAGTTGTGTATTCCGCGAGCGGAAGAAGAATCGTGGCGTGCTCTATTGTGCTGCGGAATCCTTGTAGACGGCCTACGTTACTATCAGTGGGGGCATCAAACCTGCAGCCCATACCTACTTAACATTGCAGATGGGCTGCGGTGCCCGCATCGTTGCTAAGCGACGGCGCAGGAAATACAAACGCAGAAAAAAAACATACTGCGCATGACCGACGGCGAGCCGCAGCGATCTTACGTGATACAGATAAGTGAGGAACGCGGGGTCCCCGTCCGGAGTCATAGCTGGAATCCAGTGCGGGCCTCCTGCATGCGGGCTCCGGCCCGCTTGTGTGCCCGGCCGTAGGGGGAACGGTCTGTCTCCTCAGTGCTTATTTCAGTAATGTTTTGTTAGTTTTTCTTAGTTTTCTTCTTCTTTTTGGGTCGTAATGTGTTTCCTCACTTGGATAAGTCGGGTCTGTCCCTCACTGCCAGGAAGCTTGTGCGCTCCGTAGCACGTTAGTCGCAGTCATTGGCCGTCCCACAATCCGCGTCCCCCCCCAGACTCGCACTGTGCGCTCCGTAGCACGTTAGTCGCAGTCATTGGCCGTCCCCCTCCAGACTCGCACTGTGGGCTCTGCAGCACGTCTCATCTCTTCTCTCTTGTTGTTGGGGGTCTAGCAGTCGGATGTGAGCGAGGAGGTCTCCGCACAGTTCCTTCATATCACCGAAGCCGAAGCAGATGTTCGGGGAACGCAGACAGCTGTCGCCGCTCTCCAGGATCTCCGCTTTACCTCGGAAACCAGTAAGTGGAGCGTGAAGTTCTGTCTTCCTGGGAAGACGCATGAATACTAAAGAGCCAGCAAGTAAATAATGCTGCTGGGTTTTATTTATCAGTCTGTTTATAATATCCGGCGCCTTCTTTGTGTCAAAGGAGGATTCATTGGCTTTAGTAAGGTGGTTGCACCATGAATACCGCCGCTGTCAACCTACAAGCAATACTGTAAAGCCGGGCTGCAGCAAACATTAACAGTGATCCAGCACTTGGCTAATATCTCCTGTAGGCCCCACATCCTTAAAGGGGTTTCCCACTTCTGGCTGTTCTGCTGAGGGGATCACACAGCTCCGTACATTGCACAGTGGCCCAGGGAAGTACTGCAGGCTGAGTCCCATTCAGTAGGATTCAGCCTACAGTACTAACCTGTGCCACAGCCTGCTGTCTGCTTCCTGCAGCAAAACAGCTAGAAATGGGACTGCCCCTTTAACCCACTAAAGCGACCTTCTGGTCCAAAAACAAAGATGGCCGCGCCAGCTTCTCTGAGTACCAGATACACTGTGTACTGGTTTGCATCATCGGTCTTGGACACTACATCTGCTTTGATTGATCAGTGCCGGTCATGTGTACAGCATTGGCCAATTAAATCGGCATGTAGTCTCTTGGACTCCTGACGCATACTAGTGCCCAGTGTGCATCAGGCAGTCAGAGAAGTGATGTGGCTGTCTTTGGTTCTAGACTGGAGGGTCGCTTTAATGACGTGGCCCCTGGAGTCCCCGTAAGCCAAAAGCTGAACCACTTCTTATACCAAAGGCATCACAAACCGGGAGAGCGCCGGGGGCACCCAAAGATCTCCAAGGAGTTTCAAAATCTAATATCAAAAGCCTACAGGCCTTTTCTGCCCCACACTTTGGCCCCTTCACAGGACCTTTGGGGGATGACCTCGGTGGTGTTAAATTGGTTAGATCCTCACCAACGCCGAAAATCATAAAATTTGAGTGGGATTGAGTGAGGTGTCAGGCCAGCTCAAAGTTGCAATGTTTAGTGTAGCGGCGCCATTGCTAAGCGAGCGCGAGAACCTTCACTGCCCCTAGTGGCTGAAGCACAACAGCCGGCCTCATTGGAAACTGCTGCATGACTGGTCCTCTTTTTCGGGTATGTGAAAACGGCAGCATCTAACGTGGATTCATTCACATAGATTCCGCCTCTAAAACCTGCAAATAAATCCAAGGCGAAACCATGAATTGCCGCCACGTATTTTGCTGTGGATTTAGCTCTGGGAATGGGCAAAACTCATGTGCAGAATTTTCAACAAGATTTTGTGATATCTGCATTAGAAAGTGACATGTCGCCGGGCCAGAGCCCTCGTGCGCTGAGCAATTTTCTACAGGAGACAAACAGCTCCATTTTCTACTGCAGAGGCCAGCCTTGGTATAGCAGGCACAGCCACCATTATAATAAATGAGAACTTGTCCTGTAATACCACGCATGGCCAGTGCAATGGGAAATGGAGCTGTTTGCTCCCTGCAGAAATCGACTCAGTGCACAAGAGCGCTGGCCTGCTGAACAGTTTATGGGCGCGTTCGTAGGCAATAGACGTCAATACAACTGGACAACCCCTTTAAGCCATCTTGTTGGTCTGTGGAACACACTTCATTGCAGAATCCCAAGTGGTACGTAGGTAGGTGAGTGGGGATGGAGATGTTGTGTGGATGCGCCGTGGTCCTTCTGTCTTCAGATGATGCACCAGGTCATCCCGATGCCTCCTGACATACCACAAGGGTGTAGCAGAGCAGTTCCTCCACTACCATGCATGTGGCGATGTCGCCTAATTTCTTAGCATTATTTAGTTTCATCTCCACAAATTACTCTGCAGAAGCCTCGTTTGTTTATCAGGAGAGCTGCAGATGGTCTCACAGATGGCGGCCGAGACGAAGTGTACACAGCACAAAAATCCTCCGAAAAGACAACATTCTAAAGCTCCTCGGAACACAATCTCTTCATATAATAGAAAGTCAAGTCGACTTGTTTAATTTCCTGCTCATTAATTATGTATATTTAATATTTTCCGTAGTCGTATTTATTTACAGCTTTGGCAGTCGCCGTTCCGTGAAAGTTGTAAAAGGAGGCAGAGAACAAACCTTATTACGCGCCTTCAGATAACTTGTACTTATTGATTTTCTGATAAGGTGAGAAGCTCGACCCAACGGCTGTAAACATTCTCCAGCAAATCATCGAGTTGGGGACGGAATCCCACGACGCCGTCGCCTCGGTGGTTGCCATGGCTCCTGGTACTGTAACCGTGGTGGAACAGGTGAGATCCATGTTTACACCTCGGGACAACAATGGCGGCTTGTGCGCTCAGCGTTACGCTGACGTGTAGATTTATTATCGGAAATGCATTAGGATATGTACTGGCTTTACTGGTATTTTTCACCATTAAAGGGGATGCGTGGGTAAAGAAATTCTGAGTTAAAGGGGTTGACTAGGGTCAGAAAACATGGCTGCTTTCTTTTGAACACAGCACCACCCTTGTCCATATGGTTTTGTGTGGTATTGCAGCTCAGCTCCATTGAAGTGAATAGGAGCGGGGCTGCATTACCAGACACAACTGACAGACAAGGGTGGCGCTGTGTTTAGAAGAAAGCAGCCATATTTTTCTAACCCTAGACATCCCCTTTA
Source organism: Eleutherodactylus coqui (assembly GCF_035609145.1). Lineage (NCBI taxonomy): Eukaryota > Metazoa > Chordata > Amphibia > Anura > Eleutherodactylidae > Eleutherodactylus > Eleutherodactylus coqui. Next base: position 166,837,212 of record NC_089845.1, read on the forward strand.
ATAGAGAGGAGGTCTCCTGTGCCATCATCTGTCAAAACAGAAAGCAGGTACAAAGGTTTCACTTCCTGAAGGAGCACAGATTTCATGGGCGGCCAATCAATTTTAAAGGCTGTGGACATGGAAATATTACTTTTGCATACACAGAATGGACACTTTTTTTAGCCCCTATCTAGTCGTGTTGGACTTTTTTGCTCTTCAAACCCACAGGAATTCATCGTGGTGTAGATTCCACTCGGTGAGGACATCGTTCTGTAGGAATACCGGCCCCTGCGGACAGGAAGCTTCTTGTAGTTGCTGCAGATTAGATGGAGTTGCTGACATGTTCTGACCAGCTGGCAGGAAGGGGTCAGCGATTCATGCTGCTTGTGCCAAATTCTGCCCTCCCATCAGCAACAGAAATCTGGACCCATCTGACCAGGAGATGTTTCTCCGCTGCTCAGTGATACAAGTTTTGCGCTCTTTTGCCCGCTAGAGTCTTTCTGTTTCTCTTAGACACAATGGTGCTGGAACTGGTCGTCCGCTGTTATACCATCCGTGCGGAGGAACGGCGAGTTGTGCGTTCGGACACGTTAGTTGGAGCTCCAGCGTTGTATTCAGCTGACTGTGCAGCCTGTTGGTCAGAACGATTCCTGACATCCTCCTCCGACCCCTTTCAGTGATGAGTTGTTTCCATCCACAAGATCCCCTTTCACTGGATCTTTTCTCTCGATCGCCCCATTCTCTGTATACTCTCCACACCGTTACACGATAAAAAAAACCCTGCGCTTGGAAGTGAGACCCCGGCTAGTCTAGCATTGACGACCCGGCATCACTGGATTCTCCCCTCTACTGTGGATTCACACTGAAACTGATCCACAGAAAACTGGTCACCTGATTTTATGCTGAACTCCGGGGTCACAACTTAAACTTCTGTACTGGGAAGTGGCAATCGTGAGAGGGCTGGGGGCTTTAATGGAATGGCCATTCAAAGGACACCCATGAATTATTTCTCTCCACTTAACCCCACCCATGAATTATCTGGTCCCACCCCTGAGGCTCCCTGTACATTTTTCCATTGCATTGTGCTGATCAGATCCTAAATCAATAATGCTCTGCTGGCTAGAGGTAATATCTCATTATCAAAGAGGTAAGCTCCCATTGTGAAAGAGCTGGGGGCTCTAATGAAGGGGTCAGTCCATGTATATAATCTGCCTGCAAAGCTTAACCTACTTGCTGACGCTTTCTAAGTTGCATGACGTTTCTGTCTCCGCTATGGTAGCCGCCGCCTTCGTGGTTTCCAGGACGCAGCAATTGTTTTTCTGTACTGCATAAAACAGGAATGACTTGGAAACCATAAGAGTTCTATTTGCCGTCTACAGGGAGCTCAGCAGTAAAAAGTGCCCATCTATAGCACCCCGCATCCCCCCAGCTTTGTCATGTTGTGGCCGCTGCAGCACCTCGTCACACATGCAGGCGTCCAGCACTCAGCCTGCTTCCTGCAAGCATTTCATCTGCTCTTCTTAAAAGCTGAATCCACAGATCCTTGGAGTCTCCTTGAGGCGATTGTAGCGTTTGTCTTGCTCCCGCTCCATCCTCTGCCGTGCGGTAGGTGCGCCTGAGGGGGTGCTGAGCTCGTGCAGCGCTGCTGTTCGTCACCCCTTTCACAATCTCATCAGCTTCCACATTGAAGGGACATTCTCCGTCTCATCAGAATCCATATTCATTCTCGGATCGGACTCCGTGGCCCGGCTCCGGGGTTCTTCTCTGCTGCCGTCTTGCGCTGAGATATTCCGCGGCTCCTAAGATGAGATGTCACTTTAAACCGCCTCTAATTAGTGTTACTGTCAGATGGCGGCTAATAGTCTGGATGTAGCATTATAACTCGCAGGACCATGATGCAGTTTGTTACCTCCTGAAACCCCATATTGCCAGAAGCTGTGACAAATGACAAGTTGAGCTCTGCTACATCAGTAACTGAGGAAGGAATACAGAGTAGTCGTCACCAATTACCTCCTCTACATCGCGATTTAACGCCTTGCGTCTTAAAAATATAGGAAGCTTTATAGTAACAGTATGGAAGGCCGAAAAGAGACCTCTGTCCATCCAGTTCAGCCACTAACCCCCCAATGTGGATCAATCTGAGTAATCCCCGGATCACCGACCCTCCTGAGTAATCCGTGCTGTAACCTGTAATATTGTAACTCTCTCTTATACTGTTTTATCGTATTCACCATCACCGCATTCTCTGGAGAGAGTCCCATAGTCTCACAGCTTTTACAGTAAAGAACCCCCTTCTATGCCGGTGTAGAAACCTTCTATCCTCTAGACGTAGAGAGCGCCCCCTTGTTACAGTCCTGGGTATAATAGATGATGGGAGAGATCTCTGTATTGACCCCTGATATATTATACATAGTTGTTAGAGCGCCCCCTTGTTACAGTCCTGGGTATAATAGATGATGGGAGAAATCTCTGTACTGACCCCTGATATATCTATACATAGTTATTAGAGCGCCCCCTTGTTACAGTCCTGGGTATAATAGATGATGGGAGAGATCTCTGTACTGACCCCTGATATATCTATACATAGTTATTAGAGCGCCCCCTTGTTACAGTCCTGGGTATAATAGATGATGGGAGAGATCTCTGTACTGACCCCTGATATATCTATACATAGTTATTAGAGCGCCCCCTTGTTACAGTCCTGGGTATAATAGATGATGGGAGAGATCTCTGTAGTGTCCCCTGACCAGTTACTTACCCACTTACACACATTCTCACCCAGACCAAGCATTCTCATCTTATATACCAAACTTTTATGTGGCACGGTGCCACACGCTTTGGAAATGTCCAGGATTAACCCTTTAGTGACCAGCTAAACAAGCTTTTACAGCAGTCACGAAGAGGTCTTAAGCTAGGCACTCTGTTTTTACAGCATCTAATTCAAGGTTGGTACGGGGATCCCGTGCAGGGAGGAGCTGGGACCATGTACTAATATGCGGAGTGGATAAACCTCCTTTCCCAAACACTTAACCCCTTACATCCCAAAATTGGTAATGACCACGGCATGTCAGTGGTAGATGGGGAGGTAGCTATCATCCATCGCCACCCCACAATGGGACCGTAGGGTGCCAATGGATTCCCAAGCCAGATGAAGGCCTCTGGATCTGCCAGCCTATCATACCCTGCCTACCTCACACTTCTGTTGCTTCAAAAAAAATCTTTGACTGCAGTGATGCAAATACTATTTTTCTAATAAAAAAATGTTTTTAAACACGCAAAAACGCAAAATAAATTTAGCGACCTATCATTATACCGTACAGTGAGCCCTATTAAGGAGAACCTCAAAAAACAATGGCCGAATTTGTTTTATTGTTTTATTCTTTACATCCGCCCCCTCCCCCCCACCTCCTACAGCCTACAGCCCCCACTAAAAAGCGAAACAATGCATTAGATGTACCTCAAAGTGGTACCATTGGAAGATGGAACTCGTCCTGCCAAGAACAAGGCCTTGTTTGGCTCTGCCGACATAAAGAATGTTGGGTCTTTTGGAACATAACCATGTAAAAATGAAAAATATTGCCTTGCCATTAAAGGGAACCTGTCGCCGGGTATGAGCGGTGTAAGCGAAGTTATGGCGCTCGTACAGCAGATTCTCTGGAGCCATCAATGAGGGGGCAGACTGTTCCAGCTGTACGGTCCAAACTGATGTCCAAGGGTGACAGCCCTAGGTCGGGGAGTCGGGTAAATATAAGAAATACCTCCCTGGACTTAGTTCATGGTGCAAAATTGGACACTAAGGCTGGGTTCACACCGGCGGTTTTGCCGCGAAAATTCCGTCCGGAATTGCGCCGCCGCTAATCCCAAGATTAGCCAGCGATGTGGACGAGATTTCTGAGAAAGCTCGTTCACACGGGACGGCGAATCCGCCACCGCAAGCCGGCGCTGCGGCACGGATTCGCTGGCCGCAGCACGTAAATTTTTTTTCTCTTCTTCCGCTGCGGCCGCGCTCTCCTCCTGTGGGAGCGCCGGCCGCAGCGGCAGAGCGAACAGCCAGGCTGCTTCAAAATCCGCGGCTAAGTGCCGTGGGTGTTGAAGCCGCACTTCTCCCGGCGGAAATCTCGCGGTTTTTAACTGCGGCCAAACCGCGAGATTTCTGCCGGGAATCCGGCATGTGAGAACCCAGGCTGAGGGGTTAAACAGACATTGCTGCATTCTTCTGAAAACAATGCTGCACCTGTCGACAGGTTATGGAGGGTATTACAACCCACTTCTATACACTTCAATGGAGCTGATCTGCAACCCCAGATACAAACCAGGGACTGCTGTGGCGCTGGTTTTGCAAGAATATAGCCATACACACCTGATTGTATCTTCTGCTGCTGTAATAGAACTCTCATGCTTGCTCTTGGGTTTTCATGGTAGCATCTGCAGACGACTTGTGCATGAACTCTTGTCTTGTGTCCTTCACTTTCTTAAATGTGTTCTGTGTAGATAATATGATAGGATGACCCGAGCAGTCTGCTTATCCCTCCATGACAACACAAGACAATGTTTGTTATTGTTAGCAGTTTAGTCGTTCATGACCCTCGGCGACCCTAAAGGCGAGCTCCCTCCACATTTTTCGGTTTTGCACTGCTTCTTTCAGTTGTGTGATATCCACGCCAGTATCAGCTCTGACAGGATCAGCCATCGTGTTCTTTGGCGCCGGGTCTTTTTTTGCCATTGATCTGCCCAAGCATTATAGATTTTTTTAGCGACTCTGCTCATATTACATGGCCAAAATACATGAGTCCGAGTCCGGTCGTCTGGTCCTCCGCGAGTCCGAGTCCGGTCGTCTGGTCCTCCGCGAGTCCGAGTCCGGTCGTCTGGTCCTCCGCGAGTCCGAGTCCGGTCGTCTGGTCCTCCGCGAGTCCGAGTCCGCTCGTCGGGTCCTCCGCGAGTCCGAGTCCGCTCGTCGGGTCCTCCGCGAGTCCGAGTCCGCTCGTCGGGTCCTCCGCGAGTCCGAGTCCGCTCGTCGGGTCCTCCGCGAGTCCGAGTCCGCTCGTCGGGTCCTCCGCGAGTCCGAGTCCGCTCGTCGGGTCCTCCGCGAGTCCGAGTCCGCTCGTCGGGTCCTCCGCGAGTCCGAGTCCGCTCGTCGGGTCCTCCGCGAGTCCGAGTCCGCTCGTCGGGTCCTCCGCGAGTCCGAGTCCGCTCGTCGGGTCCTCCGCGAGTCCGAGTCCGCTCGTCGGGTCCTCCGCGAGTCCGAGTCCGCTCGTCGGGTCCTCCGCGAGTCCGAGTCCGCTCGTCGGGTCCTCCGCGAGTCCGAGTCCGCTCGTCGGGTCCTCCGCGAGTCCGAGTCCGCTCGTCGGGTCCTCCGCGAGTCCGAGTCCGCTCGTCGGGTCCTCCGCGAGTCCGAGTCCGCTCGTCGGGTCCTCCGCGAGTCCGAGTCCGCTCGTCGGGTCCTCCGCGAGTCCGAGTCCGCTCGTCGGGTCCTCCGCGAGTCCGAGTCCGCTCGTCGGGTCCTCCGCGAGTCCGAGTCCGCTCGTCGGGTCCTCCGCGAGTCCGAGTCCGCTCGTCGGGTCCTCCGCGAGTCCGAGTCCGCTCGTCGGGTCCTCCGCGAGTCCGAGTCCGCTCGTCGGGTCCTCCGCGAGTCCGAGTCCGCTCGTCGGGTCCTCCGCGAGTCCGAGTCCGCTCGTCGGGTCCTCCGCGAGTCCGAGTCCGCTCGTCGGGTCCTCCGCGAGTCCGAGTCCGCTCGTCGGGTCCTCCGCGAGTCCGAGTCCGCTCGTCGGGTCCTCCGCGAGTCCGAGTCCGCTCGTCGGGTCCTCCGCGAGTCCGAGTCCGCTCGTCGGGTCCTCCGCGAGTCCGAGTCCGCTCGTCGGGTCCTCCGCGAGTCCGAGTCCGCTCGTCGGGTCCTCCGCGAGTCCGAGTCCGCTCGTCGGGTCCTCCGCGAGTCCGAGTCCGCTCGTCGGGTCCTCCGCGAGTCCGAGTCCGCTCGTCGGGTCCTCCGCGAGTCCGAGTCCGCTCGTCGGGTCCTCCGCGAGTCCGAGTCCGCTCGTCGGGTCCTCCGCGAGTCCGAGTCCGCTCGTCGGGTCCTCCGCGAGTCCGAGTCCGCTCGTCGGGTCCTCCGCGAGTCCGAGTCCGCTCGTCGGGTCCTCCGCGAGTCCGAGTCCGCTCGTCGGGTCCTCCGCGAGTCCGAGTCCGCTCGTCGGGTCCTCCGCGAGTCCGAGTCCGCTCGTCGGGTCCTCCGCGAGTCCGAGTCCGCTCGTCGGGTCCTCCGCGAGTCCGAGTCCGCTCGTCGGGTCCTCCGCGAGTCCGAGTCCGCTCGTCGGGTCCTCCGCGAGTCCGAGTCCGCTCGTCGGGTCCTCCGCGAGTCCGAGTCCGCTCGTCGGGTCCTCCGCGAGTCCGAGTCCGCTCGTCGGGTCCTCCGCGAGTCCGAGTCCGCTCGTCGGGTCCTCCGCGAGTCCGAGTCCGCTCGTCGGGTCCTCCGCGAGTCCGAGTCCGCTCGTCGGGTCCTCCGCGAGTCCGAGTCCGCTCGTCGGGTCCTCCGCGAGTCCGAGTCCGCTCGTCGGGTCCTCCGCGAGTCCGAGTCCGCTCGTCGGGTCCTCCGCGAGTCCGAGTCCGCTCGTCGGGTCCTCCGCGAGTCCGAGTCCGCTCGTCGGGTCCTCCGCGAGTCCGAGTCCGCTCGTCGGGTCCTCCGCGAGTCCGAGTCCGCTCGTCGGGTCCTCCGCGAGTCCGAGTCCGCTCGTCGGGTCCTCCGCGAGTCCGAGTCCGCTCGTCGGGTCCTCCGCGAGTCCGAGTCCGCTCGTCGGGTCCTCCGCGAGTCCGAGTCCGCTCGTCGGGTCCTCCGCGAGTCCGAGTCCGCTCGTCGGGTCCTCCGCGAGTCCGAGTCCGCTCGTCGGGTCCTCCGCGAGTCCGAGTCCGCTCGTCGGGTCCTCCGCGAGTCCGAGTCCGCTCGTCGGGTCCTCCGCGAGTCCGAGTCCGCTCGTCGGGTCCTCCGCGAGTCCGCTCGTCGGGTCCTCCGCGAGTCCGCTCGTCGGGTCCTCCGCGAGTCCGCTCGTCGGGTCCTCCGCGAGTCCGCTCGTCGGGTCCTCCGCGAGTCCGCTCGTCGGGTCCTCCGCGAGTCCGCTCGTCGGGTCCTCCGCGAGTCCGCTCGTCGGGTCCTCCGCGAGTCCGCTCGTCGGGTCCTCCGCGAGTCCGCTCGTCGGGTCCTCCGCGAGTCCGCTCGTCGGGTCCTCCGCGAGTCCGCTCGTCGGGTCCTCCGCGAGTCCGCTCGTCGGGTCCTCCGCGAGTCCGCTCGTCGGGTCCTCCGCGAGTCCGCTCGTCGGGTCCTCCGCGAGTCCGCTCGTCGGGTCCTCCGCGAGTCCGCTCGTCGGGTCCTCCGCGAGTCCGCTCGTCGGGTCCTCCGCGAGTCCGCTCGTCGGGTCCTCCGCGAGTCCGCTCGTCGGGTCCTCCGCGAGTCCGCTCGTCGGGTCCTCCGCGAGTCCGAGTCCGCTCGTCGGGTCCTCCGCGAGTCCGCTCGTCGGGTCCTCCGCGAGTCCGAGTCCGCTCGTCGGGTCCTCCGCGAGTCCGAGTCCGCTCGTCGGGTCCTCCGCGAGTCCGAGTCCGCTCGTCGGGTCCTCCGCGAGTCCGAGTCCGCTCGTCGGGTCCTCCGCGAGTCCGAGTCCGCTCGTCGGGTCCTCCGCGAGTCCGAGTCCGCTCGTCGGGTCCTCCGCGAGTCCGAGTCCGCTCGTCGGGTCCTCCGCGAGTCCGAGTCCGCTCGTCGGGTCCTCCGCGAGTCCGCTCGTCGGGTCCTCCGCGAGTCCGCTCGTCGGGTCCTCCGCGAGTCCGAGTCCTCCAGCGCAATGTCTACTTAACTGCATCAGCTAGAATATCAGAAGAGCCAAGTTCTCTCGGCATTCCCTTCTTGTTCAGTGTCTATACAGAGCTTACTGGTTTCAATGGGAGTAAAGCCTTCTATTACACTTCTGGCCCTGACCACCGATGATGTTGTCCAGCCCTACTGCACTGACGGCGTGCCAGAGGATCAGCTTAATCAACCAGGGATCCTGGAGGGTGAACCCCCACCAGTCAACTATTGAGGATAAGTAATCAATAGTAAAAGCCTGGAAAATCCCTTTAAGTAGTGAGCATAAAGCTACATGACCTGGGAGAAAACCTAAATCCACAAAATATTTTGTGTTATTCGAAGGATGAGGGTCAATGGCCTAAAAATCACAGGTGTCCTTAAGACTGAAGTTCTTTAGGGGTTAATTGTAGCGCCCCCTAAATAATTTAAGAATTGTTTTTTTTTTATCTGATGTTACAACTTTGTTCTGGCTAAACACCAGCAGAAACGAACTTCTGAAGGTTTATTAGCATTTTTTTTCTTTTTGTGTTCCTAATGTCTGAACTTCCAGCAAAATGGCATCCTTGCTCTGCGGTGACCCAGGGGGCGCGATCTTCAGCAGCAGCTTTCATATTTTCATTTAAACGCAAGGCTGGTATCAAACTGGAGCAGAGATGCCAACTAAGGGAATTGAAGTTGGCATCGTCGCTCATTTAACGGCTGGGATCGCTCTCTCTATTATTCAGTGGAGGGGACTCAGCCCGCGGCTGTTCTATAAGAATGTAAATGAGAACGTTCAGAAGTGAGATGATGTAAACACCGACTTTGAAATGCAAATCCTCCTACAGAATTGTGATTTATCATACTCAAAGAGGAAAATATGGATCGTTGTTGCAGAGCTGACATTTGAAGCGTGGCAAATGCAGCAAGAAAAAACCCTTTAGTGATTTATATTTTCAAGACGGAGCCTATAAAAAGTATAAATACCGAGAATGGGAGTCGGTCCCTTATGAAAATAGTAAGTTGGGATAGATCTAAGAGGAAGAAAACAGTTAGACTCAATGCATCGCCCAGTGGCATTTACTGAGATGTAGCCACGGCAATGCTATGCTCTACAGTGGGCATGGAGAAGAATGCCAGTCCCAAACCCCAAAGAGTGGAAGATGAGTATTATAAAGAGCCATTAGTTCCCTAGAGCTGTACATGAGATCTGGGGTTCAAATGCATTGCAGAAGACCAGGAACAATCAACATGAACTAAATAAGTGACAGACTGGTACTGTGGGAGAGAAGACCCTACCCATGAGGGCTTACGGCCAGCTAGGGAGGGGGAAAGAGACAGCAGGTGGGCATAGAGGGTGCTCATGTAGTGGTTGCAAGAGGGCTACTGTACGTTGTTGGCTTTTCTAAAGAGTTGTTTTTTCAGATTGTGTTTAAAGGTTTTAATGGTGGAGGGTCTGATCATTTGAGGTAGTGTGTTCCAAGGTATACACAATGTTAACAAAAGTCTTGGGACTCCCACCAATCCTGTGCTGTCAGGCAAAGAGCATATGCAAATAGGATGTGTGAGCATTAGGTATAAAGGAGATCCCAGTACAGAAACCATCAGCTATCACCAGGTGTATAGTCGACAACTGGGTCTGGTGGGAGGATGCCACCAGGTATAGAGCGGACAACGGGGTCTGGTGGGGGAATGTCACCAGGTGTAGACCTGGCAACGGGGTCTGGTGGGGATGATGTCACCAGTTGTAGAGCTGACAACGGGATCTGGGGGTGGGATGTCACCAGGTGTAGAGCTGATAACGCGGTCTTGTGGGGAATGTCACCAGGAGTAGAGCTGACAACAGGGTCTGGTGGTGGGATGTCACCAGGAGTAGAGCTGACAACGGGGTCTGGTGGTGGGATGTCACCAGGTGTAGACCTGACAACGGGGTCTGGTGGGGATGATGTCACAAGGTGTAGAGCTGACAATGGGGTCTGGTGGGGATGATGTCACAAGGTGTAGAGCTGACAATGGGGTCTGGTGGTGGGATGTCACCAGATGTAGAGCTGATAACTGGGTCTGGTGGTTGGATGTCACCAGGTGTAGAGCTGACAATGGTGTCTGGTGGTGGGATGTCACCAGGTGTAGAGCTGACAATGGGGTCTGGTGGTCAGATGTCACCAGGTGTAGAGCTGACAATGGTGTCTGGTGGTGGGATGTCACCAGGTGTAGAGCTGACAATGGGGTCTGGTGGTCAGATTTCACCATGTGTAGAGCTGACAATGGGGTCTGGTGGTGGGATGTCACCTGAGCAACCAACCAATATGGGACATCACAGCGCTATTGGATCTTCCCAAGTCTACTGTTGGCAATGTTATTTAGAAATTAGAAACGTATGCTGTGTGTGCAGTGAAGCCATGTTTAAGGAGACCTCATAAATGGACAGAATGAGAATGATGAAGCCTTGTACGAGCTGTGAAGGCACCACACGCATCATCTGCCCTCGCTCAGAAGGTCTCTCAGGCCATTAGAACATCCTTTAGCCCCAGAACCATCTGTAGAGAACTGCATGGTAAGGGTTACCATGGAAGTGTGGCTAAACTTAGCGTCGTTCTTGGACTGAAAATTAGTGAATGCAAGTGTTGTAGACCGCTGAATCCCCATACACCATCTTCCAATCAGATGGCCACACTTTGGTATGGCGATTGCCTGGAGTGCAGTTACTACACAAAGTATGTTAGGCTGAAAGAAGACAATGTTCATCCAGATCATCCTGTTTCCACACCCCCTCTTTGATGATCCAGAGGAAGGCAAAAAAAACCCCAATGAGGCAGAAGCCAATTTAGCCCATTGTGGGAGGAAAAAAATTCCCTCCGGACTCCATTATGGCAGTCAGAATAATCTCTGGATCAATGTTTGAAAGTTCCTACCTGACTCCAAGACCCGGAACAACAACCCCGCTGGTCACGTAATGTCTTTATCCTGTAATATCGTAGCGCTCTAAAAAGGCATCTAGTCCCTCTTAAACTCCTCCATGGATTTTGCCATCACCACGTCCTCAGGCAGAGAGTTCCACAGTCTCACTGCTCTTACAGTAAAGAACCCCCTTCTGTGTTGGTGATGAAACCTGCTTTCTTCTAGATGTAGCAGATGCCCTCTTGTTACCGTCGCAGTCCTGGGCATAAGCAGACCATGGGAGAGCCTTGTATTGTCCCCTCATGGTTTTTTTTCATAGTTATTTGATCGCCCCTTAGCCGTCTTTTTTTCTAGAGTAAATAATCCCAGTTTTGGTGCCTCTCTGGGTATTCCAGTCCCTTCATTCCATGTATTAGTTTAGTTGCCCTTCTTTGAACCTCCTCAAGCACTGCAGCATCCTTCCTGAGCACCGGTGACCAGAACTGTGCGCAGTATTCCATGTGGGGCCTGACAAGTGTCTCATATAGTGGAAGAATAATGTTCTCGTCCCTCGCCCCTATACCTCTTTTAATGCGCCCAAAGACTTTATTTGCCTTTTGCGGCAGCTGACTGACATTGTTTGCTCCAGTAAAGTCTACAATCCACTAGTACCCCCAGGTCTTTTTCCATATCACTTTTCCCTAGCAGTACCCCATTTAGTGTATATTGGCGACATCCGTTTCTCCTGCCCATGTGCAGAACCTTACATTTATCAACATTGAACTTCATTTGCCATTTTCCCCTCCAAGCCCCCAGTTTATCTTGGCCGGTTTGTAGCTGCACATTGTCCTCCGTTGTATGATTTTGTATTATCTGCAAATATTGATATTTTACTGTGCAGTCCCTCTATTGAACAGAATGGGGCGTAGTACTGAAATCTGTGGTCCGACACTAGCAACGGTGGCCCAATCAGAGTATGAACCATTTATTACCCCCCTCTGCTTTCTATGTCTGAGCCAGTTCTTCACCCAGATACACACGTTTTCCCCCAATCCGAGCTTCTCATTTTGTATATTAGCCTATTATGCGGCACGGTGTCAAATGCTTTAGAGAAGTCCAGATATACAAGATCAATAGACTCTCCCAGGTCCAGTCTAGAGCTTACTTCATTGTAGAAGCTGATCAAATTGGCCTGACATGATGGACCCCTCATGAACCAATGCTGATGAGGAGTTATTCCGTTGTTCTCCTTGAGGTATTCTAGGATGGCGTCTCTCAGAAACCCCTCAAACATTTTTCTAATTATTGAAGTGAGACTTACCGGCCTGTAGTTACCAGGCTCTCTTTTAGACCCTTTTTGTATATTGGAACCACATTGGTAATTCGCCAATCCAGTGGTACAACCCTGGTTTCAATAGTGTTAATAAATATAAGAAATAGCGGCCTGTCTATCACGTCACTTAGTTCCCTTAGGACCCTCGGGTGTATTGCATCTGGGCACGGGGATTTTAATCTGTATTTAACTGACTCTTAACTTCCTCATGCGTTAGGCAGGTGATATTTAGCGGGTGTTCGTTTTATCCCCCTGCATCTCATGTGACATTCCATTTTCCTTTGTGAATACACTTGAGAAAAAAACTGTTTAATACATTCGTCTTCCCCCATTATCGTCTATGGTTTCTCCTGCATTATTTGTCGGAGGGCCAGTGCTCTCATTGCAGATCCTTTTACCGAGTATGTAATTGAAAAATAGTTTAGGGTTATTTTTGTTCACTTTGGCAATCAGTCTTTCTGCCTCCTCCTTGGCAGTTTTGATCTTTTCCTTACATAATTAGTTTTTCTTTCTGTATCTTTTTAGCGCTTCTTTGCTGCCTTCTTGTTTTAATAATGTAAACACTTTCTTTTTTTCAGTTATTGCCCTCCTTACAGTCTTGTTGAGTCACATTGGTTTTCTTTTATTTGTACTTCTTTTATTTTTGTAGGGTATGAACTGCTCACATGAGGTAATTAGGATGTTTTTGAACTTCTCCCATTTGTTGTCTGTACTGTTATTTTTGAGTAGGTTATCCCATTTAATGTCGCCGAGAGTAATTCTGAGCTGATCAAATTTTGCTTTACTAAAGTTTAGCTTTTTGTCACTGCCTGATAGGGCTCCCTATTAAATGAAAGCTGGAAATTAATTATATTGTGGTCACTATTTCCCAAGTGTCCCTCAACCTGTACCCCCATGATTCTGTCCGGTTAGTTAATAATAAGTCCAGAATGGCCCTCCCTCTTGTTGGTTCTAATTGTTCTCAAGAACTTATCACCCTTGTTAGATTTGCAGGTTTCATATTCTCATATTATATCCAGATAATTAAAGTCCCCCACAGTAATTACTTTATTGCAGTTTGACACCTTTTCTATTTGTTTTAGTAGTAAGTTTTCAGTTTCTTCTGTTATTTTTGGTGGCCTATAGAAAACCCCTATCAGGATTTTGTTAGTTTTTCCTCCCTGTATTTCCACCCAGAGATTCCACATTTGCGTCTCCTACACTTCTATCTTCTTGTAGCCTCGACATTGGATAAGAATTAACATACAGACATACCCCTCCCCCTTTCTGGTTCCCACAGTCTTTTCTGAAGAAATGGTAACCCTGTAAATTCACCGCCCAATCACCCTTATCATCAAGCCATGCTTATGTGACTTCCCAAAGGTGAGGTTTGGAGGAGGTTCTGTTATGATGTGGGGGTGTTGACGTCCATCTTCAACACCAATGGGTTTGGAGACCATGTGGCATCACCTACTCTGTGGCAATACTTTGCTACAGCTCTGCGTCTCTACCAACATAAATAAGCACCATGTCGTACAGCACACAGTGTAGACGCTTTGTTTCAGGAGCAGAATATCTGCAACCTTAATTTGCGAGCCCAAAGTCTGGATCTCAATCTCATCGACCAGGACTAACTAGAATGCTGTATCAGTTATGCCCAACACGCTCATTATCCCCTGCATCGCTAAGTGAAGCTCTCCTCGAGGAATGGAAACAAATCTCTCCATACGCCTGTGGGATTTTGGTGTAAAGTGGCCTGTGAGGATTACTGCAGTCATTGAGGCCAAAGGTGGCCCAATTCAAAAGTGTGAACAAAATCGGATTTCATTACCTTCTATGTGTGTCCCAATACTTTTGTCCACATAGTGCACATGACTCAAGGATGATAACTTGGAGACTATGTGAGGAACACACTAGGGGAGAGTAGAGAACGAGATCTTCTGAGGACTAGAGATTACATGTGAGAGGTAGCGGGATATTGGGTCAGAGATGTATGGAGGGAGCTGGTTGTGGACAGCCTTCTACATCATTGATAATATCTTCAATTGGGTTTTCTGGACGCTGGGGAACTCAGAGCCATGGAATTCTATGAACTGTCCTAGCCCAAAGGTGTAGATGGAGACAAGAAGGGGGCCTAGGACATAGCCTTGACTCGGGTGATTTTATTTTTCTTTCTGCTGTGTTTGGATAGAAGGTGGGGTCGGAACCAACATGAGTCCTGATTCCATTCTAGTGTGAGCAGCTAACGGTGACCACATTTCTCCAAGACGTCACTCCTTATTCCCCAGAAGGGTGATTCAAGCATCTAATTCATGGAGAACCCTATATGATCATCTCCTTAATCGTTCCAGGTCATATTTTCAGGATTTCTTTTGTCTTGTACTGGTGTCCACTCTCAGATATCTAATTGTGACTTTTTTGGGTTATTTGAAGACTGGAGTTGAAAAACGCTGGCCTGTGGAGAGTGTCCCATCCATATGGAAACACTGCGCAGGTCTGTTTTTTTCCATGGTGATTGACATTATCAGATTGGGACTCTGTTCCAAAATTGGATAAGAATACATTTTTTAGTGTCTGTTGCAGCGGTGCCGCACTGCGCTGCCTTCAGATCTATGGGGGGTGACATTTTCTTGAAAAATAATCTCATTTGTGCTGATTTATTATTGACACTGTGCCAGTTTTTCAAAACTATTTTGACTTCTTTCCACCATATTTAGGATGTGTTTAAGGCACTTTTATCGCTGTGTGGCCTAAATGCAACATTGTGCGACAAACTGCTGCCAAAAGTTTGGTACAAAAATGGCATAAACCCAGTACCTAATATTGTAGGGTGGCATAACAATAGACAAAGATGTACCAGAGCTATCCAGCGTGAGCCACTGTGGCCCATTTTGAAACTATCTTGTCTGCGTTTGCACTCTAACTATTGGTAAATCTGCCCCATTGATTCTAGAGGTTCCAGATGGATGGAAAAGTGACACTATGTCCTAAAAGTATGATATTCAGCATTCTGTATCGGTCTGCAGCATTTTTGTGTCCTTAATTCATGTCACACTGACTGATTTATTGTGCTGACACTTGGGGGACAGGATAATAACACGCTGACACTTGGGGGACGGGATAATAACACGCTGACACTTGGGGGACGGAATAATGACACGCTGACACTTGGGGGACAGGATAATAACACGCTGACACTTGGGGGACGGGATAATAACCCGCTGACACTTGGGGGACGGGATAATAACACGCTGACACTTGGGGGACAGGATAATAACACGCTGACACTTGGGGGACGGGATAATAACACGCTGACACTTGGGGGACGGAATAATGACACGCTGACACTTGGGGGACGGAATAATGACACGCTGACACTTGGGGGACTGGATAATGACACGCTGACACTTGGGGGACGGGATAATGACACGCTGACACTTGGGGGACGGGATAATGACACGCTGACACTTGGGGGACGGGCTAAGGACACGCTGACACTTGGGGGACGGGATAATGACACGCTGACACTTGGGGGACGGGATAACGACCCGCTGACACTTGGGGGACGGGATAATGACACGCTGACACTTGGCTTACAGGCTTACGACACGCTGACACTTGGCGGACGGGCTAAGGACACGCTGACACTTGGCAGGACGGGCTAAGGACCCGCTGACACTTGGGAGGGACGGGCTAAGGACCCGCTGACACTTGGGAGGGACGGGCTAAGGACCCGCTGACACTTGGGAGGGACGGGCTAACGACCCGCTGACACTTGGGAGGGACGGGCTAACGACCCGCTGACACTTGGGAGGGACGGGCTAACGACCCGCTGACACTTGGGAGGGACGGGCTAACGACCCGCTGACACTTGGGAGGGACGGGCTAACGACCCGCTGACACTTGGGGGGGGGGGGCGGGACTGGCTAACGCCCCGCTGACACTTGGGGGGGGGGGGGCGGGCTAACGCCCCGTTGACACTTGGGGGGGGGGGGATGGGATGACGACCCGTTGACACTTGGGGGGGGATGGGATGACGACCCGTTGACCCTTGGGGGGGGGGGCTGGGATGACGACCCGTTGACACTCGGGGGGGAGGGGGGGATGACGACCCGTTGACACTCGGGGGGGGAGGGGGGATAAAGACCCGTTGACACTCGAGGGGGGGGGGGAGATAACGACCCGCTGACACCTGGGGTACATGGCAGTGATACTGGACAGGATAATAATGCGCTGACAATTAAGTGTATAGAACAATGTTTTTGACCGTTGAGGTCCCGGGAATCCTCTACATTTCCTCTCAAGCTGTAAATACATGTTTGTGATGTTGTGGGTTTCTTTATTTGTGATTGTCGCCTTCTGTCATCGCATCATTAATGTTGTTCTGAGATGTCATTTCCTCCTGTTGTCAGGTGACAGAAGAAGAGCGCTCGGCCAACCATGCAGTAATGATACAGGAAGCCCTGCAACAAGCCTCCGTGGGGTTGGGAGAACAGCACCACCTGGTTGTTTCCTCAGACGACGTCGAAGGGATCGAAACGGTGACTGTTTATACACAAGGAGAAGAGACCTCGGAGTTCATTGTGTATGTGCAGGAAGCGATGCAGCCCATCACCGATGGCACCATGGAGCACATCCTACAGGAAATCTAACCATGTCCTTACAACGTAGGCGGGAGGGTTCAGCACTCTACATTTACACTAATGGAAATCTTCCCATTGTCCTTCCATGTAGAACTGTTGGAGAGGTTAGGTGAAGGCCGTTTATCCTACACACAACTTGGTCATCATCTGCTTAATGACGACCCCAAAGACGATTAGTATCGACATTGAGAATGAACTTGTTTTTCCTTTTGAGCAATAACCTCCTTTGTTAGCTGGAATTCATTCTGGGGAATGTTTACATAGAATAAACTCCATGGATTTTGCCTGGAGACGAGTTCCTGAATGCAGTTGACTAACTTCTCTACCTTTCCTTATTGCAGGTATATCTACAAACGCAAGTGAAATATCTGCATTTGTAGTTTGCTCCATGCCTTGCGAAGCTTCAGACTCTTCTACAGGACTTCATGACTGAAGGGTTTTAGGACCGCTGGATGACTATAAACGTCCTGCGGTCCTGAAGTCTTTATGGAGCAGGCATAGGAGCAGATTGCGGTACATATTCAGCGGCTGTCAGCTGTTTGATAGCTGACCGCTACCGGTAACTACAAAAATCACTACAAATGATCCCTATTCAAAATGTTAGCAGTTAAAAATCTAAAAATATTGAAAGTTAAAAAAAAACCTTTTAGTTTTTTTTTCTTTAGTAATTGACCAGGAAAAAAATGGGAAACCATTAAACCCCACATATCTGGTCTCTGTGCACACAAATTCATAAAAAATAAAGGAATGGAATGCCAGAATTTTTTTCTTTTTTTAAATCACGGCTCTCAAAAAAATTCAAATAAAAAGTGATGAAAAAATGTTTGTTTACCCAAATGGTGCGAATAAATACTACAGTTAAACCTGCAAATATACGAGCCCCCCCCCCCCCCATGAGGGAGCAGTTTTTGTTTAAGATAAAATTGTATTTCCTTTTTAAAAATAGAAAAAATATTATCCTATATAAATCTGGTGTCCCCATAATTGTGCTGACCCCTAGAACATGGGACATTCAGTTCTGCTGCCCCTAACTGGGAGCATGTGATCAAAGTATTATAGTCAATGGCTGGTCAGGCCTGAAAAAGCATAGATGAGCCAACAGAAGTGGTACAATGGTTTCTTTTTGCCCCTGCCATAATGTTATAGCGGTCAAAGGCTGTCACAACGATCATATCCTCAACTGGTCAGACATTGGTGGCATATCCTAATATCCCACCAATGTCCTTCCTGACACATGCCCTTTAAAGCAGATTCCTACCAGAACTTAAAAAGCAGATTCCTACCACACAGCCACATGATTTCCTGCTGCACTATGGGGTAACTGCTCTAATTTTCATACAAATGAGCTCCAACTATAAGGCCTCATGTCCACGGGGAAAATCAGATCCGCTGCAGATTCTCCATGTAGAATCTGCAGCGGGTCCCTCCTGCCCCGCGGACATGAGCGCTGAAAATAAGAATTTAAAAGCATTTACCTGTCCGTAGCGGTCGGCGAAGCTCTGCTCTTCCTCACGGCCGGATCTTCATTTTCGGCCGGCGGATGAATTCCTTACGCCGGCGGCACATCGCCGGCACGTCGTCGACGTGCCGCGCGCATGCGCCGGGCACATCCGCCGAGCCGAAGCAAGGGAGATGCGGCCGTGAGGAAGAGAAGAGCTTCGCGGTCCGCTGCGGTGAGTAAATGCTTTAAATTCCTATTTTAGGTCTCCCGCGGATCCGGACGGCTTCCATAGGCTTCAATAGAAGCCCACGGGAGCCGACCCCGCAGGAGACCCGCACGAAAATGGAGCATGGTCCAGATTTTTTCATGCTCCATTTTTTTTAAAATGCCTTTTATTGACGATCCGCGGGTATTTATCTACCCGCGGGTGGTCAATGCATCCCTATGGGATGCGGATCCGCGCGCGGGAGATCCGCTGCGGATCCTAAATCACATTTTGCCCGTGGACATGAGCCCTTAGAGGGCTGGGAGCTCTAATAAAGTGGCTATTCAGTATATTAGTACAACCCCAATTCCAAGTTGGGACGCTGTGTAAAATCTAAATGTGAAGAAAAAAAAATAAAAGCACTGATTTGGAGGTTTCATCTACCCATATTTTATCCACAACAGAACATAGAACACATATCCGAGGGGGGGGGGGGGGGGACAGGTTTTCATGTGATTTTAAAAAATAACTTATTTAGAAATTGTCAGCAACACCACTCACAAAAGTTAAGATGGGACCATGTCTGCCGTTCTGTAGTATCTCCTCTTCCACGAAGTGAGGAGACGAATTGCTGCAGTTTTGGGAGAGGAGTCTTGTCCCATTCTTGTGATAATGACTTTTGAGATGTTTAAGCTGCCCGTGCCATCAGAGATGCAGGTTTTAACATTGTGTGGCTGTAGCAAGCTGGATGCTTACGGTTTTCTTGAGTTCGCAGGACACGGCGTCTGTGGCTTCAAAATGAATTTCTCATTTTGGTTTATTCCACAGAGCAGTTTTCCATTTTGCTCAGTCCATTTGAAATGAGCTTTGACCCAGAGAAGACGCAGGAGTTTTGGGATCGTGTTGATATATGGCTTCATCTTTGCAGCTTTAACTTGTATTTGTGGATTGAACAGAATGATGTGTTCACTGACAGTGATTTCTGGAAGTATTTCTAAGCGCATGCAGGGATTTACATTACAGAATCATGTCTGTTTTTAGTGCAGTGTCTCCTGAGGGCCCGCAGATCTCCAGCATCCAATATTGACCACCGGCCTTGTTCCTTGTGCACATGAATTTCTCCGGATTCTCCGAATCTTTTTTTTTTTAGATGTACTGTAAGTAGTGGGATATTCAAAGTTCACAATTTTTAACATTTTTCTTAATGTGTTCCACAATCTTCAGATGCAGCTTTTCCACAGATTGCTGAATCTCTGACCATCCTTACTTCTGAGAAACTCTGCCTCTCTACCATGTGCTTTTTATACACAGCTTTTTCATTAGTTTTGACTTGGTGGCGGACTTACAGGGTTACAGTTTGTTCAGAAGGGATCTTAATAACCAGACGGGGAAGGAGTTTGTCTTTATGTAAAGGCCTGTTTAAAGCTCACATTCTGGAAAGATACTTGGGACAGAGATGAACATGTGGGGTCTCTATGGGTGGAAATACATGGTGGAAAAAAACAATAAAATCCTCAGTGGTTTTCTATAGACACCAAATATAACAGAAGCCACTGGAAATCTATTACTGAGACAAATGAAGAGACAGATGAAGCAGCAAATCACAATGAGATAATTATTATGGGGTTTTTAACTATCCAGATATAAACTGGGAAGCCGAAACCTGCAGATCTCATAAAAGTAACAACTTCCTGTCAATTACTTAAGATAATTACTTTACCCAACTTGTACAAGACCCAACTAGGGGAGCGGCCATTTTGGATTTAATATTAACCAACAAACCTGTCAGAATATCAGGCGTGAAGACTGGGTGTCACCTGGGAAATAGTTACCACATATAATTCATTTACACTTGTCCTTCAAGAGAGTTTTATAGGGGAGCTACGAAAATACTAAACTTTTGGAAGCCAAAGTTTGATCAGCTCAGAGATGCCATTTACCTTTATTGACTGGGACAATGTCCTCAAAAATAACGAGTACGGACAATAAATGGGAAATGTTTAAAAACATCCTAATTACTTACTGAGAGCGGCTCGTACCTTACAGGAATAAAAGACTTTGTAATCGGAGAAAACCAACATGGCTCAAAAAAGATGTAAAGGGGACAATAATCAGCAGAAAGAAAATTGTAACTTTAAAACAAGAAGGCAGCGAAGAAACACGAAAAACCCTTTAAGGAAAAAATAAATTATTTAAAAAGCAAATAAAATCGGCAAAGATGGAGACAGAGACGTACTGCCCAAGAGAGGAAAACTAACCCTAAACTGTTCTTCAATTATATTAATAGTAAAACGATTTAATGCTGAAAATGTTGGCCCTTTAATAAATAATGTAGGAAAGAGTGTAAAGGATGATGAAGAGAAAGCAAATTTATTAGTTTTTTTTCTAGTGAATTCACAGAAGAAAAATGAAATGTCAGATGAGATGCAGAGTGATAAAGTAAACTCTCAACTAAATATCACCAGTCTAATCCAGGAAGAAGTAAAGAGCCGTTTTAAAAAAAAAAAAAGAAAAAGTAAATTGATAAATCATCAGGTCCCACTGGTATATACCCCTGGGTTCTAAAGGAATAAAGTAATGTGTTACAGATCCTTGTTTCTTATGTAAGGATCAGGGTCTGTTCCACTGGTTTGTCACATATTCAAAAAGTGAACCTGGAAACTATAACAGGGCAGTAAGTCTTCTATCGTGGGTAAAATGTTTGAGGTGTTTCTAAGAGATGCCATCCTGGAGAACCTCAAGGAAAATAGTCGTATAACTACATATCAGCACGGGTTTATGTGGGGTCGCTCTTGTCAGACAACCTGATCAGCTTCTACAAGGAGGTAAATGCTTGGTCTGGGCGAGAAGGTGTGTAAGTTGGTAAGTAATTAAATCAATGATAGAAAACAAAGGGTGGTTATTGTTGCGCCACACTCTGATTGGGTCATTGTTGCCCGTGGGGGTATCTCATTGGCCAGTATTGGGGGAATTGCTCGTGGGGTACCACAGGGAGCAATATCGGGCCCTATTATTTTGTAATAATGACCAGGTAGAAGGATTTCACAGTAAAATGTCAATATTTGTAGATGATTAAAAAAAAGAGTAAAGTAATACAAGAGAGGCGTGCATATAGAACTGGAGGGGTTGGGGGCTTGGCAGAAAAGTGGCAAGTCAGGCTTAACACTGATAAATACAAGGTTCTACACATGGGCAAGGAAATATATGTCACTATCACACACTAAATGGGAAACCTTAGTTAACTGGCGCAACCAGTATCAGGCAGCTGCTGCCAAGGCGAATGGGATGATGAGGTGCATCGAGAGGTCTAGGGGGTGCATGATGAGAACATTAGGGGACATTTACTAAGCCTGGAATTCCCTGTATTGTGCTTAGTATGGCTTTCCTAGGCTTGCCTCTGGCGTACATTTCTGGTATAAAATTGCACATAAATCTGTTGGTCCGGGTGAATAATGGCGGAGCCAGTGCACAGAGGAGAAAAGTTGCACATTTTTCTGTAAATAAATGTTTTGCACAAAACTTTGCAACTTTTTTTACTCCGGAAACTTGTGTAAAACCTTTCATTAATGTGTCCCATTGTTCTTCCTCTCTACAAGTCACTGGTCAGACCATGGAATATTGTAGACCATTTTGGGTACTCATGGAGGACATATCCGAGCTTAACCAGGTACAAAGGCATGTAACTAAAGTAATAAATAGAATGGGCGGACCACAATACCCAGAGAGGTCATCAAAATTAGAGTTATTTAGTAAAGAAAAAGACAACTGAGGGGCGACATAATAAGTTTGTATAGATATATGGGGGTCAGTACAGAGATCTCTCCCATCATCTACTATACCCAGGACTGTAACAAGGGGCCACTCTAATAACTATGTATAGATATATCAGGGGTCAGTACAGAGATCTCTCCCATCATCTATTATACCCAGGACTGTAACAAGGGGGCGCTCTAATAACTATGTATAATATATCAGGGGTCAGTACAGAGATCTCTCCTATCATCTATTATACCCAGCACTGTAACAAGGGGGCGCTCTAATAACTATGTATAATATATCAGGGGTCAGTACAGAGATCTCTCCTATCATCTATTATACCCAGCACTGTAACAAGGGGGCGCTCTAATAACTATGTATAATATATCAGGGGTCAGTACACAGATCTCTCCTATCATCTATTATACCCAGCACTGTAACAAGGGGGCGCTCCAATAACTATGTATAAAAAAGCCATATGTACTCCATAATGCTACCAATGTGAAACACAATCCCTCACAGATCTCCATCCATGGAAAAATAAAATATAGTTTTGGGAGTTTGAACATAGGGATTCAAAAATATATATTTTTTAAAATAAAAAAGGTTTTTATCGCGCAAAAGTGGGGGACAGAAACTTGGGTATTGTCATCGTACTGACCTGCAAAAAAAAATAGCATGTCATCTGCATGATTAACTCTGTAAACACAAACCAATGAGAGAGTTGATTTGTTTTTTTCCCTACCCTCCCAAAACCAATTAATAAAAGTTATACAGTGTATTTATTATATGTTCAAAAAGAAACCAACAGCTCAGCACGCAAAGAAAAGACCTCATGCAGCCATGTTGACGGAAAATGTAAAAAGTTATGGCTTTTCAAAAGTGGAGATGAAAATGCCCCAAAAATGACATCCCTAGGTACAAAATAGGCTGCGTCACTAAGGGGTTACTGAGGAAATTCAACTTCTTACAAAGTCTCCATCGATATCGGTGTAATCACCCAGTATTTCAGCGCCATCATAAACCTCCTCGTTATCCTTCTTGATCATAAAGCGCTTTACATCTGATTTTATATTGAATACGGGGACTAGATGTTCTCATCCACTAAGATATCAGGATAATGGAATAAGTTAATAATATCCATTCTAGTTCTATTCATCTTGGAAATGAGAATGAAGTTAATGGCGCCCATTTATCTTACTTGACTTTCCGCACACAGAATGAGAAGATCAATGTTGCAGATGAAGGGAGAAGTTTAAATTGGAAATAATCAGATATCAAATCCTCTAACTTTTCGGATACTTTGGAGGACTTAATACTCTTAAATTTAGATTATGATGAAAACATAATAAAGTACACAAAGTCTTTAACGCAACCCGATAATTTTTTTGTTGATGAGCCGTGCTGCCAAAATTTCCCACGTCCATTCATCTGCTTTGCCAGCTACTTTCTAAGTAGGTCCATATTCTTAAAGGAAATAACTTTTACATTTAGCGCTTAAAAGGGGTTGTCCAAGTTTAGACAAGCCATTTCCATACGCCCTATTAGTGAATTCTGAGTTGATAGGGAGAGTCCTCCAACCTGGATCCTGTGAATGAAGAGTGGTTATAAAGAGCATCTCTCACTTTGGAGGACCCGTCCTGTCTTGTGTTCTACAGAAATCCCATTGATCTGAATGAACATTGTTCAATGCTTAATCTGCCCTGAAGAGGCCGTGTAGAGAGATTGAACACTTTTCCTACCAACTACAGTTGATTGTTGGGGGTCCCAGCTGGAGAACACTTTGTGATCAACTTGTTGTCAAGGGATCCTTTCTGGGTTGGGGTCAACAACTGGCTGGACCTGGGCTGGTAACAAGACCCGCTGAGCCTGGGGAGCGGCACTCAGTGGTGGCATTGATCCTGTTTTAGTTCTTGCTCTTAAGACGTGTATACAATTGACTATGACAGCAGAATTGCAGAAAGCAGAGTGCTTCCTGTTTTGCCAATCGGTGCCCTCTCAATCATACCACCGGTTTCATTCTGCACAATACTGGTCAAAAGAGGTCAAAACTAAGAATAGAGGCTATTGTGGGAGTATGATGGTGGTGAGTTTATTATTTTATTGCAAGGGCATATCAACAGCTTATTAGTTACTCAGGCCACAGTGGGGCCTAAAAATGACTCAGGCCACAGTGGGCGGCCTATACATTACTGAAGAACCAAAGCAGGACCTATAAATTACTGAGGGGGCAGAGTACGGTCTATAAATGACTAAGGAGGTTCAGTAGGACTCTGTCACCCAAAGGTACATGTAAATCTGGAGCTGGCCCTGGACCCTTCTAACAAGTTGGGATTGTTCAAAGTGAAAAAAGTCTTAAATCTGAGTTAGAAGGTTCCCTATAAAATATTAAAAAAGATTTTTAAAGAAACTTCTGCTCAAAAATAATTTTGGTAGCTTGGTTATAATACCAACATCTGCCTATCATGTTAACAACAGACTTTCAGTAGGGATATCTGTAAGAGGTCCAAGAGAACATCTGTTGGACATTAAGGAGACCCACTCAGGTGAATTAAAGTTATCCTTGTATTACATGAACAGCAATTCATTTGAATCACCACCATGTAATGCTCCATTTTCCTTATAGCTGCCGCTAAAGGGGAAATGCCAGCAGGGAAAGTCTACTGTTTTCTAAGGGTGTTGGGAATGACACCTGTGGTAATCTGCCTGTATTTTCAAAAAGGTTGTATGAGATGAGGAAAAATAGCCTTAAAGAAGCAACACCACTCAATTCAGGGATATGGTAGAAAGCATCAAGATTTAACAAAATGTAGAGGGGTGAGACGTAAAAATCTGAACTCAGCCTGACGTATCCAGACTCCCTCTATAGGGAAAGTTCCACATGTCTCCAATCCTGGTGAGCAGTACAGAAGGTTAAAGGGGTTGTCCCGCGCCGAAACGGGTTTTTTTTTTTTTTTTTCAAACCCCCCCCCGTTCGGCGTGAGACAACCCCGATGCAGGGGTTCTGATTGGCTGGAATCGGCACGTGACGGGCGGAGCTACACGGAGCCCCATTGAGAAAAGGAGAAGACCCGGACTGCGCAAGCGCGTCTAATTTGGCCATTAGACGCCGAAAATTAGACGGCAACCATGGAGACGAGGACGCCAGCAACGGAACAGGTAAGTGAATAACTTCTGTATGGCTCATAATTAATGCACAATGTACATTACAAAGTGCATTGATATGGCCATACAGAAGTGTATAGACCCACTTGCTTTCGAGGGACAACCCCTTTAATAGATCCTGGACATCCAAACGAGGAGAGCATCAGTGGAGGTTCCAAATGGGCACACAGGGGTGTCTAACAGAGAACACCCTTAATCCCAGTAAGATTGAATAAACTGCTATTGAAATTATAAGCTATCCTGCCTTCTGGACATTTGTATAGGACTCCATTGGTGACCTGAAGTCCATGAGAGGACTGTTCTGCCTACTGGGAGTTCTCCGTTAGAGACACCCCTGTAAAGTAAGTTCTTCATTGGTGCTATATATATATATATATATATATATATATATATATATATATATATATAATTACAGATGTCTTCTGTTCTACCTTGAGCGCTGGGACTTTTTATGGTTTGACCATTGCCTGTTTCTTGAAGAAAACGCATCTCTTATCTATGGACTGTGTTTGGTATTTACTGGAATGAAACAGACTTGCAGTACCAGGCTCAGCCATGGAGAGTGCCCGAGTTTGTGGTATTTTGGTCTGCTCAAAGTGCTACTACTTTGTCCTGTTTCTCTGGTTCCTGAATTTGGCTATTCCTCACTATGTACAGATCTCCACTACTGACCCCGGCTTGTTACCCTGATTCCACTTTTGGCTCTTGCCTGCCAAGAACCTCTGGTTGCTTTACCGTGCAGAAACTGTTCGTCATGACCCAATCTCTGGATTGTTCCTTGTGCTGACGTTCTACTGCCTGCTGTGATCTGGATTTTCTAACTTTGTCCCTGTTCACATACTCGGGTACTGCACCTTGGTCTGAAGTAGTGTCTGCTGCCACATTATTAAGGAACTCTTCAATATTAACAGCAAAGACCAGATTCTGTCTGGTGTGGTTATAGGTTGAAGACCAGGGTTCAGCTCTACTCGGCATTTGTGGATTTGGAATTTAAAGATACAGTTACAGAATCTTAAATTGCCGAACCTGTATTTAGGTGAGTTTCCATTTCACCAGAGCCCCTACTAAGTAGTCTCTTCTATAATTATTGATCCCTAATCTGACTCTTCTGCTTGACTCTGAGCTCTGGATTTTATTCTTACTGTGGTTCTATAGATTTATGACAGAGGTTGTGTTTTTCTTCAGATATTCCATTGATACTCTCCTTTTCGATGTCGAATTTGGGTTCCTTAGGTCTTGTCCTGGATTTGGCCCAAAGTGCAAGCATTGCGTGGCACAGCGAATCCACATCCACTAAACCTGACAACTCATGCTTCATTACGTGAGCCCAATAGGTAGTGCTCCTTTAAATCTGTAATTTTAGTGGCCATAAAACATGATTTCCGGTAATGAGATGATGCGGTATTAAGTTTTCTGAGAGAGACAAAAAACTCTTCATTAGGAAACAATCCTGTTTCAAATTGAGTTCTAAAAAAAAGAAAGTGCCGGCATCATCACCCGACGTCCTCTCCATCTGAGAATAATAATCTTTTTTTTTTTTTCGAGATGTCTCCTAATTACGTTACTTTTCTATTTAATCTCATTGAAATTCGTAATGGTCGCTTAGCTGGGTGGCAATTTACTGTATAGTCTGCAGGAATTGCAGCGTCGGAGATCTAATGAGAGTCAGTCAAGCCACAAATTGCTGTAGCTAATCGTGACAGTGATCTATGAGACTTCAAGCCTTTGTCTTTAATGGCACTATGTATTACAAAGCCGGAGAAACATGTCAGTTCCTGTAATGTAGGCGCTGTAGTGTGAGGCTCTAGAACAACTAAGTTGGTACGAGGGGCATTCAAGTTCTAAGACCTCCTAACTTTTTTTTCCCCCTAAAAATCAACTCATGCAAAAAGCTGGAAATATCACTTATTAACATAACCTCTCTTGGTGTACACATTTTTCACAAAATCAGTGCCATGATAGCCTGACCACTATGAACACTGCTTTGGGGGTCTGTTTTACCTACTGGAAAATCACTATACAAGGGTGATTTCATGATCAAAAAAGTGCATCCACATCTCATCGATTGTGACAATTGATGGAATGAAGGCACTATGCATGGCATCATAATGTAAAGGCGTAGTGTTACCACACTCCTCCCTACATACAGTAGCTGCTGCACTGCTATGATAGGCGCCTGCCATCTACAAGCTGAAGCCCAGCCCCCTCTGGTCTGGTACCCAGCCGGGAGGAGGAGCAGGAAGGCAGGTCTGGTGGGCGCTGTGCAGAGGTCCCCTTCTCCGTCCAGAGTCACGGCCAACGAAGGAAGACAGAGAGAGGGTGCAGGGCAATATATTGCCGAGTATCCGTGCCATTTTGTTGTAGCCTGTGAGAGGTGTTCCCTCCCCTTGCTGATAGTCCTGACGTGACTAGCGTACCAATGCTAGGAAGAACTGCACCCACCATATGGAATACTAAACAGGGCTATGTCCCGTCCACTGACCACTAACCTCCCAGCTGGCGGCCATCTTTGCTAGATAAAAGGAATTGCTGTGTCATTAATGAAGAGCAGGAGGTTCAGCGACACGTGACGAGTGTGTGCTGCTCGAGTGGGCTATAGCCAGCCCAGGTCACAGAGGATGTGGTAGCAGCTCTTAGAGAATGATGTGAGAACTGTGACTAGGCTGTGGAGCAGAGCAAAGGAATGGCAACATCAAAAGAACCCGATGACTTGAAGCTGAAATTGACGATAAGCCACGTCAGAAGCAGAGGGAGTCACATTTCCCGCAGGAGACTCAAAGTAGACTTTAGGCTCTGTATGGAGGAGCATGCTGCTAGGAACGCGAAATATGTCCAACAACATTAGTGTGCACACACTAGGGATAATGACGATGACACACTAGTTCTGGCTGGGGGAGTATCTTCCCAAAGGGTCTGTGGTGCACAGGTTGTGACATGGCATTAAATATTGACCTACAATTCACAGCTAGAGGTAATAAGCAAAACCGCAAGGAAACTTCATCATATCCTACACAAGGATGACCATCTAAAAAAGCCTATTCCCGGACCGTGCGCTTCTGTGTTTCAGGCAACACCCAAATTTGAGGAACTTTATAATCATGAGTGCATTGCCCTCTGACACACACAAAAAGGAACTTATCCCTGTAAGGTAAGGAGCTGCAAGACCTGCTCGCATGTACGGGCTGTGGAAAGGATACTGATCCCTAACACACTGCAGGACTATAAGATCCCAGGGACATTCACGTTCCACATCTGAGGTTGTGTACCTGAGCCGGTGCGGTAAATGTTCCGTTGGGGCCTTTTATGTTGGAAAAACAGGACAAAAACTAATTGTGTGACAATGAGATCTCATCCTCGCTTTCAAAGAGAGAAAGATAGAATTACCTGCGGCCAAACACTTTTCTTGTCATGGACACAACATAGAACACATGAAAGTTATTATACTTGAAGGCAATTTCAAATCACAAAGCCATAGAAGAATTTGGGAGTACAAATTTATGACAACTTTAGACACTTTCAACAGAGGGTTAAATTATTCAAGAGGATTCATGTGTGACTGGGAAGTATGAGAAATCTATAGCAGAGATAACACTGCTGGTCTGGTGACCCCCCAACACCAAACTAGAGACCATAAAACCTTTTCATTAGAGATGAGCGAACCTACTCATTTCGAGTAATTACTCGATCGAGCACCGCGATTTTCGAGTACTTCCGTACTGGGGTGAAAAGATTCGGGGGCGGGGGGAGGCATGGCGGAGCGGGGAACAGGGGGGAGCCCTCTCCCCCCCACTCCCAGCTGAAACCCCTAACACCCACGGCGCCCCCCGAATCTTTTCGCCCGAGTATGGAAGTACTCGAAAATCGCGGCGCTCGGGCGAAAAAGGGGCGTGGCCGAGTAGGTTCGCTCATCTCTACTTTTCATCTTTATCGGTGGACAGGAGACCTCATTCATTCAATGACACTCTTTGCTAGTTTAAATAGTGGCGGTATGCACCAGTTTAAACCCTTAACGCTCCAGGGCACACATTTGTGTGTCAGGGGTTTGGGGTTTATATGGAGGTGGTCGATCCCACTCCATACAATGCGAGAGATGGCTGTTTCTTACAACTGACACCTGTTAGCAACAGCTGCTATCTGCACCACAGCTGATTGCCGTTGGTAACCCTTTTAATGCCCTGATCAGAGTTCGGGGGTGTAATTTTTTGCCATGGCAGATGGGGGCCTACTGAAAGCCTCCAGGACTGCCATTGCAGATTGCCCGGTGTGGCTTGATAGATTGGATTTTAATATTGTTTATTACATCCTACTGCATGAACAATCAAACCATTACAAATTCATGCTCCCTATGGAGACTAAAGAAAAATGTAAAAATCAGTTTTAAAAAGCTTTATTAAAAAATAAAAGGTAATAAGTTTAAAACGTTTTGCTATATGTATAATTAATACAAAATCAAAATAATAAAAACAAAACCTATTTGGTATTGCTGTGTCCGTAAGAGTCAGAGCTGTCAAAGTAATGCATTATTTACCCCGCACGGTGAACGTAGTTAAAAAAAATAAATAACCCCAGACCTGCACTTTTTTAGTCACCCCGCTACAGAAAAAAAAAAGGTATCAACAAAATGGTATCAGTAGAAACTTTTTGCTGCAGTGTGTACACCGTAGAATCAAGACATCCCCAAAGATGGCCGAATTTCATTTTTTTTCCATTTCGCTCCACTTTTTCAGTACATTATGTGGTACATTAAAAAGGCAGTTGGAAAATACAACTTGCCCCGTCAAAAATAACAGTCTCACAGACAGCTACATTGATGGATAAATAAAATCATTATGATTTTTTTTTTTTTAAAGGCGCAAGAGAAAGACAAAAAAAAAAAGGGGCCGCATCCTTAAAGGGATAAGATTATGTTTAGGAGATATATATTTGCACCTACAGTGCATTGAGTCCGCAGTGATGTGGAACTCTGAAATTGGTTTCCACTCTGGCACCTACGGTGCACCAGGCCATGATTTAGACCTGCCACAGACCTTCAAAAATGTAATATAGAGTCCGATTTTAACACCTTAGTGACCACCATTATGTGTTTCACATCCTGTAGAATAAAGCTGTGGGGTCGGTAAAGGTGACGGCTTCCTGCTATCTTCTACCAGATGTAGCCAACAGCTTGGAGCATTCACCGGCGACCGCGGTATTCAGTCCTCAATCATGTGATTGATGTTATTTAACATAACAGCGATCACGTGAAAGTTGAAAATAAGTTTTAAAAGTTAGTTTCATCTTCCCTCAAGGATCCAGTCCGTGAGAGGAGCACAAACTACTCACCTTTCACTTCCGATAGAATCTTCCTGCACATACTTTCCCCGGTTTCAGTGAATGTGCCAGCTGGCAGAAGCCAGGCAGGGCCTGGAAAATTTAAAACCCTCTTGTTCCTGGCTACCAATGGTAGCTGAGAGCCTAAATCTGTCACGAAGCTCCCCAGTCACATGATCACTGTTATCTAGTGGATAAAGCCGATCACATAAAAGTTAAAAAAGAAAAAAGTTTATAGAATGGTAGAGTTGGAAGGGACCTCCAGGGTCATTGGGTCCAACACCCTGCTCAGTGCAGGATTCACTAATTCATCCCAGACAGATATTTGTCCAGCCTTTGTTTGAACACTTCTATTGAAGGAGAACTCGCCACCTCCCGTGGCAACCTGCTCCACTCATTTATCCCCCACAGTGTCAGAAAGTTTTTTCTAATATCTAATCTGTGCCTCCTCCCTTTCAGTTTCATCCCATTGTTTCTAGTCTTCCCTTGTGCAGATGAAAATAGGGCTGATCCCTTCCCTAGTGTTAGCTATCCCTCCTAGCTTTGTGTCATCGCCAAATTCGATCAGTTTCCCACCAATTTCCTCCTACAGATAATTTATAAAAATGTTGAACAACACTGGGCATAGGACAGAGTCTTGTGATACCCCACTTGATACATTCTTCCACTTGGATGTGCAGCCATTTATGACCACTCTTTGAGTACGATCACTCAGCCAGTTGTGAATCCACCTAACAGTTGCCTTGTCAATCCTATATTTGGTCATTTTTTCAATAAGTATGGTATGAGATACTTTGTCAAATGCTTTACTAAGGTCAAGATATACTATATACACCGCATTTCCCTGATCAATCCAGTCGGTGATTCTGTCATAGAAAGAAATTAGATTTGTCTGGCATGACTTGTTTGCTACAAACCCATGCTGGCTCTGGTTAATTACTCCATTTTCATCCAAGTACTTGCATACATGCTGTTTAATAATTTGTTCAAAGATCTTTCCCAGTATGGAAGTCAGGCTCACAAGCCTTTATTTTCCTGGATCTACCTTCTTCCCTTTTTTTGAATATGGGGACAACATTTGCCCTTTTGGGACTTTCCCTGTTCTCCAAGGATTTTCAAAGATTATGGCTAGTGGTTCAGCAAATACCTCTGCTGTTTCCTTTGGTATTCTAGGATGTAATTCATCGGGACCTTGAAATTTGAATTGATTTAAGTTAGCTGTGTGTTTCCTCACCATCTCTCTGCTTATAAATAGCTGGCATTCTTTTATACCCCCAGTAGCGCAGGCAAGAGCAGTTGACGTTACATCTACTTTCTGAGAGAAAACAGATACAAAATAGGAATTTAAAAGTTCGGCCTTCTCAACATCATTCTTAATCAATTCACCGTTTTAATCCTGTAAGCATCCAATAGCACCTTTGACTTTTCTTTTGCTTTTGACATACCCCCAAAATCCTTTTTTATTGCTTTTGGCCTCTGTTGCAAGCCTCAATTCATTATTAGGTTTAGCTTTTCTGACACTTGCCCTACAGTTCCTGCAGACTGCATTATATTCTTTAGATATTCCCCCCGCTTTCCATTCGGTAATCATATTATTCTTCCTTTTTAACATGTGTGCAAGTTCTCTGTTCATCCATCCTGGTCTCTTTAAATGCTTCCCATTCTTCCTTCTTTTAGGGATAAACACTTGTCCTTCGAGAATCTAATTTCGCAGTATTTCCCAACCTTCTTGGACACTACTGTCCTTAGGAATAATCCAATGACTGGATGTTCTTATCAAGCAAGAGCAGATAAGAAATTGTTGTATCCATTACTTTTACCTGAGAGAGACTCCCAACAAATGCCTGGATAGGTAAAATCTCCCATGATCACTATGGGCTTTTTTGAGAGCTTGGCCATCTAATGTTTAAAAAGTTAGTTTGATTTTCCCTCACCGATTCGATCAGTGAGGGGAGATGAAATTTCTTACTAGAGGCTGCCATACTTGTCCCTAATGCGATCATCCTCCACGGACCTTCCCCCATTTCTATGCATGCACCCACCGGCAAAATGGCGGATGCATGCACAGAAGCTGAGGAGAGCCCAGGAAATTGAAAATCTCGCTATCAAAGGTAGCCGAGAGCCTGGAGCAGTGACTGGAGGCCACGGTGTGCAGTCCTCAGTCACATGATCGCTGTTTGCCAACAGTATAAAAAGTTGGAAATTTTCCCTTTTTCAGGTCACTACCTATAATGCCTACATAATTTACAAGAAGTTACAGGGAACACTCACCTTCCTGCAGTTCCAAGAGCAGCTTGTTGAGCACCTTCTCTGTGGGACTACAACACCTCAGCAAGCCAACGAATCTGAGGAGGTACGAAGGCTTACAGAGTGCCACTTTTTACACCCTATCCCTGTTGCTCAGGTCAAGAAATACCCTCAAAAATGTGTTGGGTTTGCAGCAAGTATGGGAAAAGGAGGGATGTCCGGTTTTATTGCCCCATGTACCCATCCCAACCAGGCTTCTATAACTATCCCTACTTTGAGCCATACCACACAGTTTACATTATTACTTTATCTAAGATTAGGGAATGCCAAAAAGAGGGGGGGGGGGGGGGAATTCTTTTTAGGGAGTCTTTTTTTTTTCCAATGTGCAATGGGGCCTCCCTCTATTATAGGCCTAGCCATGTGTCTAATAACAGATTGGGGCTACAGTGGGGGTATTGCTGAACACAGAAGAACCAGTGCTATACAATTTTGGGGTGTGTATCCCCAGTTTGCTCTGCTTGAATCAAAGAAATCTGTCATGATGACATATTTGTGAAAGAAAATTAAATTTTATTTATTTTTCATATGCTTTATAATTTTGCAAAAATTACTTAGAGGGGTTCGATAGATATGACACGTCCTCATTCTGTCTCCAAAGCTTCCAATTTGACTTGAGAAAATTGGACCTCTTATATTATTCTAATACAGGTGACCACAAGGAGCGTAGAGCAGGCTAGACAGGTCCTAGTGGTGGGGGAATCAATTATAAGTTTGTCACATCGTGGGTTGGATTGACAGATTACTGGGAGTGGCTGGTGAGGATCAAGCGGTCATTGTGCACATTGGCACCAATCAACAAATTAGAGGTCAATGGAGGGCCCTCAAACGATTTCAGGGACCTAGGATCCAAGCGTAGGGTGAGGACCTCCAAGGTAGTTTTCTCTGAGATACTACCTGCACCAAAAGCCACACTAGAAAGGCGGCAGGATCTTAGGGAGGTAAACAAGTGGCTCCAGAGTTGGTGTAAGAAGGAGGGGTTTGGGTTCCTGTAGAACTGGGCTGACTTTGCTGTCGGCTACATGCTCTACCATAGGGACAGGCTGCACCTTAATGGGGAGGGTGCAGCTGTGCTGGGGAAGAAGGCTGGAGGAGTGTTTACCCCCCCCCCCCCCCCCCTGTTTCTCTTTTTGCCCTCCCCCCAGTCCCTAGTTTAGACAGTGTAAATGGCGACCTGGGGCTAAGTAATGGGAATGGGGGTCGAGTAGAGGGTGAGGTTAGTACAGTTAGAACTAACATAATAGCTAATAGTATGATTAGTAGCACAATGAATATAAAAGAACAACACAAACCATATAAATTATATGGCAACGAATGCAAGAAGTCTGATTGGTAAAGTGGGTGAGCTTGAAGCGAGAATGACTGAGGAAAACTATTATATAGTTGGAAAACAGAAACATGGCTTGATGATAAGTGCGATTGGGCGGTGAATTTACAGGGTTACAATCTCTTCAGAAAAGACCGTGGTGAACAGAAAAGGAGAGTGGTATGTATGTACGTTAAATCCTACTTAATGCCAAAGCTACTGGAGGTTATAGGGGCAGGAGATGAACACGTGGAATCCTTGTAGGTGGAAATACAGGGAGAAAAAAATAACAAAATGCTGATAGGGACTTTTCTAAAGGCCACCAAAAGTAACAGAAGAAACTGAAGCGTTATTATTAAGGCAGATAGAAGAGGTGTCAAACTGCAATGAAGTATTTATTATGGGGGACTTTAACTATCTGGATATAATATGGGAAAACAAATAATTCAGGAGAAACCATAGAAGACGATGGGGGGAGGCAAATCTATTAAATAGTTTATTTTCAAGTATATTCACGAACGAAAAAGAAATGTCACATGAGATGCAGGGGGATAAAATGAACCCCACACTTAATTTGCCTGCCTAACACAGGATCAAGTGCAGAACTGGTTAAAGAGGATCAAAATTAGATAAATCCCTGGGCTCAGATAGAATACACCCAAGGGTACTAACGGAACTAAGTGATGTGGTAGCTAGACCGCTATGGCCTATGTTTATGGAAACTATGGAGACCAGGGTTGCATCGTTAGATTGGCGCATTGCCAATTGGTTCCAATATACAAAAAGAGGGCCAAAAGTGAGCCTGGTAACTACAGGCCGGTAAGGCTCACTTCAATAATTGGAAAAATATTCAAGGGGCTTATGAGAGATGTCATCCTAGAATATCTCAAGGATAACAACCGTATAACCCCTCATCAGCACGGGTTCATGAGGGGTCGATCATGTCAGACAAATCTGATTAGCTTCTACGATGAAGTAAGCTCTAGGCTGGACCTGGAGCGTCTATTGATTTTGTATATCTGGACTTCTCTAAAGCATTTGACACCGTGCCGCATAAGAGGCTGATATATAAAATGAGACCTCGCGGATTGGGTGAAAACGTGTGTATTTGGGTAAAAAACTGGCTCAGAGATAGAAAGCAGAGGGGGTAATTAATGGTTCGTACTCTGATTGGGCCACCGTTGCTAGTGGGGGCCACAGGGTTCAGTTTTGGGCCCCGTTCTGTTCAATATATTATTAATGACCTGATAGAGGGGCTGCACAGCAAAATATCAAAATTTGCCGATGATACAAAATTATACAAGACAACACAACAGAGGACAATGTGCGGCTACAACAGGACCGAGATAAGCCGGGGGCTTGGGGAGAAAAATGGCAAACGAAGTTCAATGTTGATAAATGTAAGGTTCTGCACATGGGCAGGAGAAACGGATGTCACCAATATACACTAAATGGGGTACTGCTAGGGAAAAGTGAGATGGAAAAAGACCTGGGGGTACTAGTGGATTGTGGACTTAACTGGAGTAACCAATGCCAGTCAGCAGCTGCAAAAGCTAATACAGTATTGGGGTGCATTAAAAGAGGTATAGGGGCGAGAACATTATCCTCCCACTATATAAGTCACTTGTCAGGCCCCACATGGAATACTGCGTACAGTTCTGGTCACCGGTGCTCAGGAAAGATGTTGCATTGCTTGAGGGGGTCCAAAGAAGGACAACTAAACTAATACATGGGATGAAGGGACTGGAATACCCAGAGAGGCACCAAAACTGGGATTATTCAACCTGGAAAAAAGATGGCTAAGGGGCAACCAAATAACTATGCATAAATACATGAGGGGACGATACAAGGATCTCTGCATGATCTGTTTATACCCAGGACTGCAACGGTAACAAGAGGGCATCCGCTACGTCTAGAAGAAAGCAGGTTTCATCACCAACACAGAAAAGGGTTCTTTACTGTAAGAGCAGTGAGACACTGGAACTCTCTGCCTGAGGATGTGGTGATGGCAAAATCCATAGAGGAGTTTAAGAGGGACTAGACGTCTTTCTAGAGCGCTATGATATTACAGGATATAGACATTAAAGGTTGATCCAGGGATTATTCTGACTGCCATCATGGAGTTGGGAAGGAATTTTTCCACCAAATGGTCTAATTGGCTTCTGCCTCATTGTTTTTTTTCCCTTCCTCTGGATCAAGAAGGGGGTGGGGGGTGAAACAAGATGAACTGGATGAACATTGTCTCCCTTCAGCCCAACATACCATGTTACAAAGCCTTCTACACGGAACAGGTTCCAATACATTCCTGTTTGAAGTGGAGCTCAGCCGAACATCGCTGTAGAAGTCATAAATGTTGACTTTGTATATATGAAAACTGAAAAATACCTCTTCCCAGAAATAAACATTACTTCTTACCCAAGATAAGCTACATCTCAAAAATCCATCATGATGACTTCTCCTCTTTTTGGTATGCAGCTGTGATTTTGCTTAGACACAACCACTTTACCTGGCTCTTTGTCCAGACCAATGATGGTTCACAAGTTCTGTCTGCAATAATTCCATGCGCCGTACATCCCGACCGAAGGCATTAGGCTGAAATAAATAATCGTACATTCGGGATTTTCCAGACATAAGTCTAGAAAGCTCATAATCTAATTATGAAAAACAGGTAAAATGGCAGCAAGAAGTGGAGGGGCAGCGGTATATTAATGTAACTATACGCATCTTATTTCTCATTTTCTTATTATGTAGAAGCTGAATTTCCAATTCTCAAAGTTAAAGAAAAAAAAAAAGTTGCAAGAAAGTTAACAATT
Organism: Eleutherodactylus coqui; assembly: GCF_035609145.1. Taxonomy (NCBI): domain Eukaryota; kingdom Metazoa; phylum Chordata; class Amphibia; order Anura; family Eleutherodactylidae; genus Eleutherodactylus; species Eleutherodactylus coqui. The sequence goes on from NC_089845.1 coordinate 166,874,127, forward strand.
CTGTTAATGCTCCTGGCAATTATGCTGCACGCCCACACGCTACCGTTCAGCTTCACTAAATCAGCTGAGAAAGTCTCTGAAATTAAGGACAGAATAATTGAATACAGAAGTCTCCTGTTTCGTGCCTGTCAGTGGTCAATATGAGTGATCCGTAGCCCGCAGCAACGGCAGACAAGTAACAACGCGCTTCATCATTGCACAGCTGGTTTTATAATCAAGACGTTTAGAACAGGATTTTTCTGCTCCGATTCAGCCGGTAATAATAAAGGAATTATCCACCTTATAGTTGGACACCAGCATTTTCTCATAAATTCAGTGGAGCAGAACAGGCGGGGAAGGGGGGGGGGGGGGGGTATTAATGATTGGTGTAATGATTTCTATTCCACTTGCTGACATACAGGTTGGGCTGCTAGAAGGTGGTCTGTAGTGTCAGAGTATTGAAATGATTCTCATACTTGCGGAGGTGCCCCTACCATGAGGCTACCTGAGCCTACCACCTCAGGCAGCAGACCGAGGGACCTCAGAGCATCGGTGGAGTAAATCAGCAGCCCAAACCATATTTATTTTTATTGCCTATATTAATAGCCAGTAAAAAAAATAATTGCCATCTATGAGCCGGCAGCAACCCAACAAGAATTTCATTCACTGGATCTAAAGCTCTCCTCCTGCTGCTGCTGCTGTCATCAGTCTATGAATCCTGATCTCTACCCAGTGTCTGCATTCCTGTATGTAGACACCGGGGTGAAAAAAGGTCAGAGGTCATAGACTGATGACAGCAGTGGCCACTAGACCGCAGATGGAGTGAGTGAAATCCTTGGTTTTCTGTCCGGCTGGAGGTTCACTACAAGACACTTTTACTACTGGAGCCACTATGGGGGTCACAACTACTATAGGGGGCACAAAAAGAGGTGACTAATAGTACTAGGATCACTAATGGCAGTCACTATTATTGCTGTGGCCACCAAGGTGCCCGCTTACTATTGGGACCGCTACAGGAACACTATTACTACTGGGGACACTAAAAGGGAGGGGCACTAATACTTTGTCACCTCAGACAAGTCTCAATCTACATTATATATATATATATATATATATATATATATAAAGACGAAAGCCCCCACTGACTGACTCGCCACTAATTCTCCAACTTCCCGATGTCATAGAAACATGAATTTGGCACAAGCATTGATTATGTCATAAATAGGAAAAGTTAATGGGTTCCAACTCGATTATTGAATTCTATGCGCAAAAGAATTAGCGTCCAAATTTTACGTACGGAATCTAATTCTCTCACTTCCTGATGTCATTTTAAATAAAGGAAACGTCACATGGTTATCTCCCCGTGGTGTTTCCTGGGTAACGCAGAGAACTATGCAAAATGGTGAACATATTTTTTCCCTCGGTATCTCTAAAGTAACCACGACTTCATAAGATTTTCTGTGTGAACACCAGATAAACACCAGTACCAAATTAACTCCGGCGAAGCCGGGTATATCAGATAGTTGTTCAAATATGTGTTGGATTCTTGTTGAGTGAAACAAGAAGAGTTCAGTACCATGTTGGCCTTTAAAAGATATTCTATCTACAAAATTACTTGGTTTCTCTTACTGAGAACAATCACATTTTGGATTCTTGTGTATTGGCGCTTTCACAGCTTGTAAAATGAGTGGGGTATTTTCAGATGGAGTTGCCATTTCACACTTCACCTCGGGCAACATAAAGGCTTGGGGGACCCCTGCATGCTTGACTTAATTTACCATTTAAAATAAATGGCCATTTTATTAGGACCCCATCTTGAAGCACGTTGGATCTCCTTTGACCATCAGAGCTACCACATCCATCCACTGTCACAGGTGTGTTAAACTAATAGAGACCCCCAAGAGACCTGTGTCTGTAATTGCAACAAAGGTGTCTCCACAAAGTATTGAATTTCAGGGGGCAAATACTTCAGCACATTAAAGTTCTCCTTTTTTTGCCTTGTTGTTTGTGTCACAGTAAAAAGTATTTGCACCTTCAAAGTTGTTGGCAAGTTGTGTAAATCAAATAGTACAAACCCTCCAAAATCCATTTTAATTCCAGGTCGTAATAGGACAAAACAGGAAAAACACCTATTGCCATGAATACGTGTTAGTGGTAATAAGTAACCACTAAGCCACATTAGGGAAACCTGAAACTGGACCACAGGCCTCCCTGACCACCTTCAACAAGTGAGTTCAAGTCATAAAAAGGTTCTGATTATTTTACTCTGCATTTTCGCCTTTTCTTGGTTCCCCGGAGCTCTTCAGTGAATATTTTACTGCATTCTTGCTGTCACAGGTCTGCAGTATCTCAAAGCTCCTGGACCTCAGTGCGAAAGCTGTAATGATGCTCCACTTGTTATGTTACATTAATAACCCTGTCTTATGTAGAAATTGGGTCTTCGGTCTCCTTTAAGGATCAGGGCCTGCGTGCAACGGCTTCCCTTACACCCTCTATAGCTATGCCATTGGTTTCATTCAACATGTACCAACCTTTTGAATGCTTGTCTTTGCGTAAATTTTTACAAAGTTGGAAGTTTTTTACATCTTATGTGCCGATGATTACCTGAACATGTTGAGATATTATGATACAATTATGGCAGGTGTGTATCAAATACACTATCTTGACAAAAGTATTGCCAGACCACCAATTCTGTGCTGTCAGGTGATGTGTGAGCATTAGGTGTAAAGGAGAGGATCAGACAGGAAATCCCAGTACAGAAACCATCAGATGCCCCCAGGTGTAAAGCTGATAACGGAGTCTGGTGGTGGGATATCACCAACCAATCGGTACGGGACATTGCAGCTCTTTTGGACCTTCCAAAGTCCACTGTTGGCCATATTATTGGAAAATGGAAACCATCTAGTGTGCAGTGCAGACCTCGTAAACTGACACAACATGAACAAAAAAGTCTAGTGCGAGATGTGAAGCACCAGTGTACCTCTAGGAGGTCGCAATTGCGACCCAGCCCCTTAAAGAAAAGGGGCCCCTGCCCTATACCCTATCACTGCCGTGGGAGGGGAGGGCCCTTACTTGGGGAACTGGCAGCCAATTCCACTATGCAGACTCCCCCAATGGGGGCTCCTCCCTTCCACTGAGAGACTGCAGTTATGATCAGTCCCAACTGCAATCTATCGGTGCACTGCCTGCTGGTCTGGCCAGCGGTGTCTGAGAGCGGAGCAGGGGAGCGGTGACCATGTGGTGTAATGAAGTATGAACCACATGTAATCATACATGTATAGCTGGTATAAGTTATACCAGCTGTACATATATAATTATATGCAGGAGATACCCAGGTTATACCAGCATGCTCCATATCACTATATACAGGAGATGTATAACTTATACCAGCTGTACATATATAATTATATGCAGGAGATACCCAGGTTATACCAGCATGCTTCATATCACTATATACAGGATGCATAACTTATACCAGCTGTACATATATAATTATATACAGGAGATACCCAGGTTATACCAGCATGGTCCATATCACTATATACAGGAGATGTATAACTTATACCAGCTGTACATATATAATTATATGCAGGAGATACCCAGGTTATACCAGCATGCTTCATATCACTATATACAGGATGCATAACTTATACCAGCTGTACATATATAATTATATACAGGAGATACCCAGGTTATACCAGCATGCTTCATATCACTATATACAGGATGCATAACTTATACCAGCTGTACATATATAATTATATACAGGAGATACCCAGGGTATACCAGCATGCTCCATATCACTATATACAGGAGATACCCAGGTTATACCAGCATGGTCCATATCACTATATACAGGACATGTATAACTTATACCAGCTGTACATATATAATTATATACAGGAGATCCCCAGGTTATACCAGCATGCTCCATATCACTATATACAGGACATGTATAACTTATACCAGCTGTACATATATAATTATATACAGGAGATACCCAGGTTATACCAGCATGCTCCATATCACTATATACAGGAGATGTATAACTTATACCAGCTGTACATATATAATTATATACAGGAGATCCCCAGGTTATACCAGCATGCTCCATATCACTATATACAGGACATGTATAACTTATACCAGCTGTACATATATAATTATATACAGGAGATACCCAGGTTATACCAGCATGCTCCATATCACTATATACAGGATGCATAACTTATACCAGCTGTACATATATAATTATATACAGGAGATACCCAGGTTATACCAGCATGCTTCATATCACTATATACAGGATGCATAACTTATACCAGCTGTACATATATAATTATATACAGGAGATACCCAGGTTATACCAGCATGCTCCATATCACTATATACAGGACATGTATAACTTATACCAGCTGTACATATATAATTATATACAGGAGATACCCAGGTTATACCAGCATGCTCCATATCACTATATACAGGACATGTATAACTTATACCAGCTGTACATATATAATTATATACAGGAGATACCCAGGTTATACCAGCATGCTCCATATCACTATATACAGGATGCATAACTTATACCAGCTGTACATATATAATTATATACAGAAGATACCCAGGTTATACCAGCATGCTCCATATCACTATATACAGGAGATGTATAACTTATACCAGCTGTACATATATAATTATATACAGGAGATACCCAGGTTATACCAGCATGCTCCATATCACTATATACAGGATGCATAACTTATACCAGCTGTACATATATAATTATATACAGGAGATACCCAGGTTATACCAGCATGCTCCATATCACTATATACAGGAGATGTATAACTTATACCAGCTGTACATATATAATTATATACAGGAGATACCCAGGTTATACCAGCATGCTTCATATCACTATATACAGGATGCATAACTTATACCAGCTGTACATATATAATTATATACAGGAGATACCCAGGTTATACCAGCATGCTTCATATCACTATATACAGGATGCATAACTTATACCAGCTGTACATATATAATTATATACAGGAGATACCCAGGTTATACCAGCATGGTCCATATCACTATATACAGGACATGTATAACTTATACCAGCTGTACATATATAATTATATACAGGAGATACCCAGGTTATACCAGCATGGTCCATATCACTATATACAGGACATGTATAACTTATACCAGCTGTACATATATAATTATATACAGGAGATACCCAGGTTATACCAGCATGCTCCATATCACTATATACAGGATGCATAACTTATACCAGCTGTACATATATAATTATATACAGGAGATACCCAGGTTATACCAGCATGCTCCATATCACTATATACAGGAGATGTATAACTTATACTAGCTGTACATATATAATTATATACAGGAGATACCCAGGTTATACCAGCATGCTCCATATCACTATATACAGGAGATGTATAACTTATACCAGCTGTACATATATAATTATATACAGGAGATACCCAGGTTATACCAGCATGCTCCATATCATTATATAGGATGTAGTCCAGGGAATGAGTCATGTTTGGAAAGTTTATGCCAAGGGTCCAGATCATGTATAAATATTTGTTTTGCAGCTGTATGCAGCATGGTTTAGGTATGATTTGGGTGAGGGTCGAACTGAACTTTTGCACCCCAGCCCTGAACCTTTAGCCTAATCCCTGCAGTGAAGACCTCACACACATCGTCTATCCACGCTCATGGGTTCTCACAAGCCATTGGAAGATTCATTAGCACCAGAAGCCTCCGTAGGGACCTGCATGTGAAGGGTTACCATAGATGAGCATCGGCACACAACATCACAGCAGTGAATGCACAGCAATGCCTGCGATGGGGCTTGGAGCAACGGACTGTAAGTGAGTGGAAGCAAGTGTTGTGGACAGCTGAATCACAGTACACCATCTTCCAATCGAATGGCCGCACTTGGGTGTGGCGGTTGCCTGGAGAGCGGTGTCTACGTGACTGCATCGACCCAACAGTGTGGTTTGGAGGAGGTTCTGTTATGGTGTGGGGGGGCTGAGGCTTCTGATGGGAAGGACTGGGGCTATTGGTTATAGTGAACTCACCTTGTATTGTCCCAAAACGATATCCTGGTCCCCTCCATAATTGTCATACATGTATTGTCTTATGTGGATGCACTGTGCAAAGCTGTCATGTCTATTTTCTGTATGTGTGTTGCACAGCTGCAGCGTCTGAAGGGTTAACTCTCTTAAAATCATTGCCTGTCAGCTCTGCTACTGACTATATCTACCTTACTGTGTCATGTGGTACAAGGGAGGTTATAAAAGTGAGTGTCTGAGAGCGGGAATGGGTTTTCTTCAGCCTGTGTTGGAGTAGGGTTTCAACTTACCTGCTGCGGAGACTAACATAGAGCCACATGTAAGCACCTTTAGCTTCCATGTTGGTGAAGATGGAGGAAGAGGAACAACATCCCGTAGTCTCTGAAGTATGGATGTGAGAGGAGTGAGTCCCTGCCAGAGAGAGAGAGCACAAATCCCAGTTGACACAGGTACCTGTTCACACCGCAGGCATCTTTTTTCTTTGTGGCCATCCACCATTAGGATCACCACACAGAGGTACGTAATTGTGACACCCACACGAATGTTATGCAGGGTGCATCTAGGCTAAGCTGTTCTCCTTGAGTAATTCTTGCCGCCAGTGTGGAGTGATCCCTGTCTTTTATCTCGTCTGGAGTATACCCAATTTCCAGGACCGGTGACATATAGAAACCGTGGACTATAGGGCCGTATTGTTCCTGTTATTCCTCCCAACCTCTGAGCTTCTGCCTGTAACTGCTGCCGTGAATCTACCTGTAACTACCTGTTATACAAGGTTTAATGCAAGTAAAGTTTTACCGGGCCTCAACCGTTCCTGAGGACCCGAGGTACGATACACAAGGTTCTGTGTTGTTACTCTGCCTCATAGATTAATGGTGTGTGGAACGGTGATGTCACGACGTGATATCTACAACTGCGCCCCTCATTCTGAGGACTACTGACCCTATCCTCTGCTGCGGTATCTCCCTCCTGGACTAAGAGTTGGTAAGTGTCACCGTGACGGGTCCACGCACTAGGCCCTCCAAACTCCAGCCGTATGTTAGGGTAGAGAGTCATTCCCTGCAATATCTCCCTCATTAGTGTTGCAGAAGTTGTAGCTGCCATCTTGTAATTACCCCTTTGCAGGACTGGGCGCTGCACACCCTCAACGCCAATAGATACAGAGACATTCCGGACAATGTGTCTTCACCTACCCTGTGACAATACTTTGGTAGAGCTCCATGTCATACGGCACGCAGTGCTGAAGCTTGGTTTGAGGAGGGGCTTCAGGTCCTGCTTTTTTTTAGATGCAGTCATATATTTTAATAATAAAGGGTTAACCAAAGTGGACATCAGATTTAATGCAAAGACTAAAATATCAGCAGCAGGATGGAGACAATACAAGGAGGAGGCTACTGAAGACTTTAGCCAACTTTTTTTCTTTGCTAATAAAGTCATTGAGAATGCTTTACAATGAGGAATACGGTGATATATATCTATTATTAAGGCCTCTCTAGAAGATGGTGCACTAAGATGCCATATTATAGCTTATTATAAAGTAAAAGTGCTGAATTTCATAAAAAGATGGGAAACTGAAGCTACTCTGTTATTAACCATTACATTATTTGGCTGATCATAGTCACTGGACCACGATATTATGTCAGGATCAGTGGACATACAGTAGATCCACTGTGTGACACACTAGTTTTGGTCTTAAGTCCGAATCCAGAGGCAACACCTGAGGAACCCCAGTCTTCACCCTTTAACTCCACCACTTGGGATGTGGGATTTGGTACAAGGTTTCGAGGTCATTACTCAAGAAGTGGCCCCAGTACTATGGCAGCTGATGCTACTGTAGACCAAGGTGGAGTGTGAACAGGAGCGTAGTCTGACATCAAGGCGGACAGCATATTTCAGCAAGAGGAACAAGCCAGAGGTCAAGTCACACACAACAGGTTCAGCACACTACAGCAGGCCAGAGGTTAGAGCAGGCAACAGACAGAAGCTTAGTTAGTATAACAAGCTGGGATCAGGAGTGGGGACATGGTCTGAAACAGCCAAAGACTCAGGACAAACTAGTAGCACCTTGGGCGAGACCAAAGGACCACAATACTCATGAACCCTCCGCAGATGGGAGGATATCTGATATAACCCGGGCTCAAAGATAATTGGGAGTGAAACACTTAGTTTCAGGCACACTGGCCCTTTAAGAAAGCAGCCAGGAACATGTATGTGCCCTCTTGGCTGCTGACCGTGCAAGAGCAAATGCCCAGAAGTGGGAGAGGGCAGCTGAGTCTGAGGCACAGCCGGCAGAAGGGGTACGTTGGCAGCCATGGCTGCAAGCTGTAACACGTTGTATAGGTTGGTTCCTTGCATATATTTTGGTTTCATTAATTTCCAATGGATTTAGCTTTAACCCCTTGAGTGGCAGGTTTCCTACCACCCTGTCGTGCCCACCAGGGCAGGTTTTTTAAAATGGTCTAATCATTGAATTTCAACTAATTTTGCAGTTGCGTCTCAAGAGCCATAACTTTTTCATTTTTCCATTGACATGGCCATATGAGGGCTTGTTTTTTGCGGGACAAGTTGTGATTTTTTAAACAGGGGGGGAGGAAAAAAAGAAATGGGGAAAAAAGAAAAAAAGGGGCCATGTCATTAAGGGGTTAAATAATGTATTAACTTCCTTCTCTGGGTCATTACGACGCACACGGATACCACATGTGTGATTGTATTTTTGATTTTTTACAAAGTAAAGGGAGAAAAGTGTTTTTTTTTATTTTTTTTAATAATTTTTTCACTTTTTTTTTTTGTCCCTTTAGGGGACTTCCACAGGGACCCATCAGTACCCCTGATCACATTCCGGGGGTCCGATGGTGACAGCCCTTTACATGCTGCAGTGACAGCCCTTTACATGCTGCAGTCACATAGACTGCAGCATGTAAAGGGTTAACACAGCAGAGATCGGAGGTTTTCTCTGATCTCTGCTGTTAGAGCTAGTACCTAGCTGTCCTCTGACAGCTAACAACCAGCTCTCCCTGCCACAGAGACCATCGGCTTGCTTCTGACAAGCCGATGGTCTCTATGGCAACTTGTAAACAAAGCAGGAGGTTGCCGACATATCGGCAATATCTTCTGCTGGTTTTTCAAAGCCCTTGCACTGCTCTGTGTGGGTCTGTGCAGGCAGAGCACACTGTCACAGTTTGTGGCATTGTGCTCTGCAGCTCCCATAGTGATACATAGCCCGGAAATCTTCCGGGCTATGTTGCTATGAGCAGTGGAGCTCGTCCCGGAAATTTTCCGGGCGTGCCACTCAAGGGGTTAAGCAGAAATGTTTGGAGGAATGGACGTTACTGCGAGCATATATTATAACTGCTGTATTGAAATTATGTGCTCATGGAAAAAGGACGTGTTTCGATTCAGACAAATCTTGTTCGACTGAATCGAAACGCGTCCTTCTTTGTTCCATGAGGACATCATTTCAATGAAGCAGTTATAATAGATGCTCGCAGTAACGTCCATTCCTCCAAACATTTCTGCTTAAAGTCAAGTGTAACCACCAGGGCCGAGTGGCAGGACGGGAGGATATGTTTTTGCACTGTGCACAGCACTCATACGAACAGAGATCAGCAGTCAAGAGGTGAGGCTTTTTTGTGGAATTCCAATGGATTTAGCCATTTGCTGTTCCATATAGTAGTGTTAAACAAACCAAAACTGTTGAATCCTGTTTCAGGTTATACTTTGCTAAAAGTTTGGTTTGGTGTGAACCATTTATCACTGAACTAAGCTTCTTCAGCATCATCAGACAAGATGGTTCTGAGATCCACCTTCCATCTGTACAGAATATGTATTGGTCCACTTATAGTTGCATTGTCATTCTCTCAGAAAAATAAATATCAGTAAGGGATGGACACTTCCAAATGGTTTGTCTTCTACTAGAGCTTTGGCGCATCAAAATATCCTCTGGAACTCTAGTGGATCCGTCTGACCTTGATTCTATACATCCCCAAAGGAAAGTTTGAAGCAAGATGTAGTATTTCAAACTCACTAATCACCTGTTGATTGTAAGATCACCGTCATTTTAATCCTCCTTGACATATCCATGGCCTTTGACACTATTGTCAACCCTTCTCCAAGAATCCACCTTGGTTTCATATGGTGTGCACACCTAGCAGTTTTACTGGGCTGGCCTCACTTACACGTTTTAGCCAATGACCTCCATGGTGATCTCCTTGGACTTGATCCATTGCTCTGCAGCACAATCCCACACTCTCTGGTCTCCATGCTGCTCCTGTCCCTGAATCACGGCTCTCACATAGATAGTTCAGCAGCAGCTCTCCTGAAGACTATCACATCTCTCCTGGTGGCACTCCTAGCAGCACTTTAACTCACAGTGATAGTTCCTGTGCTCTCCCTTGTGACACAGCTGAAATTAGGCCTTTATATATGGCACTTGCAGCTGCAACAACATTTGAGCTCAGGGGGCATGATTTACTTTTCAGCACTCACAGCACTGTAACTTTCTGGTGTTTCCACGCACCTAACCTCACTGTCCTTCATCTGAATGTAGTGCATGGCAAATTTCTTTTCACTCTTCTCCCCTGACCTGTCTGACAGTGGGGCAAAGCCTAGTGTGGCTGCTCATTAGCAGCTTTGAGCCACGTTCAGCAGTAGGAGGAGTGTGGGGCAAAACACAGGCAGGATTGAAGTACTTACTCCTCGGTCTCCAGACACAAATACGGCCATTGTCAGTGCTCAAACTAAACCTGGATTCCTTACTGAAGACAACGCAGTTCCATAGCGTCCAGTATCATCATTAATGACACCACTGCAAACAGAGTCAACAGTGGGTGTCAAAGGCCATACACATAAAGGGCGCTGTGAGACCAAATGTCCTTCAGCCAAGTGCCTGGAAATGGTTCCGACAGACACAGGGGTGTAATGATGGTACCACCTGTCTCAGGATGGCGGACTACGAAACATTTGGAGCTATGTGTGCTTGTCGAATGATCAGACAATCCTTTCTACTGGTGGTCTGTCATGGGCATCCTGAGCCCGGTCATGTTGTGTCCCCTCACACATCCACTAGTCCCAACACCTCCTAACAGTCTGGTCTGAATGGTCGGTGAGGGACAATTCATCGATATGGCCATCCAGCTTCTCACATCCCAATAATGCGTCACTCTCAGACTCTGGTAACGGGGTGAAATCTCTTCTCTGCGTCGTAGAGGCGTCTAGTGGTCAACAAGCTCTACACAAGTGAAAGAACAGGTCACTACACACAAGGAGCCTCTGAGAGCCTCTTATAGGCCGAGGGGGGGAACCACTTTTAGGATGTTTACCTAATAACCCCATAACTCTCAGAATTTACATATCTGCCTAAGATGGAACTGCATGCCAAATTTTGCAGCAAAACAACAACTTTTTCTACGACCTTGATTTTTTTGACAAAGAGTGTACAAGTGGCCTGTTGGAAGGATCATGTACTTGGCAAATCCCTTTTATATTGGTTCATAAAGATCCATCAGACAGTTTTCTGCATGGTTTGAATGTAATAAGACAAACCGGAATGACACAACCGGGACACTGAAGGGTCATTGAGGATTTTTCAGCCTTTATAAGATGAGTCTCCAAACATGACATGAGAGGTCATTAAAAGATGAAGTAGGATAAATGGATCCATTATATTGCCTCTGATGTTACCTCCAAGTACATTCCAATTTATTTTCTCTGTACGGGGCTGTGAGACATTATTTGCTTTCTTCAAGATCTCCGCTATTATGCACTTTTCTCGTGCTCAGGAGTTCGTGGCTCTAACAAAATGTCTTATTAAATGAATAATTCCTGCATCAATGTTAGGAAGAAAGTTATCTGAAGTCCTGGTTACACTTCTCAATCTGCTATGGTTGGATAAGACTGATAGATGCTGAAATACTGACCCAGTTTTGGAAGTTCCTCATTTCCCATTAGGGTCTCAGTATTCCCACATCTTTAAGCTCAATAAACAGACACCCCAATGGAGCATCATCTTCTCCAGTGCTCCTCTCTATAGACCTTTGCCTTGTTATCTGTTAGAATAGAAATAGGACAAGTACCTCGCGTGTCTGTGAAATGGGGGACTCTGAGGTGGTGTTAGAGTCCTACCAAGGCCTGAAGGATAGGGGACTTATCAATGGGGCAGGCCCCCCTTAAGGTCTTGGCTATAATCCTCTCCTCTGGAGGTTCTCCATTAATCAAAGGGTGGAAGCACTATTTAGCCCTCAAAGCAACTTTACAGCAAGCAATCGGTCTCCCTCAATTTGAATAGGTAGGGCACAAAAAAAAGACAATACAGTTTGTTCAAGAGTTTATTTAATCCCTCTGTTCGAGGTTTCAGTAGGACTCACAATGGGAATGAACTGCAGTCGGTCCTAGCACATAGTTCTTTGTAAAGTAACTTCGACCTTCAAAGACGTTCCATGGCAATGACCATATAAACCAGCCAGCAGTAACAGCTTCCCCTGGAGTCTTAAAGCCACGCTGCATATGAAGTGCAGGGCAACCCTCCGAATTATCATGGCGTCATTAATAGGTTGCTGTTCTGCATGGTGAACTACATATATCAGAATGGTCTGGCACCCTGTATCCACTATGTGTGGGAGTGTACGCCAAGCATCCACCCCCTCATTATCAGGAGACAGTGTGAGTGGTTGTTATATCGGTGTCCTGCACAGGTGTTATTGGCCCCTCCATTTGGTAGTCAGCTACCTGCATGGTGAGAGGATGCATCTATATGTACTCCTCACTCAGTAAGTAACGGACATTTTCTGTGACTGTTTTTAATTCTCTATATTTACCCATTTCTGATGCATTCTAGGATTCTGGTACTACATGGTACATGCATTATGATCCCCACCCATGATACACACAGCTCTACTACATGCATCCTGACCCCACACATCACCAGACTCCTGGATATAGTGATCACCCCTGGTCATGTGATTCCTGACTCCACTCACACAGGTGATCACATGACTTTGACGTCATCACAGGTCCTGGTAATAGCTGCTGTCGGTTTATCCAGTATACAGTACTTTCTACCAAACTGCACAATGGCTCCTCCCACAACAGTGATGTCACCGCAGGTCCTTCAGCCCACCGGATCTCTGTGGTGGCGGTAGGTTGTTGTCTCCTGTTAGGACTGCTGAGTTGTGTCTGAGATAATAATGGCTTAGTTGGTTTCTCATTTTATTATTTTTGTCCTCCCTTTCCAAGAGCGCTAACTGTGTTGTTCTTCTGTCGGTCAGGCTCTGTGTTTTATATATGTTGTGGGACCTTTGATGAGGTCACCAGAGGGTGGAGTGATGTCGTCACAAGGGGCGGAGCATGAGAAGTACTCACATACTAACTGGTAAGTGGTCGTTAGTAGTTTGAAGATTGTGTCAGCCATCTTGGATAACCAAAAAAGGACCGGCAAGCAGTGAAGAACAACTGCAGGTAATATACTCCCTCACCCTCCGACTTGGGACAAAATTTTGTCTTGAAAGTTGCTGAGAAAAAAAGCAACCCTTTGGTCCTGGGACAAAATTTGTCCATTGACTGAGGAGGAGGGAAGCTATACTATCCAGTACTGTCTTTGTCCTGGTTAATCTGCTGATCTGATGTTCTTAGGTCCCCTATTCAAATATCCAAGGCGGCCACAGCGATATTTTGGACTTTCTGATGCACACTGAGAACTGGTGGTGCAACAGTAGTCTAAGATATTATACACTGTTCTCATTGGCCAGCAATGCTTGCTAGAGCAGTACTAGCCAATCGGGAGCCAGCATGCAGTGTCTGGATACTGGTTGAACCAGGAAAAGGACATCACCAGGTAACATAACTCTGTCCTCTTTGGTCCCTGGAAAAATGGTCCCCAGGATTAGGGGGTCGAATTAAAGGAAATCTATTAGTACTTTTTGGGCTACCAACTGACTATATCGGCTATACAGATATCATTCATGAAGTGTGCTGCATGCTACATGCAAATTAGTGGTGGGCTGTACAATTGGCGGTCCACCTCTGGCTGTGGTCAGGCTCTCTACCTGCCAATTGTTGAAAAAAACATGCCCATTCCATGTCTTGAGACGTCTCCAGGTTACGCCGTGTGTAACAAGCCGTGAGCAAGTGCGTACACTGTGATTTTCCTGGGCGGACTGAAGTCATGCACTGTCATCATTGCAGCACAGGCGTGGTGACCGTGGAACGCATGGCGTCTCCAGTGGGCAGAGCTAGGGACATCACAAGCCATGGAATAGGCACGTTTTTTCAACAATGGGCAGGGAAAAAGCCGGGCTGAGGGCAGTGGTGGCCCGAATGGTCCACTGCTAATTTGCATATAGTGCACGGCATGAGAGCGGAGAGGCAGCGAAACACAGTAAAGATCACAATGTGTTCTTCATATCACTGGAAATCTGCCAGTATGTTCAGTTGGTAGCCTCGAGAGCAGTGATAGACTTCCTCTAAGGGCTCCTTCAAGCGCCTCAGCATTGCGATTTAGTGTAAGGAATGATGCTTTTTTCATGGTTTTTTTTTCCTGTACTTTTTCTGCCCACAGAGCCCGTTCATTTGTGAGCGGCAAACAAGACGCACCACTTGATATTATCTCCAGATGCGTTCTTTTTCCACCAGAACTACGCAGTGCTCACGCATCTCCTTGCATATTTTGTGCATTTCTGCATCTCCACATTGACTTTTATGGGGGTGCACAAATGAAATCAATGTCTTCTATTCTCTACGTACAGCATGCAAATACACCCGTGTGAGGGAGCCCTAAAGGGGTCTTCTCAAAAAGTTGTGCTGTTTAAGGTTGGCTTAGACAAAAATAAAAAATGAGGTTCTTATGCCTGGTCCCATCCATGTTGCCTCATCTAGCAATTCTGCTCAATGCCAGGCAGCTGTGTCTACAGCTGAAGACATAGTGCTCTCTCCACTATAAAGAGCTAATAAAATGTGGTAGGTGGCTCAGCAAACGTCCCCTTTCATGTTAGTTATTGCTGTTTTTCTCATTTCAGTCCCTTTTTATGACAATTGTAAAGACCCCATAAAACGTTGAGTTATAGAACAATGGAAGAATAAAGTGCGGCTCGGGGACTTGCCTGCAAGTTCGCTTTTAGCAAAAAATTCCTTTTGTCGTAAATGTCTAATTCCAGAACCAAGGCGGTAGAGCGAGCGGGTCATGCATTATTTTGCACATGAGTAAATAAGTTATTGGCGGCGAGGAGGTTTCATTGCGATGGTGTGTTAATGTATAGCACACCTGCTCTCAGGATGCCGGCTGTGAGGGGGAAGAAGGTGAAACAAGGTAATGCCTGATCAATTATTTATCCTCCTCATCAGCCGGAGCCGACAATGCCAAAAATTGTCCATTCCGTTGACTGGGAGGCGGAGGGACGGATGACAAGTTGAATTTCAATGGCGGAGTCTTAGTGATCTCAGATTGATGTTTACACACTCTGGTTTCCTAATAAGTGTGAAGCATCTAATCCGGAGGTGTCACCGCCGTTTATGCGACATTTTTCATCGCTCCTACATCTACATACACATTTTCCGCCAAGCCTTCCTCGGTCCCAATACTGATCTAATGACTCAATCATTTTTTTTCTTACTGCTCAGCTGTAAAACCGATTATTAATTCAGTTACTGGAACTGAGAGGGTAAATAAACTGGAGGAGTCGTATGAGGTGACGGGTGAAGAAGGAGATATGTGGCACAGGGCTGGAGCTTGGCTTGGGAGATCAAAGGGTGATTATTTGATTAGGTGCCTGGTGAGCTTCAAAGCATCGGTTCCTTGTTACAGTGTCAGCCTGGTCGGCCTCAGGGTCTTATTACATGGGACGCCCTGTAGGGGGCAGATACCCAACAGGCCATCCCTGCAATACACATGCTTGTGCTTTTATACAGGAAGGAGCATCATTCAGGGAGTGGAGGGGAGCATTCGGGGATGTCTCCAGCCCAGCGGCCTCCTTTCACACTAAACAGGCCGTTGCTCATAGATGATACTACCTGTTTAAATGGGCTGATATGTTCAGTTTTTTGCATGCAGAAACTGAACAATGAATGAGAAGCAAACAAATTCTCATTCGTTGTTCCGTCGGGGCATTTACACTGAATGACAAATGAGATGTAGGAATCGGAATGATTTATGGGCCTGCGTAAAAAGGGTCTTAGCTACATGCAACTGCTGCCTCTGGCCACTGGCTTGTAGGGGGCTCACCAGGTGGATGTAGGCTGGGGGTGATCATCTCCTTCTGGTCTGCCCAGTCAGATGATCTTCTTCTGTGTGACAGGGTCTTGTGGAGCTACATGAATCATCCTCCTCCTGGCTCTGATTCTTCTCCTGTGATGTACCAAGGTGCCCCTGTCAGCCCATCGGTGCCCTCCAGCATGATTCTCAGTTCTGCTACATATTATGAGCTTGGTTCTGGTATTGTATATATGCACTAAGTAAGGTTGTGGTTCTGTATCTATGCACTGAGGTCAGTCCTGGAGCTGTATTTACTTACTGGTAAGGTTCTGATATAATATCTACGTATTGAACTTGGTTCTCGTATTGTATCTATCTACTAATTTTTTTTCTGGTGTTGTATTTATGTACTTGGTTCATAGGCTGTATTTATATTGTCAGCTTCAGGGCTTATTTACACGAGCGAATATAAGTCAGCGTTTTCACGGCCGGGAGATATACGCTTTCATCTGAGCAGTCCCCCCCTTCCCTTCCCCTCACCGTCTCTCTGCCTCTCTCATCCCCTCCAGCTGTTTGCAATGGGAGTGGGCGGGTTGGGGGCAGACCTAAGCTCCGCTCTGCCCCGCCCACTCCCATTGCTCACCATGGACAAGGAGCATGGAGGGGTGGGAGCTTAGCTCCGCCCCCATCCTGCCCACTCCCATAGCAAACCACTTGAAGGGGAAAAGAGAGGCAGAGAGCCGGTGAGGGAGAGGTAAGGGGGAGGGGGGACTGCTCAGACGGAAGCGTATATTGGCCGGCCGTGAAAACGCCGGCCGATATACACTCGTGTAAATAAGGCATGATTCTGGGCCTATATTTATGAGCTTGATTCTGGTACTGACACTATTTGACATCAATGGACTTGCATAAATGCGCACGACATACTCAGAAAACCTGCATATTCGCACAAAATCAAGAAAAAATATACTGCGTGTATTTTTGGGTTTCCTTGCCAGTACTTAATATGAAAGACTTGGAGACCACTGTCAGGTCTCTGGCTTGCCACAGCAAGGCATTGGCCCTCTGCAATTAGATGGCAGAGGGCCAATGGTGTCAAGAGGGAACTCCCTCCTTTTGTTAACTCCGATCAATCAACATTGATCTCACAGCACATAAAGGGTTATGCACGAGGCCCCCTTAAGGCAGTAGTATGCTTTTTCTCATGATCTGAAGGTTGCAAGTTCAATCCCCACATAGTGCAGGTAGCTGGCTCAAGCTACTAACTCCCAGCTCAGCCTTCCATCCTTCCAAGGTTGGTAAAATGAATACCCAGCTTGCTGGGGTTAATAAATAAATTACCTGGAAGCGCTGCGGAATAAGTTGGTGCTATACAAATAACAAGTCTCTTTCCTCCTTTAACCGCCATGATTGGGGTTCTCTCTGATCCTTGTAATTGCGACAGAATTCCCGACAGTTACAGCTCCTGAGTCTGTGCCATCTGCACTCTGTACGGCCTCCTTCACATGGGCGACACGGCATCGCCATTAGTAAATCATGATTTTGTAGCGCTGCAAAAAGTTACATGCAGGGGATTTTCCAGGACCTGGAAGGTGGCAAATAAATACATTTTTTTTAAATAAAAATAAATAGTGTTTTTTTTTATACTGTATCTTCTCTTCGGTCCCCAGCACTGGTCTTCTTCATCTCTTTTCGCCGAGGATTCAAAAATCCCTGCCACCTGGAAGCGCTGGCTGTGATTGGCTGACAGCCAATCAGAGCCAGCTCTCGATGAATGGCTATGATTGGTTCATCAAACGCTGGCTGTGATTGGCTAAGTGTCAGCCAGTCAGAGGCAGCACTTCCAGGAGGCAGGGATTTTTCAATCCCCAGCTAGAAGAGATGAAGCAGAATAGTTCCAGGGTGAGGATGCGGCCGGGCTGACAGTGCTTCTAAGGTGATGTATACTTTAAAAAAAAACATTTCTGCAGCCAAGGCTTCGATTAGGGCTCTTACAGTAGGATTTCCAACTGTCAAAGTTGCATCACACCACACGAAAATCCCATTTTCATGCGATGCAACAAAGAGAAGGCCTCCATAGGGAAACATGGGCTACAAAACCCCACAAGTCGCAGGCATATCGTGAAGTTTATGTGTCGGTTTGTTGCATGCTGCAAAACATCGCATGTGTGAATTAACCCATAGAAAGAATGGGCTTCACATACATGGGATTTGTAGCATTGTAGCAAAGCAACAAAATCGTGTGATTCTGTCGCCCGTGTGAAGGAGGCCTAAGTGTACGTCATTTCATGGGATCCCTTCCCAATCATAATATGCATGTGTGTCGTTGGGCAGGAAGACATTTATGGGCATTTTTTCTTTAGGAGACTCATCTGATGATAAGACGCACCTAGGTTTTAGAGGAAGAAAATAGGAATAAAATCTTTTGAACTCACCCAGAGACTTAAAGGGGTTGTCCCGCGGCAGCAAGTGGGTCTATACACTTCTGTATGGCCATATTAATGCACTTTGTAATGTACATTGTGCATTAATTATGAGCCATACAGAAGTTATCAAAAGTTTTATACTTATCTGCTCCGTTGCTGGCGTCCTCGTCTCCATGGTGCCGACTAATTTTCGGCCTCCGATGGCCAAATTAGCCGCGCTTGCGCAGTCCGGGTCTTCTTCTTTTATGAATGGGATCGCTCGTGCAGGATGCCGGCTCCGTGTAGCTCCGCCCCGTCACGTGCCGATTCCAGCCAATCAGGAGGCTGGAATCGGCAATGGACCGCACAGAAGAGCTGCGGTCCACGGAGGGAGCAGACCCCGGCGGCCATCTTCAGCAGGTGAGTATGAAGACGCCGGACCGCCGGGATTCAGGTAAGCGCTGTGCTGTTTGTTTTTTTAACCCCTGCATCGGGGTTGTCTCGCGCCGAACGGGGGGGGGGGGGTTAAAAAAAAAACCAAACCGTTTCGGCGCGGGACAACCCCTTTAAGGTGACGACGATAGTACAGGCGACTATAACTCCTTTCTCTTCCACAGCAGGAGCAGTGGAGCTCTGTAACAGCAGCGCTCATGGTATGGCAGGAGGAAGCTGGTTGGTGGAGGGGGAGCAGCAGTTCCACCAGCACTCTCCACCAATCAGCAGTGGTGGTGAGCGCCATCAGGAGAGGAGAAAGAGAACTGCTCTCCTCCCCTGCTATGGAGCGGACCCAGACGGACGCGCGAACGTGCGATCCTGCAATGGTGCCGGCAAGCTTGAATTTCAGTAGGTTCATTTTATAAGACGCACCCCCCCCCCCCCCAACACCACCTTGAGAGGAAAGAAAGTGCGTGTAATAGAGCAAAACATACACATTTCCCTACACTGCGAATGATGAGCGGTCCAACCTTCTGTGTTATTAGTTACATTGTGTTTGTCTATGGTTGTGACTTGGATACAATCAGACCACATGTTATTAGTCATCTAGGAAGGTCCATGGGGTTCAATTACTTTTTTAACTAAAAACCATATAATTTCCTTGTGAACTATTGAGGGCGCGTTCTCCATCTAGCCCTTCTCTGCCCCTCTCATCACATAGTTCTCTTCTTCTAAACATGACGTCTTGGTTGATTTGCTCTTTTATGCTTCCCCTTGATGTTTGCGCTGATGACACTCGGCTTGTGATCTGTCATCTCTGCTGGATCGCGGTCTTCCTGGCCCTTCAGCTGTCTCTCCCATGTCCCCTCGTGGCATAAGACTGTGCACAGATACAACCGCACTTGTCATTTCTCCCTTGTAATGCTTTTGCTTCAGTTAGCATTCGTCATGTATAATATGCGGATCTCTCGGTGCGCCCGAGGCTGCAGCTCGGGGGTGACTTCTCCGATGTTCACTCTCATTCACTACCTTTGTTCACGCTCTAACAGTCGCCGGCTGTCATCATCTTGAAAACGACGCTCACATCTGTCCCTTTATCACGCAGGATACCAATGACACATATTTGTCGTAGATATATAGCTGTGATGCCGCAGCACCTTTGCTGTAATGTGTCACCGATCAGACTCTGGTGTGGAAAGAATACTTAAAGGAAATATCAATTTTTTTAACACCGTGTGTGCTGATTAAATTCTTAATTTATCCATATAGCTGTTGGGGCACCATTTCCCTGACGCAGAGCTCCAAAACCCTGAGATAGGCGTTGAGTTAAATTATAAAATTCAGACTGCAGCCAACACTAGGGGGAGCTCAGGAGTTTATTGAGGACAGGTCTATTATTGAGATGAAGGTATAAATGTAGTGAGCCAGAATGGGGGTGATAGTTAGGGCTGATGGTGTAAGCCCCATGGTGGCTGCTGTGGGGTAGGATACCATCAGTATGGGACATCACAGCACTTTTGTACTTTCCAAAGTCCACTGTTGGCAATGTTATTAGAAAATGGAGACCATCCAGTGTGTGTGGTGCCGCCACATTCGGGGAAACCTTGTAAATTGACAGAATGTGGACAAAGAAGTGTTTTATGAGCTATGAAGGCATCACACACATTATCTGCTCTCACTCATTAGATATCATGGGCCATTAGAACATCCATCTGCAGGAAATGGCATGCAAAAGGTTACCATGGATGAGCGTCTGCACACAAGCCCAACATCATAGCATCGAATGCACAGTGGCGCCTGCAATGGAGCTTGGATGGTCGGACTGTAAGTGAGTGGAAGCAAGTGTTGTGGACATATGAATCACAGGACACCATCTTCCGATCAGATAGCACCATTTGGGAGTAGCGCTTTCCTGGAGAGCGGTTTTTATGTGACTACATCATCCTAATAGTGAAGTTTGGAGGAGGTTCTGTTATGGCGGGGGGGGGGGGGGGAGTTCTGCTGAGAAGGACAAAGGTTATTGGTTATAGTTATGACCACCCTCAACACCAATGGGTACAGAGACTTTCTAGACAATGTGTCATTACCTACCCTGTGATAATACTCTGGTACAGCTCCATATCTCTACCAACATGAGTGAGTACCATGTCATACAGCACACAGTGTTGAGGTTTGGTTTGAGGAGCAGAACGTTTGCTAACTTTATTGGCCAGCCCAAAGTCCAGATCTCAATCCTATTGAGCATTATTGGGATAAACTGGAACATATTATCCGTGCACGCCCAACACGCCCATAATCCCCTGTATTACTATCTGAAGCTCTCCACGAGGAATGGAGGCAAATCCCTCTACACATTGTGGCAAGTTGGGGTTCACTAACCTATCGGATCGCCATCTTTCAGTCAGGATGGTTGGCACATGTGCATAAAAGGCTCAGGGGACTTGGAGTGTCTTTTAAGTTCAGGCACCTGCCAGTATTTATTTCATCCATTGCAGATGCAATACTTAGTACATACAGTCCTCAAGGTTCTCAACTCATAGGATCTCCATCACCCAGGGAGTCTAGAGGCGCCCTCCTCTGTCAAACTTCAGACGGACCTCGACTGGTCCTTGCCGGACCTCAGGCCCACAGATCCTGATGCGGTGTTTTTGCAACGCCTCTCACTCTGGCTCTCAGCCAACGTTCCTCTGACTGTGGCAGTAACTGACAATTTTATGTTGCTTCCTGCCACACCCACAGGTGTTACGTGTTGTATCTTCAGCCTGAATGCCCGTCTACCACCCTCTGCAGGCCATTATGTGTACTGCAATCCTACAACATGTATGGAAATTTGGTGGAAAGCAACCTCGGGGGGTTACTGAAGTCATTGAGGCAAAAGCGGCTCAAAACTAGATGGAAAAATAGGAATAAAATCCAATTTCATCACCTTCTATGTGCATCCTCGTACTTTTCTCAATATAGTGTAGTGTATAACCTTGATGAAAAAATTGTTAGAAGCCGTCTTTTACATAATGTTACATCCTCTGAAGTCCAGACCTTCTATCTCTTCTGTCTGGCAAGGTGCATTTATCTTATCACTCTACTTATCCTTAAAATTTAGTAGAGGTGGCACAAGTGCTCTCCAGACACATCTGTCTGATTGGAGCTGAGCCGCTCATTATCTCCTTATTAATGTAATAGATGAATGACGATGGTGAATCACTGATGTTTTACTGCACAGCAGGGGACGGAAATAATTAATTATTTGCACCAAAATATTGTATTTCAGATGAAAAATATTTATAAAATTAGAGTCATAACTTATGGAGGAGAAAAACAAGTGAAGACAATATTTTGAATGTACATTTTGCACTATATGTACTAGAAACTGTAGTCACTCAGAACTAAATAAGGTCACAATTCTCTTCTGGTAAAACGACCTTGAGGAATCCTTCTGCTAGATTGTCATTTCCTTCTTTTTAACCTGTTGTTGGGGAAGTTGTTATATAACTTTCTCCCCAACTGCTCCACTGGAGTGAGTCAGCTGAACTCGCTGCTCAGCTCACCCTCACTGGATATCCTTCCATTTACTGTAGTATCTCTGGCTTCTGTAATGTCATTGCTGGTGATAGCGGTAACAATATGCGTTTATATCCAGTATTTCTACTTTAGCTGTAGTTCTCTTAGTCTTTATTTAATAAGGTGCTTTCTTCTAGAAACAGCTCCCACCTGTTCATGGGATGTCTGACCACATAGTTTTCTCTTAAGGATTTTCTCTTATTCTAGTAATGCGGTCCTTTTTATTTCATTTTCTCCTCCCCACTTACAAAAAAAACCAAAAACATAATTAGTTCATTTATCCATCAACATAGCTGTCTGAGGGCTGGTTGTTTTTTGCAGGACAAGTATTTTTCACTGGTACTATTTAGTGGACCATATAATGTACTGAAAAACTTCTAAGTGGAGTGAAATTTAAAAAAGCTAAAGTCTACCATCGTGGATGCTGATTGGAGCTGTTGTGGGTGGGTTGTGGCTATAAGAAACAGCCGGCATCCGTATTGTATAGAGCAGGATCGATCCCCGATACCCCTTCATACAAACTCTGTACCTCCATGACATAACTATGCATCCTGGAGCGTTAACGGGTTAGGGTATATTTAGTAAGAGATTATACACAGATTGCGGGTTATTTTATTGTACTCTCTTTTTTTTCTTTATTAAACATATCTTAGTGATGGAGGACAAAGACTTGTGGAGTGGCAAACTGGGCAAATGTAGATGGACATGCCTTTATGCTAATAGACAGCACCCAAGAGTGTGGCTTCCCACTCAGATTGTGAGTGGTGTCCTTGTTGAGTGAGGAGTAAAGCACAGAAGAGCTAGCTGGTAGTGTTGCTCGGTTGGTTGATAAAATTGTCCCAATTTTTTCCAAATCAATTTTTGATGAAAATTGAGTGACAATTGAACTTTCTATAATACCTCCTACAGCGGTCAGCATGCAACCAATCAGCAATCAGCATTTGATGATTTCACCAAATGTGTCCTCCATCTTGAATATCGGCAGCAGTTTCATTGGACACATACATCACATGACCTAGACATATATAACATATGAACAACATAACCAGAGGCCATTTGACAGTTGCACACAGGGCAAATAGCTGCATCATGTTTATATGCATACATAACACATGGTTTATTGCTAGGGCCAGATATTCGACGGAGGATGTATTGCTGCTTGTGTGAAAGCCTGTATCCCGGGGTTATATTGGAGGGGCAGATAAAGAAACTTCATCACATTTATATGCCTGTATGAAACGTGGTCCTAATATTGGGGTGGGGATACTTCTGCTGCTGTCAGGGTATTTAACCCCTTAAGGACACGGCCTATTTCAGGCTTAGGGACGCAACGATTTTTGGCGGATATTCATCTCCATTTTTCAAAAGCCATAACTTTTTTATTTTTCTGTCGATGCGGCCGTATAAGGGCTTGTTTTTGCGTGGCGGACTGCAGTTTTATGTAGTTTTTTGAGTACATAGACTATATTGTAAAACTTTTATTTTTTTTATGATAACAGGGAGAGAAAACGCATCAATTCTGCCATAGATTTTTTTTTAAAGCGTTAATCATGCAGCATAAATGACACAAAACATTATTTCTGCAGGTCGGTACGGTTACAACGATACTAAAATTCTTATATATTTTTTTACGTTTTTCCACTTTTCTGCAATAAATTTATTTGCATTTTTTCTGAAGCAAAATGATAAAAATTTGCATTTTGCCTCAGTTTTTTCGTGTTTTTTTTTTACTCTCTTTGCTGTGCATGATAAAAGGAATGTTCAACTTATTGTATGCATTATTACGGACACAACGATACTAAATAAGTGGTTTTTTTATGCTAAAAATATGAGAAAACGCACATAAAAGGTTTTCTTTTTGGATTTTATTTTTTGTACATTATTTTTATCTTTTTTTTTTTTACACTATTTGTGTCCTTCTGGGGAATTTACACCATAGCACTGATGATCGCTATGATAAGGCCTTTTCTCCTTATCGCTTATTACAGCGATCATAGGCAGTGGTAATACAGGACGCCTGTAAGTGGCGTCCTGTTACCATGGCAACCAGCCAGGCTCTCTGCGATAACATCTCGAGAGCGCGATGACGTCACAGAGGGAGCGCACTCTCTCTGTGAACCTTCCCATGCCGCAGTCTACATATCGGTGACAGACGGCTCCGGCTGCTGGATAGCACGACAGCTCTTCTGATCTCGTGCTGCCCACATGACGTAAGGGTACTTCCAGTTGCTGGAAGTACCGCGCTGCCAGGACGTACCCTTACGTCCTGGAGCGGGAAGGGGTTAATAGCAAAGCAGACAGACAAACTATGCTTTGTCACCCACCTTTCCCAGCTAGCAGTGGGGTGAGGGGAATTCAATTACACTGCAACAAACAGGGCCAGGTCTCAAAGATACAAGCTATACTCTGTGGCCTTCTGTACTCGCATTACGTGCCTCCCAGGGAATGGGGCTTATTTTCTTGGTGGCGCTTTTTTGTTAATATAAAACGAAAAGAAAATTAAACAGGGAAACAGCAAATACACACCGTGCGTGTCAGCGGCCTCAGATGTCATTCAAATTCGCCAGTCTCGCCACTACAAATTATTTACAGACCTTACGCAGCTAGCAGTGGTTTTCTGTAAACTACAAAGTTATCTGATAAGTTACATAAAACAACACTAAAAAATGAATTAAAAAATAAATAAAAAGGAAACATGAAGAAAGCAAGGGGTAGGGGACGTGTCAGTGGGGGCGGAGGTTGTAGAAGACGGGCCAAATTGGCACTTCAAGTGGCTCCCACTTAAGCAGCAGCTTCATTTTATGCAAGAGGCGAGGCAACCCGCTGCCATTCCCTAGAAGTGGTTCTCTCTGTTCATTACATCTAAAGAACACAGAACAGGTCGTAGAGTAAATGAGACAGCATGTCTCAACTACCACCACCTCTTCATCCTCACAGCCCCAGGCACACAGCAGTCAATGCTGGGGGAGGGGTTAATTAATATCACTGCTGCTGGGGGGGGGGGGGGGTTAATTAATATCGCTGCAGGGGGGAGGGGTTAATTATCACTGCTGCTGGGGGGAGGGGTTAATTAATATCACTGCTGCTGGGGGGGGTTAATTAATATTACTGCTGCTGGGGGGGGGTTAATATTACTGCTGCAGGGGGGGGTTAATATTGCTGCTGGGGGGGGGTTAATATTGCTGCTGCTGGGGGGAGAGTTAATATTACTGCTGCTGGGGGGGTGTTTAATTAATATCGCTGCTGGGGGGAGGGGTTAATTAATATCACTGCTGCTGGGTGGGTTTCATTAATATCACTGCTGCTGGGGGGGGGGGTTAATATTGCTGCTGCTGGGGGGGGGGGGTTAATATTGCTGCTGCTGGGGGGGTTAATATTACTGCTGCTGGGGTGTGTGTTAATATTACTGCTGCTGGGGGGGGGGTTAATATTACTGCTGGGGATGATGTTGTTGGGGGGGTATTACTAGTGAGGGGGTATATATTACTGTGGGGGTTACTATTACTACTGGTGCCACTGTGGGGTACACTATTACTACTGGAGCCACTGTGGGGTACACTGTTACTACTGGAGCCACTGTGGGGCATGCTATTACTAATGGGGCCACTGTGGGGCTCGCTATTACTAATGGGGCCACTGAGGGGGTCAATATTGTTACTGGGGCCAGTATGAGAGTCACTATGACTACTGCGATCACTATAGGGGACACTATTAGGGCTCATTCACATGGGTGTAATCGTATTTTGGTCGAAAATCACTTATGCCTGCATATTTGGGCACACAAAAAACACAGATGGGCCCACTGAGATGGTGCGCAAATATGCAGTGAATACATCGGTTTCCTGCACATTCACCACATATTTGCGCGGCCCATTCACTTCAATGGCCTATTGGGGTGCCTAGTACATAGGTCATGCTGTGTGAAAATATACATCATGTTCATGAACTCACTGAAATCAATGGCTTCTATTCACTGCATATTATGTACGCAAATACGCTTGTGTGAACGAGCCCTTACTAGACTGTCTTACAATCGGCCCTTTGAAGGTCACCATAAGCCTAATGTGGCCCTCGGTAAAAATGAGTTTGACACCCCTGATCTATACACTATGTATTTTTTCGTTACATTATATTTTCTTTCCTCCTTGGATACTATTATATATACTTTTGGCACAATTGTTTTCTACGAGACCCTATGTGAGCCTCCTTTTGTTTTCAGTGACACCCATGCGCTATGATTGACCCCTACACCACTGTATATTATTTTGACGAATTCTTGGGAAGAGCACAGTGTTCCCCAGATGTGTGGCTGTATTCACATGCAGTTTGAGTGGTTTTGGCCGCATTGGGGACCTTCTAGAGGGCAAATTAGTGAACCAACTTTTCAATCCCAGTGACCCTAATGGGAGACGGAATGGACCGCCCCAATTCATGATGCTTTTTGTGTAACGGCCTGATATCAAGAAAAACTCATTTTTCCACTAATTGCTCATCACTACTAGCAAGTTGTGAGTTCCTATGTGTGACCAGAATAATTAGAGAGAAATGTCAAATGTTACAATCCTCATAACTGTGAAGTGTCAGAATTGGCAGTAGGAGATGTGCAGAGCAAACCATTGAAGCTGGTTGCCACATGTTGTTATGGGCTGTGAGATGTATGCTGTAAGCTATCCGGCACAGCTGTTACCTGCCATTACTACTGTTGCTGAATTCTGAAATAAAGTTAAAGCATTAATATGGGTTCTGAAAATCTTTCTTTCCATTGCATGACTTGTTCCAAGCCACCCAACTTATCATAGCTTCTTTGATCAGTATGACCCTCACAAATACAGTAGAGAAGTTGGAGTGTAATGAAACCAACTGCCCAGTCCCCACAAACCCATCTGTGGTCTTCTTATAACTTATCGTCATTGAAGTGAATGGTGCTGAGCTGAAATACCACACATAACCTGCACACAAGTGTAGTGCTGTTTTTGGAAGAAAGCCAGTATATTCCTCTGATTCCGGATAACTTTCTTAATTCTAATACAGCTTAGTCTTCTTGCATACATAGGGCTAGTGTTCTTCAGGCATAGTACGGGGTTGCAGAATAATGTGTTAAATAACGGCATCATTTCTCTTTAACAAGGATCTCACATCAAAGAGAAAAATGCTCTTCAAACCTTTTGAGATTCAGATCCACTTACTGCTGTCGACGTTGAGTTATTAGATAACCCTCTCCATTAGTTGAGATGCGGATTGTCTTGTGTTTGCATTAAGTGAAGTAATCCCTCTCCAATAGTTGTTTGCAAAATTGATATATGTTAAGTTATCGTTCTGCATCTACGAAAAGAAGAGCTGGATGACTGCTCTATGAAGAATAGTGGGATGGTGACATCTACAAGAAGAAATAGAACAGGATGATGACCTGTAGGAAGAAAATAAAAAATAAAATAAATCTTGTTATTTGTATAGCACCAACTTATTCCATAGTTCTTTCAAGTAATTTATTTACTTATTACTTATTTTCCAGGTGCACAAATCACAGATGTGTCTGATAGGCTTTCAAGACTCTTCAGTCCTACAGAACACCACCCATTCCTACTAATACATGTAGGGACAAATGACACTGCAAAAAAGGACCTTGCAACTATCTGCAGAGACTTTGAAGACCTCGGAAAGAAGGTGAAGGAACTAGGAGCACAGGTGGTCTTTTTATCCATCCTCCCAGTGGATAGCCATGGAATAAGAAGATGGAACAGGATTATAGAGGTGAACAACTGGCTATGTCGATGGTGCCGTCAGCAAAGATTTGGATTCCTAGACCATGGAGTGAATTACCTATATGATGGACTGCTTGCCAGAGATGGGTTGTACCTTACAAAAACAGGTGAGCACGTTTTTGGTGAGCACTCATTAGGAGAGCTTTAAACTAGAACAATATGGAAAGGGAAGTGAAAAGCCAGGTAAAAACATACAGCTAATCAATACATTTGAGACCCTAGCTATTAGAAGTGGAAAGAAAGAACACAGACAAAAAATTCAGAAGGCAAGTAGAGGAGCAAGAGACACCAATCACAAACTAACATGTTTCTACACAAATGCACAGAGCATGGGAAACAAACAACAAGAATTGGAGCTCCTAACACAGGAAGATAAAAATGATGTCATAGGCATCACGGAAACTTGGTGGGATGATACACATGATTGGAACACAAGCCTTGAAGGATACAACTTATTTATGAGAAACAGACCAAAAAAAAGGGGAGGAGGTGTTGTGTTGTATGTTAGGAAAACATTAATCTCCACAGAGATTCAAGCTTCAGAGCTGGGAGTTCTGTAGAAACTGTTTGCGTAAGAATACAAGGAGAAAACAACAGAAAGGACACCACTGTAGGCATTTACTATAGGCCGCCTGGACAAGCAGAAGATATGGATGAACTCTTTCTACATCAGATGGCCAGGCTCTTCAAAAAGCATGACATAGTGATTATGGGAGATCTTACCCATCCAGACATTTGTTGGGAATCTCTCTCAGGTAAAAGTAATAGATCCAACAAATTCTTATCCGCTCTTGGTGACAACTTTATCTTCCAGAAGGCAGAAGAGAAAACAAGGGGATCTGCTATCTTGGATCTAATTCTTACCAACAGGGAGAGAAGGGTTGATGGAGTAACGATGGCTGGCTCCTTAAGAGGCAGTGATCATGATATCCTTCAATTTTGGATAAAAAGGGGAGGAAGACCTGAGAAAAATTAAACCTCAAGGTTGGATTTCAGAAAGACAGATTTCAATGAACTCAGAAAGAGGAAGAATCCAATGGCTGGATGTTCTTAAGGACAGAAATGACCAAGAAGGTTGGGAAATATTGTGAAATTGAGTCCTCTGGCTATGCATATGGAATTCGATATAATCCACATTGCCATCTATGTCCTTTATTAATATTCAAGTGAAGAACTCAAATTACTTATACTCGACCGGATTACTGAAGAATTCAACTCATACTTCTTTGGTCTACCATTATTATATCAGCTTGTGCCGTTATGTTCTATATCCCGAGTTGACCTCCTGTCGGCTGCCGGGCTAGAAGAGATGTAACAGCGTCACCATGGCGACGCCGCCGGGGCGTCGCTGGGTTTAGCCTATGCGCTCATGCGTTGAAATGTCATTATGCTATCGGTCACCATGGTGATGACGCCGAGGCGTCGCTGTCTTTTCGCCGATGCGTTCCAGCGTTGCAACGTCATTACGTCCTCGACGTTGTACTCCCGATACATCTAAGCGTACCCCTTATGACGCAGCGTGGTCACACCGATGAATACATCACGCCGCTACGTTCTGATGACCTGTCACCCGGAAGCAGTTGTGCTTCCACAAGGGATAGTTCGCCTTGTCTACACAGTGGCACGTTCCCTGATGGGACTACGTCATCACGTTGTACACGCACGCAGCGTGGCCGGCGCCCCCGCCTCACCCAATCAAATCA
This sequence comes from Eleutherodactylus coqui, assembly GCF_035609145.1. Lineage (NCBI taxonomy): Eukaryota > Metazoa > Chordata > Amphibia > Anura > Eleutherodactylidae > Eleutherodactylus > Eleutherodactylus coqui. The sequence goes on from NC_089845.1 coordinate 166,904,259, forward strand.
CGCCTATAGGAACAACGCCCAGAATAGGAGGACTCCACACGGAGTTGTATCTAACATACACCGTTACTATGATTTGATCTCATGATCGGTCACCTGTAAGAAGAATCTAAGAGTGGGCAGAATAAGCCCTCAACCATCACAATACAGTTGTACTAACCAGCTATTAACTATACCTTGTAAATAAAGTTCGTCCCTTTGTAAGATAAAACTGTTCCGCCCCTGAAACAACTTCATTTGTCAGAAAATCTGGATACACTCCCCTTGGGAGGAGAAAGCTTGCTTTATAAGGGAAGACAATCCCACAGCACTCAGATTGCCCTGACCTACCATCCAGGCCAGAGGCGCTACCGCTCTTATCCTAGACTAGAAACATCTCTATCAGCAATAGGCAGTGCTACTAAAAGAAATGAGAACAGTCAGGCTGCTCTAACCATATTTGGGGAAAATCTTTATCCGATACTCCCCACTTATATTCTTTATGGTTGCGGCTGACTACAGATTGCCTAAAATACTGAGATCTATATTTTGTAGAGACGCTGCCTGTTCACTGCAGGCTGCTTTCTCTATATAAAAAATAAAATAAAATACATAGATCTCAGTTCTGCATTATATAGAGTGATAGCCTACATCTAAGGCTGCCCTCCGCTAATTATGCAGACCTGACTGTATGAGATCTATACTATATAGAGCAGCTGATTGACCACCACAATACTGCTCTCAAGTAAAAAAGATAGATCTCATACTAATCACGATAATAGAGTTTCGCATCATATGGACTGACTGTCTATACTTAGGGCTGTCCTCCTATAATTATGCAGACCTGACTGTATGAGATCTATATTATCTAGAGCAGCAAAGTGCTCATCACAAGACTGCTCCTTTTGAAAAAGAGATAGGATCTCCGACTGATCATAATTATATAGAGACCACCACTATGTTATAGGTGTTCCCTTATATGAGCTCATAAACTCTATATCTAGAAATTACTACTTGCACTGCACACTCTATCTCTGAAAGAGCTATCATTATTCTCTCCAAATAGAGCTAATAAAACTCTGGAACAGGCATCTGAACGAAACCAGAGCCACAATAATCTACATTAAATAAAATCTCCTGATGACCCGCTAAAATAAGCGGCGAAACGCGGCGAGATTTAAAGAGATTGAAATAAACACGAAAATTATAAAAACTGCAGATTATGATGTCATATATGAAACTATAAGGATGGGTGAGGGGCCTTTATGAACTTGCTCTCCATCTGAAACAATAGCTATATGCCTGTTTTACCAAGTTCAAAGGCACACACCCCCGGTATCCGCAAACCTTCCATCCTCTGATACTGGAAAAGATACAAGACTATCTGTTGTGATACCTGTATTTAATATAAGTCTTGATCAAACCTTTATCATAGGAATAAAAATCTGGGAAGAAATGCGCAGCTAGAAATAAATTTGCTCTCACCTCAATCCGAGTTTTATGAAGTAACGACAGCTACCGCACTATCGTAGAAATACATGGCCCTTTTTAGACACTAGAAGGGTATGAAAAATTAAGCGAGTGGCTACAGTTGTTTACCTCTTGATTAAGGTCAACATATTGACAATCTAGAGGGTTATCTGTAGTGCCCTGTTTTTTGTTTTATGTTTTTAAATAAAAGTTATTCAATAAAAAGAAGTTATTTTAAATTATGTCTAAACTGTGAAGTACTTGGATGAAAATGGAGTAATTAATCAGAGCCAGCATGGGTGTGTAACAAACAAGTCGTGTCAGACGAATCTAACTTCCTTCTATGATAATATCACCGACTGGGTTGATCAGAGAATTGCGGTGGATATAGTTTATCTTGACCTTAGTAAAGCACTTGACAAAGTATCTCATACCATACTTGAAAAAATGACCAAATATGGGATTGACAAAGTAACTGTTAGGTGGATTCAGAACTGGCTGAGTGATCGTACTCAAAGAGTGGTCATAAATGGCTGCACATCCAAGTGGAAGAATGTATCAAGTGGGGACCACAAAGCGGAGGAAGGAATTGATGAGAAACTGATCAAATTTGCTGATGACACAAATCTAGGAGGGATAGCTAATAAGAAGAGAGAGTTGATTACTTTACATAGTTTTGTATCATCTGCAAATATTGATATTTTACTGCACAATCCTTCTACCAGGTCATTAATACATATATTAAAAAGAATAGAGCCCAATACTGCCCCCTGTGGTGCCCCACTAGTAACCACTCTAATACTGACCCCTGTGATACCCTACTAGTAACCACTCTAATACTGCCCCTGTGGTGCCCCACTAGTAACCACTCTAATACTGCCCCTGTGGTGCCCCACTAGTAACCACTCTAATACTGCCTCTTGTGGTACCCCTATAGGGGTAACGGTGACCCAATCAGAGTATGTACCATTTATAACCCCCCCTCTGCTTTCTATCACTGACCAGTTACTTCCCCACTTACACACATTCTCACCCAGACCAAGCATTCTTATCTTATGTGCCAACCTTTTATGCGGCACAGGATCAAACACTTTAGAAAAGTCCAGATACACAAGATCCAGTGACTCCCTGGTCCAGTCTACAACTTACACTGATCTCTCATAAACCCATGCTGCTATGGAGTTATGCAGCTAATTTCCTTGAGGTCCTCCAGGATAGCGTCTCTTAGAAAACCTTCAAACATTTTACCCACAATAGAAGTAAAATGTACCGGCCTGTAGCTTCCAGGGTCACCTTTTTGACCCCTTCTTAAAAATTGGCACCACTTTGGCTATCCACCAATCCAATGTAATAGACCCCGTCACTATAGAGTCCTTGAAAACTTTGTCTGTTCACTGGAGCAGTTGCTCCACGAAGGTCCCCTCATCACTGAACACTGTGACAGCACTGTCACAACATTCAGTGATGATAGGACTCCTCACAGGAATGGAAGAATTTCCTGTCACAGCTGTGGCAGAGGACCGCAATGCTATCCCATTGCTTTCAATGGGGCCGGCGCTGCTGTTGCCCCATTGAAAGCAATGGGGTGAAGGCAACCCCTACAGGGGTTTTCGGGGAAGGGGTTGAAATTCCCTTAAAATAAGCCCTAGCTGCTGGCAAAAAAAAGTTAAAAATTATACATCACCTAGCAGCGCTGTCGGGGATCCGGCGCATCTCCTCCCCAGCTCCCTATTGAATGGCTGTAATTGGTCCCTGCACGCAGCCAGTCAGAGGCAGCACTTCCAAGAGTCAGGGATTTTTAAATCCCCGGACAGAAGAAATGATTCAGAAGAGTGCTCAGAAAATATGGAGCCTCAACAGCACTGTTAGGTGTTGTATAATTTTTTTTTTGCCAGCAGCTAGGGCTTATTTTCAGGGAAGAGCTTATATTTCAGGCCCTTCCACGAAAATCCCTATGGGAGTTGCCTTCATCCTATTGCATTCAATGGGGCAGCAGCACCGCGGGGCCCATTAAAAGCAATAGGATAGTTTTGGGATCCTCTGCCACAGCTGTGACAGCTGTGGCAGGGATTATATTGTCCTTGCTGCAGTCTCCTCATCACTAAACTCTATGACAGTGCTGTCACAGTGTTCAATGATAAGAGGACTCCCCACAGGGATTAACGGAACCCTCGGGGAGTCTCCTCATTCCTGTGGGGACTAAGGGGTGAACAATGGGACACTTAAAAGGTGCTTCTGGCCAGAAGCACCTTTTACATGCCATGCTGTAAGCGATATTGGTGCATTATGTCTCCACTGGATGTATGGGTGGAGACATGGGTTGGGAGCCCTGAGTTATAGGGTACACCTAGATAATGGGCACAGCTGCAGATAGGCTGCCACACACATACAACTCCCCACATGTACAGCCCACCCCCCTGCCAAGCTCACACACCTCCCCACATGTACGGCCCATCCCCCTGCCAAGCTCACACATCTCCCGAACTGACTCCCATCTCTGCTCCTGTCTCACACCTCTCCCCGCTGGACTGGCATGTCCACTCTGTTCTCCCTGGCGCTGTGCTCACACAGCTCCCCGACGGACTACCCTGTCAGCTCCCAGCTCCTGTCACCCCGTGACTGCAGCAGACAGCCCCGTTGTCACTTCCCATGCCGGGCTCCACTCCTGTACACCACTGGCACTGGCGCCACCACCACCAGTAACCCCGCTCTCACTGTCCATGGTGCTGCTGGGGATTAATAGCTCCTTTTCGGCGGCTTACCTACAACACACCGTCCTGTGCTGTGCTGGCCATCTGTCCCAAGGACTGACAGCTGCTGTTCTGCTGGAGCAACGGCTTGCCTACAACCTGCAGCAAAGAACAATTGGGACCTGACATGCTGTTTGCAGAGGGGAAGATGGCTGTAACAGCTAACACAGCCAGGACCTGAGATACTGTGTGCGAGGAGCAGCCAATCCACAGCTGGGGGCATTACCTGCCCGTTCCCTGTCACTGAGCCAGGGCAACCCATGTCTAAACCCCTAGTTCCAATGGAGACATAATGCACCAGTACCGCTGTAAGCAGCAGGGAAGCTATTCATAGGAGTCAATGGAAACTCTGGCAAAACGCCCACCTGTATCCTATCTTCTTTAGGTGCATGCTGTTTTGCACTTCTAATTCCACACATATGAATGCTCCAATAAGAACCCATTGGTTCTTTTAGAAGCGTGCATTATGCGCACACAAATCACGCGCTCATGTGAACGAGGCCTTAAAGAAGAGTTTAGAGTTAGTTTTACTCTCTTTGGCAATAAGTCTCTCTGTCTCCACCTTTGCTGTCTTTATCTGATTTTTACATAATTTATTTTTTTCCCGATATGTTTTTAGTGCTTCTTCTTGGCTGCCTTCTTGTTTTAGTAGTTAAAATGCTTTTTTTCCCTGTTTATTGCCCCCCTCTACATCTTTATTAAGCCAGTAATTAGGATGTTTTTAACCATTTCCCATTTGTTGTCTGCATTCTTATTCCTGAGAATATTGTCCCAATCAATAAGGTTAAGGGCTTCTCTGAGCCGATGGAACTTGGCCTTCCTAAAGTTTAGTATTTTCGTAGCTCCCCTATAAAACTCTCTCTTGATGGACAAGTGTAAATATATTGTATTATGGCCACTATTTCCCAGGTGGCCCCCAACCTGCACCCCTGTTATTCTGTCAGGTCTGTTGGTTAAGACTGATTTCAAAATGGCCGTCTCTCTAGTCGGGTCTTGCACAAGTTGGGTAAAGTAATTATTTTTTGTAATTGACAGGAAGTTGTTACCTTTATGAGATCCGCAGGTTTCGGCTCCCCAGTTTATATCCCGATAGTTAAAGTCCCCCATAATAATTACCCCATTGTGATTTGCTGCTTCATCTAGTGGCTTCAATAATAGATTTTCAGCAGCTCCTGTTATATTTGATGGCCTGTGAGGATTTGATTATTGTTATTTTTCCCTCCATGTATTTCCACCCATAGAGACTCCACATGTTCATCTCCTGCCCATATATCTTCCCGTAATGCGGGCTTTAAACAGGATTTCACATAGAGACAAGCCCCTGTTTTGCCACCTTGAAAACAACAAGTTCAGATACGGCTTTAAAGAAGGACAAGTGGGTCGATACAACAAAATGTATGAATGCAAATGAAGAAATGATACAAATAAAACAAAGTTACATAAAAATAGGTGATATTGCATAAACATTTTGCAAACAATTCTTAAACAACGGTTACATCAATACTCACATCACCAAGAGCCTTAGGTATACTTCATCTGCTTTGTGCATCAACCGGAGAAGCAGCGGTGAAAAGTCAGAGAGCAGGGGGCCTCGGGAACAACACTGTGAAAGGGCGTTCCCCATCACAGGTCCAGAATGCTTCTAATTCTCCAATATCCTCTCCTGTCCTTTATACTTAGTATGATTTATTGCTTCGATATTTGCATTACAAATATCAATGCATACAGTTGTTTCTCAGAAGAGGTTACAATCAAAAGGCCCATTTACACACACAGATAATGTTTCAAAAGATTGAAAGATCAGTGATTGTTTTCCATAAATTACTAATAGGCACTAATTGCTATTAGTACTTTATCAGCTTCCTTTTCATGCAAATGAGCTTCTGGTAGCTGTTGCAGAACTCAGCAGGAGGCCTGAGCTCTGTAATTAGCTCCATTGTTCAGCCAGGGGCTCCCTGTGGAGAATTCAGCACCATGGACAGAAGACACAGCATGTGGTCCTGCTTATCAGCTGTTCTGCTGCCAGGGCTGACAACTGAGACAAAGCAATCAGCTGTAATCAGCTCTTCCCAAGCAGAACACAGCCTGTGGTCCATCTTATTAGCTGGTCTGTCAAATTATGGTTTTCAAGCAGAACTGAAAACCATCGGTCGGCAGAAAACTGAAAGATGGGCACATTTACACCCAACAATTATCGCTCAAAAGATGGCTTTTGAGCACATTTTGAGTGATAATGGTTGTGTCTAATTGGGCCTTAAAGTGACCATTAACCAGATCAGACAAACAAACAGATTCTTAAAACAATGACAACACTAAGCTTCAAATATACATAGAACCCCAGTTCAGTCTTAAGACAATGATAATAGATTTGCATGATTAATTAGACAATAGAATCACAAGACTCTATAGACAATAGTGATACTATGTCCTGATATTGACATGGTTCCAGCAAGTCTATAAGACTCAGTTATACAATCCTTATAATTTTATACATTGAACATTCATGGCTGTATGGATACAAGATGGACAAACAGCCAATTATATTTGCACCATACCCCCTCCCCCTGTCTGTTTTTATGATCCCTTCTGAACAGACTGTAACCCTGTAAGTTCACCGTCCGGTCACAGCTTCCATCCAACCAGGTCTCCGTTATTCCCACCATACAGTTTAGAAGGTTTTGGTTCCTTTTATGTTATGAGTATTCCTACTAACTGTTCTGCCAGTTCTAACTGTACTAACCCCTCCCACCGCTCCGCCCCCATTCCCATTACTTAGTCCGAGGTCACTATCTACACTGTCTTCTCTCTTTTTACCCTCCTTCCCAGCCCCTAGTTTAAACACTCCTCCAACTTTCTATCCATCTTCTCCCCAAGCACAGCTGCACCCTCCCCATTGAGATGCCACCGGTCCCTACGGTAGAGCCTGTAGCTGACAGCGAAGTCAGCCCAGTTGTCCAGGACCCCGAAGCCCTCCTCCTTGTTTACCTCTCTAATCTCCGCTGCCTTTCTGGTGTAGCATGTTGTACAGATATATTTCAGAAAATATTGCTTTGATGGTCCTCGCCCTGAGCTTATATCCTGGTTCCCTGAAATTGTTTTTAAGGACCTTCCACCTACCTCTAATTTGGTCATTGGTTCCAATGTGCACCATGACCGATGGATCCTCACCAGCCACTCCAAGTAATCTATCAACCTGATCCATGATGTGTCGATGCGCCAGGAAGACAACATACCTTTCGTCGATCCTGGTCTTTGTGGCAGATTGCCCTGTCTGTCCACTTAATAACGGAGTCCCCCACCACCAGGACCTGTCTAGGCTGCACTCCTAGTCCTATTCCTACTGCAGCAGTCATCTCTCTGGCGGTCAGAGGGCATGTCGTGCTGTAGCGGTGCTCATCCTGTAATGGCATCCCCCTCATCTGCCAACCTTGCAAACATGTTGGGGTGTGCCAGATCAGGACAAGCCTCCCTGGATCTCTGCCCTCCATTCCTCCTCCTGTCACCCAGCTAGTTGTCTGCTCTCCCAAACTACCTTCCACCCCCACATCTATCCCAGCGAGTGCTCAGTGGGAAGCAAACTCCTTTCCATGGTGCCAATGGATCAAGCTGCTCATTTAGATCGAGGATCTGGGCTTCCAAATGTACAACACGCTCACATCTGGTACAGCAGTATGCACCCGGCTGGTCAAGGACCGCATACATGGCACAAGATGTACACCGGACGGCATAGTCAGTCATGGAGCACATTCTAAATGGGGATCATACGGATAGATTAGATGAAAGTAGTAAATGCAAAAATTCAAATTTATAAACAGTAATTAAATGGAAGTGACTTTTCCAAAGCCCCTGATCCCGAGTCACACTTCGCCCACAGTGCAGTGATGCCAGCCGCACGCTCACTCAGGGATGGGTTACTAAACTCACTTAGCTTCAGCTCTTCTGTTGCTCCTCTGGTTGGAATACATAACCTAACTACAAACTCATCTTAACTACATCTCACAACCTTGGCTCCACTTCTCCAGCTTTGCTTTGAATACGAACACAACAACATCTTCCCCTTCTCCAGTATTTCCTCCACCTGAAAGTGCGAAAACCAACAGCAAAGAACGGCATCTAAACCTTTGTATAACCTTCAGGGAGGAAGCTGCAGCCTTCTGAGATGCGAGCAATTACATGCGCGCCCTTCTGATGAAATCTCCATCTGCTAAGAGCAGTAATTGACCTGAATATAGCGGGAGAATCTGATTGAACTTTCCTGTGATTTCTGGCTGAAAGCTTTCAACTCCAATCTGATAATCAGATCTCCGCGGCATAAAAAGGGGAAAAAAGGTTTCTATTTTCTTAAGTTTCTTTTTTTCAAAAAGTTTTGCCATCTTGTAATAAAAACTCTCCCTACGATAAGTTCCACTGTCTTCTTCTTGCCATTACACCGGAAATCCAAAGGTCTATATACTTAGGCCAGTGTCACACGAGAAAATGGCGGCAAAATCGTATCTGTTCCCACAATTTTTGGGCGTCAGCAATGCTTTTTCTAGAATAATCCCGCATCGTATTGCTGCCGCCCGCGATAGAATTGCATGCTAAAAACGCTCCATTTTTTTTATGCAAAAGTCAATAGGACTTTCTAATGTTAAAATCGCAACGTAAGTTTGTTGTGTTGCAATAAAGAGGAGGCTCCATAGGAAACATGGGAGCTAAAAAAAAAATTGGCACATCGCAGAATGATAGAGCGCGCCGCGATTTTTTGTTCTCTCAACATTGCATCAGTGAAAACATCGCAGATGGGACGGAGGCCGTTGTAAATCATTGGCTTTGTAATCTGCTTTTTTACAGACTATCGCATCAGGCGAAAATTGCACGATTTTTTTTTCACTAGGTTAGACTGCACCTTGCGCAGAATGTTTTTTGGTGCCCCCTATCATTATTAAAGATAACAGTCTCCCTATATTTTGCAGGGCAAAAAGCATTAAAATAGTAGCATATCCACACCAGAACAGCTCAGTGAATAATTAATGTACCAGAACCAAGCTCATAACATAAATGCAGCCCCACAACTAAGCTCAGTACATAAATACAGCACCAGAACCAAGCTAAGTTTTTATACAGCACCAGAATCAAGCTCAGTATATATGCAGGATCAGAGCCAAGCTCTGTATATATACAGCACCAGGACCAAGCTCAGTATATATACAGCACCAGGACCAAGCTCAGTATATATACAGCACCAGAACCAAGCTCAGTATATATGCAGGATCAGAACCAAGCTCAGTATATATGCAGGATCAGAACCAAGCTCAGTATATATACAGCACCAGAACCAAACTCAGTATATATACAGCACCAGAATAAGCTCAGTAGATATACAGCACCAGAACCAAGCTTAGTATATATGCAGGACCAGAACCAAGCTCAGTATATATGCAGGACCAGAACCAAGCTCAGTATATATACAGCACCAGAACCAAGCTCAGTATATATGCAGGACCAGAACCAAGCTTAGTATATATGCAGGACCAGAACCAAGCTCAGTATATATGCAGGACCAGAACCAAGCTCAGTATATATACAGCACCAGAACCAAGCTCAGTATATATACAGGACCAGAACCAAGCTCAGTATATATACTAGACCAGAACTGAGCTTAGTATATAAATGCAGAACCAAAACAAACTCCTAACATACATACAGAACTGAGCTCAGTACGTAAACATACCGCTAAAACCAAACATAACATAAATACATCACAAAGTGATTGTGTTGCAGGGTCGCCAATGGGCTGACTGCAGCGCCTCAGAACATCGAAGGTGAGAAGACAGAGCCAGGAGGAGAATGATTCATGTAGCTCCACAAGATGCTACCACACACGCGACGATCATCAGTTGTCTGAGCCTACCTAAGGACTCCAGCCTACAACCACCTGGTGCCCGTCGCCCCGCTCCAGCATTACCGTCGCTCACATACTACTGCCGCTCAGACAGCACACATTTTGTATTGAGAATAGCCTGACTCCTCACCCTTTTCCTGGCTCAATGGTCCTCAGCTATGATTGTGTTTGCAGCAGATTTGTGTCTAAAACTGTGACAGGGTTAAGGCAAACAAAGTTTTAGACAAATTCACCAAAAAGTTAGATGCGCCAAAAGAAGAAAAAAACTGACAAGTGTTGTGGCCCAGTACATCATCCTGGGCCCCTCCATAAATGTCTTGCCATCCTGTGATGTGTATTGCACAGCTGCAGTGTGTGAGAGGTTAATGTCTGCAAAGTATGAGCTGACTGCCTGTAAATGTATCATTTTATGTCCTGTCACATGGTATGATTGAGGCTATAAATGTGAGTGATTGAGAGCGGGAAGAAGAGTCGATCGTCCAGAGCTGCTAGAGAGAACACAGAGACACATGGGGGCACCTTTAGCCCTCACGTGTTGAAGATGGAAGAGGAGGAGAAATTTCCCGAGTGCAGAGAGAGTGAGCAGTAAGTGAGTGAGACTTTCTCAAGGTCCAGTGCAAAGGTACTCTTTCTTCTTCTTCAACTGTTCACACCCAAGCGACCTGAGGTCTGTGACTGCTGGAGTGGAGGTACACGTCTACAGTTGTCACACATGCAGGCGACCTGAAGTCTGGGTTCGCTGCGTGGAGGTACTCATTATCCAATCTGTCTGTATATATCTTTCACTGTGCCTGCACTTGGAATAGTGCTGATTTTTGCCTTGTATTGCCTGAAGTTATAACTCAGTAAAATTATTCCAGGCCCTGACCATTCCCGGGGATCTGAGGTACTATAACCTTGTCTGTGGCTCAGTTATTTCCCCGCCAATGGTCAGGCCAGTGGGTGCCGGAATGGTGGCATCACCTGTGACAACCCTTTGACTTGCCCTAGGGTTTATTGAGCATCCCCATCCCGGGGGTGTCTGGAAGAGGCGCAGCACTGCCCTGGCCCTGCCTACATGTGTCCCTCCAGGAGGGAGCGTGGTAAGTGCCACTGTGACAAGCCAGCATCTTGCCCTCCCAACTTCTCAGCGCATGCCATGTGTCCGGGGTCACCCTCTGGGGAGCTGCAGAAGCTCGTTTTTTTTCACCTGAAGATGGGTGTGGCAAGCTTCTGTCTTTCCTGATACATTTTTGAAGCATTATTACAAGAAAATGTCAATAAAACTGTTGCTAATAAAACTTAATGAAAGCTGCTGTAAATGAAGAGGTTTTGGTGCATTTTTGGCACAATTCCAACTACATAGAGTTTTGTTTTTTTTGCCCCCATTTTTGTTTTATTATCATTATTTTGACTATTGACTAATTATATTTTATATTTGTAGATGAGGCCATATAAAAGTTTTGGAGCAAACTGATGCAATTTTGGGGCTCCTGGTATTGTTATGCCGAAATTGGCACATTTTTTAGCACAAAATAAACACGGATAAGGTGGATTTTTTCATCTTTTTGCCCCCGTTTTTTGTGCTGCAATCATTAATTAGATTGCCATTTGTTACATTCGTACATAAAGCAGAATTTAATTTGTGACGCAAAATATATTTCGGAATACAAATTGATGCATTTTGGTGGATCTTAACTAATTTTGGTGCAGCGTAAATTATGCCAAACTTACAAGTCGGTGCATTACTTTTGTAAATTTGGCGCAGTTTAAGACTGGCGAGTTCTAAAAAGAATTGGCACAATGTATGCCAATATTCATAAATAAGGACTAATATTTCTGGAGATGGGGGAGGCTGTTACTATATATTTTCACTTGGCAGTAGTATGTGAGTGGTGAAGTGATGCTGCTGAAATCACCCAGCAGGTGATAAGTTTTTGCTTCTGGCAGGCTTAGGCTTATGGGATGGTGAGGGTGTTGGCTGTCGGCTTATCGGTCTCTGGTTGCATTAGAGTCAGCGGTACAGCAAAGTCTCAGGGGTGGAAAACAGACCATTCCTGGCCATGTCGATGGAAGAAGGCCTGGCCACAGAGCCTTTGATTGGGCACACGATGCAAAGAACCGCATTGCTCCCTGCTCCATGTGCTGCTAACACACCTGTATCTAACATCTCATGTAATTTCTGTACAGCCATACACAAAATGGGAGCTTAGACTGCGACTGGATGGAGTTTACTAGAGTACAGGGGCCGCCCAAGACTTTCTACTGGCTGAAAGTGCGAAATAGCGCCCCAACTCCACTGCAAAGGAAACCCACATTTTACAGACATTGAAAGTGCCTGTACAGAAGATGCCCAACACATACTGAACTATCAGACTTGTCTGAAGTAATAGTGGACCCAATAGTTAGTGTCACCAAAAGTATATAGTGACCCTCTTAATGGAACCAGTACTGATAGTGACACTGTTAGTGGCCCCAATAGAAGGTTTCCCCTTAAGTGGCGCCAATAGTAATAGTAATCCCCTTAATAGTCCCAGTAGTTATAGTGACCCATTTAGTGATCCCAATAGTAATAGTGGCCCCCGTAGTGGCCCTAGAAATAATAGTGACCCCCAGAGTAGCCCCAGTAGTAATAGTGACCCCCCATAGGGGCCCTAATAATAATAGTGACCCCCCACAATTGCCCCAGTAATAATAGTGACCCCCACAGTGGGCCTAGTAGTAATAGCGACCCCTGTGGTAGGCCCGTCATAATAGTGACTTCCATAGCGGCCTCAATAGGAATTGGGCCCCCTCATTGGCCTTCCGTGGTGAGACAGAAGGGTTGGAAATGTCTGCTGCCTCCCAAGACAGCAGGACAGCCCCGAAAGTCTGGGACTGTTCTGCCAAATCCAGACCATTTGGGGTCATGGATATTTATCACATATTCTTTCTTTTTTATACATGGAAACATCCGCTCAGTAGTATCTCCAGCAATTCAGAATTTTTTTAAAAGGCAGACGGAGGTTTTGATAGATGATCACATCCAGAAAGTGACTCACCAGACACCTTAATTCCCAGGCTGCCATTACAATAGCAGTCTTCAAGGTGCAGTCATTGAAAAAGCCTGTAAAGGAGAGGACAATCTTCAGAGAAGGACATCTGAAATCATTAATACGCAGATCTGGCGGTGGCAGGAAAGGGCCTCTGCACTTCTGGAAACCTTGTCGCAGACTGTCATCCCAGGTGACTGAATGACATTGAATGTCAGAATTTGTTACGGCAATTTCATGGGCTGTATGACAAAGGGAGGGCAATGTTGTGACCCAGAAGTAGATAGCGAGAGAAAACCTCCGAAAGTCAAAGAAAGAGCTGTCAATCATCCATTCAAAGCGTTCACCGTCTGACGACTCAAAAAAGAAAAGAACATGTTCCCGAGTGTGCTGATGGATTACACACTGAACCGCTGCCACAAGCCATATCAGTCACCCGTCTGGACAGCTACTGAAGGAAAAAACGTCTATGGTTTAACTCTCCAGCATTGAAAAGTGGCTTCAGCTGAAGAAACCATGAAATATAACCCAATATCACAAAGAAAATCACAAAGGGGCTCCGGAGACCCTCAACAAACTGCTAGTTTGGCTGGGAGAATTTCCTTTCGACTGCTCATTTTCCCTACAGTGGCCACTACAGGGAAAATGAGGTATTACATGCAATAAATGGATGGTCAGAATCCACCATAGCCTGTTATGGCTGGGTTCTAGTCCTCCACTTTGGCTTATAGAGGGCAGTCCCGAGCAGAAAATCCCTCTCTATGATGTCCATTTGCTCTAGTAGCATACTTGCTAACAGGCCTGATTTACAATGAATAGTTCAACAAACTTGACAGCAAGAGGGGCAGAGTTTATGCTTATTTTGGGGGCAGTGGTTAAAATGTCTTGTGCTTTGAAGTATATAGAATCATAAAATGGTAAAGTTGGAAGGGATCTCCACGGTCATCTGGTCCAACCCCCTGCTCAGTGCAGGATCACTAAATCATCCCAGACAGATATTTGTCCAGCCTTTGTTTGAACACTTCCATTGAAGGAGAACTCACCACCTTCCGTGGCTACCTGTTCTACTCATTGATCCCCCTCACTGTCTAATTTGTGTCTCCTCCCTTTCAGTTTCATCCCATTGCTTCTAATCTTTGCTTGTGCTGATGAGAATAGGGCTGATCCCTCTGCACTGTGACAGCCCTTCAGATATTTGTAGAGAGCTATTAAATCCCCTCTCAGCTTTCTCTTCTGCAAGCTAAACATTCCCAGATCCTTTAACCGTTCCTCATAGGACATGATTTGCAGACTGCTCACCATCTTGGTAACTCTTCTCTGAACTTGCTCCAGTTTTTCAATGTTTTTTTAAAAGTGGGGTGCCAAGAACTGGACACAGTATTCCAGATGAGGTCTGAATAAGCAAGAGTGGAGGGGGATAATGACCTCATGTGATCTAGACTCTATGCTTCTCTCAATACATCCAAGAATTGTGTTTACCTTTTTGGCTGCTGCATCACATTGTTGACTCATGTTCAGTCTGTGATATATTGGTATACCCAAGTCTTTTTTATGTGTGCTGCTGCTTAGCCCAATTCCTCCCATTCTGTATGTGCTTTCTTCATTTTTCGTGCCCAGATGTAGGATTTTGCATTTCTCCTTGTTAAATACCATTCTGTTAGTCGCTGCCCACTGTTAAAGCTTTTTTAGACCTTTTTGACTACTCTCCCTCTCTTCCCAATCCCTCCTAGCTTTGTGTCGTAGGCAAATTTGCTCAGTTTCCCACCAATTCCCTCCTCCAGTTCATTTATAAAAATGTTGAACAACACTGGGCCCAGGACAAAGCTTTGTGGTCCCCACTTGATACATTCTTCCACTTGGATGTGCAGCCATTTATGACCACTCTTTGAGTACTATCACTCAGCCAGTTGTGAATCCACCTAACAGTTGCCTTGTCAATCCCATATTTGGTCATTTTTTCAATAAGTATAGTATGAGATACTTTGCCAAATGCTTTACTAAAGTCAAGATATACTATATCCATCGCATTTCCCTGATCAACCCAGTCGGTGATACTGTCATAGAAAGAAATTAGATTTTACTGGCATGACTTTGACGTTTGTTACAAACCCATGCTGGCTCTGGTTAATTACTCCATTTTTATCCAAGTACTTGCATACATGCTTTTTAATAATTTGTTCCAAGATCTTTCCTGGTATAGAAGTTAGGCTCACAGGCCTGTAGTTTCCTGGATCCACCGTCTTCCCTTTTTTTGAAGATAAGGACAACATTTGCCCTTTTCCAATCTTCTGGGACTTCTTCTGTTCTCCAGGAATTTTCAAAGATTATGGTGAGTGGTTCAGCAATTACCTCCGATGCTTCCTTTAGTATCCTAGGATATAATTCATCTGGACCTTGAGACTTGCCAATAGCACAGGGAAGATCAGTTGACATTACATCTACTTTCTGAGAGAAAACAGATACAAAATAGGAATTTAAAAGTTCAATCATCGTAACATCATTCTTAACCAATTCACAATTTTCATCTTGTAAGCATCCAATAGCATCGTTATTAGAGATGAGCGAACGTACTCGTCCGAGCTTGATACTCGTTCGAGTATTAGCGTGTTCGAGATGCTCGTTACTCGAGATGAGTACCACGCGATGTTCGAGTTACTTTCACTTTCATCTCTGAGACGTTAGCGCGCTTTTCTGGCCAATAGAAACACAGGGAAGGCATTACAACTTCCCCCTGCGACGTTCAAGCCCTATACCACCCCCCTGCAGTGAGTGGCTGGCGAGATCAGGTGTCACCCGAGTATATAAATCGGCCCCTCCTGCGGCTCGCCACAGATGCATTCTGACATAGTTCAGGGAAAGTGCTGTCTTGCTGGAGTTGCTATAGGGAGAGTGTTAGGAGTTATTTTAGGCTTCAAGAACCCCAACGGTTCTTCTTAGGGCCACATCTGACCGTGTGCAGTACTGTTGAGGCTGCTTTTTGCAGTGTTGCACATTTTTTTTTTGTATATCGGCCGTGCAGAGCATTGCGTCCTCAGTCTGCAGTAATTTTACATAGTATAGGGCCAGTAGTGCTGAGGCAGGGACAGTGAAAAAGGTGAAAGACGTATACTGTCTATATAGGCAGTGGGCTTTTCCAAAAAAATTGGGAAAAAACATTCTATTTGGGCTGCCTGTGACCGTCCTGAGTGTACTGCGTCACTGCTGGGGGTAGTAGTCCTAATTAATACGCAGGCTAAGTGTTACAGCAGGCTTGCGCAAAATTCTTTCCTGGCTCTGCGTTGGCCGTTACATCACCGCTGTCATCCTGTCCAGAGGGAAACAGTCTGCAGTAATTTTACATAGTATAAGGCCAGTAGTGCTGAGGCAGGGACAGTGAAAAAGGTGAAAGACGTATACTATCTATATAGGCAGTGGGCTTTTCCCAAAAAATTTGGGACAAAAAAATATATTTGGGCTGCCTGTGACCGTCCTGACTGTACTGCGTCTCTGCTGGGGGTAGTAGTGCTAATTAATATGCAGCCAGCTAAGTGTTACAGCAGGCTTGCGCAAAATTCTTTCCTGGCTCTGCTGTGCGTTCCGTAAGCGAAGTCAGCCTCCAACCACAGGCCAATAAGCGGCACATTTAATTACAGCGTTCTGTTTCTGCACTACTGGTAATACACCATGGTGAGGGGTAGGGGTAGGCCTAGAGGACGTGGACGCGGGCGAGGACGCGGAGGCCCAAGTCAGGGTGTGGGCACAGGCCGAGCTCCTGATCCAGGTGTATCGCAGCCGACTGCTGCGGGATTAGGAGAGGGGCACATTTCTGTCATCCCCAGATTAATCTCACAATTAATGGGTCCACGCGGTAGACCTTTATTAGAAAATGAGCAGTGTGAGCAGGTCCTGTCGTGGATGGCAGAAAGTGCATCCAGCAATCTATCGACCACCCAGAGTTCTGCGCCGTCCACTGCTGCAACTCTGAATCCTCTGGCTGCTGCTCCTCCTTCCTCCCAGCCTCCTCACTCCATTACAATGACACATTCTGAGGAGCAGGCAGACTCCCAGGAACTGTTCTCGGGCCCCTGCCCAGAATGGCCAGCAATGGTTCCGAATCCTCTCCCACTGGAGGAGTTTGTCGTGACCGATGCCCAACCTTTGGAAAGTTCCCGGGGTCCGGGGGATGAGGCTGGGGACTTCCGGCAACTGTCTTAAGAGCTTTCAGTGGGTGAGGAGGACGATGACGATGAGACACAGTTGTCTATCACTCAGGTAGTATTAATTGGAGTAAGTCCGAGGGAGGAGTGCACAGAGGATTCTGAGGAAGAGCAGCAGGACGATGAGGTGACTGACCCCACCTGGTTTGCTAAGCCTACTGAGGACAGGTCTTCAGAGGGGGAGGCAAGTGCAGCAGCAGGGCAGGTTGGAAGAGGCAGTGCGGTGGCCAGGGGTAGAGGCAGCGCCAGACCGAATAATCCACCAACTGTTTCCCAAAGCGCCCCCTCGCGCCATGCCACCCTGTAGAGGCCGAGGTGCTCAAAGGTCTGGCAGTTTTTCACTGAGAGTGCAGACGACCGACGAACAGTGGTGTGCAACCTTTGTCGCGCCAAGATCAGCCGGGGAGCCACCACCACCAGCCTCACCACCACCAGCATGGGCAGACATATGATGGCCAAGCACCCCACAAGGTGGGACGAAGGCCGCTCACCACCTCCGGTTTGCACCACTGCCTCTCCCCCTGTGCCCCAACCTGCCACTGAGATCCAACCCCCCTCTCAGGACACAGGCACTACCGTCTCCTGGCCTGCACCCACACCCTCACCTCCGCTGTCCTCGGCCCCATCCACCAATGTCTCTCAGCGCAGCGTCCAGCCGTCGCTAGCCCAAGTGTTTGAGCGCAAGTGCAAGTACGCCGCCACGCACCCGCATGCTCAAGCGTTAAACGTGCACATAGCCAAATTGATCAGCCTGGAGATGCTGCCGTATAGGCTTGTGGAAACGGAGGCTTTCAAAAGCATGATGGCGCCGGCCCCGCGCTACTCGGTTCCCAGTCGCCACTACTTTTCCTGATGTGCCGTCCCAGCCCTGCACGACCACGTCTCCCGCAACATTGTACGCGCCCTCACCAAGTTACTGCCAAGGTCCACTTAACAACGGACACGTGGACAAGCACAGGCGGGCAGGGCCACTATATCTCCCTGACGGCACATTGGGTGAATTTAGTGGAGGCTGGGACAGAGTCAGAGCCTGGGACCGCTCACGTCCTACCCACCCCCAGAATTGCGGGCCCCAGCTCGGTGGTGGTATCTGCGGCGGTGTATGCTTCCTCCACTAAACCACCCTCCTCCTCCTCCTCCTACGCAACCTCTGTCTCACAATCAAGATGTGTCAGCAGCAGTAGCACGACGCCAGCAGTCGGTGTCGCGCGGCGTGGCAGCACAGCGGTGGGCAAGCGTCAGCAGGCCATGCTGAAACTACTCAGCTTGGGAGAGAAGAGGCACACGGCCCACGAACTGCTGCAGGGTCTGACAGAGCAGACCGACCACTGACTTGCGCCGCTGAGCCTCCAACCGGGCATGGTCGTTTGTGACAACGGCCGTAACCTGGTGGCGGCTCTGCAGCTCGGCAGCCTCACGCACGTGCCATGCCTGGCCCACGTCTTTAATTTGGTGGTTCAGCGCTTTCTGAAAAGCTACCCGCGCTTGTCAGACCTGCTCGGAAAGGTGCGCCGGCTCTGCGCACATTTCCGCAAGTCCCAGACGGACGCTGCCACCCTGCGCACCCTGCAACATCGGTTTAATCTGCCAGTGCACCGACTGCTGTGCGACGTGCCCACATGGTGGAACTCTACGCTCCACATGTTGGCCAGGCTCTATGAGCAGCGTAGAGCTATAGTGGAATACCAACTCCAACATGGGCGGCGCAGTGGGAGTCAGCCTCCTCAATTCTTTACAGAAGAGTGGGCCTGGTTGGCAGACATCTGCCAGGTCCTTGGAAACTTTGAGGAGTCTACCCAGATGGTGAGCGGCGATGCTGCAATCATTAGTGTCACCATTCCTCTGCTATGCCTCTTGAGAAGTTCCCTGCAAAGCATAAAGGCAGATGCTTTGCGCTCGGAAACGGAGACGGAGGAAGACAGTATGTCGCTGGATAGTCAGAGCACCCTCCTGTCTATATCTCAGCGCGTTGAGGAGGAGGAGGTGGAGGAGCATGAGGAGGAGGGGGAAGAGACAGCTTGGCCCACTGCTGAGGGTACCCATGCTGCTTGCCTGTCATCCTTTCAGCGTGTATGGCCTGAGGAGGAGGAGGAGGAGGAGGATGATCCTGAAAGTGATCTTCCTAGTGAGGACAGCCATGTGTTGCGTACAGGTACCCTGGCACACATGGCTGACTTCATGTTAGGATGCCTTTCTCGTGACCCTCGCGTTACACGCATTCTGGCCACTACGGATTACTGGGTGTACACACTGCTCGACCCACGCTATAAGGAGAACCTTCCCACTCTCATTCCCGAAGAGGAAAGGGGTTCGAGAGTGTTGCTATACCACAGGACCCTGGCGGACAAGCTGATGGTAAAATTCCCATCCGACAGCGCTAGTGGCAGAAGGCGCAGTTCCGAGGGCCAGGTAGCAGGGGAGACGCGGAGATCAGGCAGCATGTACAGCACAGGCAGGGAAACAGTCTCTAAGGCCTTTGACAGCTTTCTGGCTCCCCAGCAAGACTGTGTCACCGCTCCCCAGTCAAGGCTGAGTCGGCGGGGGCACTGTAAAAGGATGGTGAGGGAGTACGTAGCCGATCGCACGACCGTCCTACGTGACGCCTCTGCCCCCTACAACTACTGGGTGTCGAAGCTGGACACGTGGCCTGAACTCGCGCTCTATGCCCTGGAGGTGCTTGCTTGTCCTGCGGCTAGCGTCTTGTCAGAGAGCGTGTTTTGTGCGGCTGGGGGAATCATCACGGATAAGCGTACCCACCTGTCAACCGACAGTACTGACAGGCTTACACTCATCAAGATGAACGAAGCCTGGATTTCCCCAGACTTCTCTTCTCCACCAGCGGACAGCAGCGATACCTAAACAATATGCAGGCTGCACCCGCGGATGGAAGCATTGTTCTCTATCACCATCAAAAACGGGGACCTTTTAGCTTCATTAATCTGTGTATTATATTCATCCTCCTGGGGCATGCAGTGTGGGCCGAAGCCCACCTGCATTTAACATGATATTACCTCAGCTGTGATGGGCAATGCAATGGGATATATTTATGTACCGCTGGTGGCTTTCTGGCACCCACCCATGCTGTCGGTGCACACGGAGTTGTAACTGCATGTGTCCACTTCTTAAGAACCCCAGTCTGACTGGGGCATGCAGTGTGGGCTGAAGCCCACCTGCATTTAATCTGACGTTAGCTCTGCTGTCCAGGGCACTGCAATGGGATACATTTATGTACAGCCGGTGGGTTCCAGGGAGCCACCCATGCTGTGGGTGCACACGGAATTCCCATTGCGGAGTTGTACCTGCCTGTGACTATTTATAAAAAACCACGGTCTGACTGGGGCATGCAGACACCTTGACAGAATGAATAGTGTGTGGCACATAGGTTCCCCATTGCTATGCCCACGTGTGCAGCTCCAGATGGAGGTGGCACAGGATTGGATTTCTCATTGCTTCTGTACAGCATTGTGGGCTATCGCCCCGCCCCTTTTAAAGAGGGTCGCTGCCTAGCCGTGCCAACCCTCTGCAGTGTGTGCCTGCGGTTCCTCCTCATGGCAGATGCACTTATAAATAGACATGAGGGTGGTGTGGCATGAGGGCAGCTGAAGGCTGCGCAGGGACAATTTGGTGTGCGCTGCGGACACTGCGTCGTGCGGGGGGGGGGGGGGGGAGAGGGGGTTGGGCAGCATGTAACCCAGGAGAAGTGCCAGCGGAGTGTCATGCAGGCAGTGATTGTGCTTTGTTGGAGGTAGTGTGGTGCTTAGCTAAGGTATGCATTGCTAATGAGGGCTTTTCAGAAGTAAAAATTGTTGGGAGGGGGGGAGCCCACTCTTGCCGCTATTGTGGCTTAATAGTGGGACCTGGGAACTTGAGATGCAGCCCAACATGTAGCCTCTCGCCTGCCCTATCCGTTTCTGTGTCGTTCCCATCACTTTCTTGAATTGCCCAGATTTTCACAAATGGAAACCTTAGCGAGCATCGGCGATATACAAAAATGCTCGGGTCGCCCATTGACTTCAATAGGGTTCGTTACTCGCAACGAACCCTCGAGCATCGCGAACGTTTCGTCCCGAGTAACGAGCACCCGAGCATTTTGCTGCTCGCTCATCTCTAATCTTTAACTTTTCTTTTGCTTTTGACCCAAAGTCCTTTTTTTTATTGCTTTTGGCCTTTCTTACAAGCCTCAATTCATTATTAGCTTTATCTTTTCTGACACTTGCCCTACAGTTTCTGCAGACCCCATTATATTCCTCTTTAGATATTTCCCCCTCTTTCCATTTGATAAACATATTTTTTTTCCTCTTTAACATGTGTAGAAGTTCTGTGTTCATCCATCCGGGTCTCTTTAAATGCTTCCCATTCTTCCTTCTTTTAGGGATTGTTAATGATTGTGCTTTGAGAATCTCATTTCCCAATATTTCCTAACCTTCTTGGACATTTCTGTCCTTAAGAACATCCAGCCATTGGATTCTTCCTCTTTCTGAGTTCACTAAAATCTGCCTTTCTGAAATCCAACCTTGAGGTCTGAGTCTTCTCAGGTCTTCCTCCTCTTGTTACCCAACATCCAAGTATATCCTGATCACTGCCTCCTAAGGTCCCAGCCACCCTTACTTCCTCAACCATTCCCTCCCTGTTGGTAAGAATTAGGTCCAAGATAGCAGATACTCTTGTTTTCTCTTCTACCTTCTGGAAGATAAAGTTGTCAGCAAGAGCGGATAAGAATTTGTTGGATCCATTACTTTTACCTACCCAATGTCTGGATCAGTAAAATCTCCCATGATCACTGTGTTTTTTTTTTTTTGATAGCTTGGCCATGTGATGTAAGATGTTAAGTAAGGGCTCGTGCACACTTGTGTTTTTCTTGCACGTTTTTTTCCCGCGATTGTCAATGAGACTTCCTAATGTTAAAAACGCATCACACAAAAATTGGAAAGCACAAACTTGTGATGTGTTGTTAACATTAGTAAGTCCCATTGACAATCACGTGAAAAAAACACAGCAATATTGCATGAAAATGCGCAAGAAAAACGCAAGTGTGCAGGAGGGGTACATTCACATGGGCAAGAGCAAGTGGTGCCTGGCATTCTCAGGCGCGACTGGCATCGCATAGAATACGGGCACCCCGTCCTTGTGCGGTGCAATGTGTGGGAGACGGCACATCTGCATGTTCTATCCTCATGTGAGACTCACAAAAATATAGAACATGCCGCAATTTTTTAGTTCCACAGCATTGCTGCGAGAGGAGCATCGCACATGTAAATACATTCATTGCAAAATATGGCCGTTGGTCATGTGCAGTACAGGGTTTTTTTTCCGAATGTTTGTATTTCCCACGCCGTCACTTAGCGATGACACAGGTACCCACGCCCCAAAGGCAGTGTTATGGGCTGCGGGTTGGACAGTCTCCCTTGACTTCAATGGGGGCCGTCCGAGCAGAATCCTCAACGAAATAAAGCATGCTGCGATTTTTCCTCCACAATTTGTGTCCGCGAGTGTGAGCAAAAAAACGTTAGTAGATCCTTTTTGCCACGGATATCGATCGTGGATTCCGCAATTGGAATCTGCCTGTGTGAGCCTGGCTTAAGAAAAACAAGGGCAAAGCGCCTCACAGGACAGAAGCAGGTCACAATATGTAACGTCTTTGATGGACCCTGAGGAGCATTTATATTTACCTGCAGTGGTGGGATGGTGGGCAACACAACTTGTGGTGTGCATGATAGATAAGGTGCTGCTGTCCCAGGGTCTGTGTAGAGCCCTGATCTAAACCCTATATAGAGTGCAGTTGAAAGGGGCCCCTGGATGGAGGTTTGGCCCTCAGACAGGATCGAGAACGGGGCCTAACTTGGAACTGACCCTCTTCTTGGGGGCAGCGGATATTACTAACAATGAGGATGGACACCTCTCCTCCGAGGACACTATTTGTACCTTAGCGCATGGTCTGTACTTGCCATAATGGACCTGGACTTCTCCTTTACCCCCTTAGTGACGTGGCCTATTTTGGGCATAAGGACGCACTTTTCAAAGCCATAACTTGTTTATTTTTCCATCGACATGGCCGTAGAAAGACTTGTTTTTTTTGCGTGGCGAACTGTAGATTTTATTCGTGCCATTTTTGGGTACATAAGACTACATTGTATTAATTTTGTATGATAGCAGGAAGAGAAAACACATCAATTCTGCCATTGCTTTTTGGGGCTTTTTTATAGCATTAATCGTGTAGCATAAATGTCAAAATACATTTTTTCTGTGAGTCGGTACGATTGCAACGATACCAAAATTGTTTTCTTTTAGTTTTTTCCACTTTTCAGCAATAAAACCGTTTTTTGCTAATGTTTTTTACATCGCTGCATTCAAAGCCCTATAACTTATTAATTTTTCCATGGACGGAGCTCTGTGCAGGCTTGTTTTTTGCGTGACGAGCTGTAGTTTTTATGGGTACCATTTTATTGCGTGTTTTGGTAGGAAAAACAAACAAAATAAACATTTTTAGGGTTTTTTTTTAACGCTTTTACCATAAAGGATAAAAAGTCGTTACAGAAACGATGATACCAAATCAATGGAATTTTATTATTTTATATTTTTTATACTAATAGGGGGGAAAGCACAAAAAAGGTTTTTTTTTTACATTTTTCTTTTTTTACACTATTTTTAACTTTTCTTTACACTTTTTATATCCCTGTAGGAGTTTTGAACATATCTGCTGTGATCGCTATGATATAGCATTGCAGGACTTCTATCCTGCAATGCTTAATCGCTTGTATTAGCAATCATAGGCAATGGTAAAGCAGGACGCCTGTAGCTGGTGTCCTGTTGCCATGGCAACCCGGCGACCCTCCGTGATTACATTCCAGGGGTCCGATGGCAGCACAGAAGGAGCACGCTCCCTCTGTGAGCCCTATTAATGCCGCAATCTACATAGATCGCAGCATGTAAGCAGTTAACAGCAGGGGCGCTGTGCTTATGCACCCCCGCTTATGCAGCGGGAGGCTGTCTATCAGTCACAGCCAACTCCCACTGACGGATAGCGCAGGGCCTCTTCTCATCTCGCGCTATCCACATGATGTAAGGTTACATCATGTTGCGTTAAGTACCCTGTTGCCATGCCGTAAACTTACACCATGTGGCGTTAAGGGGTTAATAGAAGTTTTTAAACAGAGGCTGGACAAACATCTGTCTGGGGTGATTTAGTGATCCTGCACTGAGCAGGGGGTTGGACCCGATGACCCTGGAGGTCCCTTCCAACTCTACCATTCTATGATTCTCTGACCAGTAACTACACCCTGTATAACACAATGATGTCTTGCATTGAAGTGGAATATAGTACAGAAAGGGATAGAACAGCCCAATCCCCTGACTTCTTATGGAGCGGCCAATCAGTGGACAGCGCCTCACAACACGGCTGTTCCTGGATCTAGTCCTTGCAGAAGTGCTGCATTGGGGAAGCTACAGATTGTGGGGCCTTGGTGTGAAACTCACATCAGCAGTACAGAGCTACAATCTGGCTACACCCTCCACGGCCATGGTGAAAACCGTACATCAGCAGTATGGGGTGGAAAGAGTAGCACTTGCTTAAAGGGGCTGTCCAGTTGTAAACAATTAATGGCTTATCCTTCGAATGGGCTGTCAGTAGTAGATTGGTGGGGCTTTTTTTGCCAAGACTCTGCTGATCACCAGTTTGTTGGCCCAGTGTATTCATGAGCTGATTGCTGCAGGAAGCAGACGACTCCAGTCCCACTATCCAAGCTTGGTATTGCAGGCCAAGTTCCCATAGAAAGGAATGAGAAATTGGGCTGCAAAACCAAACCTGGCCACTGCAGTGAGAACAGCTGATTGGTAGGGGCCCTGGGAGACAGACCCCCACCAATTTACTATTGATAGGTAATCCTGAGGATAGGTCATTAATAGTTTACAACTGGAAAACCCCTTTAAGCCACCATCTTCAGGACCAGTCTCTGAAATTGGATTACAAAGTTTTGTGCCTTCCTCAATTGAATTTTGAACCCTTGTGCTTCTGGATCAAGTAAAAGTGAGTTACATCGTAATCCTCATCCTGACTCTGTACTCTTCTTTTCAATGGAGGTCTTCAACTACACCCTTATACCAGTGCGCAGAGACCAGCCTCTTTTCCATCAAATTTCCCTCACATTTTATGGTGAACAGCCAGTTGAGGAGTGATTCGCATTGTGGCCATTGTGATGATCATCACCCCCATCCTGGGTACCGCACAAATATGGACCTTGGTAACATCAGTGGTCAACTGCTTTGGCTGTATGTATTTATGACTCCATACATGAAACATCTAGTTGAAGGTCTTCTGAGAAGAGAGTAGAGTATAGTCATAAAGGAGTTGTCCAGTTGGAAGCTATTGACGGCCTATGCAGAGCACAGGTAATCAATAGTAAATCAGTACGAGTCTGTCTCCCGGGACCTCAACCAAGCTGTTTGCCAGACTAGTGCGCTTATGCACTGAGCTAATTTCTTCAGGAAACAGACAGCTCCATTCTCACTGCAGTGGTCAGGCTTGGTATTACAGGCAAAGTTCCCATTCATTTCAATGGGAACTTGCTCTGCAGTACTAAGAATGGGTCTGTCTGCTTCCTGCAGAAATGAGCTCAGTGCAAAAGTGCTCTTGCCTGATAAACAGCTGGTTAATGGGGGTCCCGGAAGACAGACCTGATACCAGTCTAATATTGATGACTTGTCCTGAGGATAGGCCATCAATAGTTTCCAACTGGACAACCCCTTTAAAGCAGTTTGGTGTTACCATGCGGCGGCTGCTGGGGCCGTGGGTGGCTGGTCGGCACGGTGCGCGCTCGTGGGTCCGGGTGGCGACGTGTACGCGCACGCCTGTGAGTGCAGCTCTATGCACGAGCCCCTGTTTATGGGATTCTGCTGGGAGGTAGTCTCCTCCCCCTCTCCGCCCCCGGGCGGAGGCTTCTGTTTATAAGGCTGGCGGTGAGGTCCATTCACTGCCAGTTATTGGTTTCTGTTCAGTGTGCTTGCATCCTGCCTCTGTCAGTCTCCTGTTTGTCAGCTTTTGCTTTATCTGCCAGGTTATCCCATCTGCCTCGGTCTGTGTGTATTTCCTGTTGGTTCTCCATCTGCCCTTCCTGTCGGTATTCTACCCTGTTTCATCTTGATATACCAGTCCCCCCTCTCGGTCCCTAGTGAGAGCAGAGACCGCCACCCAGTTGCCCGCCTGAGCTTAGCCAGGAGTGGAGGCAAGTAGGCAGGGACAGGGGTTGCGGGTAAGTTTTAGGGCAACCCACACTGGCGTATCATCGGTAGGATATGGTAACATAATAATTGGCCCTTAAAATTACCCTGTGGATTTTATTTTGCTCTCCAATGGAGACTATGAGTGTCCTTGCTAATCAGTTGCAAGATCTAGTGGGCGTGATCCAAGACCTGTCCGGTCGTATGGTGGCCCAGGAGCAGCGGGTGTTGGCGCCCCGTCTATCCCTGAGCCCAAGTGTCCTCTTCCTGAGGTGTTTTCCAGGGAGAGAAGCAAGTTTTTTGTTTTTCAGCAGGCATGTAGACTATATTTCCGGATGCGGCCCGGATCCTCCGGCTGTGAGTCCCAGAAGGTAGGATTGATTCTGTCCTTACTGTGGGGTCCCCCCTAGACATGGGCTTACTCCTTACCCGAGAGTTTGGCTTGCCTGCAGTCTGTTGATTCGTTTTTTCAGGAACTAGGAGGTATTTTTGATGAGCCGGACCGGGCGGGGTTAACAGTGTCTCACCTCATGGTTTTCGTCAGGGGCAGCAGTGGATAGAGGACGATTGCTCTAAGTTTAAACAGTATGCCGGTGAAACCTCCTGGAAAGACGGCACCCTCAAGGATGTGTTTTTGTTGGGTCTTTCTGATGCTGTCAAGGATCTAATTATTTCCCATCCCGCTCTCGCAACACTTAAAGAGGCGATGGTATTGGCAGTAAAGGCTGACAGGAGACTGAGATCTAGAGAAAAGGAACGTCAGGCCTGTAAAACTAGGGAGTCCTGTGGATCCATTCCCATTTCTCCCATGCCAGCTCCTGGGGCCGATCCTATGAAAGTGGACCAGCTAAGTCCCGGGGAACGGCGACGGCTCTGGATGGCTAACCGTTTTTGCCTCTACTGTGGGGAAGCCGGACATCGGGTAGCAACCTGTCCACAGAAGCAACATCAGTCTGAACCGACGGAAAAACTACAGATCCTAGGCGATTGTCGGAAGGGTCACCTAGGATCACAGGTACGCCCTAAGTTGTTGGTTCCTTGTCAGGTTGGCTTCCGGAATTTTATTCGGCCCTGTCAAGCCTATATTGATTCAGGTGCTGCCGCCAATCTGATTAATTTAAATTTTGTCAGACCTCTGATGACCGAATTTTTCATGCTAAAGCCCCCCATACGCTTCATCAGTATTGATTCGACCCCTCTGTCCACAGGTGTTGTTAAATGGAGGACTCCCATTCTGCAGTTCACTGTAGGTGTTCACCATTCTGAGAATCTGTCTTTCCTGGTTATGGAAAAGATGTCTGTTGATGTGTTGCTTGGTATGCCCTGGTTGGCACTGCACAACCCCCAATTTGATTGGTCCACCCGGGAATTGACTCATTGGGGGTCGTCCTGTCATAATCACTTAACTACTATAGCCATGTGCTCAGCAGATACTGTGCTTGTCCCGGAGTATTTGTCGGATTTTCAGGACGTATTCTCCAAAAAACTCTCTGAGACTTTGCCTCCCCACAGGGAGTGGGACTGTGGTATTGATCTGATTCCCGACAGTCACATCCCTATGGGAGCCATTTTCAGTTTGTCAAGGCGTGAACATGAAGCCCTGAAGTCCTATATCTCAGAGTCTTTGGTCAAACGACATATCCGGCCATCCAGGTTCCCTGCCAGGGCAGGTCTCTTCTTTGTAGAGAAGAAGGATGGCACATTGAGGCCTTGTGTGGATTATTGGGCCTTGAATAAAATCACAATGAAGAACCAGTGCTCCTTGCCCCTGATTCCGGACTTGTTGAATCAGGTGGTAGGAGCCCACTGGTTCTCCAAACTGGACTTAAGGGGGGCTTACAATTTAATTCGCATTCGAGAGGGAGATGAATGGAAGACGGCGTTCAACACCCCACTAGGAGATTGTGAATGTCTGGTCATGCCTTTCAGACTCTGTAACGCCCCCGCTGTGTTCCATGGTTTTATGAACGCGGTCTTCCATGATGTCCTGGGGGTATTTCTGGTCATATATCTTGATGACATTCTGGTGTATTCTCCAGACTGGGATTCACATGTGCAGCACCTGAGGTTGGTTCTGACCCTTTTGCGCGAGTATCAACTTTTTGTCAAGTTGGAGAAATGTACATTTGGTTCTAAACAAGTATCTTTCCTGGGTTATGTGATTTAACCCACGGAGATTCGGATGGAGTCTGATAAAGTAGCAGCAAACTCCCAATGGGTCAGACCAGACAACCTCAAGGCTCTCCAGTGGTTTTTGGGTTTCGCAAACTTTTACCGTAAATTCATTAAGAATTACTCGGTTATTGCTCAACCCTTGACCGATCTGACTAAGAAGCGGGCCGACTTGGTAAAATGGTGGGGGCAGCAGCTGTATTGTCTCAGGAAGTCAGTGGGAGATCCGGGTATAGTCCATGTGCGTTCTTTTAGCGGAAATTTAGTTCAGCAGAACACAACTACGATGTGGGTAACTGTGAGTTACTGGCGATCAAATGGGCTTTCGAAGAGTGGCTACACCATCTTGAGGGGGCTAGACACCCCATTACCGTGTATACCAATCACAAGAATTTGTTATATCTCGCCAATGCTAAAAGACTCACAGCTCGTCAAGCCAGGTGGGCGTTGTTTTTTGCCAGGTTTAATTTCGTCATGCCATATATCCCAGGAGAGAAGAACGTGAAGGAGGACGCTCTGTCACGGAGTTTCGGGGCGCCAGAAAGTGAGACTATGACTCCCGAGAATATCTTGGCACCTGGGGTGGTGGTGGCAGCTGTAGAATCTAACTTTGTCCCTCAACTACAGAATGGTCAGCAGGACGCTCCTTCGGGGGTGCTGGAGGGCAGATGGTTTGTGCCAGAGACCTCACGTCTCAGAGTCATTGAAGAATCTCACTCAGTTTTCACAGGCCATCCAGGGTTTCAGGGGACCCTGGATCTTTGTTCTAGACACTTCTGGTGGCCAGGCATGTCTCAGGAGATCCGCGTCTTTGTTAAGGGATGCTCTGTCTGTGCATGCAATAAAAGTCGACTGCGTCCTCCGGAGGGTCCTCTATGACCGGTACTGGTACCTTCTCGTCCGTGGTCGCAGTTATCGGTAGATTTTATCACCGATCTACCGGAATCACAGAAGTTTACCACTATCTTAGTGGTTGTCGACCGTTTCTCAAAGATGACACATTTCGTGGCCTTAAAGAAGCAACCTTCGGCAAAAGAATTTGCTAGGAATTTTGTAAATGAAATCATTCGCCTACATGAGGTTCCCCAAAATATTGTATCTGATCGCGGGGTTCAGTTTGTGTCGCAGTTTTGGCGAGCCTTCTGCAGAAACCTGGGAACATCGTTTTCCTTCTCGTCAGTGTTTCACCCACAAACCAATGGCCAAACTGAGCAGAAGAACCAAGATTTAGTGCAATATTTACGGTTGTTTGCTAGCGAAAAGGCTCATCAGTGGGCAGAGTTCCTGCCGTTGGCAGAGTTTGCACTCTTGTACTTGTTCTTCCACGGGGTATCTCCATTCCTTTGTGTATACGGTTAGCATCCTCGCTTCCTTACAGCGATTACTACTCATCTGTCTGTCCTGCAGCTGACGTCGCCACAGATATGCTGCAGGGAGTATGGAAAGAGGTACAGAAAAACTTGGAAGCAACGGGGGCTCGTATACAGTTGCATAGTGGGAGGAGTCTGTCAGTATCTGAACCTTACAGGGTGGGACAGAACCTGTCTTCTAAAAATCTCAAATTAAGGGCCCCATCCTTGAAGCTGGAGCCGCGTTACATGGTGCCCTTTGTCATCACACGTGTGGTGAACCCTCTCGCCTATGAACTGGGTTTGCCAGCTACATGGAGGGTTCACAGGGTGTTCCATAAGTCTTTATTGCAACCTTTTGTCCCTTCGGTGATGGTGATAGGTTCCTCATCGGCTTTCTTGGCACAACATTGTCACTGCTGTGCAAATCACTGGCAGAAAGTGCGTCAGTGTTGTTGGCATGTCACCACTACAACCAGTGATTGGTAACAGCCACATGTAATATTGACAGGCTATGTCATTGCTGGAGCCTGATAAACAGTGATCAGTGGGGGTGACTGGAAATATCTTCACTAGAAGTAGCCTAAAACGGAATGGGCTACTCCAAATCTTCAACTATCAAAATGATTATCCTTACCCAAACTCATTTCAATGACCTTGTGACTTGTTATTGTTGGCCACTGTTGGTGGTGAAGGCCTCGAGGATATTGTTATTGCACAAAGATATCGTTCCCATCCCTCATTTACAAGAAAAACCTTCAAGACGTATTGATTGAGCTCTTAACTTACAAATGATCTTTTTGTTATCTCGAGTCAGAGCAAATCATTGTCTTATGGATGTTAACAAGAGCTTAAATGATCCGTCTTTAGCTTCACACACCAGCATTGATTTTTTAAATACCTCTGATGCTCCTCGTCATAAAGTGCCAACAACGTTGGCAACATATTACAGATCCTGTTGATGAGTGTTACTCTGTGAAGAACATACACTCTTTGTATATAAAAAACAGCCCCCAAAAGGAGTTCTTTTGCTGTAAAACTTGGCATGCAGTTACTGTATATCTCAGGCAGATCTGTAAATGATGAGAGTTGTGGTGATTAGATTAACGGTCTTGTCACGGAGGCCCTAAATCTATTTCCCCCCTTGGCCTATAAAAGGCTCTCTGAGGCTCCTTGTGTGTAGTGACCTATTCTTCCGCTTGTGTAGAGCTTGTTGACCACTAGACGCCTCTACGATGCAGAGAAGAGATTTCACCCCATTACCAGAGTCTGAGAAGGGCGCAATATTGGATTGCGAGAAGCTGGATGGTCGTATCGATGAATTGTCCCCTACTGGGACAATTCTGACCAGACTGTTAGGAGGTGTTGGGACCAGTGGATATGTGAGGGTGCACAAGGTGACCGGGCTCAGGACCCCCGACAGACCATCAGTGGAGAGGAGCATCTGATCGTCTGACAAGCACCAGCAGCTCCAACTGTTTTGTCGTCCGCCATCCAAAAGCAGGGGGCACCATCGTTACACCTCGCGTCTGTTGGAACCGTTTCCAGGCGCTTGGCCGAAGGACATTTGGTCTCATGGCACTTATTACGTGTATGGCCTCTGACACTTACCCACAGTTGCCTCTATTTGCAATGATGTTGTAAGTTAGGAAACTGGATGCTGCGGAGTGGAACTGGGTTGTCTTCAGTAATGAATTCAGGTTTAGTTTCGGCACTGACAACAGCCATGTTCATGTATAGAGACCTCAGGGTGAGAGCCTCAATCCTGCCTTTGCAACAGAGCGGCTAACTGCCCCCCTGCTGGTGTGATGGTCTGGGGAAGCCATTGTATATGACAGTCGGTCACCCCTAGTAGAGGGACAATGACAGCTCAGCGATATGTTCAGGACATATTGCAGCCACATGTGTCCTCTCATGGTGACTCTTAAGAGGCATTTTCCAGCAGAATGATTCTTGGCAAGGTACTAGAGCCTCCATGCCTGCAAGTATCACATCTTGTATCTAAGCTAGAGCCTGTCCAAGAGGTTACGAGGCCATATCACATCTTGTATCCCAGCTAGAGATGGTCCAACAGGGTACTAGAGCCTCCAAGCCCGCCTGTATCACATCTTGTATCCAAGCTAGAGATGGTGCAACAGGGTACTAGAGCCTCCAAGCCAGCCCATATCACATCTTGTAACCAAGCTAGAGACAGTACAACAGGGTACTAGAGCCTTCAAGCCAGCCCATATCACATCTTGTATCCAAACTAGAGGCAGTACCACAGGGTACTAGAACCTCCTTTCACCACAAAATGAACACCCCTGTTTGTCCTATGTTCAGAGACATATCCATTGTGGCCCTAATATTATCTCCGTATGCACAACGGGACTCAAACCAAAAGGAGCATTAAAATTTAACTGTTTTAATTCTTACGTAATCCATTGGATAACAGCGATCACGTGACTGGGGACCGCTCACTGCGGCCCTTGGTCAGTGTTTCAGGAGCAAGGAGACTTTAAATTTCCCAGACCCTCCCCAACTTCTGTGTTTGCGTCTGCCATTTTGCAGATGGGCACATGCGCCAAAATTGGGGAAAAGTCCATGGATAAAAATCCCATCGGGGCACTTTACCAGAGGCCTTAGGTGAGTAATTTCACCTCCCCTGACGGATCAGATCCGTCAGGGGAGGTGAAACTGAAACTTTTTTTAAACCTTTTTTTTACTTTACATGATCGCTATTATTCCTTGGATAGCAGCGATCATGTGACCGGGAACCGCATACAGCGGCTACCAGTGATATCTCTCTGCTCTGGGCTACACATGTTAGCCGGGAGCCAGAGAGATTTTAAATTTCCTGTTCCATGTGCCCTTCTGTGCACGCGCCCGACCTATGATGTCCAGTGCGCACGCTGCGAACATCATGGAGGATGGGGGTGAGTACTTTCAGCTGCCCTGTTGGACAGTCATCAAAATAGTTTTTCATCACTCAACGTCCCTTGGCAACATACACATCTCAGTGCATCTGTTCATGGCAGCAGTAAGGCAGCAACTCCTCTCTATTACTTTCTGGCAAATGCGACATGTTCTGATTGGTTTGCATGTTATCACAAACTTCTGTTTCACCTTAATTCCCATATTTAGGTAGTCTTCTCCCTCCAGGTTATGTCACCTTTTAACCAAGATAGAAATACACATTTATAAAACAAAATGGCAGAAAACATTTTCATCATGTGATTACATCAAACTACTAACAACCACTTGTCCGTTTGTATGTATGTTTATGTGTGTGGGTGCTTCTCATGCAACACCCCTGGTGACGTCATCGCCTACAGTATATATAAAACACAGAGCCTGACTGACAGAAGAAGATCACAGTTAGGGCTCTCGAAAGGGGAGGACAAAAATAACAAAATAAGAAACCAACTAAGCCGTTATTATCTCACACACAACTCAGCGGTCTTGACAGGAGACACCGACCTACCGCCACCACAGAGATCCGGTGGGCTGAAGGACCTGTGGTGACATCACTGCTGTGGGAGTAGCCATTCTGCAGTTTGGTAGAAAGTACTGAATACTGGATAAGACGACAGCAGCTACCAGGATGTAATGTACTGTGTGTATAATGGATGTACTATGTAATACAGCTGTGTGGCAAATTGCGCCACCAGAAACACTGTTACTATAATTTCCTAATGATTACTAGTCAAACTACTAACGACCACTTGTCCATTTGTATGTATGTATGTATGTGTGTGGGTGCTTCGCCCCTGGTGATGTCATTGCTCCACCCCTGGTGACATTATCGCACGTCCTACAACATATGTAAAACACAGAGCCTGATTAACAGAAGAACAACACAGTTAGGGCTCTTGGAAGGAAAGGACAAAAATAAAAAAATGAGAATACAACTTAGCCGTTATTATCTCAGACAAAACTCAGCAGTCCTGACAGAAGACAACAACCTACCGCCACCACAAAGATCCAGTGGGCTGAAGAACCTGCGATGATGTCACTACTGTGGGAGGAGCCATTCTGGAGTTTGGTAGAAATTACTGTATACTGGATAAGCCATCAGAAACTACCAGGACCTGTGATGACGCCACTGTCATGTTATCACTTGTGTGGGTGGAGTCAGGATCACATGACCAGGGGCTGATTACTGTATCCAGGAGCTGTGTGTGTCATGTGTGGAGTTAGTGTTGTCAAAATGTGTCTTTAATGTGCTCTGTGTGTAATGTGTATAGTAAGCATGGATGGATGTAATGTAGCAGAGCTGTGTCTGTAACGTGCATGTCATGTAGAAGAGCTGCGTCTGTAATCTGCATGTGATGTAGCAAAGCTGTGTTTGTAACATGCGCATGTAATGGGGCCGGTGTGGGATGTTACTATTACTACTGGGGCCACTGTGGGATGTCACTATTACTGCTGTGGCCACCTTGGAGGTCACTATTACTGCTGGGGCCACTGTGTGATGTCATTATTACTACTGGGGCCACTGTGGGATGTCCCTATTACTACTGGGGCCGCTGTGGGATGTCACTATTACTACTGGGGCTGCTGTGGAATGTCACTATTACTACTGGGGCCGCTGTGGGATGTCACTATTACCGCTGGGGCTGCTGTGGGGGTCACTATTACCATTGGGGCCACTATGGCATGTCACTATTACCGCTGGGGTTGCTGGGGGGGTCACTATTACCACTAGGGCCGCTTTGGGGGGGGGGGGGGCACTATTACCACTGGGGCCACTCTGAGGGTCACTATTACTGCTGGGGTCGCTGTGGGATGTCACTATTACTACTGGGGCCGCTGTGGAGGGTCACTATTACCATTGGCGCCACCGTGGGGGGGTCACTATTACCGTTGGGGCCACTGTGCAATGTCACAATTACTGCTGGGGTCGCTGTGGGATGTCACTATTACCACTGGGGCCGCTGTGGGGGGGTTACTATTACCACTGGGGCCGCTGTTTGGGTCACTATTACTGCTGCGGTCGCTGTGGGATGTCACTATTACTACTGGGGCTGCTGTGGAGGGTCACTATTACCATTGGCCCCACTGTGGGGGGGTCACTATTACCGTTGGGGCCACTGTGGAATGTCAGAATTGCTGCTGGGGCCGCTGTAGGATGTCACTATTACTACTAGGGCCACTGTGGGATGTCACTATTACTACTGGGGCCGCTGTGGGATGTCACTATTTCCACTGTGGCTGCTGTGGGGGGGTCACTATTACCGTTGGAACTGCTGTGGGGGTCACTATTACCATTGGGGCCATTATGGCATGTCACTATTACCGCTGGGGCTGCTGTGGGGTGGGGGTGGGGGGTCACTATTACCGCTGGGGCCACTGTGGGATGTCACTATTACTGCTGGGATCGCTGTGGGATGTCACTATTACTACTGGGGCCGCTGTGGGGGTCACTATTACCATTGAGGCCACTGTGGGATGTTTCTATTACCGCTGGGGCTGCCGTGGGGGGTCACTATTACCACTGGGGTTGCTGTAAGGGGGTCACTATTACCGCTGGGGCTGCTGTGGGGGAGGGGTCACTTTTACTGCTGGGGCTGCTGTGGGGGTCACTATTACCGCTGAAGCCACTCTGGGGGTCACTATCACTGCTGGGGTATGTTTAAATGGGGCAGAAATAGTGCAGAATGTCTTCAGCGGAAATTTCCGTGGCAAATTCTGCAGGATTTCCGCATCCAAAAAGCAGTCAAAATCTGCACCCGGTCTATTTTGAAGTGGCCCTGTCCTTTTAAGAATGACAGAGGTAAAAATCATACTTCATGATAAGCCCCACCCCCTGACGTGTTGGCCTTTGCAATAAAGAAGTGGGTTTTGGATTGCAGTTTGGGCACTCGGTCTCTAAAAGGTTTGCCATAACTGCTCTCGTCCAACCTAGTGAGGGTTTACAAAGAGTGCTGCTGGCACAATCCTTTGCTACATTTTATAGTTCTGCTACATGACATGCAGGTCCTACAGTATATATAAAACACAGAGCCTGACCGACAGAAGAAGAACAATGTTAGGGCTCTTGAAAGGGGAGGACAAAAATAACAAAATAAGAAACCAACTAAGCCGTTATTATCTTACACACAACTCAGCGGTCCTGACAGGAGACACCGACCTACCGCCACCACAGAGATCCGGTGGGCTGAAGGACCTGTGGTGACATCACTGCTGTGGGAGGAGCCATTCTGCAGTTTGGTTGAAAGTACTGAATACTGGATAAGTCAACAGCAGCTACCAGGATGTAATGTGCTGTGTGTATAACGGATGTACTATGTAATACAGCTGTGTGGCGCATTGCGCCACCAGAAACACTGGTACTATAATTTCATAATAATTCTTAGTCATCCTAAAAACTATAAGTATATTTCCTACGTATACAGGAAGCTACTGAAGAAGGGAGCAGAACTCATGGTTTAGAACTGCAATAGAAACCGTTATCTCAGTCAGAAACTATGCAAGGTCTGAATGCGTTCTAGTCTTGGTTAACCCTTTACCCCAACATTTAACCATTTCCTTCCCAGGTCTAGCTACCACACCACGAGTCCTTTTACCCCCACCATGGCCAGGGATTTTACACTATGGAGTATTGGGGATCGTAGTTCACTCATGCTCTCTCAAATCTTATTCTGCTGTTCACTCCACTTCTTGTCTGTAGTGTCCATGGCGATTCTTCGGGATTGTTGCCGTGGTTTGGCAAAATCAGCTGATTCCTTTGTCTGTCGGTGTTACTAGGGCCGACTTTGGTCTTTGGGGTGTGTTGCCTCAAGCACAGGAAGTCGGGCCGGTGACTCGGACAGGACCAGTACTACCACTGGCATAGTAATCTCAGTTTGTACAGGAGCCTGAATAGTTATGGGGATCATAATACTTTGTCAGCACAAATAGACATTAAGCTTAATGGGCTCTCATGCCCTTGTTTGGGCCAGGGAAGGTCTGGCTTAAGGCGGTGACGCTCAACTTGAAACTGTCTCCGAGACATAACCGCATATCTCAGACTCCACGGTTAAAACTGGAAGGGCGACTCCTGGCTCATATGCCGAATAACTGTCAATATGGTAAACTGCAGATCAAGATAGAATTACGACCATATCAGGGCCAATGGCAAAAACAAATTCTTTCAGGAAAACGATAACCGGTCCGTTGCTAAATTCTGTGTCCCGTGTTCTGGTACTAGAAAGTCTTTGTAACGTTGTTTGCCATGCATGCTCAGGTTCTGGGCCTACTCACAGAGTCCAGGGGTGGACTTTAGTCAAAGGATGATGTTCAGCAGACAGAGGCTGTGGAATTGACACTAGGTAGACCGGGCTTGGGGCTTTAAGATGCAGTTGGTCAATACTGTTCTCCATTTTCTTGCCCATAGGGCACTGCTGCTGGTGGTCCCGTAGGGATCACACCAGACTGTTTCAATCCTGGAAACCAGTCTAGGATCACGCATTAGAGCTGGCCAAACCCAGGTCCACTTCCAACTCTTAAAAGGCACATGTTTAAAACTGTAACATGACAAACATAACAACATTTAACAACACCCTAACACCCCTAACCGAGAGTAAAATCTGGGGCAATCAGCTATTCAGCCTGGGCCTTGCATTCAAGGAGGGGTTGTCATCTTGGCACAAGCCCTCTAAGTTGTCCATAGACAGTAGTGGTATATTGGTCAAATGGACTGGCCAACTGTGCCCTGATGTCAGAGAAGGTAGGAATTCAGCAACCTGATTACAACATGCTTGATTCTTTTATTCTTGGGGAGATAAGCTGCTACTACAAGTGTCTGTCAGCGGCTTTCTTTGCATTCTGAGTGAAATCACGCTGGATGTTTTTCCCCGATCGTGCCATTCTCGGTATACTCTCCACAACATTACATGAAAACCCCCCGTGGTTGCCAGTGAGCCCCCGACTAGTCTAGCACCGATGACCGGCTTCGCTGGAAGTCGCTCCGATCGCTGGATTCTCCCATTTAATGTGGATTCACACTGAAACTGATCCACGGAAAACTTGCCACGTGATTTTATGCTCCGGGAGAATTACCGTACAGGGAGCTCCAATTGTGAAAGGAGCCGGGAGCACTAATAAAGGGTTGGGGCTTCTATTAAAGGGCCGGGAGGGTTCTAATAATGGGCTCTAAAGTGGCCTTTTTGTATTTATTAACCCCTTTAGAACCAGAGATTTTTCATTTCTTTATCCTGCATTCTAAGAGACATAACTTGTTAATTTTTCCATTGAAACAGCCGTATAACAGCTTGTTTTTTGCGAGCCCTGTTGTATTTTTTAATGGTACCATAAAATGTACGGAAAAACCTTTAAAAATCTTTAAATAGGGAGAAATTTTAAAACAAATGAAAATGCACCATTTGTTTTTTTTTTTTTTGGGGGGGGGGCGTTAGTCTTTACATTATTCACAGTGAGCTGTAGTTTTTAATTAATACCACTTTATGAAAAATACATATTTTGATCACTTTTTCCAAATGTTTTGGGAATGTAAAAAAATATTGCAATTCTGGCATTCTGTCCCTTTTTTTCACAGCCTTCACCATGTGGGGTAAATATTGGGGTATTTTAATAGTTCAGACTTTTATATAAATGGAGATATCAAATATGTGGGTTTTTAATTGTTGAAATTTGTATTGGAAAAGGGTTTTTGTGTTGGACTTACTTTATTTTTTTTACTGTTAAAATAAAAAAAATTATTAAACCTTTTTTTTTTACAATTTTATTTAGTCCCCAAAGGGACAAAAAAAGAGAACTTATGATCATTTGATAGCTTATATATGGTAATGCTTCATTAATGCAGGACTGGCGGTATGCTACCGTTACCTACTCCCTTTTACCTGAAATAAAAAACACTCAACCACTTCTGGCTTTTTAGTGGGATGGCCACAGCTTTATTCAAAAACCATTATGAACAATTTGAAAACTTTTAAACTTCTAGAAACTCTACCCTTCCCATGTATCTCGACCCCTTTTCACTTAGTACCCACACGGTGTACGTAAGCCCCGATGGAGTTGGGCTGTAAACGGCCTTGCTCCACTGACATGGGAAGTTCTTCCGCCACTAGGGATGCGTTATACCACCTATGACGCATCCCGCCCCACCCCACTACCTCTCTCTATATTGCTGCCTCTAACCCGTCCTGCAATCTAGAAATGGAAATGTCCAATCCTACGTCCGTAAAATTAACGCCGTCCTCCCTCAGCGCACTCCATTCCAAATCTTCTAGCTCGAAATGACGTATGGCAATCCCACAAAGCTCCTGCACAAACGTTGAAAATTTTGCGTCTACCACCTTCTGTACTCTGTCTATGGCTTCAGGTCGTCTCACTTCTCTCCAAACCCGTTTTTTAACAATGTCCGACCACACGAACCGCACTTCTTCGAAGCATTCCCGAAAACGGAGTAAATCCTGCTTTATCATTACCAGTATTCATTCATTTTCACGTGGCCCAAGTCGTTCCCTCTTGCATGTATCAGCAGGATGACCCAACTTTGTGCGTATCTGCTAATCCGAATTACCTCTGGAAGCAGGCTATACCACCGAAGTCCTCGAATACCGAGCCAGTGGACTGATGCCCCCTTCAGACCCAGTCCTCCCCCGACTGGTTGAATCAGTGCCCGTCTCTCTGCCCAATGAATGTCCCAAAGTCCAAATTTGCCGCTGAAAACAAATAACCAATAAAAAACTGCCACAAAATTCTAACTGCGCGCAACAAAAACCCCTTTTCCGGTTTACCCCTGCCCTTTGCATATTAAATACCGCTTTCCCCTACTTTTAAATCCGGCCTCACGTACGACTTATATGCGTCCGACTTCCATCTCCCCTGTCGCTTAATGCCTTCTACACTAACCCCGCAGTCGTAAGCCATCGTCACTGCGCCAATGCGAAACGAGTGCGTGCCGAACTCCATTGGCATAAAGCGCACTCTCCCCAAAGCCGAGCGCAATACTGACGTGTCAGTGAGGAGCCCGATGCATGCCCCAGAAAATGGTCCGCTATTACTGCCTGTGAAACATATTGTTTTACCAAAGCCACTGGGCACCAACCCGAACACAGTGCCTTTATGGAGACCCAGTCTCCATGGCCATACAGGTCCATTTTCGACCTTCTAATACATATTTGAACCGTCGACCCCTCCACCACCATGTCCGCTCTGCGCAGGCCGCCTGGCTTATGCTTGCTCACTGGGACTAACTCACCGATTCTAAGGGTCGCAAAAAACGCTGTTCTAAAAAGCAGCGCCTCCGCCGCATCCGTGCAAACCCCTTCCAGCGCTTCTACAATTGACACCAAAACCGAAAAGGTGATTGGGCGGCGACTGTCCACTCACCCCCGCTCCTTTTTCCATCCTTTTATAATCTGTCCAAAAACAAAAGCTTTTGTTATGTCGACCTCACCGTACAATTTCAGCAGGAAGACTATCCCGGCTAGGTGTCTCTTAGCTACCCCCACCGGTGCGCCTTCCTTCCGCAGATCCGCTAACATATCCAACACTGCCAATTCCCCTTCGGGAAAAGATAAATGATGGGTCAGTCGAAACTTGCCCGTTTCCTTCCTGGGAACTAGCCCCAATGGGGAAGCTTGCAAATTTTTGAACGGTGGTTCTTGAAACGGTCCGGCCATGCAACCCAACTCCACCTTTTCCCCTAACTTTTGTCTAACCACCTCCGGGTTGTCCATAGCACATAAGTTTGCACATAACCTCAACGACAACTGATGGACAAATGGGATCATGAACCTCTCAAAGAACCCCTCCCTGAGCAGGTTTGTCTCCGCCTTCTTGTGGTACCTGTCTAACCACCGCTGCAGGCACTTGCCTCTCCCCGGCATGCGCTGCACCGCTGGGAGCGCCCACTGCGGCCAAGGGTCTCTGTCTGCGGAAACAACGCATCGCTGCGTGTGCTCCCCGCACACGGAGCACTCATGCTGGAATTTGCATGCAGCATAAAAATGACAGTGTCCCTCATTAAAGGCCCAACAGGAGCCAAGCCAGGAAAGGGGGGTTTCTGCGGTCGCTGTGCTAGGATCAGCTGGATCCAAACGTCGGTTGCTTTGGAAGCCCAATTTATATGTCCCGCACTCGACACCCGCCGCCTAAAATCCTCGTCGTACCGCCACCAGGCCGCACCCCCGTGCAGCTTGTAAGCGCTAAAAATTGTGTTGATGTACACCATCAACTCCGGGCCTTTCTCTGGCTGGTGCTGATAAGTGATGTGCGCCAGCGACAAGAAGGCTTGTAGCCATTTCCCAAAGGTCTTGGCGACCTTCAGCTTTCTATCGACACACCGTTCTAGAAAACGCTCTCTGTCGACCGCTACGTGCTCGACTGATATTAGAGACCATATATCCACATACATCCCTGTTTTAATATCTTCAACTATTTTCGTCGGTAAGCCTGCCCCCGGCGGGGCCACTCGGCAAAACAGGAAATCCGCGAATTTCAAACCACCCCCGGTGAACTAGCTGACACCACGCTCCCAGTTGATCCAGGTGCTATCTGCCGGGTTTCCAATTTGCTCAAAAGTGCCTTCAGCGGCCCCACGTAATCCTCTCTCCCCACATGCGAGGGTACCACAACCTGATCATACATTTGCAGACCAATAGACTCACCGGCCCGACCGTCCTCCGGCTCCGCCACGGATGTGGTCCGCGCCAATCGTCTGCTGCATGCTTCTCTAGATCCTGACGCTTGGTGCGTGCTTCATGCCAGCGATGCCTGCTGTGCCCAGTCGATCCTGCTGCGCCCCGCTGGGCCCTTCTCTGGCAGCTCCAATGCCCACCCCCCTCTGCTCCTGCGGGGGAGCTCATCACCTGTGGATGACGAAGAGGGAGAGCCGGACAGCAGGCGATGGCATACTGACTGGTGAGGCTGTCCCGGATGCCTGCACAGCCTGCCATCACTACCTGCCTCGCGTATCCCAGACGCACTGCTTTCCATGCCAGCTATCCTCTTCTCCCTCTTTGCAGTTGTGCAGGAGCTTCTCAAGCCATGCAGTCCCGTCCTGTTTAACTGCCTCGCGGATCTTCTCCTGAAGAACTTCCATCCTGGTGAGTCTTCCCGGCGTCTTCCACCCGATGCTGTCTTCTGTTCTTCTCCTTTCTTCTTTTTTTCCTTTTCCTTTCCTAACTCCTCCTTCCCTAAACTGCCGGTTGTTTCCCTTAACACCTTCTCTCGCAAACGCCAACCTCCAGTCCCTGGCAGCTTCCTTGTACATTTTGCTGCCCGCAGTATATAGCGATTTTTGCTGTTACCCATCAGTTCTGCCACTGGAAGGACTTGTTAGGCATCTTTACATGGCAGCCCTGGGAGCCTTCAGTAGGTTCCGGGCTTCCAAGCTAGCTCATCAGCATGTCCCCATCACATCAAGAGGGGGTGTTGGAAGGGGTCCTCCCAGCTGACTGTTTAGATATGTGGCATCTAAAGAACTAACTGCTGCAATGGCAGCTAACTCTGATCTTGGCAGTTACTGGTGGCTGTCAGCTGTCAAAAACAGCAGATAGCTTCCAGGTATGGAGTGGATTTGGTTCCCCAGCCTACTCCATAAACCGTTCATGCGCAATGTAAATTTACATTAGGTGGTCTTGAAGTGGTTAAAAGGAAATGAAGCCCGCGATGGGCATGGGTCTAGTCCTGCAAACACCACAGGAAACAGAGGACGGCCACTACAGGGGAAACCTGGTACTTCCAAGCTGCCATGTACATGAATGGCTGACGATGCAGTCCATGTCAGGGTGGAGTGTGGATACGGATTTGAGCATGCAGACTGTTATTCTACTCAATGACTATTTTTTGCACCACACAGATGAGCACAATGATAATACTGATGATTATCGCGCTATCTCTGAATACATATGTACTAATCTCCTCATTAAAGTGACATTAAATAGTCTTTAGTGATCGGCTTTATTTTGCAGAAATCATCATTTCCAAATCTCTCTTAAACTTGTTGGAAGATGTAATTATAAAATCCTCCAAATAAAATCCTCCTGCAGATGCTGATTGTTCCATTTGTGATGTTTGGCTGCACAAGGAACTAATTATACAAAGTCTTCAAGACACATTTCTGAAAATCAATTTACACAGACCCTTATAAAAGACGGAAAATTAATTATAAACATATACACTCTTTGTCAAAAGCAGTCCCGCCCGCAAAACCCGTCCTGCGGTTCCATCTCAGGCAGATCTGTAAATGATGTTGTGGTGATTAGATGGACGGTCTTGTCACTGGAGGTCCTAAAGTGATTCCCCCCTTGGCCTATAAGAGGCTCTCAGAGGCTCCTTGTGTGTAGTGACCTCTTCTTCTGCTTGTGTAGAGCTTTTTGGCCACTAGACACCTCTTTGACACAGAGAAAAGATTTCACCCCGTTACCAGAGTCTGAGAGGGGCGCATTATTGGGATGTTAGAAGCTGGATATCGTATCCATGAATTGTCCCTCACTGGCCATTCTGACCAGACTGTTAGGAGGTGTTGGGGGGCACACAAGGTGACCGGGCTCAGGACGCCCCCTACAGACCACCAGTAGAGAGGAGCATCTGACCAAACTGTTAGGAGGTGTTGGGAGCAGTGGATGTGTGAGGGCACACAAGGTGACCGGGCTCCGGACCCCCTAGAGACCACCAGTAGAAAGCAGCATGGGACTGGACTGTTAGGAGCTGTTGGGACCAGTGGATGGGGGTACACAAGGTGACTGGTCATAGGATGCCCCCTACAGACCACCAGAAGAGAGGAGCATCTGTCCAGACTGTTAGGAGGTGTTGGGACCAGTGGATGTGTAAGGACACACAAGGTGACTGGGCTCAGGACCCCCTACAGACCACGAGTAGAGAGGACCATCTGACCAGACTGTTAGGGGGTGTTGGGACCAGTGGATGGGGGCACACAAGGTGACTGGGCTTAGGCCGCCCCCTACAGACCACCAGTAGAGAGGATCAACTGACCAGACTTTTAGGAGGTGTTGGGACCAGAGGATGTGTAAGGACACACAACGTGACCATACTCAAG
Organism: Eleutherodactylus coqui; assembly: GCF_035609145.1. Classification (NCBI taxonomy): domain Eukaryota; kingdom Metazoa; phylum Chordata; class Amphibia; order Anura; family Eleutherodactylidae; genus Eleutherodactylus; species Eleutherodactylus coqui. The sequence continues at coordinate 166,948,270 of NC_089845.1, forward strand.
ACCTCCCAACAGACCACCAGCAGAGAGAAGAGTCTGACCAGACTGTTACGAGGTGTTGGGACTAGTGGATGTGTGAGGGAACAGAAGGCGAGCGGGTTCTGCAGAATACCATATGAAACCTATATGCCTCCATGCCCACCCGTATCGCATTTTGTATCAAAGCTAAAGGCAGTACAACAGGGTACTAGAACCTCCATGCCCACCTGTATCACATCGTGTATCTAAGCTAGAGGCGGTACAACAGGGTACTAGAGCCTGCATGCCTGCCTGTATCACATCTTGTATCCAAGCTAGAGGCAGTACAACAGGGTACTAGAGCCTCCATGCCCCCGGTATCACATCTTGTATCTAAGCTAGAGGCGGTACAACAGGGTACTAGAGCCTCCATGCCTGCCTGTATCACATCTTGTATCCAAGCTAGAGGTGGTACATCAGTGTACTGGAGCCTCCCCACAAGGGGGCAGTGTCCACAATAAATGATCCTTTTGCTCTAATATTGTAATCACTTACTTATATCAACGTTACAATCACAGCGAACGTTTCATCCTATCTGACAACTTCTAGGGGGGGGGGGGGGGGATGTTACTGACAACAAGTGTACATAGAAGTTTTGGTCTGATGTCAGGGTGTTACTGTGATATACTGGATGCTGTTTTTTGTGGTTTACACAAACCTTTTTAAGGAAGTGGGTCTTTCTGTAATCAGCTGGTGGCAGTACAGGATTTACATGGCAGAGGGCACAGTGGGGCATATGTACTTAGATTGGGGTTTCATACCGGGGTCCTGTTAACGTTTCTGGTTCATAGTTGATATCTAGTACTCAAGTGATGAACTACATTAACCTGCAACTGTTTTCTTTTCTTTTGTAAGAAGGAACATCAGTCTCATTACTATTCAACAACCCATTGTATGCTTACAGCTTTGGTGTCAGGGTACGGAAATGGTATCCTAAGGGCTCACACCTGCTGGCGATCTGACTTCCCTGCGATGCGAGAGGGTGTGAAAACGCATTATAATGAAACCAATGATTTTCAATGGTTTCATTCTCATTAGCGATGTTTTCACTGTAACCTCGCATCGCAAAGAAGATTCTACGATATCGCCCATTGCTTTCAATGGGGGCGGCAGCAGCAGCGCCGGCCCCATTGCAATCAATAGAAGAGCGTGAAGCAGGCTAGGAATCCCCCCCGAGAGAGAAGAGAGGGGGGGGGGGGGTAGCAACAGGGGATCTGTGACAGATCTCCCCATATTTGGAGAGATAGGGGGAAGAGCTAGTGGGTTTCCCCAAGAGCGGGGGGTGGGGCTTGAGAGGGGGATTATTATAGCAATCTCTACTAGCCAAGTGAGGGGGCGGGGCTAGTGAATCACAGGGAAGTCGGATCACCAGTGGGTGTGAGCCCTAACACAGCAAATATGTCAACTTTCTTTTATTCTTCGTTTATTATAAAACCCAATAAAAATTATTGAAAAGAAAATTGTCAAATATTGACATCAGATTTGATTGACCTTGTGAAGTGGGGACTGCCAGCTTGACACATTCACAGCTCCAGGAGCCTAAAACTAGCCTGCGACAGGTCCTTGTTACACAAACAAATGATCACCAGATTTTGCATGGTGAAGAAAATTAGCCAAAAATTATTTTGGTATAATTGTCAATTGTATTGATGAAAACAGCCAAGTAGATATTTTGACAGCTTATTTGTATTTATGTACTGAGCTTGGTTCTGGAGGTGTATTTATATTATGAGCTTGGTTCTGGTGCTGTATTTATGTACTCAGATTGGTTCTGGAGTTGTGTGTGCATGTGTATATATATATATATATATATATATATATATATATATATATATATTAGCACAAAATATGGCTACCAATGATGGCTTATATTTATCATTAGTCTATGCCTGGTTTTAGTGTATTGTCATGCCTTTTTTTGGGCAGAAAGTGAAGACTGCTCATCAAGTCACATGACCTTTCAATGATGTCTATAGTAAGAGTTCTACATCTATCTGATGACATAATAATGATGATGATTATGAGATGCTGTAGGCAAGAATGTACCTACCACATAGGCAGACCATGTGACTGGAGGGAGAGGACCCAAGCTCTGATTGCACCATCCCTTTTGCTGGGTAAGAGAACATATGCAGGATCTTCTACATTCTTAGCAGACACGGAGGTAGAGAAGTGGCCCTGGGCTTATTTTAATGGGTGTAGAATGGGAAACATCCACCACCTCCCGTCTTGGGTGGCAAAACCAGACAACATAATGGGTGACCCATATAAATTTTTGCTGTGGGGCGGCATCTCTTCTATGTAGGCACTGTCTGTAGGAGCTATTACATTGCTGAATGATGCCCTCTCATTACTCCTTCCAGTCTTTTGTAGTTTATCATTTTTCTGCGCCTGTTTACATAAAACAAACAGACTTTCTCCGTGTGACTGATTCTTCCACATTCTGTTCCGATGATCGCGGTAATTATTTTATAAAGCAATGAAAATCCTAATTCCTCAGAGTCCTAATAAATAAAATCAGTCTTCTGCAAGGCATGCTCAGTGCCTGCGCTTATTAACGACGAGTAGAGAAGGAAATCCAGAGATGTAATTAAATGAAAAAAAGTGTTTAACATGCCTGCCGCGCTTTTGTAATTACTGGGATATATGCTCATGTTATAGCGTATTTGGCGTGATTCTGGATGTGATATTGATTAAGTATGTTTGCACTTTATATTAAGCTTCGGCTTAATTGCGAAAAAATACCCTACGTAAAAAGCAAACTTGGCAAAACTCTGATTTCCTCAACTTTATATTTTTTTCAGACTGTGCAATAAAACTACCAAATTGATTTTCTCATTGGTTCCTCTAATTTATCAAAAGCACAAAACAGTCATATGGTGCCTTGTACAGTAACTGTAATAGCCCACTATATAAGGTGTGATGTTCAGGTATGACCAGGGGGGGGAGGGGTCCACTGGAAGGATGTGGATTGGGGGCGATCACCCCCTTAGTTCCTCCCAGGCCGATGATCTTCTTCCTCCATGACGCAGTGTCTGGTGGACCTACATGGATCATCCTCCTCCTGGTTCTGTCTCCTCCCGTCTGATGTGCCACTGTCTGCCCATTGGTGCCTCTGTAACAGAACTGCTTAGTTCTGCTATTGTATTTATGTACTGAGCTTGGTTCTGAGGCTGTATTTATGCTATCAGCTTGGTTCTGGTGCTGCAGTTATATAGTAAGCTTAGTTCTGGTACAGTATTTGTTCCCTGAGCTGGTCTGGTCTGGGTTTGCTGCAATACTGCTTCCTTGTGCCAAAGCAGATTGCATATATATCATTTTTTTAGTTAAAAGATGGGGGATACTTCTTAATACATTTGTGGCATCTGGGGCTCCTCCATGTACAAGACTAGTGTAGATTTGAGCTTTAAGTTATGCTAGTTTCTGATATAAAACCCCGCCCCTGTCCTAGTGATTGACATCTCTAGCTCCCTTAGAACACATGGCAGCTCCAGCTCAAGGGGGCTGTCAATCACTGCGCAAGGGGCGGGACTTTTGCTGAATGAAAGTGACAGAGCCTGGACCATCAGATGGTTCACGCCTCAGGAAAATGCAGATTTTGGAGCAGTGTGAGTGGAAGCTAAAGCATCATTCCGCTTGTCTTCCTACAGCTAGTTAAGGATTATGGGGGACAATTAACATGGCAGTCTGCCTGTAAAAAGGAACACTTCTATCTGTTTACATGCCCTTTAACTTGTGTAAAGTTTACCTGAAGTGGTAGACGGCGACCTCGTATGACCTGAAGATCGGGTCCGAATACTCAATCGGCACAACTAATCCTCTAAAATAAGTTTAATAAATTGAAATTTCCATTAATTAAATAGAAAGCTGAAAAAAACAGAAAGATAATTATGGCAGAGGAGAAAGTGATTAGTCAGGAGCGACACAACAGATGCTGAGAACCCAGAGCATGCAAATAAAGTTTATGGTAACAAAACAAACAGTAAATTCCTCAGGAGGGAACCTCGGAGGGGCTTCTTCCCATATGGCGCCATTATTCGCATACACTTCTTTATCTAGTGACGCGTGCAGGAAATGAGGTGGAGAAAAGGAGTTCCTATGCAGATCTCTTCATTTTATAGGTTTGTCTTATCCAGACGACCCTCTATATGTGCCCTACTTAGGTATAAGACGTCATAGAAGGGGTTTATCTCTCTCAGGAGCCCCCTCTAGGGCCAGAGCAGAGAACTGCTCACAAGCAGCATCTCTTGCTGTGAAGGACTCAAGCCGTCATGTATTACCTGGATAGTCACTCATCGGAATAGCCGCCATGTAATTCTACACTTCTCCTATAGTGGCCGCTGCAGGGAAAATAAGCAGCAAATTCCCCCAACAAAACCAACGGGAACTCAACTTGCGATTCTTATATTCATTATTTATGTACGCTTCTTCTCAGAGAAAACGCCGCATGAATATTTTATTGCAGTTTTATGCTATTTTCTGAGGATGTTCAGACAAAGAAGTTATGCAAATTGTTGCCTTTTTATGCCAATAACATCATCGGGGGAGCGATAAAAGCGGAGATATTTGGTGATGTTGTCACGCCCAAGAAAACTGCTTTGTCTTGTTGTTTGTGTCTGGATAAAGATTAAGGAGTGAAGACGCCTCCAAGACGTCATTAAGAGTTTTGCATCAAATAAACAAATTTACTGAAGGCTTGGTCATAGGGTTACTTACAGCTGATTGGTCCTTGCATCATAATTTGGCAGAAACTCAACGGAATGTAAGGGGGTGATGCGAATGCTTGGGTGAATATTTATTCGTCCGTGCAAACGTTTGCACAAATGATCACTTGCTCGAGCGAAGCCACATCCCTCTTACAAGATTTGCTGGTGGCCATCTTGGATAAAGAAGGTTTTTGTAGCTGCACCATCAGGGAAGAGCATAAGAGGCAAAAGACAAAGGAGCGGGACTGTATGCTGCTCAGCGAGAGTGGGCAGCAACAAAAGAAGGACTGCATGTTACATGGCGGCTGCTGATGCTCAATGGCAGCACAGGTCACTCTGTCCAAGCTGGGGAGCAGTGCAGAAAAGGACTCCGAAGACCAGGGGTTGAAGTGCAGGACTTGAAGGGCCCTGAGAACTGGGGGCTGAAGTTACAAAACCAACTGGAAAGAGGATAGATTGGCATCATGCGCAGTCAAGGCTATGTTTCCTGCCAAACTAACGTAAGACCGGCCTTAGGCCTCCTTCACACGGGCAACATGGCATCACTGTGAGAAAATCGCAGCGATATCGCATGGCTGGTCCGTGCAATATTGCTGCATTTTTCTCACGGTGATACTGTGATTTTGTAGCGCTACAAAGTTGCAAGTGGTGCTACAAAGTCTGGCACTGCTGCAGCTTCTTCTTACCCCTGGCACTGTTCTTCTTCATCTCTTTTGGCCAGGGATTGAAAAATCCCCACCTCCTGGAAGCGCTGCCTCTGATTGGCTGTCACTTAGCCAATCAGAGCTAGCACTCAATGAACCAATCATAGCCATTCATGGAATGCTGGCTCTGATTGGCTAAGCGTCAGCCAATCAGAGGCAGCGCTTCCAGGAGGCCAAAAGAGATGAAGAAGAATAGTGCTGGGGGTGGGAGGAAGCCACAGTGGCGCCAGACAGCATTTCTAAGGTGATGTATCCTTTTTTTAAATTTTTTCCCTGCAGCTTGGACTTAGGTTATGGCTTTGACAGTAGGGTATCCTACTGTCAAAGTTGCATTGCACTGCACAAAAACTAAGTTTTTGTGTGATGTAATGTGATGTAGCAGAGAGGAAGGCTCCATAGGGAAACATGAGCTACAAAACCTCACTTGTCACGTGTATATTGCACAACCAGCGAGGTTTGGACTAGAAATGTCGCATGCTACAAAACATTGCAAATATGAAGGAACCCATAGGAAAGCATGGGCTCACATACATGCGATTTGTAGCAAAGTCGCATCATGAGAAAATCACATGACTTTGTTTCCCGTGTGAAGGAAGCCTTAGGAAACTACCAGTATGCATACATGTTCGAGACTAAGGGCTCGGGTATGAGCGAAGAGCTGGGACTGTGATATTTTATAGACTTGGATAGGAGAGAGGAACTAGAACTGTACTAGTTAATGAGAATCAAGCTTGGGATCATAGAGCAGGAGTGTGAAGGTACGGTTTGGGGTGCCGTTAGCATCAACAGCGGCACACCCTTGAGCCGATGAGGTGCTTGTAAAACTACCATACCAACGCCATTTTCCCACAGGATAACATGTGACTGCACACAGCAGGCGGCTCTGCACGGTCCAGGTGATCTGGAGTCAGGTGATCTTGGCCAACGCGATCTCCAGATCCAAGTGATAATTTGTGGGACACAATTGGACGTGGACTGATGGCTCTCCTGCAGCCTCGTAATGAATATGGACTGTGGACTCTGGTCACCACCACACGGTCAGCATCACCGCAGAACAGGAGTCCAGCATGCACTAAAGCAATGCCACGTTAACGACTGTCTCGTCCAATATGGTGGCCCCCCTACTTCTGGATATTGGGCTGCAGGAGATGTGTAAAAACCATAGCCCAATTGACTGGAAGGGGCCGTGTGCAGTCAGTCGCAAATCCAGGCAGCACACAAATATGAAAACGCACCTCTTCAGTGAGGCATACCTTATACCCTAAACACACCCCTCTGTACTCCACCTGATAACATGCTCCCTGACCTACTGACTGCAACCCCTGCTAGCCACCATCAACTGCCCCTGCAGTTACACCTATTCAGCCACTACACGGCTTAATGTCTGACTATTGCTTATGTGTATAGCATCCCTCACTCTCCACCCCGCCATACCGTGCACATCTCCAGCCCTTTACCTTCTGTATCCCCCCATTACTTGTAGTATGTAAGCTCGGTGGAGCCCCGCACCCCTACTGTTTCCATCAACTCATTACTATGTAACCGGGGTTTTTGTATTTTAATACTTTTTACAGAGGTCTGTAGGTTGGAGAGATTTTCACCGGGGAGAGAAGACGAGAAGAGAAGGGGGTCTTTTTGGAATTGGTACATATTCTGGGGGTATTTTTTATACTTTTGAACAATTTAGGGTTTTAAGAGGGATCGTTCACATCAAGTCCTGGCTGCATTGAGCTAACGTAGAAGAGCTGGAGGGGAAAAGAAGTGAGAAGGTGGAGAGGAGGGAGGGTTTTTTTCTTTCCTTTTTTAATGTGTCTAAATCCTTTTTTTGTTGGGGACGGAGAGATTCTGTGTTTAAATATAGTTATGACTGGTTGTATTGTTTGGGTAGAACCAAAAATGAGTGAAAAAAAGAAAGTGGTGAGAAATGAAGCACAAAGTCTATTAGGAAGTTGCAGAACGTTTCATTACATGACGGTTCAGCTTTATCTACATAAAGCCGGGAAACTTTCTGAGCAGCTCCAGAACTGGATGAAGTTATTAATGGGAATCGGCTTCATTATAAGCCTGAGTTGTTTTAAGTCAAAAGTCACAGTAACCGGCAGCGAATATGTAAATAATCTCTTCCCGCCAGATGCCGCAGAAATGAATGGAAATACAAGCTGCGTAAATAGCAGACACTTAACTTTCAGCGCCCTTCACTTAACAGATGGGACATATGGCAAATCCAATTCCTTCTTACCAACAACATATTTATGTGCTTCATTAACAAAAATTTTGACTCAATCAACAAAGCTTGGAGCGGTAATGGCTGCCTGTGGATAAACTTTATTGCTTCAGTTCAAAATATAGCAAATAATCCAATAAAACTCTTAATTATATGATCTCCCATAAAGAAACGCCCCAAAAGATCTTCAGTGCCGTGAAAACGAATCCAGAAGCAAAATCCAGGTTACTGTCTTATTACTAAAATGGAAGGAAAAATTACATAAAGTACATGGTCCCTTTATTAGACCCCCAACCCCTTTATTAGAGCCCCGACCTCTTTGTTAGACCCCCCGGCCCTCTCACGATTGGCGCTTTCCTGTACGGTAATTCCCCCGTGACCCCGGAGCATAAAATCATGTGAGAAGTTTTCCGTGGATCGGTTTCAGTGTGAATCCACATTGGAGGGAAAATCCAGCGATCTGAGTGTCTTCCAATGAAGCCTAGTCAGACTAGCTGGGGCCAGGATTTCACTGACAACTTCTTAGATGTTGCAGTCGATGTTGATTGCAGCACATAAGCAGTTAGGCAGATGGGAGGAGCCTTCATCGCCCAACTGCCCACCCCCCCCTCCATAATATGGTTGTAAAGTGATGATGGTTTGCCGCGGCAGCCTGGGGCCTCCTGAAGGCTTCCAGGCCTGCCACAGATCCCAACCTATTAAGCCCTGCCTGTATTGCAGTATAGTGTATAAGTGATCAGATAATTGCCACTTCAAGTTGAGACCTAGACAACTACTTTAGAGGGGTTTTTCTGTGAGCATAACCACTTTCTCTCTGCCCTATGTGTATATGGACTTTATAGAGGGTGGACCCCCTATAATAAAGTCAACGCAGCCATATAATTTACATGGCTACCTAATAGCACATTTCTTCTGAGCTGCTTCCTCCAGCCCATCACCGCACTGTATGAGATCCAAATGAATGTCAATCAACTGATCCTAGGGGGCGCTCCGTGGCCAGAAGAGGTTACATGGCTATTTTTCTCAATTTTCCCAGGAGAATTATCTGTTTTGTCTTGGAGTGAAGTTACAAAAGTTATCATCTTCCAGTGACATGAAATATAGATGAAGCAGATAAAAGTTGCCGGCGCTGGCGGATATACGTCCCGGCAGCGTGGAGAGAAATCTTTCTTCAGACTTTTTCAAGCTACAAGCCATCACTCTCAGTCACGGCGTTGTCAAAAGGAAGAAGAACGGGTCACACGAGCGCCTGAAATAGAAACACGTATGACAGAAATAATTGCTGCCATCTCCGTAATTGAATTCTTTCTGCGTCCGCGATCAGCGGCGGCTTTTTTTTCCTGGTTTCAACATGATAATTTGCAGTAAACTGACCGGCGATTTCCTAAAACCATTTAATACCGCTAAATGTGATGCATCTTATTAGAGTTATCAGACTGGAAAATAAATACTTCATGCTACATTTCCTCCATTATTAAGTTCTTCGGGACGATTGCTAGTACATTATCTCTCTTTAACTCGGAGGTGTCTGCCAGCAGCCGTGTGAGGAATTACAGGGTTATCCTGCGAAAACAAGTGGCTAAGTAGGGAATAACTTCTTAATCAGTGGGGGTCCAGTCATTGTGGATAGGCAATAGCTCATTTTTCTACGACAGCCTCTTTAACCCCCACCCAACATATGCCATATATGTGCACTTTGGGTGTCATTGCATGGAGCGGGCAGACGATTTTAGAGATGAGCGAGCGTACTCGTCCGAGCTTGATGCTCGTTCGAGTATTAGCGTGTTCGAGATGCTCGTTACTTGAGGCGAGCACCACGCGATGTTCGGGTTACTTTCACTTTCATCTCTGAGACGTTAGCGCGCTTTTCTGGCCAATAGAAAGACAGGGAAGGCATTACAACTTCCCCCTGTGACGTTCAAGCCCTATACCACCCCCCTGCAGTGAGTGGCTGGGGCGATCAGATGTCACCCGAGTATAAAAGTCGGCCCCTCCCGCGGCTCGCCACAGATGCATTCTGACATAGATCAGGGACAGTGCTGCTGATGCTGCTGCTGCTATAGGGAGTTAGGAGTTATATTCGTCTTGAAGAACCCCAACGGTCCTTCTTAGGGCCACATCTGACTGTGTGCAGTACTGTTGAGGCTGCTTTTAGCAGTGTTGCACAATTTTTTTTTTGTATATCGGGCGTGCAGACCATTGCATCCTCAGTCTGCAGTCATTTTACTCAGTATAGGGGCAGTACTGGTGAGGCAGGGACAGTGGGAAAGGTGAAAGAGATATACTGTCTATATAGGCAGTGGGCTTTTTCAAAAAAATTGGGGAAAAATACTATATTTGGGCTGCCTTTGACCGTCTTCGGTGTACTGCGTGTCTGCTGGGGGTAGTAGTCCTAATTAATACGCAGCTAAGCGTTACAGCAGGCTTGCGCAAAATTGTTTCCTGGCTCTGCTGTCTCCGTTACATCACCGCCGTGATAGCGCCAGAAGGAAACAGTAAACATAATATACGCTGCATACAGTATCTGTCTGCTGTTTCAGCTTACCATTTAAAAAAAGTGAAGCCAAATACTTAAGGCCTACCACTGCCCTTGGGCGACATGACTGCTTCTGCGCTGTGAATTCCACTAGCTCAGTCATACGCACCTACGTCTCACTACAGGCGTGCGCAAAATTGTTTCCTGGCTCTGCTGTGCGTTCCGTAAGGGATGTCAGCCTCCAACCACAGGCCAATAAGCGGAACATTTAATTACAGCGTTCTGTTTTTGCTCTACTCGTAATACACCATGCTGAGGGGTAGGGGTAGGCCTAGAGGACGTGGACGCGGGCAAGGACGCGGAGGCCCAAGTCAGGGTGTGGGCACAGGCCAAGCTCCTGATCCAGGTGTATCGCAGCCGACTGCTGCGGGATTAGGAGAGAGGCAAGTTTCTGGGGTTCCCAGATTCATCTCACAATTAATAAGTCCACGCGGTAGACCTTTATTAGAAAATGAGCAGTGTGAGCAGGTCCTGTCGTGGATGGCAGAAAGTGCATCCAGCAATCTATCGACCACCCAGACTTCTGCGCCGTCCACTGCTGCAACTCTGAATCCTCTGGCTGCTGCTCCTCCTTCCTCCCAGCCTCCTCACTCCATTACAATGACACATTCTGAGGAGCAGGCAGACTCCCAGGAACTGTTCTCAAGCCCCTGCCCAGAATGGGCAGCAATGGTTCCTCTCCCACCGGAGGAGTTTGTCGTGACCGATGCCCAACCTTTGGAAAGTTCCCGGGGTCCGGGGGATGAGGCTAGGGACTTCCGGCAACTGTCTCAAGACCTTTCAGTGGGTGAGGAGGACGATGGCGATGAGACACAGTTGTCTATCCCTCAGGTAGTAGTAATTGGAGTAAGTCCGAGGGAGGAGCGCACAGGATTCGGAGGAAGAGCAGCTGGACCATGAGGTGACTGACCCCACCTGGTTTGCTAAGCCTACTGAGGACAGGTCTTCAGAGGGGGAGGCAAGTGCAGCAGCAGGGCAGGTTGGAAGAGGCAGTGCGGTGGCCAGGGGTAGAGGCAGGGCCAGACCGAATAATCCACCAACTGTTTCCCAAAGCGCCCCCTCGCGCCATGCCACACTGCAGAGGCCGAGGTGCTCAAAGGTCTGGCAGTTTTTCACTGAGAGTGCAGACGACCGACAAACTGTGGTGTGCAAGGTTTGTCACGCCAAGATCAGCCGGGGAGCCACCACCACCAGCCTCACCAACACCAGCATGCGCAGGCATATGATGGCCAAGCACCCCACAAGGTGGGACGAAGGCCGTTTACCGCCTCCGGTTTGCACCACTGCCTCTCCCCCTGTGCCCCAACCTGCCACTGAGATCCAACCCCCCTCTCAGGACACAGGCACGACCGTCTCCCGGCCTGCACCCACACCCTCACCTCCGCTGTCCTCGGCCCCATCCAGCAATGTCTCTCAGCGCAGCGTCCAGCCGTCGCTAGCGCAACTGTTTAGCGCAAGCGCAAGTACGCCGCCACGCACCCGCACGCTCAAGCGTTAAACGTGCACATAGCCAAATTGATCAGCCTGGAGATGCTGCCGTATAGGCTTGTGGAAACAGAGGCTTTCAAAAACATGATGGCGGCGGCGACCCCGCGCTACTCGGTTCCCAGTCACCGCTACTTTTCCCGATGTGCCGTCCCAGCCCTGCACGACCACGTCTCCCGCAACATTGTACGCGCCCTCACCAACGCGGTTACTGCCAAGGTCCACTTAACAATGGACACTTGGACAAGCACAGGCAGGCAGGGCCATTATATCTCCCTGACGGCACATTGGGTGAATTTAGTGGAGGCTGGGACCGAGTCAAAGCCTGGGACCGCTCACGTCCTACCCACCCCCAGAATTGCTGGCGGTGTATGCTTCCTCCACTAAACCACCCTCCTCCTCCTCCTACGCAACCTCTGTCTCGCAATCAAGATGTGTCAGCAGCAGCACGTCACCACCAGTCGGTGTCGCGCGGGGTGGCAGCACAGCGGTGGGCAAGCGCCAGCAGGCCGTGCTGAAACTACTCAGCTTAGGAGAGAAGAGGCCCACGGCCCACGAACTGCTGCAGGGTCTGACAGAGCAGACCGACCGCTGGCTTTCGCCGCTCAGCCTCCAACCGGGCATGGTCGTGTGTGATAACGGCCGTAACCTGGTGGCGGCTCTGCAGCTCGGCAGCCTCACGCACGTGCCATGCCTGGCCCACGTCTTTAATTTGGTGGTTCAGCGGTTTCTGAAAGGCTACCCACGCTTGTCAGACCTGCTCGGAAAGGTGCGCCGGCTCAGCGCACATTTCCGCAAGTACAACACGGACGCTGCCACCCTGCGCACCCTGCAACATCGGTTTAATCTGCCAGTGCACCGATGCTGTGCGACGTGCCCACACGGTGGAACTCTACGCTCCACATGTTGGCCAGGCTCTATGAGCAGCGTAGAGCTATAGTGGAATACCAACTACAACATGGGCGGCGTAGTGGGAGTCAGCCTCCTCAATTCTTTACAGAAGAGGGGGCCTGGTTGGCAGCCAGGTCCTTGGAAACTTTGAGGAGTCTACGCAGATGGTGAGCGGCGATGCTGCAATCATTAGCGTCACCATTCCTCTGCTATGCCTCTTGAGAAGTTCCCTGCAAAGCATAAAGGCAGACGCTTTGCGCTTGGAAACGGAGGCGGGGGAAGACAGTATGTCGCTGGATAGTCAGAGCACCCTCATGTCTATATCTCAGCGCGTTGAGGAGGAGGAGGAGGAGGGGGAGGAGCATGAGGAGGAGGGGGAAGAGACAGCTTGTCCCACTGCTGAGGGTACCCATGCTGCTTGCCTGTCATCCTTTCAGCGTGTATGGCCTGAGGAGGAGGAGGAGGATCCTGAAAGTGATCTTCCTCGTGAGGACAGCCATGTGTTGCGTACAGGTACCCTGGTACACATGGCGGACTTCATGCTAGGATGCCTTTCTCGTGACCCTCGCGTTACACGCATTCTGGCCACTATGGATTACTGGGTGTACACACTGCTCAACCCACGGTATAAGGAGAACCTTTCCACTCTCATACCCGAAGAAGAAAGGGGTTCGAGAGTGATGCTATACCAAAGGACCCTGGCGGACAAACTGATGGTAAAATTCCCATCCGACAGCGCTAGTGGCAGAAGGCGCAGTTCCGAGGGCCAGGTAGCAGGGGAGGCGCGGAGATCAGGCAGCATGTACAGCGCAGGCAGGGGAACACTCTCCAAGGCCTTTGCCAGCTTTATGGCTCCCCAGCAAGACTGTGTCACTGCTCCCCAGTCAAGGCTTAGTCGGCGGGAGCACTGTAAAAGGATGGTGAGGGAGTACGTAGCCGATCGCACGACCATCCTCCGTGACGCCTCTGCCCCCTACAACTACTGGGTGTCGAAGCTGGACACGTGGCCTGAAATCGCGCTGTATGCCCTGGAGGTGCTTGCTTGTCCTGCGGCTAGCATCTTGTCAGAGAGGGTGTTTAGTGCGGCTGGGGGAATCATCACGGATAAGCGTACCCGCCTGTCAACCGACAGTGCCGACAGGCTTACACTCATAAAGATGAACAAAGCCTGGATTTCCCCAGACTTCTCTTCTCCACCAGCGGACAGCAGCGGTACCTAAACAATACGTAGGCTGCACCCGCGGATGGAAGCATCGTTCTCTATCACCATCAAAAACGGGGACCTTTTAGCTTCATCAATCTGTGTATTATATTCATCCTCCTCCTCCTGCTCCTCCTCCTGAAACCTCACGTAATCACGCCGAATGGGCAATTTTTCTTAGGCCCACAAGGCTCAGTCATATTACTTTTCTAAACAATTTTTAGACGTTTCAATGCTCATTAAAGCGTTGAAACTTGCACCTGAACCAATTTTTATTTTAACTGGGCTGCCTCCAGGCCTAGTTACAAATTAAGCCACATTAACCAAAGCGATTAATGGGTTTCACCTGCCCTCTTGGTTGGGCATGGGCAATTTTTCTGAGGTACATTAGTACTGTTGGTACACCAATTTTTTTGGGCCCTCGCCTACAGTGTAATCCTAGTAATTTTGATGGGCTTCGCCTGCACTCATGGTACAGCAAGGTGTGTGGGGTTGGCCTACACTTTTGCTACATAAATGTAACTGTGGCCTTGTCTATACTGCAACTACTGAAATGGGAAAGAGACTGTTATCTCCCTAAACTGCGCAAAAGGGGAATGTTACTGTGGCCTGTCTTGACTGCTACTACTACTGAAATGGAACTAATACTGTGCTCCACCTATACTGCTGCTTCGGAATTGTTACTGGGGCCTATCTGGACTGCTACTACTACTGAAATGGAACTAATACTGTGCTCCCCCTATAATGCTGCTAGTGATATGTTACTGGGGCCTGTCCTAATGCTACCGCTGAAATGTTACTAATTCTGGGCTCTACCTATACCACTGCTAATGCTATGTCACTGGGGTGTGGAAACGGAGGCTTCCCAAAGACATGATGGTGGCGAGGCCATTTCCCACCAATGCGGTTACTGTTAAGGTGCATATAACCACGGACACGTGGAGAGGACACGTAGTGCCTCAAAAACATCTCCCTCCTCCTCCAACAATGAAAACATTCTTGGCAAATATCCGACACAACAAGAGAGCCACCCCACCATCCCCCCGCCACGGTCCACTTAATCCTGGCCACATTCCGAAAACCAACTAAATAAAACCGCGCTACTAGGTCCGCAGTCGCCACCACATTCCCACCAACGCGGTTACTGTTATCGCACCTGGTATCGCACCTCTAGGAACCTACAGTCTGTCCGCACTAACCAGTTTGCCGAAACTATTCAGTCCTCCCTATTGCCTATCTCTCGCCTCCCCTGCCCTAACCTGGCAGCCGAATATTACCACACCACCCTCAGCCGTGCCCTGGATGAAGTGGCACCGCCCATGACGCGAGCCGTCAAACGCAGACCACGGCAACCCTGGCTCACGTCCCAAACGCGCTTCATCCGGCGGTGCTCTAGGTGCGCCGGGCGGCTGTGGAGAAAGTCAAAGCTGCCAGCAGACTTCCTCCACTTCAAATTCATGCTTAAAACGTATAACCTAGCCCTTCACCATGCCAAACAAGTTTATTTCACCTCCCTTGTCTCCTCACTATCCCACAACCCCAAACAACTCTTTGAGACCTTTCATTCCCTCCTCAGCCCCAAGGAACAGGCCCCTGCGACAGAGCTGACTGCTGGAGAACTAGCTGCCTATTTCAAAGAAAAAATCGA
Organism: Eleutherodactylus coqui; assembly: GCF_035609145.1. Taxonomy (NCBI): domain Eukaryota; kingdom Metazoa; phylum Chordata; class Amphibia; order Anura; family Eleutherodactylidae; genus Eleutherodactylus; species Eleutherodactylus coqui. Next base: position 166,963,680 of record NC_089845.1, read on the forward strand.
CCACATTCGAAAAGAAATCTCTGAAAGCGGCATGGTTAGCCCTGATCCCAGTTTCATCAGGACTGCACCCAGCACCTACTCACTATCTACGCTAGAACCAACGACAGAGGAAGAAGTCTCCAGGCTCCTTTCCGTTGCCCGCCCCACCACCTGCGCTAGCGACCCTCTCACCTCCTCCGCTCCCTTTCCCCAGCTCTCATTACTCACCTTACCACAATCTGCAACCTCTCCCTAACCTCTGGCACTTTTCCCTCCTCATTCAAACACTCCATTATATCCCCTCTGCTTAAAAAACCAACCCTGGACCCGACTAATGCTGCCAACTACCGACCCGTCTCAAACCTCCCCTTTATCTCCAAATTACTGGAACGCCTGGTCTACTCCCGCCTTACTCGCTTTCTCTCTGACAACTCGCTCCTCGACCGCCTCCAGTCTGGTTTCCGCTCTCTACACTCGACCGAAACTGCCCTTACAAAAGTAACAAATGACCTGATGACTGCAAATTCGAGAGGTGATTACTCCCTACTAATCCTCCTTGACCTGTCTGCTGCATTTGACACTGTTGACCATAATCTCCTTCTCACTATGCTCCACTCTATTGGTCTAAAGGATACTGCTCTCTCCTGGTTCTCTTCCTACCTCTCTGACCGCTCTTTCAGTGTCTCCTTTGCTGGTTCTATCTCTGCTCCACTTCCTCTCGCTGTCGGGGCACCCCAGGGCTCGGTCCTTGGTCCCCTTCTTTTCTCTATCTATACTGCCCCAATTGGACAAACCATCTACAGATTTGGCCTCCAATACCATCTCTACGCTGATGACACCCAACTATACACCTCCTCTCGTGAGATCTCTGGACCATTCCTCCAAAATATCACTGACTGTCTGTCCGCTGTCTCTAACACTATGTCCTCCCTTTTTCTCAAACTAAACCTCTCTAAAACTGACCTCCTTGTCTTTCCACCTTCTAACCGACCTCCCCTCAACATCTCCATTCCAGTGTCTAGCACAATCATAACCCCCCGACGGCATGCCCGATGCCTTGGGGTCACACTGGACTCTGACCTCTCCTTTGCCCCCCATATCCAATCTCTGGCCCAAACATGCCACATGCACCTCAGAAATATTGCTAAAATACGTCCGTTCCTAACCACGGACACGCTAAAGACGCTCGTGGTTGCGCTCATCCACTCCCGGCTTGACTACTGCAACTCGCTACTCATTGGCCTCCCCCGCACTAGACTCGCTCCGCTCCAATCCATACTAAATGCAGCAGCTAGACTCATTTTTCTATCCAGTCGTTATTCAGACGCCTCTGCATTATGCCAGTCGCTGCATTGGCTGCCCATCCACTGCAGAACTAAATTTAAACTCCTCTACCTCACTCACAAAGCTCTGCATGGCGCTGCGCCACCATACATCGCCTCCCTCCTGTCAGTATACCACCCAGCGCGCTCACTCCGATCGGCTAACACCCTCAGACTAAACACCCCTGTAATACTAACCTCTCATGCTCGCCTACAGGACTTCACCAGAGCAGCACCCATCCTCTGGAATGCTCTACCCCAAGGCATCCGGACAATTCCCGATGCACGAAATTTCAGACGTGCCTTAAAAACGCACCTCTTCAGGGAAGCATACCAAATCTCCTGACCTAGTCCCTCGCCCCTCCCTATGGTGCTCCACCCTGTTTGCCTTCTGATAAATGATCTGTACATAAAATTTCCTATTGCCTGTGTTCCCCAACCCCTGCACCTCCTGTACCACCCTCAACCCATTTGTGTCTAACCCAATGTATCTCACATTGTAATTGTTGCAATTGTTGTATTGTTTTGCAATTAGCCATGCCTGAAAGCGCTGCGGAATAAGTTGGCGCTATACAAATAAAGATTATTATTTATATTATTATTATTACATATTACCAGTCTGACTGGGGCATGCACTGTGGCCTGAAGCACACCTATATTGTATGTGACGTTAGCTCTGCTGAGCAGGGCACTGCAATGGGATACATTTATGTACCGCCGATGGGTTCCAGAGACCCACCCATGCTGTGGGTCCACAGGGACTTCACATTACGGATTTATACCTGCCAGTGTCTATGTATTAAAAACCCCGGTCAGACTGGGGCATGCAGTGTGGGCCGAAGACCACCTGCATTTAATCGGACGTTACCTCAGCTGTGATGGGCACTGCAATGGGATTTGTTTATGTAACGCTGGTGGCTTCCTGGGACCCACCCATGCTGTCGGTCCACACGGAATTGTAACTGCATGTGTCCACTTCTAAAGAACCCCAGTCTGACTGGGGCATGCAGTGTGGGCCGAAGCCCACCTGCATTAAACCTGACGTTACCTCAGCTGTGCTGGGCAATGCAATGGGTAATATTTATGTACCGCCGGTGGGTTCCAGGGAGCCACCCATGCTGTGGGTCCACAGGGACTTCACATTAGGGATTTGTACCTGCCAGTGTCTATGTATTAAAAACCCCGGTCAGACTGGGGCATGCAGTGTGGGCCGAAGCCCACCTGCATTAAACCTGACGTTACCTCAGCTGTGCTGGGCACTGCAATGGGATTTATTTATGTACCGCCGGTGGGTTCCAGGGAGCCACCCATGCTGTGGGTCCACAGGGACTTCACAATAGGGAGTTGTACCTGCCTGTGTCTACTTATAAAAAACCCCAGTGTGACTGGGGCATGCAGTGTGGGCCGAAGCCCACCTGCATTTAATCTGACGTTAGCTCTGCTGTCCAACGCACTGCAATGGAATACATTTATGTACAGCCGGTGGGTTCCAGGGAGCCACCCATGCTGTGGGTGCACACGGAATTCCCATTGCGGAGTTGTACCTGCCTGTGACTATTTATAAAAAACCACGGTCTGACTGGGGCATGCAGACATCTTGACAGAATGAATAGTGTGTGGCACATGGGTTCCCCATTTCTATGCCCACGTGTGCAGCTCCTGATGGAGGTGGCACAGGATTGGATTTCTCATTGCTTCTGTACAGCATTGTGGGCTATCGCCCCACCCCTTTTAAAGAGGGTCGCTGCCTGGCCGTGCCAACCCTCTGTAGTGTGTGCCTGCGGTTTCTCCTTATGGCAGACGCACTTATAAATAGACATGAGGGTGGTGTGGCTATGAGGCCAGCGTGTGGCATGAGTGCAGCTGAAGGCTGTGCAGGGACACTTTGGTGTGCGCTGTGGACACTGGGTCGTGCGGGGGGGTTGGGCAGCATGTAACCCAGGAGAAGTGGCAGCGGAGTGTCATGCAGGCAGTGATTGTGCTTTGTTGGAGGTAGTGTGGTGCTTAGCTAAGGTGTGCCTCGCTAATGAGGGTTTTTCAGAAGTATAAATTGTTGGGAGGGAGGTCCCACTCTTGCCTCTATTGTGGCTTAACAGTGGGACCTGGGAACTTGAGATGCAGCCCAACATGTAGCCCCTCGCCTGCCCTATCCATTTCTGTGTCGTTCCCATCACTTTCTTGAATTGCCCAGATTTTCACAAATGAAAACCTTAGCGAGCATCGGCGATATACAAAAATGCTCGGGTCGCCCATTGACTTCAATGGGGTTCGTTACTCGAAACGAACCCTCGAACATCGCGAAAAGTTCGTCTCGAGTAACGAGCACCCGAGCATTTTGGTGCTCGCTCATCTCTACTCTCATTCTTTTCGGTCCATCGGGTGACAAAAGAATGCCATCTATGGCGATCAAGGGCAGCAGTTCTGGCATCACCCCATGGAAAGTTGACAGCATGCAAGTCCTCTATATATGTACGTTGAAGGTGATCTTGTGCTTTTTTTGCTGACGCATCCCATTCTTTGAACTCCATGAGATAGCGATTCTTGCCAGTTTTGTCTCAGGGAGGTGCAGAATATATCCAGCAAAACAGAGTTGGCCTTCGGTGACTTGGGAATAGAGTGGCCGCGTACCAGAGTGGCGGTAAATTTCTTCATTAGTAACCCGAGCATGGTAAGTAACCTTAAACAGGCGGCAAAGGTGTAGTGACCCAGAGTTGTCACTACATAAAGAGTTTATTTAAACTATTTATATTTCTTTAGATAATGTATATATTTTATTTAAATGGTTATCTCACTTTAATTATACAGGTGCTTGAATGGAGTTGGGGATTGGAGGAAGCAACAAGTCCCAACTAGTTGGCAGACCAGACTCCTATCTAGCTCAGACTCTATTGTCAGGGGTGGACCTAGATTCTATATATGTTGTTGTTGTTAGCCATTTAGTCGTTGATGACCCTCGGTGGCCCTAAAGGTGAGCTCCCTCTATGTTTTTCGGTTTTGCACTGCTTTTTTCAGTTGTGTGATATCCATGCCAGTATCAGCTTTGACTAGAGATGAGCGAGCATACTCGTCCGAGCTTGATGCTCGTTCGAGTATTAGGGTGCTCGAGATGCTCGTTACTCGAGACGAGCACCACGCGGTACTCGTCTCGATTAAACGAGCACTGACCATTGAATTCAATGGAGCCGGCAATACAGCTGACTCCATTGAAATCAATGAGCTGCCGGCGATCGCGGGATGAATTGTCGGGAAGGGGTTAAATATATAAGCCCTTCCCTGCAATTCATCCAGAAATGTGTAAAAATAAAAAATATATATATACTTACCGGGTCCCGGCAGACGGAGTTCAGCGCGGCAGGCTGCAGTTCTCCTGAACTGCTCTGAACAGCTGTGAGTAGTATTCAGCAGCCGGGGATTTAAAATCCCCGCCTGCTGAATGAGATGCCTCTGATTGGTCACAGCCTGACCAATCAGAGGCATCCCTCACTCACACCCATTCATGAATTCATGAATGGGTGAGTGAGGGCTGCCTCTGATTGGCTCAGGGGCAGCTCTCAGCTGTCCCTGCGCTAAGCCAATCAGAGGCAGCCCTCACTCACCCATTCATGAATTCATGAATGGGTGTGAGTGAGGGATGCCTCTGATTGGTCAGGCTGTGACCAATCAGAGGCATCTCATTCAGCAGGTGGGGATTTTAAATCCCCGGCTGCTGAATACAACTCACAGCTGTTCAGAGCAGTTCAGGAGAACTGCAGCCTGCCGCGCTGAACTCCGTCTGCCGGGACCAGGTAAGTATATATATATTTTTTATTTTTACACATTTCTGGATGAATTGCAGGGAAGGGCTTATATATTTAACCCCTTCCCGACAATTCATCCCGCGATCGCCGGCAGCCCATTGCTTTCAATGGAGTCGGCTGTATTGCCGGCTCCATTGAATTCAATGGGCTAACATCGTTCTTCTCTGCCACAGCTGTTACAGCTGTGGCAGAGGAGAACGATCTTTACGCTGACAGTGGGGGGGGGGGGTCTCACTCTTGCCGCTATTGTGGCTTAATAGTGGGACCTGGGAACTTGAGATACAGCCCAAAATGTAGCTCCTCGCCTGCCCTATTCGTTTCTATGTCGTTTCCATCAGTTTCTTGTGTTTTGCAGATTTTCACAAATGAAAACCTTAGCGAGCACCGGCAATATACAAAAATGCTCGAGTCACCCATTGACTTCAATGGGGTTCGTTACTCGAAACGAACTCTCGAGCATCACTGAAAGTTCGACTCGAGTAACGAGCACCCGAGCATTTTGGTGCTCGCTCATCTCTAGCTTTGACAGTATCAGGCATCGTGTCCTTCGGCGGTTGGGTCTTCTTTTGCTACTGATCTGTCCAAGCATTATATATTTTTCTAGCAACTCTGCTCTCATTACATGGCCAAAATCCGAGAGTCTGAGTCTAGCTATCTTGTCCTCCGTGAGTCTGAGTCTGGCCATCTTGTCCTCCGTGAGTCTGAGTCCGGTCATCTTGTCCTCCGTGAGTCTGAGTCTGGCCATCTTGTCCTCCGTGAGCCTGAGTCCGGTCATCTTGTCCTCCGTGAGTCTGAGTCTGGCCATCTTGTCCTCCGTGAGTCTGAGTCTGGTCATCTTCCCTCCAGTGATATATTGGGTCTTACATGATTCAGGACTTCTCTGTTTGTTACTCTCGCCATCCAGGGCATACGCAGCAGCATACACAGGGTATACACAGCAGCTTTCGTCAGCACCACAACTCAAATGCATCAATGCTCCTTCTATCCACTTCCGCTACAGTCCAGCTTTCACATCCATACATGGCTGTGGGGAAATGGTGGTTTACACTATCTTGCATTTAGTTCCTATACTGATATCCCTACTTTCCCAGATTTTGTCAATGTTTAGCATCACGCTTCGTCCCAATGCTATCCAATGTTTTAGCTCTGGCATAGATTCTCCATCCTGGTCAATTTTCGAACCAAGGAAGATGAAGTCCTGAATGCATTCTATGCGAACAAAAATTATTTAGGGACTCAAGGGCCCACTAGGGTTAAATTGCAACCAATCCCACCACAACCCTATAGCTTCTATACACTTGATGCCAGAGTTCTGGTGAAACATGTTGGGAGAGCTGGTCTTTTGGCACAGAGCCTCATATAGTCTATCCTGCTATGCCTATGCAATGTCCTGCAGCGACTGAGGCACGAGGCACACGCTGAGCAGACGACGGGTAGAGATGGCACTTGTCACAGCGGCTCTTCCAACTCCTTCCCTGAGGGACGTGCGAAGCCTTAGCCAAGGCACCGCTAGGCCTCTTCCAGGCAATGTTGTGACAGCAGTTACCTGAATAAGTGGTGGACCTGAAGAATCGTCACGGGTGACGCCACCGTTCCTTTATTCCGTTGGATGTCCGACAGGCAGATAAAGGAGTCCACACACAGTTGAATTAGAAACCTCAATCACTGGCAACAGGCAGTGACTGGAACTTTACTTCTCCACTTTATAACTTCACACACCAGTGCAGGAAGAATAGATTAAAGATGTCAGGGGGGGGGGGGGGACAGGATGACACCGGGCCTACAGGCCTAGTTATCTGTATGACTCCGCTCCTGGACACACACTCTGGGGGAGGACAAGAGCACTCCACTGATACTCACTTGCAGGTGGATACTTGGACACTGCACGGCGGCTCCTTCTCTCACTCACACTTAGGATAGAGGTCCTGGAGTTGGTACATCCAGATACCGCTCCTCTTCTTCCATTCTTCACTACATGAGGGTTGAAGGGTTGAAGGCACCCCCATGTTGCCGGCACTCTCCCTCCATACTTTACCATTTGCACTCACTCCTATAAATATATATCTTGCATACTCACATGACAGGACAAATAGTTATAATTTCCAGACATATCCCAGATATTTACAGACATTAACCTTTTACATGCTGCAGCTGTGCAATACACATAACTAATGACAAGACAATTTGCACAGAGCATCCACATGAAAGACATGACATATATGACTGTTATCCCGGGCCAAATATATGTACTTTGGGCCACTACACTTATGTCAGACTCAGTTTATCTGGCAGCATTTATCACATATGCTAACTGTTCATGCAGGGATCTAATCACTTGCTGAATCTTCACTATATAGCGGTGTACGGCAGCTTGGTAGCACGCACCATCTGCAGCAAGTGTTACAGTTGTGACCCTGATATCTGTGCACAATTAGCAAGGCAGGATATGGTTACTCTTAGAGCGGTTTGTCTCTTGTATTACAGTCACTCACACTATATTGAGACTCTGATCTTTTTCATTCATTGCTACCACAATATATTTTACTACATATCAGTAAAGGTTACTTTTTAAAGTGAACCAACTGTGGATTTCAGTCTATGACAAACGCTGTGGTGGGATTGAACTCATTCTATCACTTCATTGTCGATTTTGATTTGAATTTGGCCATTTTTTGCAGTTGTCATAATTTTTGTCTTCTTTACATTCAGGTAGAGGCCCATTTTTTCACTTTCAGTTTTAATCTTCCATATCAGCTGCTTCAGACCGGCTTCTGTTTCTGCAAGTAGAGTTGTGTCATCCGCAGAATGGAGATTGTTGATGTTTCTGCCACCTATTTTCACACCGATTTCCAATTCGTCGAGGTCCATTTTCTGCATGATCACTTCCCATATCGGTTAAACTAGAAGAGTGAGAGGATGCAGTCATGTCGGATGCCTTTGCCAATCCCAAACCAATCTGTTTCCCCATACTGTGTTCTCACAGGGTCTTCTTGATTGGCATAAAGTGATTTTATTAGCTTGACCAGATGTGCCGATACCCCCAGCTCTTGTAGGGGGCGCCAAGCTTGTCATGGTCGACGCAGTCAAAGGTCTTGATGTAGTAAATGAAGCACAAGTAGTTATTCTTTTGGTATTCTCAAGCTTTTTCTGTGGTCTATCACAGGTTTGCAATAGCTCTGCCGGTATGTTAGCTATGACCAGTACTTTATTTTTGGCTAGTTGTTTCATTGCCATAACCACTTCTGGCTCCATAATGGAGGCTCCAAGTCCACAGGCCCTACCTCATGCAATGGTCCAGGCATGAGGTTGCAGGCATATAGTTCCTCTGAGTATTCCCTCCACCTATCCTTGATACTGTGTTGGTCATTCAGTTCCTTCCCATTTTTGCCTCTGATTGTGCCCTCTTGACCTGTAAGACTAGGCCTCGGATATGGCCTTTCATGGCTTCTGCTTCGAGTCGTTTGCAACGCTCATTCCAGTCCATTTCCTTGTCTTTCCTTGCCGCTTGTTGACAATCAGCATTTAGTTTAAACCTCATCTTTGTTGCCGGTCGCCTTTGCTGCTCTTCTTTTATCGGCTATCCTGAGGGTTCGCTCGGACAACCAATAGTGTCATTTTTCCTGCTTCTTATATCTGAGATGCTTACTGGCTGCTTCTATAACTGTGGACTGTAAATTGGTCTGTAGTTCCTCTGGATGCTTTTCTGATGTGTCAAGCAGTTTGAATCTACAGATAGTCCCCTACTTGCGAACACCCGATTTACGAATTTTGCAAGATGTGAACAATCTGTCCTGCACAGTATGATGCTATGGCATTACATCATACTGTGCAGGGACCGGGCAGGCTTCTATCGAGCCCTCTGAAAGGCCCTAGGGCTGTCCATGCAGAGCGCCTATCAAGCCGTGTGCTTGATGCGCAGTCTGCACAGGCGGCCCTGGGGCCTTTTTAGGAGATCCCCGGCTGCCTAGCAACTGCACAGCGTCCCGCAATCTCATCGTGGGACGCTATACGGGCCCCCTGAACATCGGGTAGAGGCTGTTTCTTATAGCAGGCACCCGGCGGCAGCAGTTACGACGAGCCGCGCTGCTCGTCAGAACTGTTAACACTTTAAATACTGCTGTCAAAGTGGTATTTAAAGTGTTAACAGTTCCGACAAGCGGCGTGGCTCGTCGGAACTGCTGCCGCCGGGTGCCCATTGTAAAAACACCCGAAACCCGACGTTGTATGGAGCGGGATCCACCCGCGATCCCGCTCCATACAAGCATTTGTTCGGACTCGCGAACAAATAGACTTGCGAACGGGCTCCTGGAACGGAACCTGTTCGCAAGTAGGGGGCTATCTGTATTTGCTACCTCAATAGTGTATTTGGGGGGATTTTCTGAATAGAGCGACTTTGTTAATGTTACAGAATTTCATCTTGATCTTACCTGCAAGGAATTGATCAGTGCCATAGTCGGCGACAGAAAAGGTTTTTAAGCAACGATTGAACTTTGCCAATGATGATCACACAGGATGTAATCAATCTGATTTCGATAGAGGCCATTGGGGGATGTCCACATGTACAGTGATTTTTGCCTTTCTGCCCTTACCCCAACTCCTGAAGCTCCTTCGCAGTAGGGAACACCTGCACTATGCCACATGCTACACCAACCTTCAGGAGCAGGGACCACAAGCCCAACAACCCTAAACTTTGTTCGTAGCACAACCAAGTGGGAATGCAACTATCCAGCTGCCCCTTACTTCAGCCTGCTGTGGACTGGCATCACGAACTACAATCACCATCATCCACCAATTGCCCCTTTCACTTGTAGTCAGAATGTATAGCTACCATGAACTCAAGCTGATCTCCATTCCGCCAACTTGCTACAAAGGCATCGATGTTGGAAAACATCAAGTCGACGGTTGATACGATGCATATTTCTGACGCATATAGCGCAGTCAGTATCACACGAGTGTTCAGAAGTTGTAGTGCAACTGAAGCGGCAGCCCATATATTATAGGATGTAGATGTTGATAAGTTGTCCATGCTTTCCCGATTGGATGCTCAATAACATCTTCAGCATCCCCGACATTGGTGATTGAACTGCCTAAGGAGACAAACCGGTCTACATCTTGTAAGCGCTGTTGTTGGTTGACCGTCATTGAGGCATTTGTAGATGCGGTGTATCCAACTCACATAACCTCTGTCTTCTTGCAGTTAATCCATAAACCAACCATCGCTGCTTCTTGTTCCACGGCCCATATGGTTTGCTGGAGTTTGGGGAGTGAGAAGAGCTGTATCATCTTTAAAGTCTAAGTTAGTAAATGGTTATAGTGGGTTATGACCTGCAACACCAACCATGTTCATCCCAATTACTTGTTTAAGGACATGGTTGAAAAGGAATGGCGACAGGATGCAGCCTTGTTGGACACCGGTGTCGATACTGAAGAAATCTGTAGCTCCATTATTGGTTGGAATGGAGCAGCTAGAGTTGGAGGACAGAGCGCCAAAAACATTTATGAACTGGTTGGGTATATGGTAGGATTTAATGATCTATAGGGCATCTCTAGGCTGTTGAATGTTTTCTATACATGGCGTCACCCGGCCACAACAGCCAAGATCAGAGATAACTCCGATCGCAGGTATCGCAGGTATAAATTCTGACATAAGCATTTAAATGTCCTGATTAGTAATAAAATGTCTCAAACAGCCCCACTATGATGAGATTGTGGAGGGCCGTCCGGCCGTCATGGCACTCTGTAGCCTTTTGAAGGCCCCCAGGGCTGTTGTTTACCTATGAAGACATACCTGTGACCGGTGGCATGCTTTAATAGAATGCCTGTCAGAAGACAGTATATTGTATACCGTAGCGTCGCATTATACTGCATGAGCCGGGATATATCTATACTGAGTGCAGAAGATGCGGTTGCATCCGGGCCCTTCAGCCTTAGTGGGGGGAACCCATAAGGTCTCTCATGTCAAAATAAGGAGACCAGTGCTATGAATGAAGCATCATAGTTGGGCGGCCTTGTTACAGCTTTGGTATCGGGGCCCAGTAGCTGTAAGTTACACCTCTGTGTAGGAGGACTAAAAAAAAGTATAAATCAGTCAAATAAAGATATTTTAATTATTACAAAATATTAAAAGTGAAAAAAACCTTTTCCCAGTTGTCGTATTAGAAAATAAATAAATACAAATCTAAAAATGGTCATTGCTGCGTCCCTAAAAGTCCAGCTTATTACAATATCACATTATTTATCCTGCATGGTGAGCGCCAACCAAAAAAAAAATGCAATACCAATATTGTGCTTTTTGTGGTTACCCCATATCCAAGAAAAGATTGAATAAAAAAGTCATATGTACCCCAAAATTGTGCTGATAAATAGGACAAGCCACCTTGCAAAAAACACGCCCCCACATGGCTGCTTCAATGCAAAAATGAAAAAAAAAGTTGTGGGGGTCAGAATTTTTATTTTTTTTTAAAAGGTATTTTATTTTTTTAAGTAGTACTGCATAAAAAAACTATAGAAATTTAGTATCGCCATAATCATACCAACTCATAGAATGAATATAACATCATGTTTACTGCACCCCCTCCCCAAAATGGAGCAACTGTGTTTTTTACCATTCCACCTCAATGGAACCATTGAAAGATACAACTTATCCTGCAAAAAAGCAGTATCACCGTAAAAATAAAAAAGTTATGATTTTTAACCCCCTAATGGCCGTTTGTAACAACCCATACACTGAAAAAAACAAACAAACATAAAAGACGGAGCCAAACTGCTTTTTTTGTTCATTTCCCTTCCCTCCTAAAAAAGCGCAATAAAAGTGATCAAAAAAGCCGTATGTGCCCCCAAAATGGTACCAATAAAAACTGCAGCTCACCATACAAAGAACAAGCTATCATGCAGCTCAGTCCATGGAGAAATAAAAAAGTTATCGGCGTTATGGAACACAGCGATTAAAAAAAACAATATTTTCCCCCCAAAAAAGTTTTTTTTATTGTGCAAAAAGGGAAAAAAACTAAAAAAATGTATAATTTGGTATTGTCGTAATCGCAGCAACCCATGGGAAAAAATTGTCACGTAATTTATGCTGCATGATTAACACTGTAAGAAAACATATTGAAAAAATGATAGATTTTTTTTTTCTCTCTTCCCTCTACAAAAAATTAGGTTCTACAATATATTATATATACCCCAAATTGGCAGCAATAAAAACTGCAGCTCACTGTTCAAGAAACAAGCCTTCGTACGGCCGTGTCGGTGGAAAAATAAAGTTATGGCTTCTGAAAGGTGGAGATGAAAAATCGTAATAAAATCGTTGTGTCCTTTAGTCCAAAGTGGGCCGCGTCACTAAGGAGTTAAAAAAATGGGTAGAAAAAAAATAAAATAACAAAAGCGCTGCAGCAGGAAGGGGTTAATGAGGTATTCCCAGAACTGATGCCTAACATCTAGCCACAGTGTAGGTGATAAAAGTGATGGTTGGGGGTTTCACTGCTGGAACCCCTGCGGGTCCTGAGAAAGCGGGACAGCTCTAAGCTTTTGTACTCGGTCCCATTGGAAGGAATGAAGCTGCAGCACACACACTGCATTCAAGCTCTTCCTCACTAGTCTTTCCTTGTGCAGATGAGAATAGGGCTGATCCCTCTGCACTGTGACAACCCTTCAGATATTTGTAGACAGCTATTAAGTCTCCTCTCAGCCTTCTCTTCTGCAAGCTAAACATTCCCAGATCCTTTAACCGTTCCTCATAGGACATGATTTGCAGACCGCTCACCATCTTGGTAACTCTTCTCTGAACTTGCTCCAGTTTGTCTATGTCTGTTATAAAGTGGGATGCCCAGAACTGGACACAGTATTCCAGATGAGGTCTGACTAAGGAAGAGTAGAGGGGGATAATGACCTCACGTGATCTAGACTCTATGCTTCTCTTAATACATCCCAGAATTGTGTTTGCCTTTTTGGCTGCTGCATCACACTGTTGACTCATGTTCGATCTCTGATCTGTTAGTATACCCAAGTCTTTTTCACATGTGCTGCTGCTTAGCCCAATTCCTCCCATTCTGTATGTGCTTTCTTCATTATTCTTGCCCAGATGTAGGACTTTGCATTTCTCCTTGTTAAATACCATTCTGTTAGTCGCTGCCCATTGTTCAAGCTTTTCTAGATCTTTTTGAATCCTCTCTCTCTCTTTCTTCCCTAGTGTTAGCTATCCCTCCTCGCTTTGTGTCATAGGCAAATTTGATCAGTTTCCCATCAATTCTCTCCTCCAGATCATTTATAAAAAGCTTGAACAACACTGGGCCTAGGACAGAGCCTTGTGGTACCCCACTTGATACATTCTTCCACTTGGATGTGCAGCCATTTATGACCACTCTTTGAGTACGATCACTCAGCCAGTTGTGAATCCACCTACCAGTTGCCTTGTCAATCCCATATTTGGTCATTTTTTCAATAAGTATGGTATGAGATACTTTGTCAAATGCTTTACTAAGGTCAAGATATACTATATCCACCGCATTTCCTTCATCAACCCAGTCGGTGATTCTGTCATAGAAGGAAATTAGATTCGTCTGGCATGACTTGTTTGTTACAAACCCATGCTGGCTCTGTTTTATTACTCCATTTTCATCCAAGTACTTGCATACATACTGTTTAATAATTTGTTCAAAGATCTTTCCTGGTATAGAAGTCAGGCCTGTAGTTTCCTGGATCCACCTTCTTCCCTTTTTTGAAGACAGGAATAACATTTGCCCTTTTCCAATCTTCTGGGACTTCTCCTGTTCTCCAGGAATTTTCAAAGATTATGGCGAGTGGTTCAGCAATTACCTCCTCTGCTTCCTTTAGTATCCTTGGATGCAATTCATCTGGACCTTGACACTTGAATTCATTTAAGTTAGCTAAGTGTTTCCTCACCATCTTTCTGCTTAAAGGTAGCCTGCATTCTTTTATTCCCCCAATAGCACAGTGAAGATCAGTTGATGTTCCATCTACTTTCTGAGGGAAAACAGATACAAAATAGGAATTTAAAAGCTGGGCCTTCTAAATATAATTCTTAACCAATTCACCATTTTCATCTTGTAAGCATCTGAAATTCAACTAGTCTGAATCCTCTCCACAATATAAAAACTCTCTGAACAGCACCATCAGTGTGTGCAGGGAATATTGAAGTAGAGTTAAAGTGCTGGATAGAGGAGTCAGTGAAATGGTGGAGACCGTTGCTCAGCCGCTCCCCCTCATACTGAACTGAGTGGAGAAGATGCAAGATGCCAGCCTTTACAGTGTATAATCCTAGCCTAAATGGAAAACTAACTCTCACCTAAGCCTGCAGGGCCGGCAACAAGCAATCCACATGCTGCACCTCTGATTTTCACCGATCGGTCCCGCGCCGCTTCTCTGGGACGGCTCCCGGCCACCCAGAGAACGAGGCCTCAGTCCTGGCCACCGGCTGTGTGTTGCGGCCCTGCTACCTGCTCCCTGCAGCCCGGCGCCTCTCAGCTCTGTCATGCCTGGTCCTCCGCGCACAGTTACTGGCCATGTTCCAGTGCCACAGATGCTCCTGCTGCTGTCCTGCAACGCAGTGGGATCCCTGCTGTGGTGCTGCAGTCTGCGGGTGGCGCCTGTCACAGTGTCTCCCCCCGGCGCTGTGGCCCCCCTGCTGCCGGCTGCGAGGTGAAAATCATATAGCGGGGAGGGGGGCCGTCTTGGGTCTGCTACCGGCCGCAATTTTAAAATTACATGGGGAGGAGTGAGGTGTCATGCTTGTGTTACACCGCCAGGGAAGGGCCTTGTAGCCGGGGCTGCATGGCTGCAGCGGGGGCCGCTGTATGCTGCTCCAAAAAATCCTTCCTTGGTGGGCTGGCAGGATCTGCAGTCCAGCCAGGTGTGCAGCCTATCACGTTTAGGGGGCGTCACCCCCTGTCATTCTTGGCTCCATCAGGACTTCCTGGTGGTGTCAAGATACAATAATACCATTCCGCAGCATGGGGAGTGAAGTGTTATAATGTTTAACCCACTGTAGTTAGCATTGTAATGGACAGAGACAGATAAATTAAATAGGCAATTCTGTGAATACACACATTGACCTGAATGGATCTGAGTTCTGTCGGTTTCAAACTCGGATCAAATTCGGACATTAAGATCACTAGTGTGAATAAGTCTTTGTAAGATATGTTATGAGATCAATCAGCACAGAACTTATTTGGAGTTCCCCTTTAATTAGAAGCACGCTGTATACCGTGATGAACAAAGACGAGACCAGAGAAGACAAATTAATTATTTATCTTTGCAGCTTGTAGTTATTCTAACCCCTCATGAAGAACATCTGATGATCTGCAATTCAGAGCATGTGAGATTACATGTACTCTCATCGTACTCTCCAAGGACTCATCACAGCAATCACTGTTCTCTCTCTTGTAGAAGAGACAGCCGCCTGTCAGCCTCCGCCAGACGTATTACTCTCATCAACATGCCAATCCTACCTGGCATTAGTATTCATGTGGCTGACGAGGGACAAATTCCATTTCTAAGCAGGACCTCTTTATATGCATCCAGCTGACTTATTTATACGATATTAGCCTTGTATCCTCCTCACAAGCATACAACATGCTGACAAGATGATGTGCCCTAGATGGTTGGGGAGTCCCTAAATAATTACATACATTACTTATCCTGAGTTACATCCTGTATTATACTCCAGAGCTGCATTCACTATTCTGCTGGTGGAGTCACTGTGTACATATATTACTTATCCTGCACTGATCCTGAGTTGCATCCTGTATTATACTCCAGAGCTGCATTCACTATTCTGCTGGTGGAGTCACTGTGTACATATATTACTTATCCTGCACTGATCCTGAGTTACATCCTGTATTATACTCCAGAGCTGCATTCACTATTCTGCTGGTGGAGTCACTGTGTACATATATTACTTATCCTGTACTGATCCCGAGTTACATCCTGTATTATACCCCAGAGCTGCACTCACTATTCTGCTGGTGGAGTCACTGTGTACATATATTACTTATCCTGTACTGATCCCAAGTTACATCCTGTATTATACCCCAGAGCTGCACTCACTATTCTGCTGGTGGAGTCACTGTGTACATACATTACTTATCCTGTACTAATCCTGAGTTACATCCAGTCGGTACGGAGAGGAGATGGAGATGCCTAAAAAGAACAGAGATGAGGACGGCATCTGGTCCGGGGCCTGGACATTCATGGTCAAGCTGAAGCGTTCAGCAAACTCAGTGGCTCACATACCATCTGCAGCCTTCCTCGGCAGGGATCGTATCTTGGCCTTTTACCAAGGGCAGCCGAAGCTCTGCCACAGGTGCGGCAACCCTTCACACTTGAGCGCCGCTTGTAAGATCTTGAAGTGCGCTCTGTGTGGGGGTCTGGGGTCATCTAGCCGCCTCCTGTACAGAGATTAGGTGTAACCTGTGTGGTGACCTCGGTCACCCATTTAGCCGCTGTCCATGCTCCTTTGCCAATGCAGTCTCAGCCCCTATGGATGGGGGTCGTGATGTGGCCTCCGGTGGTGAGGGGACCAGCAGAGGTGGGGGAGCTCAGGAGCCAGGGAAGAACCGGCAAAAGACACCTGCTGAGCAGAGGCGTCAGGAGAAGCACAGACGGAGCAGGGAGCTGACAGGAGCACCTACAGCAGGTGGGTCGATGGTGGCCCCTGTTCTAGAAGCAAATCTTGCGGCTGAGGCTTTGAGGGACAGTGTGTTAGATGAAGAAGACAGGAGGATCCAGAGGGAGGAGACCAACTCTGCAGATTCCTCCCATTATGAAAGTGTGGATGAGGAAGGTAAGAGGTGGCTAGAGAAACGGCGTAAGCTAGGTGCCACGAGGAGAAAATGAAGGGGGGATTCAAGATCTTCTCTCACCCCGGGCCAGGGCCAAGTACTGTAAGGAAAAGCCTGCTCACCTCCTGTTGGACTCTCCAATAGGTTCTGAGCCCTCCGAGACATCTCTTCCTCCTCTTCTGAGAGCGAGGCAGAGGGCAAGGTTCCTAGGGCAAAGAAAGGGTCAACAGGGGGCGCTGAGTCTCCTCCTCGTGAAGGCATAGTTCCTTCTGGGGTGGGGACTACTCTGGAACCTGGAAACAAGGACGATGGGTTCGGGGGATCCCCTGCTATGGACACATCTGTGTCCAAGAAAAGAAGCAAGGGGATTACCTCTGACCCCGAAGAAGCAGATGTGAGGAAGAAAGCCATCTAATTTAATCACTCATGATGGCGGCACCCACTCCGCTGACTCTGGCATCAATTAACATTGCCAGCATTAAGTCGGATACGGCTAGATTTGCGGCTTTGATTTTCTCAGCCTGGTTGAAGCTGACATTTTATTTTTGCAGGAGACCATGCTGTCTGATTTGGCAGCCATACATAAAGCAAAAAGGGAGTGGAGGGCAGGCCCTTCCTATTGGTCTCTTGCGGCCGAGCCGTATAGCGAAGTGGCGGTCCTTTTTACAGCAGCGGTTGAATGCCGACGAGTTATTGAATTAGAAATGGGAAGGTGCCTGATCTTAGATGTCCTCATGAAGGGACAAGAATTAAGACTTATCAACATCTATGGTCCCCAGTCTAAAAAGGACAGGAAGAGTCTCTTTATGAGGATCAAGTCCTACCTTTGGTTGGTTTTTAACAGCATCGCACTTGTCGATGTCCACATCTGGTACACCCCAGGCCACGAGGGGTTCACCTTTCATAGAGGCAGCAGTAGGTCTAGAATAGACAGGTTTTATTTGAAGGAGGAAGCCATCTCTTCACCACTGTCCGTTGTTGAGGTGGAATTTTCTGACCACTGTCTAATATTGTTTTCTCTGAATGTTACACAGACCCCCCGGATGGGCAGAGGTTTTTGGAGACTGAATTCATCACTCCTGGAGGAAGCAGAGATAAGTCAGTCCTTTGAGGATTTTCTACAGAGCCAGGTACCATTACTGGATCTCTGTAGTAGTAAGTCAGAGTGGTGGGAGATGTTCAAGAGGAGGGTGGCGAGGTTCTTCCGAGAGCTCTCCAACCTTAGATGCCTGGACAGGTACCGCCTGCATCAAGGCCTGAGGAGGAAACTCGAACATCTCGTTTTGACTGGAGGTAGCCGTGAAGAGATCTCCAGAGTGAAATCTTTGCTCAAGAAGTGCCAGTACGATAGACACGCATCCTTGGTTTTTGAGAGGGATTTCGGGAAGTACCACTCACCTGACCCTTACAGAAACTGTAGGATGTCAGTGAATAGGAAAGTGGTCACTGGACTGATCGATAGTACAGGGTCCCTAAATCGATCCAGATCAGGGATTCTGGAGGTCGTCAGATCCTACTACTCGCAATTCTTGGGAAAGAGGGATCTAGATCCGGAAGTGATGTCGGCTTTCCTGGCTGAAACTGTCCCTGAGCCGGGAGTAGACACCTCTCTTGATGTTTTGACAGAAGAGATCAGAGTAGAGGAAGTTAGACTGGCGATTGATGGGCTCCGGCTCAAAAAGTCGCCTGGTCCGGATGGATTAACATCCGACTATTATAAGACCTTCAAGGACCTCTTGAGTCCCCTCTTGACGGAGGTATTAAATGAGTGTCTTTCCTCGGGCACTCTGCCTAGGTCAATGAGGAGGTCAGCTTTGATCCTTCTGTCAAAGGGTAAAGACTCGAGCCATATTGAGAACCAGCGTCCCATAGCGCTTCTCAATACGGACAGGAAGGTTCTGGCAAAAGTGCTGTTTAATTGGCTGGTGAAGTTTGCACCCCAGCTCCTCTCGGGGACACAGCATTGCTCTGTTCCAGGCCGTAGCACCTTTAGTGCTGTTCTCGGTCTCCGGGAGGCAGTGGAGCAGGGTAGGGCTGGTCACTGGGAGGGGTACTTGCTGTCCTTGGATCAGGCCAAAGCATTTGATCAGGTTAATCACGAGTACCTCTGGTCAGTCCTTCTGAGATATGGCCTGCCAGTAAGGTTTGTTGATTGGCTGCGAACATTGTATGCAGGGGCTGAGACTTTCCTGCTGGTGAACGGTTGGCTTGGCCGCCCTTTTGTGGTGGGGTCTGGCATTCGTCAGGGCTGTCCTCTAAGTCCCCTGTTGTATGTGTTTGCGATAGATCCCTTCCTTAGGAGGGTTGATCGTGGACCTATAACAGGGGCCGGGATGGACCGGGCGGTGCTGGAGGCTACCCTGAGGGCAGTGGCGTACGCCGATGATGTCACGCTCTTCGTATCCTCAAGTGAGGAGGCAGATTTTGTGGTGTCAGAGATGGATGGCTACTCGGAGGCATCCGGGTCTTGGGTCAACTGGGATAAGTGTGAGAGTCTCTGGTTAGGCAGGGGGGATCCTGTGTTTGATCTCCCGGACACTCTTCTGGTGCCCCAGACTTCAGCAAAAGTTCTTGACATCAAATTTGGCCAGGGGGATTACCCCATGCAAAATTGGGTAGACAGGCTGGATGGTGCCACTCACAAGGATAATCAGTGGAAGGATTGGTCTTTGCCCCTTCGGGAAAGAGTTAGCCTGATCAAAACATACCTGCTCCCTTTATTCATCTGCCTGGGCAGCGTATGCATTTTGCCAGAGCCTCTCTGGACCCGAGTCTACAACCTGTTCTTCCTAATGTTGTGGGGGAATAGGTTGAACCTAATCAGGAGAGATGTTACATACCGCACGAGGAGACTAGAGGGGATATATATGGTCAAGCCCATGGTGTTTCTTGTAGACACCTTTTTTAAGATCAACATAGGCAACCTCTGGCAAGAGTGGGCTCCTCCGTGGGTCTACTCCTGCCGGGGATGGTATCAGCTCTTCTTCCAGGAATGGGAGAAAGGTGGGCGAGTGAAGGACCTTCGCACCCAGCACGGATATCTCCCAGCTTACGCTACCTTGGATCTGAAGGTGATACGCCGGTGGGGTCTGGGGATGTGGGAGATCAGGACTCTGTCGAGGAGTCGCCTCGATAAAAGAGTTCTGTTGACGCATTTCCAGAATCCCCTGGTGCTCAAGGACCGCCCAAGTCGGGACCTGGAGGGTTACGTTTACTGAATTCAACCCGGGTCCCCTTGAAGTTTTGGGACTTGGCTTGGCGCTGCTTTCACGGGAGACTGTATGTAAGGGGTAACTTGAAGAGCAGGCCTCTGATTGACAGGGGTTGCCCCTGTCAGGAGTGCAGCGACATGCTGGAAAGCATGGAGCATTTTCTGCTTCAGTGGCCCTTTAATACAGAGGTATACCAGCGGGTAGGGGTCTCCATAGGCTGGCCTCAGCTGGCACACCTCTCGTATGCGGAGTGGGCTTATGGAGCCTTCAGAGGTCTTGGTGGCAGGGACCGCTACACTTTATTTCTAGTTAGCCTAGTGGTCAGGTTCCACATCTGGAGTGCACGGTGTTTGATCTCAGCGAAACTAAAAGTCCTCTCTGTAGGAACATCCTGGGTGACCAGGTGAAGGTATGTTCTGTGGAGTATGAGAGGCTTGGCACGTCTAAGGCTTCTCTCCTATGGAGAGGGCTTGTATTTCGTTAGGGACAGTCTTTTCTTAATTTTCTAGGGGCAGAGTAGGAAGAGAGGAGGGACAGGATAGCGAGAGAAGAGAGATAGGGCAGGGACAGTTTCTATGAGGGGTCAGACTGAGGGGCAGACTAAGGACAGTCTAGGGCAAATTAGGTAAATAATAGGGAGACCCTTTTTATATAATATGTATGTTGGTATATTGGAGTGTATTGCTTTACAGTCTCATATGTATATATTAATGTTTTGGGTGGTAGGTAGGTTGGGTGGGGTGTTGGGGGGAGTGGGGTTCACGCCTTGAGCCATAGCCTCCTGAACATTGAACTCTGGGCACGGACTGGTGGAGCGGGCATGGCCCCCAAGCTGCACTGGGCCCCCCCCCCCCCAAAAAAAAATATATTTTTAGTTTGTTCTTTTATGCCAGTTTGGCTTGGTCTTTGTGTTTGTATTTGGTTATTTATGTTGTTATTTATATTTTTATTTATATTGCTATTTATGTTATTGTATAAATTTGTTTTCTATGGGTACAGTGCGGTAATGTATGTACACAGTGACTCCACCAGCAGAATAGTGAGTGCAGCTCTGGGGTATAATACAGGAGGTAACTCAGGATCAGTACAGGATAAGTAATGTATGTACACAATGACTCCACCAGCAGAATAGTGAGTGCAGCACTGGAGTATAATACTGGATGTAACTCAGGATCAGTACAGGTTAAGTAATGTATGTACACAATGACTCCACCAGCAGAATAGTGAGTGCAGCTCTGGAGTATAATACAGGATGTAACTCAGGATCAGTACAGGATAAGTAATGTATGTACACAGTGACTCCACCAGCAGAATAGTGAGTGCAGCTCTGGAGTATAATACAGGATGTAACTCAGGATCAGTACAGGATAAGTAATGTATGTACACAGTGACTCCACCAGCAGAATAGTGAGTGCTGCTCTGGCGCATAATGCAGGATGTAACTCAGGATCAGTACAGGGTAAGTAATGTATGTACACAGTGACTCCACCAGCAGAATAGTGAGTGCAGCTCTGGAGTATAATACAGGATGTAACTCAGGAGCAGTACAGGATAAGTAATGTATGTACACAGTGACTCCACCAGCAGAATAGTGAGTGCAGCTCTGGGGTATAATACAGGATGTAACTCAGGATCAGTACAGGATAAGTAATGTATGTACACAGTGACTCCACCAGCAGAATAGTGAGTGCAGCTCTGGAGTATAATACAGGATGTAACTCAGGATCAGTACAGGATAAGTAATGTATGTACACAGTGACTCCACCATCAGAATAGTGAGTACAGCTCTGGAGGAAGGTTGTGTGTTAGAGAGCTCTGCTGGTTCCAGGGTGTGGTCTGTTTCTTGGGTGGAGACCTTGCTGAGAGCCCAGGAACAAGTGCACGTTTCTGGGCTACATTTGCCATGGAGTGCCGTGCTTCCCCCCCTCGGCTTCGGTCGGGAGGGGGGAGGAATGAACCCCAGGAGGGGAGAGGATCCAGTCGGGGTGCAAGCAGTGTCACCCAGACTCCCCGAGAGGACATGGAGCACAGGAAGACCAGAAGCCAAACCAAAGGCAAGGTGAGTGCTGCAAAAGCACCTGCAAGTGTCAGCTGGGTAGAGCGCAAGAGGGGTGAATCTGTGACTGACATGGCGTCTCGGATAGCCACCAATATAAAAGACTTTAAGGAGGTTGGTAGGCAGCTGCAGAAACACCGCAGGGAACTGCAGACTGCCCTCAGCGACCTAGATAAAGCCCCACGGGGAAGAAAAAAGATTACAGCAGCAGAAAGAGTTAAATCCTGCAAGGAGGCTGTGGACTTTTACAAGGAGGAGAGATACAGGATACTCCAAGCCAGTGGCCCGTTTAAAGAAAAGCTCTTAAACGACGAGCGATTCTCCGGAATGGCGCACGCAAGCAGCGATAGCAGCTCAGACGAATCGGAGGACGCGCAGGATGGGATGCCACTATGCTCTGGGGAGCAGCCGTCCCTACAGCAGAGGGGAACTGCAGGGAGCAGCATTCCTGCTGAGCAGGTTAGCCTGCCCCCCACATCGGAGGAGTCCAGCGCTGAGGACGCGGACGACGACAGCGACAGCAGCAGCGGTGAGGGGGCCCTCATCATGCAGCAAATCATGCTGCAGGAGTCCCCCGAAAGAATGCAGAACATGTATTTTGGTGACGACATGCCTGAAGGAACATTTGTGGGCAAAAAGAAAAGAGGAAAAAAGATGAAGACCACCGTGCAAGAGAGGTTTGTGTATGTCACCAAGCACTCCGGTCCGGCTGCAAAGTCAGATCGGGGTGCTAGCCCTGGTATACCCCTAGTCCCGGGCTCTGCAGTGGGTCCGGTGCAGGGGACTGGGGAAGAGAGGGTTAATGCGGCCCAAAACTCCATTTCTGCTTGTGCCAGTAGTGGGAATGGAGGCAATAAGGAGGCAGAGAAGGTCCGTGGGAAAGATGGAATGAGGGGTCGCGGCCAATCCGGAGGTGCTGGTGCTGATGGTTGCCCTCCAGTGGGAGGGGGGGGGGGCAGTCCGGCATCAGGTTCCACCAGTGGCGGCTTGGCTGTCCCTCCTGTGTCCCTAAAACGCCTGTCAGGTGTAGAGGGGGCGCAGTGGGTGGTGGCCAAGTCAGCCGATCCTCCCACCCATCATGATGGTAACGTCATAACAAATAAGCAGGTAAAAAGAACTGCAAGTCCCAGAATGGCCGGGAAAATGGACGGAGCTAGAGCTGCAGGAACAGCTCCTACAGAGCATAATGTTGGATCTAAGGCTAACTCTTTCAGTGCTGGTCTCCAGCCTCATCCAGCTGGAAAGTGTAACATTAAGAAAAAAGGTGAAGCAGGTCCTGGTCCAACAAAAGGAAAATGTATGAATGATGTGAATGGGACAACCGTTAGTGCTGCCCCTGCTCCCGCTTCCGCTCCCGCAGAGGCTTCGGGAGCTCAGGATGCCCCCAATCCCCCGGGAGGTATGACATCGGCTGTACAGGAGGGTGGGGCTTCGGGTAGTAGTCAGGGGATGGGCCAGGATCCAGTCACCCCTCCAGCGGCGACAACAGCTGGTAGAAGTTATGCCAGTGTCGCCGCTGGAGGGAGGGGGGATGCGTCCTCCTCGTCTTTGGGCTCTGGGGACGGCGTTTTGCAACAGCGCCTCCTGGAGGCCTTGAGGAGGGGGGAGAGCTCGATGAATGTAGGGGGCAGAGTTGTGGATTTGTCTCTCTGGGTGGAGAGACATGGTCTGGGTGCCTTCCGAGAACAAAGGGGGGAGACCGTCTGGTCCCTGCCGACAACCGGGCAGGACATTGGCCGTAGGAATGTGGCTCGTCTTCAGTGGAGAGGCAATGACGCATGCCCATCCAGGAGTAAGGTGGTGGAGCTTCTGCTGAAGATGGGTTTCAGGGCAAATGACATCTATGCCCTGATCCATCCTTACGGCACGTCTGAGTTCGACATCAGCTTTGCTCGCCCGGAGGGCCTGGAGCTCTTCTGGGGGAATTATGAGCTGATGAAGGACGAGCCCGGCTGGCGCGGTTTCGCTGCACAAGTGGTAACCCGCCAGACTGGAGTCAAGAGAGTGACCGTTTTGACTCGTAACGAGTCCCTCTCTTGTTATGATATCATGACTTGGATAAGTCGGTACGGAGAGGTGGTGGATATGCCCAATAAGAACCGGGACGAACACGGCATCTGGTCCGGAGCCTGGACGTTTATGGTAAAACTTAAGCGTTCAGGGAATTCGGTGGCCCACATACCATCCGCGGCCTTCCTTGGCAGGGATCGTATCTTGGCCTTCTACCAGGGGCAGCCGAAGCTCTGTCACAAGTGCGGCGACCCCACACATTTGAGTGCAGCCTGTAACGTCATCAAGTGCGCTCTGTGTGGCGAGGTAGGTCATCTTGCGGCATCTTGTACAGAGATTAGGTGTCACCTGTGTGGTGACCTCGGTCACCCATTCAGTCGCTGTCCGCGCTCTTTCGCCAATGCGGTCAGGGCCCCAGCGGAGGAGAGCCATGAGGTTGCTTCTGCAGGGGAGGGGACCAGCAGAGGCGATGGAGCCCAGGAGCCAAGGAGGAACAAACATGCTGGGGCAGCCAAGCTAAGGCGCCAAGAGAAGCGCGGAAGGGGCAGGGAGCAGGTGGAAACCCAGGTGGCAGGTGGGTCAATGCTGGCCCCTGCTCCAGACGCAAATCATGTGGCTGAGGCTCCAGGGGACAGGGAGCTGAATGAGGAGGTCAGGAGGATCCAAAGGGAAGAGGACGCCACTTATTCAGATTCTTCCCACTATGAAAGTGTGGGTGAGGGCAAGGATGAGTGGCAAAAGAAAAAGCGCAAGCAGGGCTCCAAGAAAATGAAAAAAAGGGAAGGGAAATCTTCCCCTGCAACGGGCCAGGTGCAGGAAGGCAATCCAAACTCTCCTCTTGTTGGGCTCTCCAACAGGTACCAAGCTCTCTCGTCCTCGGAGGAGGCAGAGGTGTCCAGGACAAGCGTGGGGCCTACAGGGGGTGCTGAGCCTTCCTCTTGTGGGGGTTTGGTGACCTCCAGGGGGAGGGCTGGCCCAGAGCCCAGTGGCAAGGAGGACGAGGTCGAGGAGCCCCTTGCCATGGACCTTTCAGTGTCCAAGAAACGTGGCAAGGGGTCATCCTCAGACCCTGATGAGAAGGGGGGAAAAAAAAAAAGGGCAACTTGAAGAGCAGGCCTCTGGTGGATAGGGGTTGCCCCCGCCAGGAGTGCAGCAACGTACTGGAAAGCATGGAGCATTTCCTGCTTCAGTGTCCCTTTAATACAGAGGTGTACAAACGGGTGGGAGCCTCCATTGGTTGGCCCAGGTTGGCACGCCTCTCGTATGCGGAATGGGTCTATGGGGCATTCGGGGACCTTGGTGGCAGGGACCGGTGCACTTTATTCTTAGTCAGCCTAGTGGTCAGGTTTCACATTTGGAACGCACGGTGTCTAGTTTCGACGGAAGAGAAAATCCTCCCCGGGGATGAGGTGAATAGGAACATCCTGGGTGACCTGGTGAAGGTGCGCTCTCTGGATTATGAGAGGTTGGGCATGACTAAGGCCTCTCTCCTATGGAGAGGGTTTGTATTTCGTTAGGGACAGTCTTCTTATTGTTAGGGTCTTTGTAGGGACAGAATAGGGAGAGGTAGGGACAGTTTCTCTGAGGGTAAGTTTTAGGGAAGGAGTAGGGACATTGTAGGGACAGATTAACTATAGGGATAGTTTTTCTCTATTTGGTCGGTGCCCGGCTTATCATATCCAGTCCTGGTGGAGGGCTGAGTGTGACACTAGTAGAGTTTTTGTTTTCGGTCAAAGATGAGGTATGTACGGCTGCAGGTAACTGAACCTTAGGCTTTCGGGTATTAATATGTAGTGTTGGTTTGTAGTTGTGTAGTCTAAGATATGTTATATGTTTTGTTTTGTATATAGGGCTAGGGGTTATAGATAGGTTGGGTGGGGGTCTATTGGGGGGAGGGGGGGATTTATGCCTCAGCCGTAGCTTGACACGTCCCGGACAATGAACACTGGGCACGGACTGTTGGTGCGGGCGTGGCCCTCAGGCTGCGGCAGGCAGGGTATGTGTATGCGGTGCAGCTCGGCTCGTCCTGGACATAGACATTGAGCACGGACTTGGGATGCAGGCGTGGCTCCCAGGCTGCACCGTAGGGGGTGGTTTGGGGTGTGTGGTGGGTTGGTCTGGGTATAGGGTTAGTTTAGGATTATGTAGGGTTTTATTCTTTAGGTGGTGGGCATTTAAAAAAAAAAAAAAAAAAAATTTAATAAAAAAAAAAAAAATTAAAAACAAAAAGAAAAAAAAATCTATAAAATAAATAAGGTATTGGGTTGTTCTTATTATTGTTCTTATTATTACTTTTGTTATTGTTGTTTGCATTATTATTACATCATTGCTTCGGTTATTAGTCATATTTTCTTTCTTCTTTTGGGATTTCAGGCTGGATCCTGTGAGTTAGGGATATGTTTTCTCACATGTGGGTATATTGTTTTATGTAGTATGTAGCGTATATGTATTGGTGAGTATGAGTGAGTGTAGTTTTGGAGTGCAGGTTGGTGTAGTGCGCTGTATGTATTATTTGGACCAGATGGACCTTTTGCTTTCGTTCCTTTGTCCTGAAGTAAGGCAAGGTACAGTTAATATAAGTGATGATTTGTTTTGGTTTCATGTTTGTCTTATGCCAAGTGAGCGATATTTATGTTCTGTTTATTGTTATGTTTTTCACTTTTATAATAAAAAGATCTACAGGATGTAACTCAGGGTCAGTACAGGATAAGTAATGTATGTACACAGTGGCTCCACCAGCAGAATAGTGAGTACAGCTCTGGAGTATAATACAGGATGTAACACAGGATCATTACAGGATAAGTAATGTATGTACACAGTGACTCCACCAGCAGAATAGTGAGTGCAGCTCTGGACTATAATACAGGATGTAACTCAGGAGCAGTACAGGATAAGTAATGTATGTACACAGTGACTCCACCAGCAGAATAGTGAGTGCAGCTCTGGGGTATAATACAGGATGTAACTCAGGATCAGTGCAGGATAAGTAATGTATGTACACAGTGACTCCACCAGCAGAATAGTGAGTGCAGCTCTGGGGTATAATACAGGATGTAACTCAGGATCAGTACAGGATAAGTAATGTATGTACACAGTGACTCCACCAGCAGAATAGTGAGTGCAGCTCTGGGGTATAATACAGGATGTAACTCAGGATCAGTGCAGGGTAAGTAATGTATGTACACAGTGACTCCACCAGCAGAATAGTGAGTGCAGCTCTGCAGTATAATACAGGAAGTAACCCAGGATCAGTACAGGATAAGTAATGTATGTACACAGTGACCCCACCAGCAGAATAGTGAGTGCAGCTCTGGGGTATAATACAGGATGTAACACAGGATCAGTACAGGATAAGTAATGTATGTACACAGTGACTCCACCAGCAGAATAGTGAGTGCAGCTCTGGGGTATAATACAGGATGTAACACAGGATCAGTACAGGATAAGTAATGTATATACACAGTGACTCCACCAGCAGAATAGTGAGTGCAGCTCTGGAGTATAATACAGGATGTAACACAGGATCAGTACAGGATAAGTAATGTATGTACATAGTGACTCCACCAACAGAGTAGTGAGTGCAGCTCTGGGGTATAATACAGGATGTAACTCAGGAGCAGTACAGGATAAGTAATGTATGTACACAGTGACTCCACCAGCAGAATAGTGAGTGCAGCTCTGGAGTATAATACAGGATGTAACTCAGGATCAGTACAGGATAAGTAATGTATGTACACAGTGACTCCACCAGCAGAATAGTGAGTGCAGCTCTGGGGTATAATACAGGATGTAACTCAGGAGCAGTACAGCATAAGTAATGTATGTACACAGTGACTCCACCAGCAGAATAGTGAGTGAAGCTCTGGAGGATAATAGAGGATGTAACTCAGGAGCAGTACAGGATAAGTAATGTATGTACACAGTGACTCAACCAGCAGAATAGTGAGTGCAGCTCTGGCGCATAATGCAGGATGTAACTCTAGCTCAGTGCTGTAATCTTTATACATGTGTCAGGCCAGCGAGCTGCGGACCACATACAGTCCAAATACATCTTCTTACTGTAGTGTAGCTGTGATTCTAGTTAGAGGTGATGTATAACAGTTTTGGAGTCCATGTAATACAGAATTCTGTCTTTGCACATGCGAACGCTGCTGAGAAGCCGCCGTGGTTTTATTAAATCACTCTCGTCCCCTGAGAGAAGTGGCGTACATTGTGAAAGCGAGACACAAAAGAAATGAGTGGAAGTGGTTTCTCTTGGTCATAACAGGGGAAAGCCAATTATATACAGCGGCCTGCGAGTCCTCGCCGGCGTCTTACAATCGTCTTCTGTTTTCTAGAGTCTTCTAGTTGTTTTTTCGGTAATGACTTCTCGCTATTAAGCAGGATCCCTCGTCGCGATGGAAGGACGTCTATTTAGCTCACTACATGTCATTCATTTTATTCAGTCAAGTTATTCTCTTCATTCATCCTTCATATAATATCCCCATATAGTAAGAACGTTTACTTCTGCGCCATTCATGGTAAACCATTGGCTTAGCGACTGCAACGTTTCTCTATAGAAAAGATGATCGTGGGTGGCTTTGCATATTTCTTTTGTTAGTAAGGTCTGCCATGTGGCAAAGCGGTTTGTTATATGTCAGTAAGGTCTGCAGTGTGTCAGTAAGATCTACCAATAGTCAGTAAGGTCTGCTGTACATCAGTAAGGTCTTTCATGTCTCAGCAATGTCTGTTGTGTATCAGTAAGGTCTGCAGTGTATCAGTAAGGTCTGCCGTGTGTCAGGATGGTCTGTAGTGTGTCAGAAAGGTCTGCAGTGTGTCAGCAATGTCTGTTGTGTATCAGTAAGGTCTGTAGGGTGTCAGTAAGGTGTGCAGTGTGTCAGGAAGATCTACCAATAGTCAGTAAGCTCTGCTGTACATCAGTAAGGTCTTTCATGTGTCAGCAATGTCTGTTGTGTATCAGTAAGGTCTGCGGTGTGTCAGGAAGGTCTGCGGTGTGTCAGGAAGGTCTGCGGTGTCTTAGGAAGGTCTGCGGTGTCTTAGGAAGGTCTGCGGTGTGTCTGGAAGGTCTGCGGTGTGTCTGGAAGGTCTGCGGTGTGTCTGGAAGGTCTGCGGTGTGTCTGGAAGGTCTGCGGTGTGTCAGGAAGGTCTGCGGTGTGTCTGGAAGGTCTGCGGTGTGTCTGGAAGGTCTGCGGTGTGTCAGGAAGGTCTGCGGTGTGTGGCTGGAAGGTCTGCGGTGTGTCTGGAAGGTCTGCGGTGTGTCAGGAAGGTCTGCGGTGTGTCTGGAAGGTCTGCGGTGTGTCAGGAAGGTCTGCGGTGTGTCAGGAA
The DNA here is from genome assembly GCF_035609145.1 of Eleutherodactylus coqui. NCBI lineage: Eukaryota > Metazoa > Chordata > Amphibia > Anura > Eleutherodactylidae > Eleutherodactylus > Eleutherodactylus coqui. The sequence goes on from NC_089845.1 coordinate 166,993,179, forward strand.
GGTCTGCGGTGTGTCAGGAAGGTCTGCGGTGTGTCAGGAAGGTCTGCGGTGTCTTAGGAAGGTCTGCGGTGTGTCTGGAAGGTCTGCGGTGTGTCTGGAAGGTCTGCGGTGTGTCTGGAAGGTCTGCGGTGTGTCAGGAAGGTCTGCGGTGTGTCTGGAAGGTCTGCGGTGTGTCAGGAAGGTCTGCGGTGTGTCAGGAAGGTCTGCGGTGTGTCTGGAAGGTCTGCGGTGTGTCTGGAAGGTCTGCGGTGTGTCAGGAAGGTCTGCGGTGTGTCAGGAAGGTCTGCGGTGTCTTAGGAAGGTCTGCGGTGTCTTAGGAAGGTCTGCGGTGTGTCTGGAAGGTCTGCGGTGTGTCTGGAAGGTCTGCGGTGTGTCTGGAAGGTCTGCGGTGTGTCTGGAAGGTCTGCGGTGTGTCAGGAAGGTCTGCGGTGTGTCTGGAAGGTCTGCGGTGTGTCTGGAAGGTCTGCGGTGTGTCAGGAAGGTCTGCGGTGTGTGGCTGGAAGGTCTGCGGTGTGTCTGGAAGGTCTGCGGTGTGTCAGGAAGGTCTGCGGTGTGTCTGGAAGGTCTGCGGTGTGTCAGGAAGGTCTGCGGTGTGTCAGGAAGGTCTGCGGTGTGTCAGGAAGGTCTGCGGTGTGTCAGGAAGGTCTGCGGTGTCTTAGGAAGGTCTGCGGTGTGTCTGGAAGGTCTGCGGTGTGTCTGGAAGGTCTGCGGTGTGTCTGGAAGGTCTGCGGTGTGTCAGGAAGGTCTGCGGTGTGTCTGGAAGGTCTGCGGTGTGTCAGGAAGGTCTGCGGTGTGTCAGGAAGGTCTGCGGTGTGTCTGGAAGGTCTGCGGTGTGTCTGGAAGGTCTGCGGTGTGTCAGGAAGGTCTGCGGTGTGTCAGGAAGGTCTGCGGTGTGTCAGGAAGGTCTGCGGTGTGTCAGGAAGGTCTGCGGTGTCTTAGGAAGGTCTGCGGTGTCTTAGGAAGGTCTGCGGTGTCTTGAAGGTCTGCGGTGTGTCTTGAAGGTCTGCGGTGTGTCTTGAAGGTCTGCGGTGTGTCTGGAAGGTCTGCGGTGTGTCTGGAAGGTCTGCGGTGTGTCAGGAAGGTCTGCGGTGTGTCAGGAAGGTCTGCGGTGTGTCAGGAAGGTCTGCGGTGTGTCAGGAAGGTCTGCGGTGTCTTAGGAAGGTCTGCGGTGTCTTAGGAAGGTCTGCGGTGTCTTGAAGGTCTGCGGTGTGTCTTGAAGGTCTGCGGTGTGTCTTGAAGGTCTGCGGTGTGTCTGGAAGGTCTGCGGTGTGTCTGGAAGGTCTGCGGTGTGTCAGGAAGGTCTGCGGTGTCTTAGGAAGGTCTGCGGTGTCTTAGGAAGGTCTGCGGTGTGTCTGGAAGGTCTGCGGTGTGTCTGGAAGGTCTGCGGTGTGTCTGGAAGGTCTGCGGTGTGTCTGGAAGGTCTGCGGTGTGTCTGGAAGGTCTGCGGTGTGTCAGGAAGGTCTGCGGTGTGTCTGGAAGGTCTGCGGTGTGTCTGGAAGGTCTGCGGTGTGTCAGGAAGGTCTGCGGTGTGTCAGGAAGGTCTGCGGTGTCTTAGGAAGGTCTGCGGTGTCTTAGGAAGGTCTGCGGTGTGTCTGGAAGGTCTGCGGTGTGTCTGGAAGGTCTGCGGTGTGTCAGGAAGGTCTGCGGTGTCTTAGGAAGGTCTGCGGTGTCTTAGGAAGGTCTGCGGTGTGTCTGGAAGGTCTGCGGTGTGTCTGGAAGGTCTGCGGTGTGTCTGGAAGGTCTGCGGTGTGTCTGGAAGGTCTGCGGTGTGTCTGGAAGGTCTGCGGTGTGTCAGGAAGGTCTGCGGTGTGTCAGGAAGGTCTGCGGTGTCTTAGGAAGGTCTGCGGTGTCTTAGGAAGGTCTGCGGTGTGTCTGGAAGGTCTGCGGTGTGTCTGGAAGGTCTGCGGTGTGTCAGGAAGGTCTGCGGTGTCTTAGGAAGGTCTGCGGTGTCTTAGGAAGGTCTGCGGTGTGTCTGGAAGGTCTGCGGTGTGTCTGGAAGGTCTGCGGTGTGTCAGGAAGGTCTGCGGTGTGTCAGGAAGGTCTGCGGTGTGTCAGGAAGGTCTGCGGTGTGTCTGGAAGGTCTGCGGTGTGTCAGGAAGGTCTGCGGTGTGTCAGGAAGGTCTGCGGTGTCTTAGGAAGGTCTGCGGTGTCTTAGGAAGGTCTGCGGTGTGTCTGGAAGGTCTGCGGTGTGTCTGGAAGGTCTGCGGTGTGTCTGGAAGGTCTGCGGTGTGTCAGGAAGGTCTGCGGTGTGTCAGGAAGGTCTGCGGTGTCTTAGGAAGGTCTGCGGTGTCTTAGGAAGGTCTGCGGTGTCTTAGGAAGGTCTGCGGTGTCTTAGGAAGGTCTGCGGTGTGTCTGGAAGGTCTGCGGTGTCTTAGGAAGGTCTGCGGTGTCTTAGGAAGGTCTGCGGTGTGTCTGGAAGGTCTGCGGTGTGTCTGGAAGGTCTGCGGTGTGTCTGGAAGGTCTGCGGTGTCTTAGGAAGATCTGCGGTGTCTTAGGAAGGTCTGCGGTGTCTTAGGAAGGTCTGCGGTGTCTTAGGAAGGTCTGCGGTGTCTTAGGAAGGTCTGCGGTGTGTCTGGAAGGTCTGCGGTGTGTCTGGAAGGTCTGCGGGGTGTCTGGAAGGTCTGAGGTGTGTCACTGAAGCCCGCTGTGTAATAGTAGGGTTGGTTGTGCTTCACTTGTCAGTAAAGTCTGCAGTGTGTTAATTAGGTCTGTGGTGTGTCAGTAAAAGGTTAAAGGGGTTTTCCGGAGATTTTTTAAATCTTTCTATTGATGACTGGCAGTTTATCAATAGATGATCGGCATGTACCTGCCACTAGGATCCCCACCGATCAGCTGATTCCCGGAGTCGCTGCCTCTGTGGACAGGAAGCTGAAACTGCTGACCACAGCGTGATGGCCCAGGTCGGTACTGCAGAGCAGTTCCTGCTGAATGCATTGCGATACCAAACCACGCTGCTGCACTCTGATCAGCGCTTCCTGCTTCCTCAGCTGACCATAGCAACTGCAGCCCAGGGAATCTTCTGATCAGCAGGAATCTGAGTGGTGGGTTCCCAGCGATCATCTATTGATGACCTGTTGGCCATCTAGAGAAAGAATAAAAAGTTTTGGGAAATACCCATTTAATTGTGAATGACAGCAAGCAGAGATCTTGAAAATCATGAAAAATAGATACAGAAACTGTAGTGGAAAACTATCTTTTCATTAAAGAGCCACTCCAGTGAAAACATATTTTTGCATCCCTGCCCCCCTCATATGATTGCCTGTCTCACTCTGGAGGTCTCCTATGTGCATTGCAGCAACTTCCATGCAGTGTAGCCCCCTGTATGATGCTTATCAGACACCATCTTGATAATAAGAGTTTTGCTTTCACATCACTCCTATGATGCAGCAGTACAGCATATCTGCTGTCAGGAGGATGAGCTGTGATCTCCTCTATTATTCATGTGTCATAGGAACCTCTAATCATCAGTAACTGTGACAGGAGTGTCTGTATTCCCCTGTAGGCAGTATGAAAGTATTCTGTGTTACACTTGTTATTCAAGGTCTAATATAAATTATTCCAAAGCTCATGAAGCAATGAAAGCTGGACTGAAATATCCTTGATACTCGGGGGAGGGGAGGGGGGGGGGGAGCATTTGTAGACTATATTTAGTCATTGTATTCAAATTATTTGATTCTTTCTCAGTGTAAGTAATGGAAACACATGTTATATTATCATCAGCCCTAAGGGCCCTTTCACATGGGACGATTATGGCTCTGGTTTCTCAGGCTCCTGCACTCCCGCAGGGTTTTGAATAGAGATGAGTGAGCATACTCGCTAAGGACAATTACTCGATCGAGCATTGCCCTTAGCGAGCACCTGCCCACTCGGAAGAAAAGGTTTGGCTGCTGGTGCAGGTGAGTGGTGAGTTGCGGCAGTGAGCAGGGGGAAGCGGGGGGGGGGGGGGGAGAGAGAGATCTCCCCTCCATTCCTTCCCGCTCTCCCCCGCCACTCCCCGCCCACCGCCGAACCTTTTCTTCCGAGCGGGCAGGTACTCGCTAAGGGCAATGCTCGATCGAGTAATTGCCCTTAGCGAGTATGCTCGCTCATCTTTAGTTTTGAACAATGATCGTCCCGTGTAACAACCTGCAGAAACTGAATGACAGAGTGAGAGTCGTCGAGTCATTCAGTTTTAAGCAGCTTGAAATACGAACAACCATTGTTCAGTGTAAACAGCAGCTGCTCAGCACTGAACGGAAGCTGCTTACAGTGAATGGAAAGGGATGGGGGAGAGAACTCTCCTCCGCTGCTCGCTCCTGTGTGACAGCATGGGAGAGAGTATACACGTGTAAAAGGGCCTTAAGACGTTGTAATGATTTGTTACTTCTAGAGTGTTGCCTCCTGTGATTGGACACTATACTTTTCTTTGTTCTACTTTGCTAACACTGGGCTGGTCTCTTCAGTAAGAGCACAGTGGTGACTTCACACAGTTGATGTCCCTTGTTCTTTCTCCAATGATCATTGTTAATTAATTTGGACATATAAGAAAACTCAGATACCGGTTGCCTTATTGCTGATTCTACATTTAAAGGAGTACTCCAACAGCAGCTTCTGTGGGAGGGAACATATAACAACATCACACAGACCAAAAAAATGGACTATTTCAGACAGCATAGCTCCAAGTAGGTTAGAGCTGGTCAAAAATGAGTTCACATAACCATCTGAGGAGAAGGAAATAACTAACAGCAGCCGTCTTATACATACTGGGGGGCTAACTACATAATAAATAAATAAAAAATCATTGGAAAGGCCGTTTAAACAAAATTTATGACCTAAAGGGGGTATCCAGCAATTTAACAAAATGGAAGCCATCTCTGGGGATTGTGGAAATCCGTCCTAGGAGGAGTTGAGTATTTCCAGCAGTAAAGAAAAGAAATGGTAGAGGTAGGGAGTGGGTTAAAAAAACATACTGCCCCCCACCCCAGTGCCGACACAGGAGCCCCGATCCCTGCTGCTCCAGTTTCAGAATAAGCTGTAGTGGTCTGGGGTTGGGGAGTATAAAAGTGACCACTCAGCCAAGCACAAGCTCCAGCGGCGATACATGCGATGAACGCCACATGATGCCTGTTGGATTGTCCCTCAGGCCCTGAGCAGCAGAGACCGATGGGGCCTCTGAGGGCTGAATATGGCCTATTATTTTTTATTTTCACCCATTTATTAAAGGCACTTTTTTTTACTGTCAGAAAAAGCCGTGTGGAAAGGATCCATGAAAAGACCTGGGAAAGATTTGCTTACATTTGTATATGGGAACGTTTATTTGCCCAAGTTGAATATTCACTCGAGTCCAGCCCTTCTCCCAGGACCACCAGCAGCCATTCTGGGACTATAAGAAGAATTACCTCAGCACCATCAGTGTCTGCTGCAGGACATTGGGGAACAGCCTTCGGCATAGCACTGACGATGGGGAGCAGCGTCCGCTAGAGTGAGGCGGATCACCAGCGAGTGGACCCCGATGACCCGGGGGCTGCAAGTGACAGACCATAAGGATTGTGCAAAAGATAAACATGAATTGCACTTATTTGATGCAATTTCAACTTGTTTTTATCACACTAGATTGGCCCGATGTTCACTATGAGAACATAAAATGTTTCAAAAGTGGTGGTTGTGAACTTCTATAACTGCTTAGTAGGTGATTATTTAGAGGGTCACTTTGTATCTGGAGCAGATAGCTAATATAAAAAAAAGCCTACAGGTCTCTCTGTTTGTCTGTCTTTCTCTCTTTGTCTTTCTCTCTCTCTGTCTGTCTTTGGCCCCCTGCACACGGGCGGAAATTCTGTGGCGGGATTTCTTGCAGAATTTCCGCCCGTGGAAGCTGCCATAGGAATGCGTTAGAAAACGCAATCCTAGGCAGACGGACGCGATTTGTCCACGCGAAATCATGCACAGAAAACAAATTGCGGCATGCTCTATCTCTGTGCGGGTCTCGCAGAGCCCCGCACAGAAATGCCACTCCCCGGCCACCGGCTCCGCTCTGCATGCGCCGGCTGGCCGGCAGCAGGCACATCAAAGAGCCGGAGCTGCAGGAGAGTTGAGTGCCGCACTGGTCCCTGCAGGGGCCTGGGTCAGGTCCCGCTGTGAGAATTCTCGCATCCGGATCCGACCCGGCCGTGTGCAGGTGGCCTCTGTCTGCTTGTCTCTCTCTATCTGTCTCTTTCATTGTCTGTCTCTCTATGTCTGTGTCTGTCTGTCTGTATATATCTCTCTCTGTCTCTTTCTGTCTTGGTATTGCTCTGTCTCTCTGTCTGTCTCTTTCGTTCTCTCTGTCTCTCATGCTCTCTTTTTATCTCTATCGCTCTCTTTCTTTCTATTGCTCTCTCTGTCTATCGCTCTTTCTCTGTCTGTTTCTGTCTATTGCTATCTCTCTCTTTGTATTTCTCTGTATCTCTATCACTCTCTTTGTCTGTCTCTCTCTGTCTCTCTATCATTCTCGCTTTCTTTCTCTCTATTGCTCTCTCTGTCTTTCTCTATGTTTGTCTCTATCACTTTGTCTCTCCATTGCTCTCCCTCTGTCTCTCTCACTATCTCTCTTTCTGTCTACCGCTTTCTCTTTCTCTATTGCTTTCTCTCTGTGTTTCTATCTCTCTTTCTCTCACTGTCTTTCTATTGCTCTGTCTCTATCACTCTCTCACTCTGTCTCTCTATTACTCTCTCTCTGTCTCTCTCTATCACTCTCTCACTCTGTCTCTCTATTGCTCTCTCTTCCTGTGCCTGTCTCCCTATTGCCTCTGTCTCTCTATTGCTGTCTCTATCACTCTTTCTCTCACTGTCTCTATCGCTCTCTCACTTGGTCTCTCTATTGCTCTCTCTGTGTCTGTCTCTCTATCGCTGTCTCTCTATCGCTGTCTCTCTATCGCTGTCTCTCTACCGCTCTTTCTCCGTCTCTCTATCACTCTTTCTCTCACTGTCTGTCACTCTCTTTCTGTCGCTCTTTTATCTCATTGTCTATTGCTCTTTCTCTCACTGTCTCTCTATCGCTCTCTGTCTCTCTCTATCACTGTCTCTCTGTTGCTTTTTCTCTCATTGTCTTTCTATCGCTCTTTCTCTCACTGTCTTTCTCTCACTGTCTTTCTCTCGCTCTTGATTGGGCAGTGTACGGTACAGCTTAGCAGTGTATGCAGTGTTGCTTAGCAACGCTTCACTCCTTCCAGCACACACCTGAAGCACAGCAGCGCCGCTCATAGACGTAACATTGTAACTGCCTGATAGTCCCTGAATGTATTATACTCCCATGTGATGATGTTCCGGCAGCGGTAAGCGTGTGTTTCATCCAATGACCCCAACATCAGACACCAAAGTTACAGCAAAGGAGGCAAAGTGTGGGGCAAGAAGAAGCAGGGAGGCTTATTTATATTAGATATAACCAGCTAGGACGTGATGACGGTGAATTCGATAACAGATTATAAGAGGGGCCTGGACATGCTTCTTGAACGATACATTACATGTTGTATTGCTGATTACTCAGGAGGGTCGGTGATCCGGGGATTGTTCGGATTGCCAGATTGGTGTCGGGAAGGATTATTTTTCCCTTAAATGGGGAATATTGGCTTTTACCTCATTTGGTTTTTTTTCTTCCTCTGGATCAACATTGGGGGGGTAACAGGCTGAACTAGAAGAACAGATGTCATTTTTCGGCATAACCTACTGAGTTGCTATGTAACAGCAGCAAGCAAGTACCAGAGTGCAGCATAAAGCATCGCCATAGAGATGCCAGAGGATTACCACCGAGCAGCACCAGCAGCAGCATTTTACCCCCTAATCATCACTCTTCCACTGGCTTTATACCCCTTCACGCCCCTCAGACTGTTGGAGGTGGAATGAGCCGTAAGGCTCCTCTCTTAGCTCCATTGCAGACTGCTGATGAGTTATATGATGAAGGACCTGCGCTGGTCATGTGACTGTGATGGCATTGCAGCTCCTTCATCCACTGTAGCCTCATCACTGCATTGATAATACAGGGCTCTATTACAAGTGCAGTGATGATCAGTCTGGGCCTTCTGCCGCCGGGGACTGCAGGACAGCGTCCCAAATCTGGGACTGCACCACAGAATCCGGGATGGTAAAGAGGCAGGGTGCTGGTGATTGCAGTGCAGTTACATCTAATGATAGTGATCACAGTGCAGTTACCTTCTTCTTTATCGGGCACAGATTACCGTGAGGACTTCTTCAAGTCTCTGGACACTCTCCCCATCCTGCCTCTATTTCCAATGTCCTCCTTGGTGCCCCCATGGTACTAGTGCCCCATTTTGTGCCCCAAACAGTAATAATGCCCCCTCTGTGCCCCATAAGTAATAGTCCACCCCATGCTCCCCCACATGTTCACAATCTGTCCCCAGCTGACAAATTATCTGCCCCCCGCTGCATCGCCCCCACATGCTGAAAGTCTGAACTCTGCTTCATCTTCACCAAATCTGGAAAATCTGCCCTCTGCTACATCCTCCCAGCTCCTATAACCCCGGCATGCATGAACTAAACTTACCCTTTATACCGCCGACTGCTCACACGGTGTGCCCCACTCCTCCTCCTGGTTCTCTGAGTGCTGTATGAACCAGGAGACGGGGCGAGGAGTTAGGAGGGCTATACACATCATGTGAGCTGTCAGACGCTAGCATGCATAGCTGCGAAATTTAGTCTATTCGCATCAGAGTTACAGGAGCTACGGAGTGGAGTGATTGGAGTCGTGTCTGCCAATGTAGTAGGACTGGCCCCCCTGGCTTAGGGGCCTGGTCGCAACTACAATCCCTGCGACCCCTATAGCTACGTGCACTGGTTCTGGTAATGTCTAATTATTTTGAGGTTGATGTGAACCCCATTCGTGCCACGATCGCTATTGATTGCGGTGTTACAAGGATATCTGTTTTCTCCAATACCGGCCATTGCCGCATGATGGCATTCGTTGTTTCTCCCAGGGATGATTGTTAGGGCCCAGTTGCTTTGCCTGCATAGTAAATGTATACAACTCAGCATTACTCCGGGCGGTACGCATTTATGATGCAGGGTGGGAAGGGGTTAAGCAACTAAATCCTTGTAGCTTGTTATTTCATGGGCATCGGTGAAGCTGATACATATGGCCGCCTTGCCTTTGATCTGGCATCTCAGAGCAGGTTTCCCTCAGCACCAGGTCACTGAATAATAACGAGAGGTTTTCTTTGCTAGTAGATGGATGTGTCATCCCAATTACCGAGTCCTTCAATAACCAGAGAGGTACGGCATTACCCACTCCTTAGAGAACATCTCGTACTCTACTTCTCGTTCCTGGTGATTACCTTCCTCCACATCTTCCCAGCTCAGTTAATAGCGAGACACAATGAGGGTGCCGTTCTGTATAGCAGATTGATCTACAAATTTATAGGAAATTACAGTGTTCCGACGGCGTGTTTATATCCGCCGAGCTCTACCGCCGCACACTTTTATTTACCCGACATATTTTTTTTATGCCGCTGCTAAATTTGTTTTAGTATTTTTGTTTCTTGGAGACGTTTTCATTGTGCTTTTTTGCTTTAGGAAAATAATAATGTGAAAGTTTCTTTTATCTGCTTTGTGGTTCATAACCTCAACCTGTAGCCTCTCGAAAGAGGCTTCTAATGTCACCTTGCTCCTATATATGTGGTAGGTGATATCTTCAGGTGAGGAACAAATTTAATCCCTTAGGGCTCCCACACACTTGCGATTGCGTTTTTTGTTAATGCGATTGTCAATGGGACTTTCTAATGTTAAAAACACAACGCACCAAAAACGCAGTTGCGTTTTTTAACAATAGAAAGTCCCATTGACAATCGCCTTAACAAAAAACGCAATCGCAAGTGTGTGGGAGCCCTTATACAGTTTAGGAAGAGCGGTGTCTTGTCTCCTCAAGGAGAGCACCCAAAAAGTGTGTGGAGACACCTAGGGGGTGAGTGGGTCAGGGGATGGCATAGTCTCTACCGAAGGTGAGCACCCAGAAGGGGTGTGGGGACACCTAAAAGATGAGTAAGGAGACTTATAAGGCATCGCTAGCTCCTCTGGGAAATTTATGCAAATAAGATGGAAAAATACCTCTACAGCGCCTTGTACTGGATGGCAGCATTCCTTCAAGTCAAAGTGACTTTTTAACAAGTTTTATCAATGATTGGGAATGAAGAGCTTAAGCTAGAAAACCATGCACAGACAGACTGCTTCAGGGTGATTGCCCCTCCTTAGTGTGCAGCAGGCTTCTGGCTTAGTATGTGAAATGCCTATGATGTGGATCAGGAGCAGTGTGTTGTCTCCTTAAGGAGAGCACCCAAGGTACTGTTGTAGCTTGTCGACACCAGAAGTGGTGGGTGTCGACAAGGGTAAGGCTGTTTGACAGCCAGGTGATGCCCCTTGTTCCTGATTGGCTGCATGGTGCCACTCACTGCTTCGGTTTCCTGATGTGAGTGTCCCACTGCCATCTCCTCTCCCGAGGCCGCTGTTATTGTCCCTGCTAGGGCTGTCATGTGCTGCTGTGGCTGGGCTGCTCCTGCCCCAGCTCTGACTTCAGCCACCGGTGCCCTCCCAGCTGCGCTGTATCACCAGGGCACAGGGGAGGCCGGCAGGTACACTGACAGCGGGGAACCGCAGCGTAGGTAAGCGACCATGACCGGAGTAAAGCACATGTGCAAAAGAGCTCCTACAGGAGTAGGAATGCCGGCAGGCAGACTTATAAGCACTAAGGTGTCAGCATGACACAGCAGGAACTGAATGACACCTGTGGAGATGGTATGGCGGCATGGACAAGACTGACAGCGGGGCTGTGAGCCCTGCAGCGGGGAGAGTCACAGCAGCGAATGAAACAATGACAGCTGCTGAGTCAGGGAGACTGACAGCAGCGACAGGACACCAGTGGAGCATACAGGGGAAAGGACAGCGCACCGGGTACACTGACAGCTGACGCGAGAGGAGACTGACAGCGACAGAAACCTTGCAGCGCTGATGGGAGCCTAGGGAGGTCAGATGATCGTCAGGGGAAGAAATTTGAGGTAGCCAATCGCCAGCTGTGGGCGTGCCATCTTACACCAGTACCAGCACCCAAAAGGGGTGTGGGGACACCTAAAAGATGAGTAAGGAGACATATAAGGCAATGCTAGCTCTTCTGGGAAATTTATGCAAATAAGAAAGTCAGAAGCCTGCTGCACACTGAGGAGGGGCAATCACCCCGAAACAGTCTGTCTGTGCATGGTTTTCTGTTTTGACTTCACCATTCCCAATCATTGATAACACTTGTTATAAAGTCACTTTAATTTGAAGGAATACTGCCATCCAGTAGATGGCGCTGTAGAGGTATTTTTCCATCTTTCTTACTTATATTTAAAGCCGCTGCCTGAAAAACAATTACAGGATGCCGGCAGCTGGATCCCCTACTGCAGCTGTCATGTGTGACAGCTGAGGTAGGGAATTCTTTATTCCCTGCAGGGATGAAGAATTCCTTTGCTGCATCTGTCACAGATGTGGCAGGTGCAGCAGGGAATTCTTTTTCCCTGCAGGGATGAAGGAAACATCTGCCACATGCGGCTTATGTGTTCTTCATCTCCGCGGGGACATGGCAGCGGTGGCCAAGTAATTTTTTTATTTATTTTTTGTCAGGGAAGAGTTTATATTTAAAGCCTTTCCCTGAAAGACAATTCAGGGGTGCCGGCAGCAGCCGCGGCTCCATTGAAGGGAATGCACAGACCTGTATTCACGAGTGTTTGTGCACTTAAATGGGTGCGCACTTATGTACGCACCTATGGACGCACACGCTCATGTGAAGCCACACTTAGGGCCATTTTTTTAACCCCTTCCCACCCCATGACATAAGGGTACGTCATGGGAGCGGGGTACTTCGTGCAAAAAGACATACCCTTACGTCATAGGATTAGCGCGAGATAATAGCAGATCTCGCGCTATCCCGCAGTGGGAGCTGGCTGTCACTAGTAGCCAGCGTCCCGCTGCAACAGCGGGGCGCATCGGAGATGCGCACCCCCCCACTGTTAACCCCTTCTCTGCCGCGATCTAAGTGGATCGCGGCATGGAAAGGGTTCACAGAGGGAACGCGCTCCCTCTGACGCCAAACGGCTCTCGCGATAACATCGCGAGAGCCCAGCTGGTTGCTATGGCAACAGGACACCAGATACCGGCGTCCTGTATTGCCATAGCCTGTAATCGCTATAGTAAGTTATAAGGCATGGCAGGAGAAAAGTCCTGCCATGCCTTATCGTAGCGATCAGCAGTCCTGCTGTGTAAGTCCCTCAGAGGGACACAGATTGTAAAGATTGTAAAGAAAGAAAAAAAAAATAAAAATGTAAAATAAAATGTTAAAAAGCTTTTTTTAATGCTTTTTCTCATATTAGCATAAAAAAAATTAAAAATCCCACATATTTGGTATCGACGCGTCCGTAACGACATGTACAATAAATTAAACATGCTTTTTATCCTGAACGGCAAAAGCGTTAAAAAAATGCAAAAAATGCAATAAAGTGATAAAAAAAAGTATGTACCCCAAAATGGTACCAATAAAAACTACAGCTCGTCTCGTAAAAAATAAGCCCTCATAGAGCTCCATACATAGGAAAATAAAAAAGTTACCGGACTTTGAATGCAGTGAGTTTAGAAAAAAATAATAATTTGCAGAAAAAAGGGTTTTTATTGTGGAAAAGTGGAAAAACTTAAAAAAAAAAAAGAATGTTGGTATCGTTGTAACCGTACCATCCCGCAGAAAAAAATATAGTGTGTCATTTATGCTGCATAATTAACGCTTTAAAAAAAAAACCCAAAAATCTATGGCAGAATTGATGCGTTTTCTCTCCCTACGATCATAAAAAAAATAATAATAGTTTTACAATGTAGTCTATACACCCAAAAAGGGTAACAATAAAAACTACAGTTCACCAAGCAAAAACCAAGCCCTTATACGGCCGCGTCGTCGGAAAAATAAAAAAGTTATGGCTTTTTAAAAATGGAGATGAAAAAATACCAACAATCGTTTGGTCCTCAACGCCAAAATAGTCCGTGTCCTTAAAGGGGTTGTCCCACGAAAGCAAGTGGGGGTATACACTTCTGTATGGCCATATTAATGCACTTTGTAATGTACATTGTGCATTAATTATGAGCCATACAGAAGTTATTCACTTACCTGTTCCGTTGCTGGCGTCCCCGTCTCCATGGTGCCGTCTAATTTCAGCGTCTAATCGCCCGGTTAGACGCGCTTGCGCAGTCCGGTCTTCTCCCTTCTGAATGGGGCCGCTCGTGCCGGAGAGCTGCTCCTTGTAGCTCCGCCCCGTCACGTGTGCCGATTCCAGCCAATCAGGAGGCTGGAATCGGCAATGGAGCGCACAGAGCCCACGGTGCACCATGGGAGAAGACCCGCGGTGCATCGTGGGTGAGGATCCCGGCGGCCATCTTGCTAAGGTAAGTAAGAAGTCGCGGGAGCGCGGGGATTCGGGTAAGTACTGGACGGTTTGTTTTTTTTTACCCCTGCATCGGGTTTGTCTCGCGCCGAACGGGGGGCCTATTGAAAAAAAACAAAAACGTTTCGGCGCGGGACAACCCCTTTAAGGGGTTAATACCTTTTTCCACGGAAATTGTTTTTGTGTTTTTTTTAATGTTATTTTATTTGCAGTACAAAAAGTAAAAAAAAGGATTTTTTAGAAATTTCTAGGTCTTTATTTTTGAAATTCTTATGTTTATCCGTTAAAGTACAGGAATGGGTGCGCCATTTTGCTTCAGACGTTTGGTGTATAATTTGTATAATCTCGGATTACTGGGAGGGTATCGTAACGGTTTAGGTTGGCGTCGGCGGTGGGTTGTTTTCTTTTTTTTTTTTACATATATTTTTATTTTATTACGTATTTATTTATACTGAGTTTTATAAGTTTTTTAAACATCTATGTCCTCCAGGACGTCATATAAGACCTCTGGGGGGTGAAGCACACAGTCTGGTTTTTATTCTACAGTTTTCCACTCTAACTGGGGCATCCAAAGGAGTTACATCCCCCTAGTGTTGCAGTAGTCATTGTGAGAGGTGCTCTGGGGTCTCCTAAGACCCTGCAGCTCTAGAATGCTGGGGTTTGCCAGAGATAATGTGATTGTCGGGTCTGTGATATAGGGACTGGTGGGGCATCCACTACTTTGGCTGCATGTGTCATCCATTTTTGTACCACTGTGATTCCCCATTCAGGCTTTGAGTAGTTAGAATGCGGTTATAAGTTTCTCAGTCCCCTCCGTGTCTTTTGAATATTCACATTTATAAAGGCAGTGATCTGATATTCCCCTGGACAAGAGTGAATAAGCCCCTTCCATTCTTCTGGCTCCACTTGTTTGTTCAGTTTAGCATTGCACCTCATTCAGACAAGCAGTTTTTTTGCGCACAAATAGCTCCGCAAAAAGATTACCACTTGCGAGTGGAAAAATTGCATGAGCAAGCTATAGGTGCAATCTACATTTGCGGATAATTTGCTGGTTCTCACGATCCGTGGTGCATGTTGTGTGTTAATCCAGATCCCATAGGAGTCAATGGGAACTCCTGCACAAAACGCACCAAAGATTGGTCAGGTCCCATCTTTTCTCGCAGCATGCACCTCAGATGCCTGCAATGTAGCCATGCATGTCCTTATCTTATGCAGGTGCGATTGTTTTGCGCGTCGAAAAATTGTTCATGTGAGCGCTTTAATAGGAAGCCATTGGTTCTAACAGACGCATTCTCTTTGCGCGGCTATGTGTGCGCAAAAAAACCCGCTTGTCTGGATGAGGCCTTAGCATGAGGATACCAAATTGTGTCACCATTTGCTTATTAATGAAGTCTATGGAAAATCATTCACTTATGAGCTGGCTTCTCACAGACACTCTGGCTCCAAGATTCAAATTAGTGAAAAAACTTTTAATAAGGTTTATTGGTCGTGTGAAGGTCCTAGCCCGATATGCATTATATTTTCGGTATCGGGCGGGCCAGCTGAATAAAATGCATCCAAACTCATTGAGGTCTGAGCCCCAGAAAACCCCCAAATGTTGTATCCACGTACCTGGTAATAATTTACGTGTGATATCACTAAGTAGATAAAATCATGACCGGAAACATGCCATGAATATATTACCAATCAAAGGATCTCCTGTGGAAATATGGCCAAAATGGGGAATTATAGTTTTTCACAGGTATGCACGCATTTACCCGCCCCCCCCTCCCTAAATGACCTCAGAAGGAGCGGAGGGGTGGGGGTGTTCTGCGGAAACTTTAAAAATGCAGGGGTCAGAGAGACCAGGGGTTAGACCTTCAGAGGTCCACCAAGGCAGAGGGACTTTCCCGTTTGTTTCTAATGACTCCGCACAATCAGAAACTTGGGCCAAACATCCCAAATCTGGTATCTTTCTCTTATTTTCTCCTTGTTTTTTAAGTACTGTCTCTTATGTATACATTTAAATGTTATCTCCACTGTAATGTTTTTTCCTCCATATTTTTGTATACATATAAATATTTAGCACTGTTAGTCATTTTTAGAATAAATCTGCAATTTATTAGTCAAACCTTGTCTGTTTTAAAATGAACCATAACTCTGAAGATTGTGTCAATAATTCATAAGTGTGTGTTCCAGCTTACCTGGGAAACAAAAGCTTGTGGTGGCAGCGAGTGTGTGTGGTTATTCTAGAGTACTGGAGTCATTAGATTAGATCAGGGGGTGATTTAAACTTTTGTTCTGCAATCACAGTAAATGGCTATATAATTACTGACTAAGAAGGGCAAATAGCTGCATCCTCTCATCATGCAGGTAGCAGACTACCAAATGAGGGAGCTAATTACACCTGTGAGGGACGCCGATGAGAAGCCACTCACACGGCCTCTTAATACAGAGGGTGGTGACTGCTTGGTGTATACTCCTGCACAGAGTAGATACAAAGTGGCAGACCTTCTGATACATGTAGTGCACTATGCGGACCAGCAACCTGTTAATGATGCCATAATAGTTCAGTGGGTGGCCCTGCAGCTCAAAAAGTGAACCATATTGGTAATGCCACCCTGGGCTCCCTCTGGCATTTTAAAGCCACACGGCATGTGAATAATAGATAATAAATGCAAGGCATTAGTTGGATTTTGGCCAAGATACATGAGCCCACTATCCGCGTCAAGGTTCCTTGCCTGTAGTGAGTCCCTACACTAATATAAATGCACCACAGTGGCAGAGCAACTGGCCAAAGTATTATGGCATCATTAATAGGTTGCTGGTCTGCATGGTGCACTACATGTATCAGAATATCTGCCACTTGGTATCTACTCTGTGTGGGAGTATACACCAAGCAGCCACCCCCCTCTATATTAAGAGGCTGTGTGAGTGGCTGTCTCATCGGTGTCCCTCACAGGTGTAATTAGCTCCCTCATTTGGTAGTCGGCTATCTGCATGCTGAGAGGATGCAGCAATCTGCTCTCCTTAGTCAGTAAGTATATGGCCATGTTCTGTGATTGCTTTTATATTTCCCCTTTTGTGACATAAGCTTTTGTTCTGCATGCATGCAGAAGTCTAGGAAGGCTGGGTAGAAGGCTGACTATATTCTAACAAGTCTGTGCTTGCAATCCCTCTAGAGTGATCGATCGAGGCTCTGCCATGACATGTACGCAGCGGGAAGAGAGTGCTCAGATTAGTCGATCCGTGACAAATCGGTGATAGAGGTGGGGTCTCTCCATCTCTCCCATCGGTGACAGGGTCCCATGCAGGAAATGGCATTTCCACTTCCTGCATACTCTGCATAACGCTCACTGAGCTCTATATAGCCTGTAGCAGAAAAGGCAAAAGCAGTTAAAAAAACGATTCTGTCTTGTCCTTCGGGACTTCGGCTGTTACTGACACACAAGAACCCGACCTGTGCCTGCTAGATTGCAGGAGCTTTAATCCCACTCCGTATTTTACCTATCATCTGGGATTAAAGCCCAGGACTAAGCACTGTATGTTCACGGCACTTGTTCCTTAACAGGTTAGAGGGCTTAGATTTGCATTCAGGATGGCAGACATAGCGGCTTGTATTGTAGCATATCCTACAAGCTGCTGGAGAGAAATCGTCCAAAATTTTAATCGAAACTAATTAAGAATACATTAAATGCCCTCTTTATCAGCCCCCTCTAGTAGATCGTTGGACGTCCTTTGGAACCTAAGGGGAATATAGCAGAACCACAGCAATTTGTTATGTAGACTCAACTAGGTGCTTAAATCATCCTGCAGGAATATCGGCCCCTGCGGACAAGAAGCTTTTTGTAGTTGCTGGAGATTAGATGGCGGTGCTGACATGTTCCGACCAGGTGACAGGAAATATTGATTCCTGCTGCTTGCGCCAAATTCTGCCACCCATCAGCATGGGGCAACAGAAATCTGGATCCATCTGACCAGGAGATGTTTTTCCGCTGCTCAGTGATACAAGTTTTGCGCTCTTTTGCCTTCTTGAGTCTCGTCTTTCTGTTTCTCTTAGACACAATGTTGCTGCTGACTGTACAGCCTGTTGGTCAGAACGATTCCTGACATCCTCTTCTGACCCCTTTCGGTGGCAAGTTGTTTCGTCCACAAGATCTTCTTTTGTTGGATGTTTTTCTTCGATTATGTCCTTCTTGGTATACTCCACACCGTTACACGAGAACCCCCCCCCCCGGTTGGCGGTGAGACCCCGGCTAGTCTAGCACCGATGACTGGGCTTCATTTGAAGACGCTCAGATCGCTGGATTTTCCCATCTTATGTAAAAACTGAAAACTGATCCACGGAAAACTTGTTACATGATTTTATGCTGCTCAACAGATTACAGGGATAATTTACATACAGACAAGTGCCAATCATGAAAGGGGGACGGGGTTGTAATAAACACACAGGGCTTCTAACAAATGGACAGGGGGTCTAATAAAGGGCTTGGGGTCTAATAAAGGGACGGGGATCTGATAAAAAGGCTGCTCGGCGTATGTTTAATAAAATACATATAATGCAGTTAGAAATGTCTTGGTCTTCAAGCGGTTGATAAGCTCCGACTGTTCTCTCCATCCGGGACTTGTATCCTTGATTTAGGTAATAGAGGGAGGTCGTGACTCAGTGAGTCGCTTCTTCTAGATAAATATGTCCTAATGCATCAGATGAGAAGAGTAACTAATAATAGATGGTATTCACATACATGTAAGAACAGAAAGAACATGAATATTCAGACTGCGGAATATCAGAAGGACAGAATAATAAGAGAAAAAGGCCCTTCTAACCTACAATGAAAGGAACAAGAGGAAATACATGGATATCTAATCCACTTAGCTTATGTTTATTCAAACCTAGAAGAACAAGCAGCGCAGAGCAGAATAAATCATTGACTATTCTGAGGGCAATAAACAGCCATTACATAGGAAATAGTTTATGGAAGATGGAGAGATATGAGATAGATAGATATTAGATAGATATATATATATGAGATACATAGATACATAGATAGATAGATAGGAGATAGATAGATGGATAGATAAGAGATAGATAGATAGATAGGAGATAGATAGATAGATAGATAGATAGATGATAGATAGATGGATAGATAAGAGATAGATAGATAGATAGATAGATGGATATGAGATAGATAGATAGATATGAGATAGATAGATAGATAGATAGATAGTAGATATGGGATAGATAAATATGAGATAGATAGATAGATAACTAAATAGATAGATACATAGATAGATATGAGATAGATAGATAGATATTAGATAGATAGAGAGATATTAGATAGATAGGTAGATAGATAGATAGATAGATATTTGGGATAGATAGATATATGGGATAGATGATGGATGGATAGATAGATAGATAGATAGATAGATAGATAGATAGATAGATAGATAGATAGATAGATAGATAGATAGATATGGGATAGATAAATATGAAATAGATAGATAGATAGATAAATAGATAGATATGAGATAGATAGATATGAGATAGATAGATATGAGATAGGTAGATAGATAGATATATGGGATACATAGATATATGGGATAGATGATGGATGGATGGACGGATGCATGGATGGATGGATAGATAGATAGGAGATAGAGAGATAGATAGGAGATAGTAGATATGGGATAGATAAATATGAGATAGATAGGTAGATAACTAAATAGATATTAGATAAATAGATAGATATAAGATAGATAGATAGATAGATAGATAGATACATAGATAGATATGAGATAGATAGATAGATATGAGATAGATAGATATGAGATAGATATATGGGATAGATAGATGATGGATGGATGTATGGATAGATAGGAGATAGATAGGAGATAGATAGATAGATAGGCGATAGATAGATAGATATGAGATAGATAAATAGATTGATAGATATGAGATAGATAAATAGATGGATATGAGATAGATAGATACATAGGAGATAGATAGATAGATAGATAGATAGTAGGTATGAGATAGATAAATATGAGATAGATAGATAACTAAATAGATATTAGATAAATAGATAGATATAAGATAGATAGGTAGGTAGATAGATAGATAGATATGAGATAGATAGATAGATAGAGAGATAGATATAAGATAGATAGATAGATAGATAGATAGATAGATATATGGGATAGATAGATATATGGGATAGATGATGGATGGATAGATAGATAGATAGATAGATAGATATATCGGATAGATAGAGAGATAGATATGAGATAGATAGATAGATATATGGGATAGATAGATATGGGGATAGATGATGGATGGATGGATAGATAGATAGATAAATAGATGGATATGAGATAGATAGATAAATAGATAGATATGAAATAGATAGATATGAGATAGATAGATATGAGATAGATAGATATGAGATAGGTAGATAGATAGATATGTGGGATACATAGATATATGGGATAGATGATGGATGGATGGATGGATAGATAGATAGGAGATAGAGAGATAGATAGGAGATAGATAGATAGATAGTAGATATGGGATAGATAAATATGAGATAGATAGGTAGATAACTAAATAGATATTAGATAAATAGATAGATATAAGATAGATAGATAGATACATAGATACATAGATAGATATGAGATAGATAGATATGAGATAGATAGATATGAGATAGATAGATATGAGATAGATAGATAGATAGATATATGGGATAGATAGATAGATAGATAGATGGATGGATAGATAGATAGATAGGAGATAGATACATAGATAGATAGGCGATAGATAGATAGATATGAGATAGATAAATAGATAGATATGAGATAGATAGATAGATAGATAGATAGATAGATAGGAGATAGATAGATAGTAGATATAGGATAGATAAATATGAGATAGATAGATAACTAAATAGATATTAGATAAATAGATAGATATAAGATAGATAGGTAGGTAGATAGATATGAGATAGATAGATAGATATGAGATAGATAGATAGAGAGATAGATATGAGATAGATAGATAGATAGATATATGGGATAGATAGATATATGGGATAGATAGATGATGGATGGATGTATAGATAGATAGGAGATAGAGAGATAGATAGGAGATAGATAGATACATAGTAGATATGGGATAGATAAATATGAGATAGATAGATAATTAAATAGATATTAGATAAATAGATATATATAAGATAGATAGATATATAGATAGATATGAGATAGATAGATAGGAGATAGATAGGAGATAGAGAGATATTAGTCAGATAGATATGAGATAGATAAATATAGCAGGAAATAGTAATACAAAAGTTACCAGCGCTCCAGTGTTAGATAGATATGAGATAGACGGGTGTCAACGCCAAGGAGAAAGAACCATTAGGTCTCCTGACCCCCCCAGTACCACGTCATTGATGACGAGGTCCCGGCCACGTGACATTGCTGTGGAGCGCAGCGCTGTGTGCCACGGCTCACCCTGTGAATTACGTCATCAAAGGAGGCCCAAATTAGCGTCCCCTGGACGGAGCATTGGGGCACATGAACCAATAGAAGGTATGCATTATGTATAAATTTTATATTACGCTGTATGATTTTTAATGCTTAAAAAAGGCCCGTTATTTGGCCGAAACGTTTGGAGATATATTATATTATAACGCGTCGCATAATAAAGACCATCCTCTACTATATTCAATGACTTCTGCCTGCTTTCTGGGATTCAGGGGTGCTGCTTACAAGGCATCCTGTGAAGTAAGTGGGGAATCCTGCTTTTTTACTGTAAAATATCTTGTTATTTTAAATCTATTACCCTCAGCACTGGAGCGCTGGTAACTTTTGTATCACTATTTCCTGCTATGTGTATCCCGTGGTGATACATTTTTACCTCTGGGACCTACCATGGCGCTCTCCTTGAGATGTCATAATTGACCAGTGTAAGGCTGCCTATTTGGACCGTGGTGAAACAAACCTTGATGCTTGGAGTGATACGTGATTCCGGGTTCTGACGCACCGGTGTCCACTTTTCAGTGGCCCGGCGTCGCCGGGTGAGTTCCTTTCCAATCACTCCTTCCATTGTTATCTTTCTCCCACTCTCTGGAGCGCAACTCACTTTCTCATCGTCTAGACAGATAAATATGAGATAGATAGATAGATTAATATGAGATAGATAGATAGATAGATAGATAGATAGATAGATAGATATGAGATAGATAGATATGAGATAGATAGATAGATAGATTAATAGGAGATAGATAGATAGATAGGAGATAGATAGATAGATATGAGAGATAGATAGATAGATATGAGATAGATAGATATGAGATAGATAGATAGATAGATAGATAGATAGATAGATAGATAGATAGATAGATATGAGATAGATAGATAGATAGATAGGAGATAGATAGATAGATAGGAGATAGATGGATAGATATGAGATAGATAGATAGATAGATAGATATGAGATAGATAGATAGATAGGAGATAGATAGATAGATAGATAGATAGGAGATAGATAGATATGAGATAGATAGATAGATAGATAGATAGATAGATAGATAGATAGATAGATAGATATGAGATAGATAGATAGATAGATAGATGGATAGAGAGATATGAGATAGATAGATAGATAGATAGATAGGAGATGGATAGATAGATAGATAGATAGATAGATAGATAGATAGATATGAGATAGATAGATAGATAGATAGGAGATAGATAGATAGATAGGAGATAGATGGATAGATATGAGATAGATAGATAGATAGATAGATATGAGATAGATAGATAGATAGGAGATAGATAGATTGATAGATAGATAGATAGGAGATAGATAGATATGAGATAGATAGATAGATAGATAGATAGATAGATAGATAGATAGATAGATAGATAGATATGAGATAGATAGATAGATAGATAGATGGATAGAGAGATATGAGATAGATAGATAGATAGATAGATAGGAGATAGATAGATATGAGATAGATAGATAGATAGATAGATGTGAGATAGATAGATATGAGCTAGATAATAATAATATAATAATCTTTATTTGTATAGCGCCAACTTATTCCGCAGCGCTTTCAGGCATGGATAAATGCAAAACAATACAACAATTACAATATAAGGTACATTGGGTCAGACACAAATGGGTTGAGGGGGGTACAGGAGGTGCAGGGGTTGGGGAACACAGGCAATAGGAAATTTCATGTACAGATCATTTATCAGAAGGCAAACAGGGTGGAGCACCATAGGGAGGGGCGAGGGACTAGGTCAGGGGATTTGGTATGATTCCCTGAAGAGGTGCGTTTTTAAGGCATGTCTGAAATTTCGTGCATCGGGAATTGTCCGGATGCCTTGGGGTAGAGCATTCCAGAGGATGGGTGCTGCTCTGGTGAAGTCCTGTAGGCGAGCGTGTGAGGTTCGTATTACAGGGGTGTTTAGTCTGAGTGTGTTAGCGGATCGGAGTGAGCGGGCTGGGTGGTGTACTGACAGGAGGGAGGCGATGTATGGTGGTGCAGCGCCATGCAGAGCTTTGTGAGTGAGGTAGAGGAGTTTAAATTTAGTTCTGATAGATAGATAGATAGATAGATAGATATGGGATGGATGGATGGATAGATATGGGATGGATGGATGGATAGATAGATATGGAATGGATGGATGGATAGATAGATATGGGATGGATGGATGGATAGATAGATAGATATGGGATGGATGGATGGATAGATAGATATGGAATGGATGGATGGATAGATAGATAGATATGAGATAGATAGATAGATAGATAGATATGAGATAGATAGATAGATAGATATGAGATAGATAGATAGATAGATAGATAGGAGATAGATAGATAGATAGATAGATAGGAGATAGATAGATAGATAGATAGATAGATAGATAGATAGATAGATAGATAGATAGATAGATATGAGATAGATAGATATGAGATAGATAGATAGATACATAGATAGATATGAGATAGATATGAAATAGATAGATGCATAATCATATTTACAAATATGCAAATACCGTACATATGTGTGGGTCCGAATATAGTGGAGAGAAAGCCTTTTAAATAAACAACTCATCTTGAAACCAAGTTGTGCCGCCGTTCTTCTAACCGGAGCTCACGTACAACTAGTTTACTTTGCTGCAGTTCATCCGTGGAGCGAGAAGTGATGGCAATCACAGTCAGCAGCGAGAGCGTCTGCACAGCGTTCAGTCCACGTTAGCAACTATGTTGGCAGCGGAGATGGTGATAATGGAATGCAAATGAGAACGCCAATTGTTCACTTTCTGACCTCAAACTTTGAAAGCTTCGTCTTTTCTTTTTCATGCCCGCCAGAGCACAAACAATCATTGATGGGAAGATTCGCACTCAGTGCTAAGACCTCAAGCAGCAGGTATTCTCTCCCTGGAAACACCAACATTTTCTGTGTTTTTCTCTGTTAAAAGATTGGAAGAAGCTGATGAAGGGCTGAACTGCTGCTGGAACCCTCAGAGATCAGCTCGAAACCTTGGGGGTTCTTGGCTGGAAGCGTTCAGCTTTCCTACTGCGCCCCCACAGGGGAAATGAAGTCACAGCTCGGAATTTGACATTTTAATGTGGAGTAAACGGGGCTCTTTTTAAGGGCTGGTAAATTGGGTAATTGCCCAGGGCTCCAGTCTCCCCGTCGCCTCCCTGAGCTGAGGCAATCAGAATTTATCCTAGACCACCAGGATATGTAAAATCAACTCCATACCTTCTATACATCACCAGACAGTGTGCAATGAGGACTTTCACTACCGCAAACCTCCAGAGATGATGACATTCTTTAACACTATCTGGGAGTACAAATTTAGGGTGGCGTCACATGAGCGTATGCCATACATAGGTGCGCACAAAAGTGCGCACCCACGTACGTGCACAAACACGCGTGAATGCACGTGCACGCATTGCTTTCAATGGAGCGGCAGCTCCATTGAAGACGATGGTCTGCCGTCACCACTTGATTGATTTTCATGGAAGAGCTTTAAATATAAGCTCTTCCCTGAAAAATAACCATTTTAGTGTAAAAAAAAAAAAAAAAAAAAAAAAATATACTTACTTGTCCGCCACTGTCATGTACCCCGCGTGGATGAAGGACACATGCGGCAGATGTTTTCTTCATCCCCGCGGGGAATATAAAATTCCCTGCTATGCCTGCCACAACTGTGACAGATGCGACAAATGAATTCTAAATCCGCATGGGGAATAAGGAATTCCCTACCACAGCTGTCACGCATGACAGCTGCGGTAGACGATCCAGCTGCTGGCACCCCATAATTGTTTTTCAGGGAAGGGCTTTAAATATAAGCCCTTCTTGAAAAACAAAGCAAAGTAGTGTTAAAAATAATAAAAACGACATACTCACCTATCTTCAGCTGCTGGGCTCAACCGCGTCCTTTCTGCACTGTCCCCGTCTCTGCAATGCAGTTCTTTCAGCAGCCATAGAATGCGTTCGAGACTTCATATTCCTTGGTTCAAAAATTGACCAGCCTGGAGAATGTATGCCAGAGATAAAACATTGGATAGAATTGGGGCGAAGCGCGATGCTAAATATGGACAAAATCTGGAAAAGTAGGGATAACATTATAGCAACTAAACACAGGATAGTGCAAACCACCATTGTTCCCAGAGCCATGTATGGATGTGAGAGCTGGTCTGTAAGGGAACTGATAGAAGGGGGATTGATGCGTTTGAGCGGATGACAAAAGCTGCTGCGTATACCCTGGATGGTGAGAGTGACAAACAGTGAAGTCCTGAATCATATAAGACCTGGACTCAGACTCACTGGAGGACCGGACTCAGACTCACTGGAGGGCAAGATGACTGGACTCATATTCACGGGGGAAAAGATGACCAGGTCCAGGCTTACGGAGGACAAGATGGCCGGACTCAGGCTCATGGATTTTGGCCATGTATAGTGATCAGAGTTGCTAGAAAAATCTAAAATGCTTGTACAGATCAGCGACAAAAAAAGACCTGGAGCCAAAGAACACGATGGCCGATACTGTCAGTGCGGATACTGGCATGGATATCACACAACTGAAAGAAGCAGTGCAAAACCGAAAAACATGGAGGGAGCTCACCTATAGGGTAGCCAGAGGTTGTGAACGACTAAACGGCTAACGACAACAACCACAACAATGTTGACAGAGGATCTTCTCTCCGCCAATGCTGTGGATTTTGATACGTTTTTTGATGTAAATTGCTGTAAATTTTCAAAACACAATTCTGGCATTGTTTTCTCTTCTTTTACAGCATTCACTGCGTGAGATAAATAATGCCATACTTAGTTCGTGTCATCTGCAGAAATGACAATTATTTACATTTTTTGTTGTTTAGATTGTTTTGTGGGAAAAGTTTTTTTTAGGTCCTAATTTTGTTTGAACTTTATGTGACTTTAATCTTATAAAGCGCTGCAGTACAAGTTGGCGCTATACAAATAAAGATTAGTATTATATTTTCTTACTCCCATTACGAGACTTAAACTTGCAATATTTTGATCGCTTCTACAATATACTGCAATTCTTCAGTATTTCAGTATATTATAATCTTCATGTTAACCTATTGAGGTTGTCCCTTTCTTCTTTCTGATTTGATTAAATGGTACTTCACTTCGCTCCTCAGTCTGCTTCCTGTGTGAACAGAACTTGACTTTCATCCTGGACGTGGTGCACCATACATTCAGGGCGAACATGACAATTGGTCAGTCGGAGGGTTGACCCCTTCTCTGGCTAAAAGCCTACATGCTGTGGTCAGAATGGAAAGTGTATGCAGGCTGTTAAACAGCTGTGATTGATGGTAGTGCTGATCGCGACAGTTTGCACTGACTGTCGGCTGTTTCAAGCTTACTGAGGCTCAATTCCCTCTCTATAGAGAAGTTACCTAATGATTTCCTGGTAGACTTGTCTCCTCAGAGTTCCTAGTTGGCTTGAATTTATACAGAACATAATAACAGTGTGTAAGGCTGAAAAATGATATATGTCCATGCAATTCAGCCTATTACCCACCAATGTTGATCCAGAGGAAGGCAAAAAAAAACCCTGATGAGGTAAAAGTCCATTTCTCCATCCAGGCCCCTCTAGAGATCTTTAAATGAGTTCACTATCACCACATCCTCAGGCAGAGAGTTCCACAGACTCACTGCTCTTACAGTAATGAGCCCCTGTGTAGAAACCTTCTTTCCTCTAGACGCAGTGGGTGCCTTATTACAGTCCTGGGTATAAGAGATGATAGGAGAGATCTCTGTACTGACCCCTGATATATCTATGCATAGTTATTAGAGCGCCCCCTTGTTACAGTCCTGGGTATAAGAGATAACGGGAGAGATCTCTACACTGACCCCTGCTATATTATACATAGTTATTAGAGCACCCCCTTGTTACAGTCTTGGGTACAATACATGATGGGAGAGATCTGTGTACTGACCCCTGATATATCTATCCATAGTTATTAGATCGCCCCCTTGTTACAGTCCTGGGTATAAACAGATGATGGGAGAAATCTCTGTACTGACCCCTGATATATCTATACATAGTTATTAGAGCGCCCCCTTGTTACAGTCCTGGGTATAATAGATGATAGGAGAGATCTCTGTACTGCCCCCTGATATATTATACATAGTTATTAGAGCGCCCCCTTGTTACAGTCCTGGGTATAAGAGATAATGGGAGAGATCTCTACACTGACCCCTGCTATATTATACATAGTTATTAGAGCGCCCCCTTGTTACAGTCTTGGGTACAATACATGATGGGAGAGATCTCTGTACTGACCCCTGATATATCTATACATAGTTATTAGAGCGCCCCCTTGTTACAGTCCTGGGTATAAATAGATGATGGGACAGATCTCTGTACTGACCTCTGATATATCTATACATAGTTATTAGAGCGCCCCCTTGTTACAGTCCTGGGTATAATAGATGATAGGAGAGATCTCCGTACTGACTCCTGATATATATATACATAGTTATTAGAGCGCCCCCCTTGTTACAGTCCTGGGTATATATAAATGATGGTAGAGATCTCTGTACTGACCCCTGATATATCTATACATAGTTATTAGAGCGCCCTCTTGTTACAGTCCTGGGTATATATAAATGATGGGAGAGATCTCTGTAGTGACCCTTGATATACATAGTTATTAGAGCGCCCCTCAGCCATCTTTTTTCTAAACGAAATAATCCCAATTTTGATAACCTCTCTGGGTATTGTAGTCCGCCCATTCCATTTATTACTTTAGCTGCCACCTTAGTACCCACTCTAGTTTTGATATGCCCTTCTTGAGTACCCAAAACTGTCCACAAAATTCCATGTGTGGTCAGACCAGTGACTTGTAAAGAGTTAGAACAATGTTCTTGTCATGCGCCCCTAGACTCTTCTGATGTATCCCATGATCCTATTTGCCTTGGCAGCAGCTGCCTGACACTGGTTGCTCCAGTTTAGCTTACAGTTAACTAAACCCCCCAAGTCCTATTCCATGTCAGTGTCCCCAGTGGTTTCCCATTTAGTGTGTAATGGTGACATGGATTTCCTGCCCGTGTGCAGAACCTTACATTTATCAGTGTTACACCTCAGCTGCCACTATTCAGCCCCGCAGTGGATTCCGGCTCTGACTGCGGCCAGCGACTCTGCGTACCTGTGTTCTTCCATCTTTTCCTATACTGTGAATGATTTTTTTCCCAAATTTTTTGTTCTTTCTACGCCATCGCTAGGCGATGACGTGGAATCCGCAACCTGTCCACAATGTTAATTGCGGACGGGCCGCTGATCGGACAGCTTCCATTGACTTCATGCGTAATCCATGCAAAAATGGAGCATGCTGTGATTTTTCCTCCGCAAACAGAAATCACAAATGATTTCCGCTCGTGTACGGGAAAAAGCAATTTCCCATAGTATGCTGTGAATGGTACTTGCTGTGGATGCAGAGTGCGGATGGCTGCTGCGGATTCTGCAGCAAAAATCAGTTCATGTGCAGGTGGCCTTACTGGCCTGTAGTTTCCAGGTTCACTTTTTGACCCCTTTTTGAATATCGGCACCACACTGGCTATGCGCCAATCCAGTGAAACAGACCCCATCACTATAGAGTCCTTAAATATAAAAAACAATGGTTAAATTGCACTCAAGGAGCCAATAAAGGTCCCCACACCAGCCCTCTCCCCTGTCCCTGCCTACTTGCCCCCCTGGGCTAAACCCCAGGGCGACAACTGAGCGACGGTCCCTATTCTGCACTAAGGAAAACCTCGTGAAGAAGGGACAGAGAAGACCAACAAGTGTAAATGTATTATATTATGATCACTATTTCGCAAGTGCCCCCAACCTGCACCCCTGTTATTCTGTCAGGTCTGTTGGTTAATATTGATTCCAAAATGGCCGTCCCTCTAGTCGGGTCCTGTACAAGTTGGGCGAGATATTATCTTTAGTATTCGACAGGAAGTTGTTCCCTTTGAGATCCGCAGATTTCGGCTCCCCAGTTTATACCCGGATAGTTAAAGGCCCCCATAATAATTACCTCATTGTGATTTGCTGCTTCATCTGTTTGTCTCAGTAATAGACCTTCAGTAGCTTCAATAGCTTTGGTGTCTATAGAAAATCCCTATGAGGATTTTATTGGTCTTCCCTCAATGTATTTCCACCCATAGAGACTCCACAACTGAACTGAAATTATACAGCTGCAGTGTAAAGCATGGAGGGAATGAGATCAGCAAGTTAAGGTTCTGGTGAGATAAGACAAGGTTTTTAGATTCTAAATAGGTTCAGATTGTACACTAATCTGGATTCACTTGATAGATGTGCGACCATACGGAGGAGACCAGAATCATCTTCTCCAAGTGAAATGTGAAATGGTGCGCCCCCAACCCCCCGCAAAAGAGAAAAACAAAACATTCATTTTACAGATATTGAAAGCCCCAGTACACAAGATGTCCAACACATATTTGAACCATTGAAACTTGTCTGAAGTAGCCCTAGTAGTAATATAAACTTACATAGTGGCCCCAGTAGTAATAGTGACCTCCTTAATGTCCTCAATACTAATAGTGCCCCTCATAGTGGTTCTAGTATTAATAATGACCCCCCCCCTATAGTGGCCCCACTTGTAATAGCACCCATTAGTGACCCAATAGTAATAGTGTTCCCCATAGTAGCCCCAGTAGCAATGGTCACCCCCATAGTGACCCCAGTATTAAAAGTATCCCCCATAGTGTTTCCAGTAGTAATAGTGCCCCCCATGGTGTTCCCAGTAGTTGTAGCAGTGTTCCCCCTGGTGAACCTCT
This sequence comes from Eleutherodactylus coqui, assembly GCF_035609145.1. Taxonomy (NCBI): domain Eukaryota; kingdom Metazoa; phylum Chordata; class Amphibia; order Anura; family Eleutherodactylidae; genus Eleutherodactylus; species Eleutherodactylus coqui. Next base: position 167,022,925 of record NC_089845.1, read on the forward strand.
GGCCAGACACTGACAATCATCTCACTCAACCAGCCTGTAACTCTGGTATGCTGGTGGCCATCGCTGTTGTAATCGGTCTGTGTATCCCTGATCCCTTCACCCAAGTGTCCACATGCAGGAATGCAGATGCCAGGGGGCAGGTCATGGGTCATGGATTACAGCAGAAGTGGCCGCTGGTGTACTGAAGGTGCATGTTGGGTGAGTGAAATGGTTTTCGGGTTGCTGCCCGCCCAACCCACGGCTGGCAGTTATTTATAACTGAGCATTAATATGGCTAGTAAAAAATAAATACTGATGGGTGGCAACCCAATGCCCCCCTGAGATCCTGCACACTGCTGAATGAGGCAGCTTCCTCAGGTTGCCTCATGTTTGGGGCACCACTTTAACCACCTTCCTGACTCTGCAAAGTAATTATCCAATCTCCCATTTGCATACAAATTTATAAGAGACATTGCATGGCCTATAAATTTTCTTAGGTCTACTTGGTGCTCTACAAGAAGAAATCGTACCATCCTAACCCACATCACAGGCGTCTCACTCAGACAACCACACACCCTCTTGCCTCTGATGAAGGTTTTGGCTCATATCCTTAGTCATATTACAAGTTCTGTCAGACAATGTCTTATATAAAAGCTGCGTCCAATAAGTGGAGTTACAGAGGCATCACTTGCAAGCTGCTAGGCCTCTCACCAGCTAAGCCAGAAACCTACTGTACACTAATGAGGGAAAAACTCCCCGAAACTCCTGTCTGTGTATGTTTTTTTGGCTTAGTTTCCTATTCCTAATCATTGGTATAAAGACCTGTATAAAGGGTCGGACATTGAGATGAAGGAATGCTATCATCCAATTGGTAGCGCTGCAGAGGTAGTAATTCCATCTTCCTTATTTGCAGAAATTACCCAGAGGAGCTTGCATGGCCTTATAAGTCTCCTCACTCCCACCCTAGGTGTCTCCAAACCCCTTTTGGGTGCTCTCCTTGGGGAGAGACTATTACATCCCCCTACCCACTCACCCCATAGGTGTCTCCACACAATTTTTGGGCGCGCTCCTTAATGAGAAACGACACCCCTCATGACCCACATGCTGCAGATAGGACATCAGGTTTGATGGGTTCCCTTTAACCACATAGAAAATCTCCTCCTCTCTTAAAACGCTTTATAACTTGTTACTGTATAACTTAAGAACTTGTATCTTAAGTTTTCCTATTTTCCACTTCTGTAGACACAACGCAGGACTTTATGGATGTGATTTGTACCCAGAGAAGATCACAACCGCCGCCGGGTTTATAAATGCAGACGTGTCAGCGGAGTGAAAGGCTTCAAATGTGCAGCTAAATAATTGGGCTAAGATGTCAACATTTTAATCAATGATCTGGAAGTAAATAGACATTGATTTCTCAGCACTGGCAGACAATGAGGAGAGATACTGTCCATCTAAATGGATGTGTATCACTGGAGCAAATTAAAAAGAGACAGCTTGCAAAAAGCTACCGCTCTCGTGTTAATGGCATTTTCAAAGAAGTCAGCAAATTCCGGACCTTGCCTTATGCATCATGGACTGGAGTTAATGCACTTGGTTATTCCCTGGATTGTTACTTTCAATAGCGTACAGTTGCAATCAAAATTATTCACCCAATTACAAATTAGATTGATTGGCAAAATTTACAAACTTTCAGCTATTTGCAAAAAAACTATCAAATAAAAACAATTTAACCTCTTAAAAAAAAAAAAGTTTTCAAAATGCTACTAATAAAGACTATATCTCACCCAGCACAAAAAACAAGCCTTTTCACAGCCCAAGCGACAGAGAAATAAAAAAAATCTGAATCTTAAAATACAGCGACAGAAAGCAATTTTTGTTTAAGAAAAAATTCTATTAAAAAAAAAATAGAAAAACTTGAAAAGCTCTATGACTTTTATCAACCTAATCATACCGACACATAGAACATAGTTACTGCACTGTGAATACGGTAAAAACTAAACCCAACAGAAATGGCGCAATTGCATTTTAAAGCTTTTTCATACATTATATGGCACCATTAAAAAACACAACTCGTCCTACAGAAAACAAGCCGTTATTCAGCCATATGAACAGAAAAACTAAACTATTGTGACTCTTGGAAGGCGGGGGAAAAAAAGAAAAGAAAAAATGTAAAATATCTCTGTCTGAAGAGGTTTAATATCTCAACTAGAGATGAGCGAGCACCAAAATGCTCGGGTGCTCGTTACTCGAGTCGAACTTCCCGCGATGCTCAAGGGTTCGTTTCGAATAACGAACCCCATTGAAGTCAATGGGCGACTCGAGCATTTTTGTATATCGCCGATGCTCGCTAAGGTTTTCATTTGTGAAAATCTGCAAAACCCAAGAAAGTGCTGGAAACGACACAGAAACGGATAGGGCAGGCGAGGGGCTACATGTTGGGCTGCATCTCAAGTTCCCAGGTCCCACTATTCAGCCACAATAGCGGCAAGAGTGCCCCCCCCTCCCAACAATTTTTACTTCTGAAAAACCCTCATTAGCAAGGCATACCTTAGCTAAGCACCACACTACCTCCAACAAAGCACAATCACTGCCTGCGGGTGACACCGCTGCCACTTTTCCTGGGTTACATGCTGCCCAACCCCCCCGCACGACCCAGTGTCCACAGCGCACACCAAAGTGTCCCTGCACAGCCTTCAGCTGCCCTCATGCCACACCACCCTCATGTCTATTTATAAGTGCGTCTGCCATGAGGAGGAACCAGAGGCACACACTGCAGAGGGTTGGCACGGCCAGGCAGCGACCCTCTTTAAAAGGGGCGGGGCGATAGCCCATAATGCTGTACAGAAGCAATGAGAAATCCAATCCTGTGCCACCTCCATCAGGAGCTGCAAACGTGGGCATAGCAATGGGGAACCCATGTGCCACACATTATTCATTCTGTCAAGGTGTCTGCATGCCCCAGTCAGACCGGGGTTTTTTATAAATAGTCACAGGCAGGTACAACTCCGCAATGGGAATTCCGTGTGCACGCACAGCATGGGTCGCTCCCTGGAACCCACCAGCTGTACATAAATGTATCCCATTGCAGTGCCCTGGACAGCAGAGCTAACGTCAGGTTAAATGCAGGTGGGCTTCGGCCCACACTGCATGCCCCAGTCACACTGGGGTTTTTTATAAGTAAACACAGGCAGGTACAACTCCTTATTGTGAAGTCCCTGTGGACCCACAGCATGGGTGGCTCCCTGGAACCCACCGGCGGTACATAAATAAATCCCATTGCAGTGCCCAGCACAGCTGAGGTAACGTCAGGTTTAATGCAGGTGGGCTTCGGCGCACACTGCATGCCCCAGTCAGACCGGGGTTTTTAATACATAGACACTGGCAGGTACAACTCCCTATTGTGAAGTCCCTGTGGACCGACAGCATGGGTGGCTCCCTGGAACCCACCGGCGGTACATAAATGTATCCCATTGCAGTGCCCTGCTCAGCAGAGCTAACGTCACATACAATACAGGTGGGCTTCGGCCCACACTGCATGCCCTAGTCAGACTGGTAATATGTACCTTAACAGTAACCGCGTTGGTGGGAATGTGGTGGCGACTGCGGACGTAGTAGTGCGGTTTTATTTAGTTGGTTTTCGGAATGTGGCCAGGATTAAGTGGGCCGTGGCGGGGGGATGGTGGGGGGGGGGGCTCTCTTGTTGTGTCGGTAAAGGTGAAATTCTTGGACTGCCACCAGACGGACCAATGCAAAGGTATTTGCCAAGAATGTTTTCATTGTTGGAGGAGGAGGGGGATGTTTTTGAGGCACTACGTGTCCGTGGTTATATGCACCTTAACAGTAACTGCGTTGGTGGGAAATGGCCTCGCCACCATCATGTTTTTGGGAAGCCTCCGTTTCCACACCCCAGTGACATAGCATTAGCAGCGGTATAGGTAGAGCCCAGAATTAGTAACATTTCAGCGGTAGCATTAGGACAGGCCCCAGTAACATATCACTAGCAGCATTATAGGGGGAGCACAGTATTAGTTCCATTTCAGTAGTAGTAGCAGTCAAGACAGGCCCCAGTAACAATTCCGAAGCAGCAGTATAGGGGGAGCACAGTATTAGTTCCATTTCAGTAGTAGTAGCAGTCAAGATAGGCCCCAGTAACAGCAGCAGTTTAGGGAGATAACAGTCTCTTTCACATTTCAGTAGTTGCAGTAGGGACAAGGCCCAAGTTACATTTATGTAGCAAAAGTGTAGGCCAACCCCACACACCTTGCTGTACCATGAGTGCAGGCGAAGCCCATAAAAATTAGTAGGATTACACTGTAGGCGAGGGCCCAAAAAAATTGGTGTACCAACAGTACTAATGTACCTCAGAAAAATTGCCCATGGCCAACCAAGAGGGCAGGTGAAACCCATTAATCGCTTTGGTTAATGTGGCTTAATTTATAACTAGGCCTGTAGGCAGCCCAGTTAAAATAAAAATCGGTTCAGGTGCAAGTTCCAACGCTTTAATGAGCATTGAAACATATAAACATTGTTTACTAAAGTAATATGACTGAGCCTTGTGGCCCTAAGAAAAATTGCCCGTTCGGCGTGATTACGTGAGGTTTCAGGAGGAGGAGCAGGAGGAGGAGGATGAATATAATACACAGATTGATGAAGCTAAAAGGTCCCCGTTTTTGATGGTGATAGAGAACAATGCTTCCATCCGCGGGTGCAGCCTACGTATTGTTTAGGTATCGCTGCTGTCCGCTCATGGAGAAGAGAAGTCTGGGGAAATCCAGGTTTTGTTCATCTTGATGAGTGTTAGCCTGTCGGCACTGACGGTTGACAGGCGGGTACGCTTATCTGTGATGATTCCCCCAGCCACACTAAACACCCTCTCTGACAAGACGCTAGCCGCAGGACAAGCAAGCACCTCCAGGGCATACAGCGCGAGTTCAGGCCACGTGTCCAGCTTCGACACCCAGTAGTTGTAGGGGGCAGACGCGTCACGGAGGACGGTCGTGCGATCGGCTACGTACTCCCTCACCATCCTTTTACAGTGCTCCCGCCGACTAAGCCTTGACTGGGGAGTGGTGACACAGTCTTGCTGGGGAGCCATAAAGCTGGCAAAGGCCTTGGAGAGTGTTCCCCTGCCTGTGCTGTACATGCTGCCTGATCTCCGCGCCTCCCCTGCTACCTGGCCCTCGGAACTGCGCCTTATGCCACTAGTGCTGTCGGATGGGAATTTTACCATCAGTTTGTCCGCCAGGGTCCTGTGGTATAGCATCACTCTCGAACCCCTTTCCTCTTCGGGTATGAGAGTGGAAAGGTACTCCTTATACCGTGGGTCGAGCAGTGTGTACACCCAGTAATATGTAGTGGCCAGAATGCGTGTAACGCGAGGGTCACGAGAAAGGCATCCTAACATGAAGTCAGCCATGTGTGCCAGGGTACCTGTACGCAACACATAGCTGTCCTCACTAGGAAGATCACTTTCAGGATTCTCCTCCTCCGAGGGGGCGCTTTGGGAAACAGTTTAGTGGATTATTCAGTCTGGCCCTGCCTCTACGCCTGGCCACCGCACTGCCTCTTCCAACCTGCCCTGCTGCTGCACTTGCCTCCCCCTCTGAAGACCTGTCCTCAGTAGGCTTAGCAAACCAGGTGGAGTCAGTCACCTCATCGTCCAGCTGCTCTTCCTCCGAATCCTCTGTGCGCTCCTCCCTCGGACTTACTGCCCTTACTACTACCTCACTGATAGACAACTGTGTCTCATCGTCATCGTCCTCCTCACCCACTGAAAGCTCTTGAGACAGTTGCCGGAAGTCCCCAGCCTCATCCCCCGGACCCCGGGAACTTTACAAAGGTTGGGCATCGGTCACGATAAACTCCTCTGGTGGGAGAGGAACTATTGCTGCCCAATCTGGGCAGGGGCCCGAGAACAGTTCCTGGGAGTCTGCCTGCTCCTCAGAATGTGTCATTTTCATGGAGTGAGGAGGCTGGGAGGAAGAAGGAGCAGCAGCCAGAGGATTCAGAGTTGCAGCTGTGGACGGCGTAGAAGACTGGGTGGTCGATAGATTGCTGGATGCACTTTCTGCCATCCACGACAGGACCTGCTCACACTGCTCATTTTTTAATAAAGGTCTACTGCGTGGACCCATTAATTGTGAGATGAATGTGGGGACCCCTGAAACTTGCCTCTCTCCTAATCCCGCAGCAGTCGGCTGCGATACACCTGGATCAGGACCTCGGCCTGTGCCCACACCCTGACTTGGGCCTCCGCGTCCTCGCCCGCGTCCATGTCCTCTAGGCCTACCCTTACCCCTCAGCATGGTGTATTACGAGTAGAGCAGAAACAGAACGCTGTAATTAAATGTGCCGCTTATTGGCCTGTGGTTGGAGGCTGACTTTGCTTATGGAACGCACAGCAGAGCCAGGAAACAATTTTGCGCACGCCTGTAGTGAGACGTAGGTGCGTATGACTGAGCTAGTGGAATTCACAGCGCAGAAGCAGTCAAGTGGCCAAAGGGCAGTGGTAGGCCTTAAGTATTTGGCTTCAATTTGTTTAAATGGTGAGCTGAAACAGCAGACAGATACTGTATGCAGCATATATTATGTTTACTGTTTACCTCTGGCACTATGACGGCGGTGATGTAACGGAGACAGCAGAGCCAGGAAACAATTTTGCGCAAGCCTGCTGTAACGCTTAGCTGCGTATTAATTAGGACTACTACCCCCAGCAGACACGCAGTACACTGAAGACGGTCACAGGCAGCCCAAATATAGTATTTTTCCCCAATATTTTTGAAAAAGCCCACTGCCTTTATAGACAGTTTATCTCTTTCACCTTTCCCACTCTCCCTGCCTCACCAGTACTGCCCCTATACTCTGTACAATGACTGCAGACTGAGGACGCAATGGTCTGCATGCCCGATATACAAAAAAAATTGTGCAACACTGCTAAAAGCAGCCTCAACAGTACTGCACACGGTCAGATGTGGCCCTAAGAAGGACCGTTGGGGTTCTTCAAGACGAATATAACACCTAACGCTCTCCCTATAGCAGCTAAAGCAAGACAGCACTTTCCCTGATGTCTGTCAGAATGCATCTGTGGCGAGGGCGGGGCAGATTTAAATACTCGGGTGTCACCTGATCTCCCCAGCCACTCACTGCAGGGGGGTGGTATAGGGCTTGAACGTCGCAGGGGGAAGTTGTAATGCCTTCCAAGTCTTTCTATTGGCCAGAAAAGCGTGCAAATGTCTCAGAGATGAAAGTGAAAGTAACTCGAACATCGCATGTTGCCCATCTCGAGTAACGAGCATCTTGAACACCCTAATACTCGAACGAGCATCAAGCTCGGACGAGTACGCTCGCTCATCTCTAATCTCAACACAACTAATATAACAAGGGGTTTCTCCAAAAAATGCCACTTTCACTGACTCCTACAGTCACAGAATTATTTTCCTCTTCATGATGGACATCTTTAACATTTAGTGGAGCTCCTTCTGCTGTTCTGACCGGCTGCAGATGTAATGCATCACCAGACAGTGACTTCTGACAGCGTTCCTGAGGAGTCTTACCTCGTTCCTCATAGACAACGGCCTCCGGGTCACTAATATTCCTGGGTTAGTGTGCAGCAGCCGCCTTCTACACATCCCACCAAAGATCTTCTATAGGGTTCAAGTCAGGAGACTGTGACGGCCCTTCCTGAATCTTCCTGGACTTCTATTGAAGCCAAGCCTTGGTGGATTGTAAGGTCTACTTGGTGTCATTGTCCTGTTTGATAGTCCAACGTTTTCTCCTAGGATTTCTTGATATGTGATGGACAGCATCTAGTCCTCCACTTGCTGCAGGTTTCCAGTCCTAGAGGAAGCAGAGCAGCTCCAAAGCATCACATGGGGCATTTGAGATCTGAAGATCTCTGTATCACTGGGAGTCCCAACAGTTGGACCCCCAGGGATCAAACATTTATTCCCTATCCTACTGTTGTTGCTAGTCATTTAGTTGTTCATGACCTTCGGCAGCCCCTAAAGGCGAGCTCCCTCCATGTTTTTCGGTTTTGCCCTGCTTCTTTCAGTTGTGTGATATCCATGCCAGTATCAGCTCTGAAAGTATCAGCCATCGTGCCTTTTGACGCTGGGTCTTCTTTTGCCACTGATCTGTCCAAGTACTATAGTAAGGCTGGAGCCGAGGCCTGCAAGGCTGTAGGAGGAGGCAGCCCATGACAGGGTTAATGGGGAGTGAAGGGGTTAACAAAGAGGAGGGGGAAGAAAAGTGCCACAACAGAAAGCAGTTCACCAGTTGGAGAAGACTGGACATACAGCAAGACAGTGTGGAAGTGAGAAGAAAAGCCTGAGAAAAAATCCTGCCTACTGGGAAGATGATAGCGGTGAGGAAGAAGATCCGGGCAGCAGCATCGGGGCACGGCCCGGACTGACTGGAACAGATGATGAAGGAGGCCCTGGGGATGGCTCTGATGGTGCCTGAAGCTGCAGCAGTGAGTGTGAGGAGGCCACAAAGAGTGCGTGTGCCGGTGAGGCTAAGCCCTGAGCACGCACCAACGCCATTTAGGGAGCCTTTCAGAGATCTCTCTGGTCAGGTTCTCCCATGCAACCCCCGCTAGGGTGGAGAGCAGGTCTGGGAAGAGTTCTATCATGTTGTGTGGAGTGGCGTCTGGCGCTGGATCCAACTCCAAAAAAGGGGTGGGGCAAACTGACGTCAGAAGCTGGAGAAAGCGTAGGGGACTGCTATCCTGGCAATGAACTGATCGGGGAACAGCCCCGTTGCGGTGCCGGACAAGAAGGGCTACATGTTCAGGGAGTCCGAGGGAGTGGTGGTTCCGGAGATAGGAGGGAGGACGATGATGGTGAGGAAGGAACAAGGAGAAGGTCAGAAGCAGCTGGGAGACCTGCATGGCAGTCTTTCGGCCTGGCATGGACCCGGAGGTCGAAGAAGACGTTGTGAGGATGATGAGATGGCCTGTCGTGAAGAAGGAAAAATGGCTGGTGGGTTCACAGCCCAGTGAGCTAACCCAATATTGATAGCCTTGTGGCGCTTGCTGGGGGATAGTTTCAAGGGGTGTTTTTTGGAGGCGAGGGAGTGTTTGTGGGTGCAAGTGGGGCGAGTAATGATTTTAGGTCATATTGGGGGGCCTGTTGGTATTGTTGCACAGGCACGAAATAGAGCCTGTTTTTCGGCATGGACGTTACCATCTAGATTTTCATCTGGTAGGGGTAGCATTCCCTGCAGGAGTACGGCAGGGATGTCCAAGGGGCAACAGGCATCGGTAGTAGGGATGCAGTACAAACTGAGAAAGATGGCATGGGATTCGTCTGGGTGATAGTAAAAGGGGAACTGTTCATCTGTTTTGAGGGTTCGTTAGGAGCACATTCAAAAAAGGAAGTTAGGAAAAACATAGAGAGAGATGATTATGGGGAAATATTCTCTCTTCCCCCTTTAAAAAAAAAAAATAATAATAATAATTTGGACAAGGGGAAGAGGGTGGAATATAAAAAAGAGGAGGAGTAGAGGCAAAGATGGTGTTTAATTCTGCAGACCTTTATAAATTTGCTGCAGATGTTTGCATTTTAGCCGCTGTAATTAAAAAAAAAAAAAAAAAGGGCCGGAAAATTGTTCCTGTCTTTTTTTGGGTTATCTGGATTCCAGTGGGGAAGCATACACAGTTTATGAGGGGAGGTGGGGGGGGGGGGGGGCTGACCTTGCTGTGATACGACTAGCAGTTTAGACAGAGGATGGCTGTTTGCCCTTCCATTAGATGTGATCAGAAGGAAATTGGGCTTTGGTTAAGGGGATGGCCCTGGTGCCATACGGGCAGCCCCCTTTTCAGGTGGAAGCTGGGTTCTCAAGCTCGGCCACTGGTTTACAGGTGGGTAGCCATTTTGGACAGTTGAGAGACATAAGCCAGGTTGGTGCTGGTAATTTAAGGAAGGGCAATGTAAATTTGAAGAGGGGTGTAGATTTAAACATGTTTGGTCACATTGTAATAAATCGTCACGTGGAGCTACAAAATGCATTAAAAAGGAAAAGGAAAGGGATGACGCCGGTGAAACTGGCAGAGAGGATGCCTTTTCTAAATAGGTATAATGATAGGCTGAAGATGAAGGGTTTAAAGGTTTTCAGAATGGTTTTAAAATACCCGCCCCAGAGCATTGTGCCTCCTGTTTTGCTACACAAAATTTGCAGTCAGCATTGAGGTGTTACGATCGTGTGGGCAAACTGAGCACGGGGGCTCACACGATCGTACCCAAGTAGTAGTCGTAAGTAGTAGTAGTATGCACACACACAGGAACACCAGAGATTCACACGGAATCCAGGCAACTGAGCCTGTGCTACACAGGAGGATGACATGGCCCTACCTAAGCGGGGAATTCGCCCCAATAAAGAGCAGCCCAGCAGTCTTCGGATCTTGGGCCTAGCTGATTTTAGGAGCCACACCACAGAACAGGAGACATACACATGCTACATAACATGGACAGAACAACAGAATACACACAGCCAGAAAACACCGCACACAGCAGCCAAAATGCAACCACTACTAACAGATGATAAGCTGAATATAAATACCAGGTATTAGTTGACATTTTGTACAAAACATGGAAGCTAGCAGGCCAACTTCCCGGCTCCTGGTTATATTACTAGTCTCTACACTAACCAGGAGTCCAGCTGAACTGGACACAGTTCACACAGCGCGCTGCAACAGAAACAGGACAGAGCTCAGATCACACAGCCAGCTGGAACAGGACAGAGCACAGATCACACAGCCAGCTGGAACAGGACAGAGCATAGATCACACAGCCAGCTACAACAGGAACAGGACAGAGCACAGATCACACAGCCAGCTGCAACAAGAACAGGACAGAGCACAGGCCGCAGATCACACAGCAAGGTACATCAGGAACAGGACAGAGCACAGATCACACAACAAGCTGTACAGGAAAGACAACAGGATACCTGCTTACAAGCAGAGGCTTACAGCAGACTACAACATATAGTGCAAACCAGACAGACTCCACCTAGAGCTCACATGCACACAGATAAAACTCACAGCAAGTGTATGTGTCGTCATACCAGGGGGAATAGACAGTCAGCCACACAAGCTGACATAGGGAACTGTGTCAGGGATCCACCAACTGACACACAGAGCGAGACATAAGACGTTTGGAGGCCGCACCTGTAAAGCGGAAGGGAAGGGAGCACTGCATGTGCTGCAGACTAGGACTACAGGTGTTAAAACAGTCTTTAGGGAAGCAGAAAGACACAGAACTACTTACAAACACAGATCTGAGTTGGAACAAGGCAGATACATCCAAACAGTACAAGACCGGCTTCAGACTGACAAAAGCTGGGTTTATATGTGCTGAAGGCTAAAGGGGATTGGCTGCTGGAGAATACCACACCCAGCCAGCTCAATCATTAACCTTTGACCACCTGTAGTCGTGCTGCTGGGAAGCTTAGAACTACAGATCCCAGCAGCACACGTAACATGAGGTTCCTGAACATAGTTGCGGAAATATTGGAATAGGAGGTTGTTTTGGGGGTGCAGGATCTTTTTAAGGAACCCCCTTTTATGGATTTGGTAGTATTACCCCTAGGTATAGTCCCTAAAAAGGAAGTAAATAAATTTTGGTTGATCCATCATTGGGGGTATCCAAAAGTGGCCTCAGTTAACGAAGGAATAGATCAAGAGCTTTGCACGGTGGTGTACACCTCATTTGATGCGGCTGTTGGCTGGGTAAGAAAATATGTAAAGGGGGCACCGTTGGCAAAAGTCGGACATTGAATCGTCTTTTCGTTTACTTCCAGTGGTCGCTGAGAGCATTTGCTTGTTGGAATGCTACTGGGAAGGTAGTTATTTTGGCGTTTAGTTCGTTTTTGGAATGGCTGGTAAGAGAAACAGCGGGAATCAGCTCGGTTATTCACTACTTGGATGATTTGAATGCGTAGGTCCAGCAGGGTCGCCATTTTTCGGGATGCTGTTGGGGGACGGTGGAATGGGTTGCACAGCATTTCGGGGTGCCATTAGCCCCCGACAGGATGGAGGGTCCTACAGCGTGTTTACATTTTTGGGTATTGTCATTGACTCTTGCAATGAAATGCTGGTTACCGTAAGTGAAATTGGAAGTGTTGAAAGAAGAGGTGGTTAGGGCCGGGAAGGCTGACAAGTTTAAGCTGCATGAATTGCAATCATTATCAGGAAAGCTTACTTTTGCTTGCCAGATAAAGCCAATGGGGAGAATGTTTTGTAGAAGGTTGGCATCTGTTACGGCAAGAGTACATTCATCATATCATTTTATTCAATGGGGGAAGACATACAAAGCAGATTTAGAGGTGTGGTCGTTATCTTTTGAACAGGTACAACGGAAAGCCAGTGATGATGGCCAAAGCAATTGAAAGTTTTGATTGGAAATTATTTACGGATGCAGCAGTTTGTGCAGGTGTTTAGGTGGGGACCTTTTTTCAAGGCAAATGGTGTGTCAGCCGGTGATCAGATGATTCGGTGTAGACAGGTTTAGTAAGGAATCTGGTGCTGTTGGAGTTTTTCCCAATTGTTGTTGCAATTGCGCTCTGGTGAGATCCGTTTCAGGATAAAGAAGTGCCGTTCCATTGGGATAATTTGGAGGTTGTACAGGCAATTGTAATTTGATGGCATCTTCCCCCCTTAGTGGTGAATCTCTTGCGCCATTGTCTTTGAATACGCGAATTTTGGCAGTGCATGATTCAGGGGTCGATAATTCACTTGCAGATTCGGTTTCTTGATTCCTGGGGAGCGGTTTGGGATGCTGGCCCCAAAAATGGAAGAGGAAGAGAAGACATAATTGCCACAACTTTGGTACTTGGTCAGCGAGCAGCAAGCCAACTGCTTAGTACCTCACTGGCACCCGGTATGTTGACAGCATATTAGTCGGCTTGGCGGGAATAGGAGACATGGTCATTAGATTTTAGAGACATTAGGACAGAGGAGGATAGTGGTTTTTTTTTTGTTGGGGTTGGTTGGGGAATAGGTCAGTAGGGGGGGTTGTCAATGTCTAAGGTTAACCACTCTATGGCAGCCTTAGCATATGTTTTTGAAATTGGGGGAGTAAAGGATATAGCGAAGCATGTCTTGGGGGATCAAGCCTTAAAAGGCATTAGGAGGGAAAAGGGGTGACAGGACTCTCGTAGGCCGGTGGCATTGAGTCTTTTGAAAACATTGGTTTGGCATTGGGAGAGGTTTGTAAAGGTAGTTTTGAAACGGCTTTGTTTAGGGTGGCCTTTTTCTTCAGAGCACTGGGAGTAGGGGAGTAGGTGTCTCCCAGTAAAAAAGTGTGTGTGTGTGTGGGGGGGGGGGGGGGGGGCGACCTATATGGTGATGACATTTGGCTGGTTGGGGGATGGTTGGAAATGCGTGTTCATTGTTTTTTCAAAACGGGTCAAGGGGAGGAGAATAATGGTAGGCAAAGTTGTGGTGGTAGGGATGGTTCTGGTAAAAAATATTGGGAAGTTTATATAAGGGAGTCTGGGGTGAGCACGGGTCCATAGTTACAGCATGCAGATTGGTTTTTCCTCTGCAGGTTTTTGTTTATGATGGTTTCCTGTAACACTTTGGAGAACGTTGGGAGTGATAGTTCCCGTTCTGGGAAGCACTTAGGGTGTGGGCAGCTACAGAAGTGGCTGCGTTAGGTCTGGCTGTGGAAACAGTGAAAAAGATCAGCAGGTGGGAGTCTGAGCAGTATAGGTTTCATATTTGACCCATTTGTTGAAGAAGATATGAGAGTGGGAGGTGAGTTACTATGGGAGCTTTGCTTTACAGATCACCGCCCGGCCTTAGTCTGGATAATAGAACATGCCTATGTTTATTGGGGTGCAGTAAGGGTGGATGTTCCTCCTAACAGGAGGCAGTTGAGAAGGGAAAGAAGCTCAGCAGTGATGGATAGGAGTGAGGGGGATGTCTTGGTGCAGTGTATTGACGGATTTTCAAAGGTTGGTGAGTTTGAACAAGGGGACAGATATTTTGGTTGTCATGTGGAGCGTTAAGAGATTGATCGCGGGATATTAGGTATGACATACTTAGGCTGCTAACGTCATATCAGGTGTCAATAATTGTTTGGTCAGAGATTGTACTTTATAAATTGTGGCTTGACGCAAGGTCAATGAAGGGTTTGAACAAGGCTCAGATAAAATTAAATTGGGCAGTTTTACATTTTGTAGGTCATAGTGGAGGAGTGGTGATTCGCTATTTGGATGTATATACAAGGCACTGTGATTTTGGAGTGCATCTAAACGATGGAGGCATTGATCTATGGTCACTAGCGATTCAGGAGGGGATCGAGTGAGCGATCGTTTTGTGGGTTGCGGTACAGGCTTGAGGGGATCAAGCCGTGCTTGCATGGTGGTTAGGGTGGAGTCCTTGGAGTCAGAGAAAAGTGGAGTGGGGGGAAGGCAGGAGCTGGTTAGCCACCTTCCCCCTTTATTGATTAATGATTATCGTGGGTCTGTCACCTCTTGTCTCTGACAGGCCAGATTCCCTGCAGAGATGGTTGGAGTGTCTAGCCTTGGAATGGCTAGTGGGTCTCTGAGTTGGGAGGTAGGCGACTAAAAGGAAGTAGCGATATTGGGTCTCTGAGTTGGGAGGTCGGCGACTGAAAGCAAGTGGCTATATTGGGTCTCCCGAGTCAGTTGGTTTGCGCCGGGAGGCAGTTGTTAGGAAATTGGGTCACCCGAGACAATTGGTGTGACGCGGGAGGCATTACAGTGTATTTCCCTGGTTGATGAGGAGACAGAATTGTTGGGGGCTCCAAGGACCTCCCTCTTTCCTGGGCTAAAAGGTTTATTTTATGTAAATGTATGTTTGTAATAAATGCCTGCTGTGGCTAATTTATCCAAAATCAAGGAGAGTCTGTTGTTAATTAGGTTATTGGAGGTGAATTGGTGGAGGTATTACTTGATGGGGGATACAGTAGGAGTGACTCCGTTATACCCGGGTCAAGATGTTTCTAGCGACTCTGCTCGCATTGCATGGCCAAAATACCTGAGTCTGGTCATCTTGGCTTCCAGTGAAATATCGTCTCTTACACTATACCCTATCCTTTAAATTATGGTAAATGTATTTATTTGAAAAACCCCCTTAAATAATGTAATTAGGGTGCTGTTACGTAAGCACCATTAATGCTGATGTAATAGCGCTAACTGCCACGCTACACCTGCGCTTGCAGATTAAGCCCAGTTATTGTCAGGAAACCACAAGCCATCAGCGCTCGTGTAATAGCAGCCTTAGGGGAAGGGCAGATGACAGTCACTATTACGGTAACTTGTTTTCATGAATTTGTCAGGAGTTTTCCTTTAACTCTCTCCCAACCCATGACGTATATGCATGTAACTTTTGAGAAGGGGTTCCTACTAAATGCCGCACATGTACAGCATGTAGATCGTGCAGGCTCAGGAGTTAAGCCCACGCCATCTGGAGTAGGAGCCAGCTATGACTGACAGCCGGGGTCCTGCTGCAAAGGCAAGGATAGTAGAGAACTCCGATCCCTACCATCAGTTCCTTACATGCAGTGATCAACGTTGATTGTGGCATGTACAAGTTTAACAGAGGAAGGTGGCCCCTCCTGTGAAGTCACTGGCCCTCTGCTGTATAATAATAGAGGTCCGATAGGTTGCCATGGTATACCAATTAATGGCCTCTGGGCCTCCCATGGCTTTCAGGGTGAATGAACAGAGATTAAACACTGCAGTAGATTTTAGGATTACAGTTTCAAGTCTATAACAGGGGCATAAAAAAGGTGCAAAAATAAAAGTTGTAAAAAAATCCACATAAAACTTTTCTTTAATCCTTTTTTTCTTTAAAAAAATGTAAAAACTCCACATTGTGTATCACTGCATCTGTAACGGCCCGAACGATAAACGGAACACACTTTATATCCTGCACAGCATTAAAAAAGAGCAAAACAGGTAGGCAAAATGCTTTTTTTGGTTATTTCGCCTCCCAAAAAAACTCAATAAAAGTGATAATTACAGTCATATTTAGCCCAAAATGGTACTAATAAAACCTACAGCTTGTCACACAAAAAACGAGCTCCATCCATGGACAAAATAAAAAAGATATGACTTTCGAAAAATGGAGATGAAAATCCCCAAATATTGGTTTCTGAATTAATAAACTAGTCCACATCCTTAAGGGGTTAAGACATTATCTGTGACATGTTGGAAACTACTATATTTATGCCCCCCCCTAATCTCCCCACATAATATTGTAATCCGATATATAACTGGAAATGCTGAAAACGCTGCGCTATACTTTAAACATTCCCGTATTATTACAAGACTATAAACCCCTCTCGTTATTCAGTCCGCGACGCCATCGTCATAAAGCAGAGGTATCTGCACTGTGCACCTGAGCGAGATAAAAACTGACATAAAATATGTGACTCCAGCCAGCTGCGCCCGCTGCCGCGCCGAGATTAGGAGCCGCGGTATAGAGGCACATGAAACGCGTCTAAAAATAAGTTAAAAGGAGACGTCAATCAGATCGCAGAATGGAGGTGGAAGACTGCGCCGGTGAGATAACAGATGGGACCTAATCAACCGCCGCACCAATCATGACGCCTCGTACGTCACCCACAATTGATTGCTTCTCCTCTCATAAAAATATAAAAGCCCAATTAATCCAGACATTGTATAACGTATAAAGCCGTGATATTATAAACCTCCAATAGGTATGGAGCCGTTCTACGTGGAGCTGTAAGGGGTTGTAAGACTCTGATCACATCGGCATCTGGGTTTCCATTCTCCTGTTCCATAAAAGAGACGAAAAAATGGAACCAAACATTTCTGTTTAACTCCTTTGTGGCCACCCATTGTAAATTTACATCGCTGCTGCCTGAGTTCGGTGCAGCAGCAACGTAAATGTATGTTCTGGTGATTGCAGCCCCCACAGCAGATAAAACACCCAAAACAGCCTGTTTGGGGGATGTCACTGTGACCTGATTGTTACAACTTCCGATGACATCATCAGTGACCACCAATCACAGCTGCCCCTTTCCTATCAGTGTGAGATCGCAGGAGAGATAAGGCAAGCCTACTGTGTAAAACAGCCCACATTGCCTCTTCCACACATTAACCCCAAATTAACCCCTTCTATGATAATCATCTACGCTACTTAGTCAGCACTGGTGATAGTATAATATAGGACTATTTTTTAATAATTTATCCAGAAATTAATTACATTTAATTAACGGAGTGTTCACACGTAGCGTATTTCTGGGGATTTTCATGCAGATTTAGATGTAGATCCGCAGTTGATTTCATCCTTTCAGATGTAAGCGCTGCGGAATAAGTTGGCACTATACAAATAAAGATTATTCTTATATTAGGGTATAGTCTGTTGCAGATCCATGTTAAAGTCTGCAGCAGTGGTGTGATGTGGGATTTGACGTGGATTTTCTGCAGTGGACGATCTGCACAAAATCTGCTACCCGTGCGCCATACCCTTACATTAATGTATTACATCAGTTAGCTATTACATCAATTAATTTAATCATCAATACCATGCAGTAGTGGACTGGCCATTCAAACCACTGGGGAAATTGCTGGTAGGCTGGTTGGGTCCTGGGACTGATGGAGGGGAGGAATTTTTTGGGTGAAATGCGAAAAACAAAAAAGTTATATTCACCCAGGTGAGCTGAGTGGGCATGGACTGCAGAGGCTGGGAGCAGCAGCACACTGGCACAGGTGAATATATTTTTTTTGTTTTTTACTATATCGAAATAGTACCACTACTGATTGCTGGGGCTTGGGCTTTTGAGAGGCATTTCTGCTGATGGGGGGTGTATATGGAGCATTACTACTGAGTGGGGGCCTATATGGGGCATTATTGTTGAGGGGGGCATAAGGGGAGCGTTATTATTGAGTGGGGGCACTTTAACTGTGTGTGGGACACGAAAAATGGCACTTACTATGTGGGACCTTCAGGGAGCACAATAAGAGGCATGCCTATTATCTGAGGCACTCTGGATTGAGGGGGGGGGGGGGGAGGATTATATAGAAGTTTGGAAAATGAAGCTAGATCCCAGGAAAATTGAGGAGTCAAAGATGTCTGTCAAATTTTGCAAAGACAAGTTGTGACCAGTAGAAGTCATCATGGTGATCTGGGCAGATGGAGAAGAAAAGGGAAAGGGAAGATATTTCCAAGATGGCTACAGGAATTTTGCTAATTATCTAATGCACACTGTGAACTGCTTTGTGATTGGCCAGGTCTGATCACATGACGAACTCGGGCCTATCAGGGAGCAAGCATAATGTGTTGTAGTCCAACACTATCAATACACTGTGGTGGGAGGGGGTTAGGTAGTCTGAAGATTGCATCAGTCACCTTGCATAGCTAAAACCAAACGTAGTACTGTTGGATCAGAGCGACGGCAGAGAAGAACAACCGCAGGTAATATAACCCTCTGCCACCTGAGATAGAATTTTGTCTTGAAACTGGAGGGTCATTTTAATCTATTGTGCAAACTCAAATACCATTAAAGCTCTCCGATGCATGTATGTAACAAACAGCTGCCGGCTGCTATATGAGCGGTATGATTGTATATGGCTTCTCGCATTCACCTGGTGATCTATGATGCAGCCCCTCAGATCAATGCTCGCTGACAGCTTCCAATGATGCACTCGCAGTCGGCGACAGATTAATATAACAGCGACGATGGATATTGCAGCAGAGAGTCTCCAGCAGAAAGGATTTCATTACTGGGCAGACTTGTAAATTAAGTACCTTACCTCCACAGATCACGTGCTGCTATACCGGGGTGCACAACTGATTTAGACTGAGCAGCCTGAGGCAAAGTGTGATGTAATAGTGCCCCCAATAGTTTACCCTTTAATGGCCCTCAGTAGTAATAATGGCCCCAGTAATAATGCTAGTGGTTCCAGTAGTAATAATGACCAACTTAATAGCAACAGTAGTGAAAAGTGACCACCTTAATGGCCCCAGGTGTAATAGTGACCCCGTGAATGGTCCCAGTAGTAGTAGTGGCCCCAAAACTAATATTGACCCTGTTAATGGTCCCAGTAGTAAGTGACCCAGTTAGTGGCCCCAGAAATAATATTTACTATGTTAATGGTCCCAATAGTAATATTGACCCCCATTGTAGCTCCAGTAGTAATAGAGTCCCTCATGATATTAACTGTGCTCCCTATAGTGGACCTCAGGCAGCAACCCAACAAGCTTTAAAGTCACTCTGTCTGCAGCTCAGGGAGGAGAGGTGTGGGGCCATAGGCTAATAACAACAGCAGCAGAGGACGGAAGGGAGCTGTGGATAGAGTAAGCTCAATGCTTGTTGGGTTACAGCTCAGCTGTCTCGCAGCTGAGATAAGTAATGGCTGGGTGCATGAAGCCACCTGGAGCACTCTAGGGTCCGAGGAATGCATTGGCAGATTGTACCAGTCACAAGAGAATTGTAGACACTTTTTCCCCTTACAGGAGACTTTAAATTTAAATTTTATTTAAAAAAAACAAAAAACAACAACATCTAATTGGTATCGCCACATCCATAACCACCCGTACTATAAAATATTACAATATTTACCCAGCACGGTAAATTCTGTAAATACAAAAACTAAAAAAGAAAATGCCAAAATAGCAGTTTTTTAGTCATCTTGCTTCCTCAAGCAAGGTAAAGGTGACATAATATTTATACCACATGGAGAACCTTGGTTCCTATAAAAAGTAGAACTCAACCCGCAAAATACAAGATAACATACAGTTATGCTGACGAAAAAATACAAAAGTTATGACCGCTGGAACACAAAAGAGGAAACTTTTTGCTGGCTCTTCAGCTTAAAATTAGTTATGCCACTGAGGGGTTAAAAATGCACTTCCATAATTGGAATGTGGCATTTACCCGGCATCACCTGCTTTTCCTGTTTCTAAGCTTTGCAAAACTTTTTTGCTTTCTACATGGGGAAACTTTCTCAAATTGAAATGCTAAAAGTTCCCTCATGTGTAAACAGAAGCCGCATCGGGTGAGTTTTGTTCTCAGCTTTTTGACAAAGAAGAGAAGGATGAGTGCGTGACAGCTCTGACAGCCCAGATCGCTCCCATAATGAATCCAAATCATCACTCAATCATACACAGATTTGTGCTGGGAAGGACCTCCATCTTGCACATTAGCGGCTTCACTCTGCAATATTTGCTTTTAAGTATTTAACAGGAATTTCTCGCCTTTGTAAAGATTATTCCAATTGAAAATATTTATTTTTTGCCCGACTGAGAAATAGAATATTTAATCCTGAGCCGACCCTTTCAATAAAGAGGAGACACCCGTACGGGACCTTTA
The DNA here is from genome assembly GCF_035609145.1 of Eleutherodactylus coqui. Taxonomy (NCBI): domain Eukaryota; kingdom Metazoa; phylum Chordata; class Amphibia; order Anura; family Eleutherodactylidae; genus Eleutherodactylus; species Eleutherodactylus coqui. The sequence continues at coordinate 167,043,213 of NC_089845.1, forward strand.
TCTATTACAAACTACATCTCTTACTCTGGAGGACCAACAGCTGTAATACTAAGTTTGCCCTGTGTTGGCGCTGCTGGGATTTTGAACACTTGCTGGCAGGTTTCCTCACAAATTACATCTTCATTTCTCCCAAACATCTCAAAATTTCATGGCTGCCCTAGGAGGCAGGGGGCATATCTGCAGGGGGCCTGGGAATGGAGTAAAATGAAATACAGCCTATTCCCACCACTTGTGCCCTCCCGCCGCTCCAGTTTCCTGCCCATTTCCAGGTAGCACAATCACAGGCTGCCTAGCATGTGATCACTGCAGCCAATCACCAGCCTGGGCCTTATCAACGTTGAGGCTGTGAATTGGCTGCAGCAATCACATGAACACCCACATGTGAGTCGGATATTGGAGCGGACGGACTGGAGCAGTGGGGGCAAGAGAGCATAGGGTGTGTTTTATCTGACTCCAGAAAGGAGGGAATTATGAAGTGGGAGTGTGTAAGGCCATTGTTATTGAGTGGGAGCGTTGGTGAGGCATGCAGAGACATTATTACTGAGGGGGCAAGGTGGGGGCATTATTATTGAGGGGGCCATTTGGGGTGCTATTGTTGACGGGTGGATGCAGGAGGCATTATTACTGAGGAAGGCATGCAGAGACCTTATAACAAAGGGGGCCAGGTGGGGACATTATTATTGGAGGGCCATGAGGGGCGTTATTATTGAGTGGAGTTGTGCAGATGCATTACTACTGGGAGTGTTGAGCAGAGGTATTCCTACTGAGAGGGGACATACAGAAGCATTATTACTACGAGAGGGATCAAGGAGCACTATTACTGTGAGGGGTCACAAAAGATGTGGTGTAATGTAAAAAAAATGCTGTCCCTCCTGTCTTTGTTCAACAGTTGGAAACCCCGCAATACGAGAATGATGTGAAGCCGATAATAGATAGCGGTGAGAAAGCATCACTGGGCAGAAGAAATATGGTCCATCTCTAAAGTCGGGCTCACATTCACATAAGCACATATTGACCATGCAAATACACTGCATATTTCTGTGACCAAAATGCATATTTGCCTGCATATTTTGCCCACTCCCATATATATTTGTGGGCACTATTGCAGCGTGTGTTTGCGCACTGTAGAAGTGCAGTATACAGATTGGCCTGCAGAGGGCTACAGGCAGGCCTTCTGGTGTCAGAGAGAGGAAACACATGTGAGTGTCGCAGGAACTAGATAAAAAGATCAGTTCCTATCACACTCAGGGGGAAGTTGTAAGATCAGTAGAGCTGGAAGAGCTGCAAGCCTGAGGTCCAGTGTGGACCTGAGGAGGCCTTGAGACTGACAGGGAGGATGCGTCTAGACTCTTACCCTGGTGGGGCCTGGTGTGGATAGAGTAAGGGCCTTAAGTCTGACAGGGAGGACAGCCCTAGACTCATACCCTGGTAGGGTGCAAATGAACTTTGTGATATGCTGTACATGTTTGCTGCATTCTGGAATAAAATTGGCAAATTTAAAAGTGATCGAAGAGGCGAGTAACCCCAACTTGCCACATATGGTGGAGGATGCGGGCAGGCAAAAGGAATGGTGTACAAAGCTGCAGAGTGCAATTGGCATGTAAAATGGATGTCTGCTGTGAGCAGTGCTGCTGGATGCGGTTAAAGAGCCAGAAGGCTGAAGCTGCAGTTGCCATGGGTTGCCGAATGTTTGCAGGCATTGCTTAAAGGGCCAGGAGGCCGAAACTGCGGTTGCCTTGGGGCCAATGAAGGTCCAGGCAGAGGATGTCTGAGAGACAAGTTGGTGGGCTTGTTTTGTGTTTGTTTATATTGAACTGTGCAGTCAAGATGGTGGTGGTATAGATAGACTATCTAATAGAGCCCTGCTGGGTTACTGTGCAGGATGGCACAGTAAGAGCTGCACAAAGTAAATGGTCATTCAATGAGGTGATGTCTAAGGACTGTATTGCTGATAATGTGGTGCAGAAAATTTTTTTCTTTAACCCTAAGGTATCATGCTTTGCGGATTGTGGGATATTTTCTCTGTATATTGTGACAAGAATTTATAGAACTGTTCCCCAAATGAAATCTGAAATCAACTTTTTGACACCACCATAAAAATTTCAAACCACTCAATACAGATATCCCTACTGGAAACCAATTGATTGACTCACATACCTCAAATGGGATAGTTCCCATCTTAAACACATCAGAAAATCCATTGTCTACAGCGAGGCCATCAGATACAACCGGATCTGCTCCAACCCAACAGACAGAGAGGAACATCTATAGCATCTTAAAAGGACATTTGTAAATCCAGGCTACCATCCCATCTCAACTGATGACCAAATCACCAAAGCCACCAGGATACCCAGAAATTACTAGAGCCACCAGGATACCCAGAAATCAACAACTCCAATACACAGAGAATGAAGGAAATGGTCGTGTACCTCTAGTAGTGACCTACAATGAACAGCTAAAGGTACTAAGGAAGACTGCAAAGAAACTCCATCATACCTACACAAGGATGACCGTCTGACCACCATAATCCCAGACTCTTCGCTTCTGTGTTACAGGCAGCCTCCAAATTTGAGGAACTTTATAATCAGGAGTGCATTGTCCTCCGACAAACAAAAAGGAACTTATCCCTGTAATGTAAGGAGCTGCAAGACCTGCTGACCTGTACGGACCGCAGACAGGATACAGATCCCCAACACACAGCAGGACTATAAGATCCCTGTAATATAAGGAGCTGTAAGACCTGCTGACATGTACGGACCGCAGACAGGATACATAACCCCAACACACAGCAGGACTATAAGATCCCTGCAATGTAAGGAGCTGTAAGACCTGCTGACATGTACGGACCGCGGACAGGATACATAACCCCAACACACAGCAGGACTATAAGATCCCTGTAATGTAAGGAGCTGGAAGACCTGCTGACCTGTACGGACCGCAGACAGGATACAGATCCCCCACACACAGCAGGACTATAAGATCCCTGTAATGTAAGGAGCTGTAAGACCTGCTGACATGTACGGACCGTGGACAGGATACATAACCCCAACACACAGCAGTACTATAAGATCCCTGTAATGTAAGGAGCTGGAAGACCTGCTGACCTGTACGGACCGCGGACAGGATACATAACCCCAATACACAGCAGGACTATAAGATCCCTGTAATGTAAGGAGCTGCAAGACCTGCTGACCTGTACGGACCGCAGACAGGATACAGATCCCCAACACACAGCAGGACTATAAGATCCCTGTAATATAAGGAGCTGTAAGACCTGCTGACATGTACGGACTGCAGACAGGATACATAACCCCAACACACAGCAGGACTATAAGATCCCTGTAATGTAAGGAGCTGTAAGACCTGCTGACATGTACGGACAGGATACATAACCCCAACACACAGCAGGACTATAAGATCCTTGTAATGTAAGGAGCTGTAAGACCTGCTGACATGTACGGACCGCAGACAGGATACATAACCCCAACACACAGCAGGACTATAAGATCCCTGTAATGTAAGGAGCTGGAAGACCTGCTGACCTGTACGGACCGCAGACAGGATACATAACCCCAACATACAGCAGGACTATAAGATCCCTGTAATGTAAGGAGCTGTAAGACCTGCTGACATGTACGGACCGCAGACAGGATACGGATCCCCAACACACAGCAGGACTATAAGATCCCTGTAATGTAAGGAGCTGTAAGACCTGCTGACATGTACGGACTGAAGACAGGATACAAATCCCCAACACACAGCAGGACTATAAGATCCCTGTAATGTAAGGAGCTGTAAGACCTGCTGACATGTACGGACCGCAGACAGGATACAGATCCCCAACACACAGCAGGACTATAAGATCCCTGTAATGTGAGGAGCTGTAAGACCTGCTGACATGTACGGACCGCAGACAGGATACATAACCCCAACAGACAGCAGGACTATAAGATCCCTGTAATGTAAGGAGCTGTAAGACCTGCTGACATGTACGGACCGCGGACAGGATACGGATCCCCAACATACAGCAGGACTATAAGATCCCTGTAATGTAAGGAGCTGTAAGACCTGCTGACATGTACGGACCGCGGACAGGATACATAACCCCAACACACAGCAGGACTATAAGATCCCTGTAATGTAAGGAGCTGTAAGACCTGCTGACATGTACGGACCGCGGACAGGATACATAACCCCAACACACAGCAGGACTATAAGATCCCTGTAATGTAAGGAGCTGTAAGACCTGCTGACATGTACGGACCGCGAACAGGATACATAACCCCAACACACAGCAGGACTATAAGATCCCTGTAATGTGAGGAGCTGTAAGACCTGCTGACATGTACGGACCGCGGACAGGATACATAACCCCAACACACAGCAGGACTATAAGATCCCTGTAATGTAAGGAGCTGGAAGACCTGCTGACATGTACGGACTGCGGACAGGATACACATCCCCAACACACTTTGTAGAGGCGTCTAGTGGTCAACAAGCTCTACACAACTGGAAGAAGAGGTCACTACACACAAGGAGCCTCCTTGCATATCATTTGCATATCTGGCTGAAATGTAATTGCATGCCGGGTTTCGACGCAAAATGACAATTTCTTCTGGTGCTTCATTGTTTTTGATGAAGAGTGTATTCATCTCATAGTTATTTGCTATCAGCTAGACCCAATAGGATTGCTCCATACATGATGACACCTGACAGCTGACACCTACCTGCGACAGGTGTGATCTGCGCTCATGCTGATTGCTGATGTTAACCTTTTGAATGCCACTGTTTCTGCCAGCAGAATTTAAATGCCCTCATTGGCATTCAGGTTCCAGACGGCCCTCTCGCAATAAGATTGTGAAGTGCGGTTCAGTTGTCATGGCAGCCCATGGCCTTCTGAAGGCCCCCAGAGCTGTCATGAATGATTGTTGCCTGTGGCACATCTTGATAAACTACAACTTAGTATGAGCAATCAACATTTGTAAGTGCAAGTCCCCTCGGGGGACAAAAGGTTTTCTTTATTATAAAAAAAGAAAAAAAAGAATATTAAAAGTAAAGATAAACCTTTTCCCATATTTAAATTAAAAAAAAAAAAACCTATTAAATTATTTTTTCCGCATGGTGAACGTTGTCAGACAAAAAAACCAACACAACTCTAGAATTGCATTTTTTGTCACCCTGTCTGTAAGAAAAAATGTAATAAAAATGAATCAAAAAGTCGTATGCATTCCAGTATGGTAGCAATAGAAAACCCCCCAGGCATGTAGTATTGTCATGATCGTACTGACCCACAGAATAAAGTTATCATGTCATTTTTACTGTAGCATGTATGACATAAAAACTATACCCTCCGGGGTTCTTTTTTATTTCACTCCACTTAGAACTTTTTCAGTATATTATATGATACATTTAATAGTACCAATGAAAAGTACAGCTCGTCCCTCAAAAAACAACAACAAGCCCTCCGATTGCGATGATGGCAGAAAAATAAGAGGATTTTTATGAAAGTGGGGAGGAGAAACCATCATTAAGGAGTTAATGCATGTGCAATAAACTTTTATAGTGTAAATAAATAAATCTTGGTATTTGTATAGCGCCAACTTATTCCGCAGCGCTTTCAGGTAATAATTACTTATTACCCCCCACCAAGTTGGGTTCTCATTTTACCGACCTCGGAAGGATGGAAGGCTGAGTCAACCTTGAGCCGGCTCCCTGACGCATGCAGGGATCAAACTTGCAACCTTCAGGTCGTAGGCAAGAGCTTACACTCTGCGCCACACAAGGCTCTGGTGCCAAGAGTGAAAGATTTAAGTATCACAGTGCTGTTAGATCATTACATTTTGTACCTTTGTGATACCTTTCCCTCTAAAGCTGCCTGCACACGGCAGAGCCAGATTCCGCATGTGTATTCCTGCAGCGCATTCCGTCTCTGACCATGGCTGACAACCCCGTGTAGCTGTTTGTATTTACCATGGGTCCACCTGTGGACGCCCATCACGGATTCCGCAGCAAAAACCCATTCATGTGCAGCCGGCCTAAGACACAGTTGTGTGTTCTGCAGACCTCTCCTTTCTTATATTCACTAACAAGAAGTTGTTACCCTTGTCTGTCCGCCTTACAGAATCAGTGGATGTGCAGCCCGGTCACCGGTCACTTTTTGTAATTGTCCTTTCTCCCTCCACCCATCTTTTAGAGATGCAGCAAACTCTGACAGTACTTTAATCATGTTACATACCATTTATCAAAGAGGTATGTAACGTGTTAAATGACAAGTAAAAGATTACTACATTTGTATGTGACAATGCAGCCACTGCTCATATGAAACAGCGCAGAGGCTGCTGTAATCACAGGACTTTATTAGCTCAACGTTTGGACACACAGGTAGCTTTTTATTCTCTATTTGTGTAAGATATTCATGTTATTTTAGCTATTCTCTCAACAGAGAAGAAATAATGGGCTGCAGTATTTAATGATGTGGGTGTGGTGGGGCATCATTACATTGGGAGGCAAGGGAGAAATTAGTACTGAGGAGGGTCATGTGGGACGTTATTATTGATATGACATATCCTTATACCATTATCTGTGTGTGTTACAGAATCAGTGGAGCTGTAGCTCAGACATCGGTCACTGTTCCTACTTGTAATTTCTCCCTTAACTCTCTGGTACAGATGCAGCAAACTATAACTTGACTTTGAACATGTTACATACCATTCATTTCAAAAGGTATGTAACATGTTCAATGACAAGGACAAGTTAAAGTGACCCCTCATACTGGACAAAGAAATACCACTGTTCTCACTGCCTGATGTACACTGTGTATTAGTATGCACCATTGATGTAAGACACTAAATGATGCTTTGATTAGCCAGCACTACCCATGTGAGCAGCACTGGCCAGTCAGAGCAGCATGTAGTGTCTTAGACTACTGATGCATACTAATACACAGTGTGCATCAGGTAGTTAAAGAAGTAGTGTGGCATCAATGTTTGTCTAGATGGCTGTTTTAACGGTTGCTGCATTCATATCCCACACTACAAAGACTGTTTATGTGAAGAAATGCAGAGGCTGCTGTAATCACAGGACTTTATTAGGTCAATTTAAAGATACACATACAGCGTTTTATTCCCTTTTTAAGTAAGATATTCAAATTGTTTTAGTTATCGGTCTCAGCGGAGAAGAAGTAAAGGGCTGCAGTAATTGAAGTCCTACTGTGGAGCTCCTACTCTGCTCTGTACTGAAATGAGTGGAGCCTGTGAGCGAGTAAAACTAATAAACAGTATAGAACACTGATTTTGTTAAAATTCTATATTAGAAACTATATTATCGTTGCATTTCCTAGGAATGAACAATGGGACCAATGGCCACTACGGCTGTCAGGGCATGCTGGCTGTTGTAGTCAGCTGAGAGCCGCTGATTGGAAGCCACTGTCCCACAGGTCTGTTTCTTTCAGAACTTGCTAGAAGTTGTAATTTTAGTGGAAACCTCTGTCTTGAGAATTTTTAAGTGTCTCACTGAATGGTTTCATCATGGATGCAGCCACCACTGATCGCACTGCTCATTTCTGGTCAGGTCAGAAGATTTGTCAGTCCATCACTTGTCATTTTTACCCCAATTACAGTGATTAACTGATGGATATTCAAGTCACTTCCACTTAGCTAGTATACACCTTCTTGACACTATAACATATAATCAATGCTTGAAGTTGATTCTGGGCTGCTGCTAATCCTTGCATGTCATGAGTTAATTGCCTGAGCGGTGCAAAGTAAGTAATAAGCTGTCAGCTGCAGAACATAATGATCTCATGTAGAACATGACGACCAAAGTCATAGATGTCAATGGAATTATTATCGTTCAGACTGTCTCGGTGGCCGTACAAACATCATATTAAGCCTCTAGGTGCCCTGGATTCTAGACAGGGGATTGTTTGTGACGAGCAAACTTGGACACAAGGTGCTGGTGGGTTTTCCCTACACAGGTGCTCCTACCATGGACCAGGTGAGTGCAGAAGTATCTTCACTATAAACATAGTGTAACTACTTTATATGAGGCGCTGTTCATATGTTTAATTGATTTCTTTACGGCCATCCACTTGTCGGTGAACTGGTATACCACTTTTGAGAACATAGCGACTTGTTTTAAATGGACAATCTGAAGAAAGAATGGATGAGTTTACCAATAAGGATCATCAATTCAATCCGCAATATGCATAAGGATCTAGATGACCTCAAAATTATAGAAATACCACAAACTTTGATGGATTTCTGGCCCCAGGAGACTATTCAAGTGAAAGACACGTTACAGGTCCACCAGAAACACACAATAAGGACTTATGGAGACATTCCATGGACTGGCTATTTTTATGTATTTATATAAAAAAAATTGTCTAGCCCCAAGAGGCTTGAGAGTACCATTAAAATCAGCCTCCCCCAATGATATTACCTTTACGGGAGAGTGGCAAGTAATGCCTTTTCAAGTCTAATGATAGAGAAATTAATTGAAAAAATAAAAAGATGTCATTGAATTCCCTAAATAAGCTAATATATTAGAACACAAGATGTAATGAAAACGATCTAATATACATTTCTAATTACACCAGTACAATAGAAATACCCATTATTTCCCACAAAATTAAGAAGTTAAAACGAGATTATAATGACTATACATTAAAAAACTACTTTCCTAGTGATTATAAAAGAAGAAAAACACAAGAAAATACATACAAAAAAATCCCCATCCCGCCAAAGAAGTTCTGGTCAGGCAAAACCAGAGTTTTCACAAAAAACGGATAAAACACCATGTGGTAAAAAAAAGTGAATTGGGAAATTCACGATCAGTAAACTACTATCCACCTATAATGAAAATGATTTGGGAACACCATAAGGATGAACAGAGCCCCTTGTTTGGGAAGAACAAAGAAGAAGATCCAATAACAACCAACAAGTTCTACGACAAAGATAATACTACAAAAACCGACATTAATACTGACAAGTCAAATGAAAGTAAAAGAGCTGAATATTGTAATACAGGAACAAACACAGGTCACTCCTGCAGTGGCTAAAACTATACCATCTTACAACCTAAAAAAAACTCATCAAATTGAACAGATGCTTTTAAACACATCTCCAAGTGACTCCCCACCAGACTTTATAGAGCTCTGTAACTTAGACCCGTCCCTTCCAACATTACATTCCAATTCTGAGTTTCAAAAATCCAATAAATCATGTTCAGGTTCTCTACTTGAAAAGAAAAACTCTATTCATTTTTAGGGGCGCGCCCAATAATCCCGTATCCCCAATTATGACACCAGATATTGCCCCGGTGAGAAAGAAAAAACCCACAACATCAACAGTCACACCACCAGTAACGCGATCTGAAATTCATCAATGCTACCCAATATTAACACCAAAAACCTCCAATAAGACATCAAAACGGGGGAGGGGAAGAAGGGAGGCAAAAAGAACACCAAAAATAGGAAGAAAAACATTGCTGCGAACGAGAAAATAGACGCCACTGAAGCACTAAAATATGACATTTTCAACATTTCAAGCTACAGACGCCACAAAAAAGTAGACATTTTATCTAAAGGATTATCATTCTGCCCATCCAGAAGTTCAAACCTATTCGATTTATTGATTTGAATTAATTCATAAGAAAAATTACGTTAAACCGCTACAACATAATGAATAAAGATAAGAGATACGAGAAAAAGGAAGACCCCATTACAACAGATATGAAGCCCCACAGTAAATTCTACCCTATGGAGGCAAAAGGCCCATATATTGTTTTATCAGAACATGTTGAAAGACCTCACAGAAATGTGTGAGAAAAAAATCCATCAAAAAACATAAGCTAACCCGATCACAGCGATTGGTATTAAGAGAACTAGCCCGACAAGAGGAAATGGCCTTTAAAAGAGCAGACCATGGGGGGAGGATGGAAATGATGGACTATCAGAGATGCCATAATGAATGTTTACAAATTCTAGATGATAAAAGTTACCATATGAGATTGAAAGAAGATCCCACCGTGGAAACTTCTAAAACTCTCCTAAAATGGTTAACTGTGCAATCTTGAATAACAAAATAGGAAGGCAAATACATCTGTCAAGTGGAACCGTAACTCCAACATTTTTATCACCTTCCAAAGGTGCACAAAAATGTCTAACCCACCCAGGAGACCAATCATTTGAGGTAACTCAATAATGAGCAGAGTATCTGAATATGTGGACAAACAAATTCAGAGGTATGTCACTCAACTGCCGACCTACCAGAAAGACACCGGACACTTGTTGGAATTAATTGGAAGATTTTAAATGCAAACACTCATACCTTTGGAGTGCCCTTGACGTAGAGGCCCTACACTCCAACATTCCCCACAAGCTAGGAATATCAGCGGTTGAATCCTTTTTAAATAAAGACTAGAGATGAGCGAACGTACTCGTCCGAGCTTGATACTCGTTCGAGTATTAGCGTGTTCGAGATGCTCGTTACTCGAGACGAGTACCACGCGATGTTCGGGTTACTTTCACTTTCATCTCTGAGACGTTAGCGCGCTTTTCTGGCCAATAGAAAGACAGGGAAGGCATTACAACTTCCCCCTGCGACGTTCAAGCCCTATACCACCCCCCTGCTGTGAGTGGCTGGCGAGATTAGGTGTCACCCGAGTATATAAATCGGCCCCTCCCGCGGCTCGCCACAGATGCATTCTGACATAGCTCAGGGACAGTGCTGCTGATGCTGCTATAGGGAGAGCGTTAGGAGTTATATAAGGCTTCAAGAACCACAGCGGTCCTTCTTAGGGCCACATCTGACCGTGTGCAGTACTGTGGAGGCTGCTTTTTGCAGTGTTGCACAATTTTTTTTTTTTTTTGTATATCGGGCGTGCAGAGCATTGCGTCCTCAGTCTGCAGTCATTGTACAGAGTATAGGGGCAGTACTGGTGAGGCAGGGAAAGAGGTATACTGGCTATATAGGCAGTGTGGTTGTTCCCACAAAGTTAAAAAATATACAAGATTTGGCCTGCCTGTCAGTGCCTTCCGTTTACAGCGTCTCTGCTGGGGGTAGTAGTTGTTGAATTAATACCCAGCCTTGCGCATAATTGTTTCCTGCCTCTGCAGTGCTACTACTGAAATGGAACTAAGACTGTGCTCCCCCTATACTGCTGCTTCGGAATTGTTACTGGGGCCTGTCTGGACTGCTACTACTATTGAAATGGAACTAAGACTGTGCTCCCCCTATACTGCTGCTAGTGATATGTTACTGGGGCCTGTCCCTAATGCTACCGCTGAAATGTTACTAATTCTGCGCTCTGCCTATACCGCTGCTACTGCTATGTCACTGGGGTGTGGAAACGGAGGCTTCCCAAAGACATGATGGTGGCGAGGCCATTTCCCACCAACGCTGTTACTGTTAAGGTGCATACAACCACGGACACGTGGAGAGGACACGTAGTGCCTCAAAAACATCCCCCTCCTCCTCCAACAATGAAAACATTCTTGGCAAATACCTTTGCATTGGTCCGTCTGGTGGCCGTCCAAGAATTTCACCTTTACCGACACAACAAGAGAGCCCCCCACCACCCCCCGCCACGGCCCACTTAATCCTGGCCACATTCCGAAAACCAACTAAATAAAACCACGCTACTAGGTCCGCAGTCGCCACCACATTCCCACCAACGCGGTTAGTGTTAAGGTACATATTACCAGTCTGACTGGGGCATGCACTGTGGGCCGAAGCCCACCTGCATTTAATCGGACGTTACCTCAGCTGTGATGGGCAATGCAATGGGACATATTGATGTACCGCCGGTGGCTTCCTGGGACCCACCCATGCTGTCGGTCCACACGGAGTTGTACCTGCCTGTGTCTACTTATAAAGAACCCCGGTCTGACTGGGGCATGCAGTGTGGGCCGAAGCCCACCTGTATTTAATCTGACGTTAGCTCTACTATCCGGGGCACTGCATTGGGACAAACAACAGGAGCAATACAGCGCTAATGAGACGCGCACAGCTACGCTAGCATTGGAGTCCGCTCTAGGCCCGCGATTGCTGAGGGTTTGTGCAGAGGCCTATGTCCTGGGTGCGGTGAAAGTCCGCTTCCTGCCTAGGATTGCTGAAGCTGTGGGCCGAGGCCTACGCCGTGGGCGCGGTGCAAGTCTGTCATGTTTGGCCGGTCAGATCAATTTTTGGTTCATGTCTTGGGCTTCCTAGGACCTCCCTATGCTGTTGGTGCAAACTTAGCTCCCATCGCGGTGTTTGACCTGTCTGGCACAAAGACACTGACTGACTTAGGTAGGGGGCAGAGCGCTGACGGCTTTCCCCTTGCAGTGTGGATTGAGCTATGCGACACCTTGACAGAATGAATAGTGTGTGGCACATAGGTTCCCCATTGCTATGCCCACGTGTGCAGCTCCTGATGGAGGTGGCACAGGATTGGATTTCTCATTGCTTCTGTACAGCATTGTGGGCTATCGCCCCGCCCCTTTTAAAGAGGGTCGCTGCCTGGCCCTGCCAACCCTCTGCAGTGTGTGCCTGCAGTTCCTCCTCATGGCAGACGCACTTATAAATAGACATGAGGGTGGTGTGGCATGAGGGCAGCTGAAGGCTGCGCAGGGACACTTTGGTGTGTGCTGTGGACACTGGGTCGTGCGGGGGGGGGGGGGGGGTTGGGCAGCATGTAACCCAGGAGAAGTGGCAGCGGAGTGTCATGCAGGCAGTGATTGTGCTTTGTTGGAGGTAGTGTGGTGCTTAGCTAAGGTATGCATTGCTAATGAGGGTTTGTCCGAAGTAAAAATTGGTGGAGGGGGGGCACTCTTGCCGCTATTGTGGCTTAATAGTGGGACCTGGGAACTTGAGATGCAGCCCACCATGTAGCCCCTCGCCTGCCCTATCCGTTTCTGTGTCGTTCCCATCACTTTCTTGAATTTCCCAGGTTTTCACAAATGAAAACCTTAGAGAGCATCGGCGATATACAAAAATGCTCGGGTCGCCCATTGACTTCAATGGGGTTCGTTATTCGAAACGAACCCTCGAGCATCGCGGGAAGTTCGTCCCGAGTAACGAGCACCCGAGCATTTTGGTGCTCGCTCATCTCTAATAAAGATCCTTTTAAGCCACCAAATCAGATACATTTTATCTTGGAGTCCATTCACCTTATTTTAATGAATCATCTTTTATAAACAAATAGAGGGGATAACATTTGCACCTAATTTATATATGGGAATTTTTGAACAAGAAAAATGTATAGATCCACGCATTATTTTTCAACGACATTTCTTGACAATATCCTAATTATATGGGAAGGGACTAAAAAGGATTTGATTGATTTTATAAAGGATCTTAATATTAATAATCGCCTTCGTTTTACTGATAATATAAAAATGTATTTAAAAGAGTTTTTAGATCTGGAGCTCTCTAGAGGTAGCAATAAAGAGAGAATCCTTACAAAAACATATTTTAAGAAAATGGACACAAACAGCTATCTTGATTTTCATAGCTGTCACACTGAACACTGGAAAAAGAATATTCCATACGGTCAAGTGAAAATAAATTACACATTTACACAAGATTTTAATGAACAAGCAGCACTCATTCTAAAAAGACGCTTTTAAAGAAAAAAAACTACCCAGATAAACAAGTGGATCATGCTTATGGAAGACTAATAAGAGGATAAAAATAAAAAAGGGAAAACTGAGGTGAATATACAGAATCGTAAGAAGGATGAGAATAAAACAGCTTTTATAACAAAATATAGCAGTCACCATGCAAACATAAGAAGAATTATATTTGTAGACAGCTATTAAGTAGACACCATGCGAACACCATGTACATGATCTTGGGTATACTGAGTCAACAATGTGATGCAGCAGCCAAAAAGGCAAAAACAAGTCTACGTCACGTGAGGTCATTATCCCCCTCTACTCTTCCTTAGTCAGACCTCATCTGGGATACTGGGTCCAGTTCTGGGCACCCCACTTTAAAAAAAGACATAGACAAACTGGAGCAAGTTCAGAGAAGAGTTACCAGGATGGTGAGCGGTCTGCAAATCATGTCCTATGAGGAAGGGTTAAAGGATCTGGGAATGTTTAGCAGAAGAGAAGGCTGAGAGGAGACTTAATAGCTGTCTACAAATATCTGAAGGGCTGTCACAGTGCAGAGGGATCAGCCCTATTCTCATCTGCACAACGAAAGACTAGAAGCAATGGGATGAAACTGAAAGGGAGGAGAGACAGATTAGATATTAGACAGTGAGGGGGATCAATGAGTGGAACAGGTTACCACGGGAGGTGGTGAATTCTCCTACAATGGAAGTGTTCAAAGGCTGGACAAATATCTGTCTGGGATGATTTAGTGATCCTGCACTGAGTAGGGGGTCGGACCTGATGACCCTGGAGGTCCCTCCCAAGTCTACCAGTCTATGAGAATCCTGATGAAATACTGGGCGATCCTAAAAAATGACCCATTCCTGGAAAAAGCAAACAATGAAAACATAAGACTAATTTTTTGAAGAAATAAGCTATTACAGAACATTTTAGCTTCATCCCAAAAAGAAAAAGGGAAATAAAACAATAGGAAAATGTTCATTGGGAGTCCTGGCTCCAGGAGCATAGAAATGGGGCAAAATGAAATGCAAGTGCTGTCCTCAGATAACACAGAAGAAAAGAAATCAACCGGGAAAATAAGCAAGAAATAACATTAAAACCAAGGATGAACTGTGAGGCAAATTACGTAACGTACTTATTAGAATGCCCGTCGGGATGAAATACGTGGGAGAACAAAAAATACACTGAACGCGCATAGCCAGACACCGATCAAGGATGACGAATAATATCCACCACGGCATACCACGTAAGATAACTGCCAGAGTAGCGGATTAGGAGGAACACCACTGGAACATGTTCACTCAATCGGTCAACGATTTGCGCAAAAAAGAAATGCTCTGGATATTTTGATTAAAAACATTAGTCCCCAACGGTTTAAATGAAGTATTAGAAAAATATGATGATAAGTATTGAACACCCGGGCTTTACATAAAAATGGGCTTCATTTAAGACCTACTCAACAATTGCGCATATATATATATATATATTTAATGTTATTGGTTTTTTTAATGCAATTTAATTTTGTAATGCACAACAGAAAATTAAAAAAAAAATTAATTAAACTTAAGATTTGAATTCTTTTTTAAGGATCTGAATGTAACAAATGCTTTCCTTATTACTGTAATTGTAAATGTCTGCAGAAGATTCTGTAACAAGTCCGGCTTATACATGGCCGTGACGCCACTAAACTAGAATGGAACGCACATTGGCTTCCAACGTGATCATCACATGACTTACATTAAACAAAGTGGAAAACCCTCCCCATAGATGACGTCGCGGCGTCTGAAGTGGACTACTCCCAGTAAGTGTATTTGTATTTTTATATGCTTGATAATTAATGAATCTGACTATTGGGACACTATACATTACAGCACCGATCCGTGGCGCGCGGAGGGAGCGCAGAGTCCTTCTCTACATTTATTAGACTACGGCTGTCAGAGCATGCTGGCTGTTGTAGTCAGCTGAAGAGCTGCTGGTTGGAAGCCACTGTCCCACAGGTCTGTTTCTTTCAGAACTTGCTACCCTGTTTCCCTGAAAATAAGACATACCCCGAAAAAAAGACATAGCATGATTTTCCAGAATTTTTGAGGATGCAAATGATTTTTCAGGCTTTTTGAGGATGCTTGAAATATAAGCCCTACTCCAAAATTAAGCCCTGCTAACAGTTAATTAAAAAAGTCAATTTAAATAGTGTCCAGTCAGCTATACATGTAAACAAGTTAAACCTTTTTGAACAAAAATTAATATAAGACACTTTCTTATTTTCAGGGAAACACGGTAGAAGTTGTACTTAAATGGAAACCACTATCTTGAGGATTCTTAAGTGGATGGCTTAATTGTTTCATCATGGATGCAGCCACCACTGGTCACACTGCTCATTTCTGGTCAGATCAGAAGATTTGTCAGTCCTTCACTTGTCATCTTTACCCCAATTAAAGTGATGAACTGATGGATATTCAGGTCACTTCCACTTAGCTAGTATACACCTTCTTGACACTATAACAGATAATCAATGCTTGAAGTTGATTCTGGGCTGCTGCTAATCCTTGCATGTCATGAGGTAATTGCCTGAGCGGTGCAAAGTAAGTAATAAGCTGTCAGCTGCAGAACATAATGATCTCATGTAGAACATGACGACCAAAGTCATAGATGTCAATGGAATTATTATCGTCCAGACTGTCTCAGTGGCCGTACAAACATATAAAGTCTACAGAAGACTTAACACTTAGGTGAGCAAGGGAATTCACATTTACAGTTCTTATAGTAAACTTGTTAACTTACTTTTCGCAGCTGGTTCTCCAGGCCTGCAAAACGCATGGCTTATCCTTAGGATAGACCATCAGATTGGTGGAGATCAGACTGTTGGCACCCGTGGCAATCCACTGATTAAAGGGGTTATGCCAAGATATATATAAAGATATTCTCTGTCCCCAGGGTAGAGGATAACTTTATAGTCGGTAGGGGTCCGAGTGCTGGGACAATGATTGACACCAGCGCTCCATTCATTTCTATGACAGTATTGGAGATTGCTGAGCGCTCATATTTGGCACAATCTCTTTAACTCCTTAAGGATACAGCCCTTTTTTTTTCATGTTTGCCCCCCACCCCCACCCTAACTTTCAGAATCCTAACTCTTTTATTTACCATTTGCCGTAGATGTCTGAGGATTGATGTTGCTTTTCTGCAGGACAAGTTGTATTTTTCATTGGTGTAATTTGATGTACCATATAATATAACTAGCTGATATACCCAGCTTCGCCCGAGTTAATTTGGTACTGGTGTTTATTTGGTGTTCACACGGAAAATCTTATGAAGTCATGGTTACTTTAGAGATACTGAGGAAAAACATATGTTCACCATTTTGCATAGTTCTCTGCGTTACCCAGGAAACACCACGTGGAGGCAACCATGCGACGTTTCCTTCATATAAAATGACATCAGGAAGTGAGAGAATTAGATTACGTACGTAAAATTTGGACACTAATTCTTTTGCGCTCAGAAATGAATAATCGAGCTGGGACCCATTAGCTTTTCATATTTATGACATAATCAATGCTCGTGCCAAATTTCCTGTTTCTATGACATTGGGTAGTGAGAGATTTAGATTATGTACGTAAAATTTGGACGCTAATTCTTTTGTGCATAGAATTGAATAATCGAGTTGGGACCCATTTGCTTTTCCTATTTATGACATAATCAATGCTCGTGCCAAATTTCCCGTTTCTATGACACCGGAAAGTGACAAAATTACATTCTGCACGTAAAATTTGGACGCTAATACTTTTACACATAGAATTGAATAATCGAGTTGGGACCCATTTGCTTTTCCTATTTATGACATAATCAATGTTCGTGCCAACTTTCCTGTTTCTATGACACCGGAAAGTGAGAAAATTACATTCCGCATGTAAAATTTGGACGCTAATTCTTTTGCGCATAGAATTGAATAATGGAGTTGGGACCCATTAGCTTTTCCTATTTATGACACAATCAATGCTCGTGCCAAATTTCATGTTTCTATGACATTGGGAAGTGAGAGATTTAGATTATGTACGTAAAATTTGGACGCTAATTCTTTTGTGCATAGAATTGAATAATCGAGTTGGGACCCATTAGCTTTTCCTATTTATGACATAATCAATGCCCGTGCCAAATTTCCCGTTTCTATGACACCGGAAAGTGAGAAAATTACATTCCGTACGTAAAATTTTGACGCTAATTCTTTTGCGCATAGAATTGAATAATGGAGTTGGAACCCATTAGCTTTTCCTATTTATGACATAATCAATGCTTGTGCCAAATTTCACGTTTCAATGACACCGGAAAGTGAGAAAATTACATTCCGCATGTAAAATTTGGACGCTAATTCTTTTGCGCATAGAATTGAATAATCGAGTTGGGACCTATTAGCTTTTCCTATTTATGACATAATCAATGCTCGTGCCAAATTTCCTGCTTCTATGACACCGGAAAGTGAAGAAATTACATTCCGCACGTAAAATTTCGACGCCAATTCTTTTGCGCTAGAATTGAATAATGGAGTTGGGACCCATTAGCTTTTACTATTTATTGCATAATCAATGCTCGTGCCAAATTTCACGTTTTTATGACACTGGAAAGTGAGAAAAATACATTCCGCACGTAAAATTTGGACGCTAATTCTTTTGCGCATAGAATTGAATAATCGAGTTGGGACCCATTAACTTTTCCTATTTATTACATAATCAATGATCGTGCCAAATTTCAAGTTTCTATGACATTGGGAAGTGAGAGATTTAGATTATGTACGTTAAATTTCTACGCCAATTCTTTTGTGCTAGAATTGAATAATCGAGTTGGGACCCAATTACTTTTCCTATTTTGGAGATAATCTATGCTTGCGCCAAATTTCATGTTTCTACGACATCGGGAAGTTGGAGAACTTTTGGCGAGTGAGTCAGTCAGTGAGTCAGTGAGTCAGTCAGTGAGTCAGTGAGTCAGTCAGTGAGTCAGTGAGTCAGTCAGTGAGTCAGTGAGTCAGTCAGTGAGTCAGTCAGTGAGGGCTTTCGGCTTTATATATATATAAATGTACTGAAAATGGAGTGATATGGAAAAAGAACACGATTCCACCATCTTTGGAGGAGCTTTTGTTTTTACAGCGTACACACTGGGACAAAAATGACAGATCAGTGCAGTTACCATACCAAATTTATATGTAACACTTAAAAAAATGATTTTCTGCCGCCATCTTCTGACCACCATAACTTATTTTTCATCATCAATAAAGTTGTGTGAGGGCTTGTTTTTTTTTGTGGGACATCCTGTAGTTTCTATTCCCAGTAATTTGGAGTAGATGAGACTTTTTGA
Source organism: Eleutherodactylus coqui (assembly GCF_035609145.1). Taxonomy (NCBI): domain Eukaryota; kingdom Metazoa; phylum Chordata; class Amphibia; order Anura; family Eleutherodactylidae; genus Eleutherodactylus; species Eleutherodactylus coqui. The sequence continues at coordinate 167,062,159 of NC_089845.1, forward strand.
TCACTTTTTTTATTTCATTTTTTTTTTTTGAAGATGGGGTGACCAAATAAGCCTAATTTTGGCGATGGGTAATGTACACCATGCGGGAAAAATAATATGTTACTTTGAGAGATTGTACTTTTGTGGGCGTGGCAAAACCAAATATGTATTTGACGTTTTTAGGTTTGACTTTCTTTTATTATAAATATGGGACAGGGGTTTTAAAAAAAACTTATTGCTTTTTACTTTTTCTACTACTTAGTAAGACTTTTTAAAACTCTTTTTTTTAAGCGCTCATATAAGACTTGAACTTGCGATTGTTTGATCAGTCATAGAGTATAATGCAATACCATAGTATTACATTCTACCACCTCCTGACACACAATCAGCATTGGCAACCTGGGGGCCTTTAGAAGGCTCCGGGCTGTAATGACAACGGAATGATACCGTGAAATCTCATTGTCGGGGGGCTGTATGGGACTCTGAAATACTGTTCAGGTCCTTTAAATGGCACTCTCAGAATTGACAGCATTCACACAGATCGTAGCTGTTGCAACCAGTTGTCAGCTGTAAAAGACAGCCGGCAACTGACGTACGTAGCTGTTGGGTGTCTGAGCATGGATCAAGGTGCTGGCAGTAAAACAAAGCTGATATCTGGCCACAGCGGCTGGAGTTGCAGATAACTTTCATCCCAAATGTTTAATCTTTTAGATGCCCCATCATTTAAATGGTCTGAGGAGGAAGGGGCTCCCTCTGTTCCCCATTGGCCTCCATTCCGTGACAAGATTGTAGGATGTCATTTGGATGTGATGGCAGTCAGGGACCTCATATTGGCTCTCAGGACTATCAAGGATTTCAACCTGCTCTGTTCTTTGGATAAGTACTATTATGGTGATACCAGATTTATCTAGTTTTTTACTGTTCTGCTGTTTTTAAAAAGTAAATCACATTTTTTTAAATTAAACTTGTTTTCCGTTGCCGCATTCTGACCTGTAACTTTTTTATTGTGTCTGAGGGCTTGTTGTTTTTCCAGGGTGAGCGGTAGTTTTGATTAGTACAATATTGGAATACATACGTCTTCTTGGTCTATTTATTGGACTTTTCTGGGAGTCGGTATAAAAAAAAAAAAATCGCAATTCTGTCGACTCCACATATGAGGAGTTAAAAGGGGTTGTCTCGAGGAAGCAGTGCATTTTTTTTTTTTTGCCCAGTCCCCCTAATTAAGCATACATTACTAAGCCCCCCTGTAAATGACTTTTCTAGCTGGTTTGTACTTACAGTTCCAGCGTTTCAGCAACTTATAAAAACTTTCCCAAGATGGCCGCCGGCTCTTTTCCCGTCGCTTGCTGTAGCCCGACGTGCGCGCTCCCGAGACGCTACCAGCTGTGTCTCCCTGACAACCAGACGCCCCGCAGCCGCCGACCGGACCCACCGCAGCCGCCGACCACAGTACACAGTCACCCACCGCCAGGCAGCAGGTAACCGGCGCTAGACCCCTGACAACAGATGAAGGCCCCCCCGGCCCAGCGGCAGACCCCCCCCCCCCGCCCCAGCGGCAGACCCCCCCCCCCCCGGCCCAGCGGCAGACCCCCCCCCCCCGGCCCAGCGGCAGACCCCCCCCCCCCCCGGCCCAGCGGCAGACCCCCCCCCCGGCAGAGCGGCAGCCCCCCCCGGCAGAGCGGCAGCCCCCCCCCCCCGCCGCCCCGGCCCATCACTTACCTGGGCGGCAGGACGGCGGGACAGCTGGGCGGCTTCTCGGGACAGCTGGGCGGCTCAAGTTTCTGCACCTTCCTCTAACAGAGGATGGTACAGAATGGCCGCTCCAGCGCGCTCCCGAGTAGTTACAGCTCGTCTGCGCATGCGCAGAAGAGCTGTAGCGGCTAGCAGGCTGAAGCGGCTCGTGCTCAGAGCAGAAGACCGGACTGTGCAAGCGCGTCTAAAAAAGCAAGCTGCCAGCGAATTTAGACGGAACCATGGAGACGAGGACGCTAGCAACGGAGCAGGTAAGTGGATAACTTCTGTATGGCTCATATTTAATGCACGATGTATATTACAAAGTGCATTAATATGGCCATACAGAAGTGTATAACCCCACTTGATTTCGCGAGACCACCCCTTTAATTGTTTAGATTTGTATACGGAAAACAGGAAAAGGAGGGGGGGGGGTTGAACGTTTGAATATTTAAGTTTTTTGTACTGTTAAAAAATCTTTTAATGTTGCCTATGAAGCCCTGCCACATGCAGGACTTGATAGGCATCTTCATTAGGCTCTGGGCTACCATAGTAGCCCAATTGGTATCCCCCAACTGCATTGTGGGGGTGCTCATGGGGTGCAGGGAGGGGTCCTCCACTCCTGCTGACTGTTTAGATGCGCGGTCAGCTTTGACCACTGCATTAATAGAGTTATCTATGATTGTGGCAGTTGCCGAGGGCTGTCAGCTACCAAGAATAGCTGATAGCCACTAGGTATGAAGAAGACTCGGCTCCCAATACCACTCCGTACACCCTTCATGAGCATGGTTGGGAGGCGGTTAAACAGGATGTGTCTTCTAGAAGATCTAATCGGTTATTTGAGAGTCATCCTCACAATTGTGATAGATGATGGCTCCAATGTCCCCTCCAAATGAGGTTGTCTTCTGTTGGACCAATAAGCCATATTATTGGGTCAGGGCCTAGGCCAGCTGGCAGATCCTCTAGTGTTTTGGTGGTCTGATCCCACCCTGTACAGTTCCCCCAGTGTAATATGATACACATCAGCGTATTTATTAGTATTTTGCAAGAGGGTAAAAAAAAAACCAAAAAGCAATGTTTTTTGTTGTCTACATTTCCTGCAATCATTTGTCGAGGTAACGACTCCCTGAAGTCCCACGTATTTTACAGCCGAACGACCGTAATTGAATTAATTTCTTTCTCATTCTCAAAAAAAAAGGGAAAAATGTCCCACGTCGCTTATAAACGGGCCGCCGCCAGCGTGGATCATATTAAATTCTTTCTATTCTTTTAAATCAAATGTGTTTTTAATATTCCGCATCACATTAAGTTCTGTGCATAATTCTGGGATTATAGCGCAGCTCCACTGGGTGCAGAACATTTTACAGAATATCTTGATTACAGTGAAAGGAGGAATAAACAAGGCAAGAGAATGCAGTGAAATGTAAATATGGGCCACGGCCACAAGGCAGCTTAGGGAGACCCAAGGCTCAGGGCTGATCAGGCAACTTGCCGTTCCCACACACAACACAACATCACCCCCACCCCTGGGACGGATTTTGATACGGATTTGCAACTGATTTCACCCTTTTAGTTGAAGAGGTTAAGTCTGCTACAGATCTGCATCAAAATTAGAAATGACAAAATACTATATAAAGACTTATATTACCCTCTAAACGGTGACAATAAACCAGTAGATACCACCTCTCCATGTAACTTATTGGAGAACTATCTCATCCAGTGATCACAAGTGACATCCCCTCTGACTAGAGTACTTCACTTTCCTCTTTCTTCTCCACCTGGCCCAGACCACCACGACGACTTCTACTGGGCACAACCTGTCTCTGCAGAATTTGACACACAGACATCTTTGACTCCCCATTTTTCAAGCCACCTGGCTTCACTTTTCAAATTTCTACAAATCTCCCCAACCTTAATGCCCCAAGTAGTAATAATGCCACCTATGATGGCCCATGCAGTAATAATAATAATAATCTTTAATTGTATTGCGCCAACTTATTTTGTAGTGCTTTATAGCATGGGAGAACACAGACAATACAACAATTACATGTGATATACAATCAGTTTGAAGTCAATGGGGTGCAACAGAAAGTACAATGGAGGGGAGGTGGTAAAGCATGGGGGAACACAGGTATGGGAATTACATGTGGAAATGAGTTATTAGGAGGTAAACAGGGTGGGGCGGTAAAGAGGTGCAAGGGTTGAGGTTGTATGCAATAAGCAGGGTGGAAGGTGTGGGGAGGGACAGAGGGACTAGGTCAGGAGATTAGGTATGCCTCTCTAAAGAGGTGCATTTTTATGGAGTGTCTGAAGTTTTGTACATCCAGAATTGTCTGGATGCCTTGGGGTAGAGCATTCCATATGATGGGTGCTGCTCTGGTGAAGTCCTGTAGGCGAGTATGTGAGGTTCATATTAGAGGGGTGTTTAGTGTGAGTATGTTAGCGGATCGGAGTGTGCTGACTGGGTGGTGTATGGACAGAAGGGAAGCGATGTACGGTGGTGCAGCATCATGGAGAGCTTTGTGGGTGAGGAGTTTAAATTTAGTTCTGCGGTGGATGGGCAGCCAATGCAGCGACTGGCATAGTGCAGAGGCATCTGAGAAGCATCTGGATAGGAAAATGAGTCTAGCTGTCACATTTAGTATGGATTGGAGTGGAGCGAGTCTATTGCGGGGGAGGCCAATGAACAGCGAGTTGCAGTAGTCGAGTCAGGAGTGGATGAGGGTGACAATGAGTGTCTTTAGAGTGTCTGTAGTTAGGAACGGCCAAATTTTAGCAATATTTCTGAGATGCATGTGGCATGTTTGGGCCAGAGATTGGATGTGGGGGGTAAAGGAGAGGTCAGAGTCCGGTGTGACACCAAGGCAGCGGGTGTGCTGTCTGGGGGTTATGATAGTGCCAGATACTGATATGGAGATGTTGGGGAGAAGTTGGTTGGAAGGTGGAAAGACGAGAAGGTCAGTTTTAGGAAGGTTAAGTTTGAGAAAAAGAGAGGACATGGTGTTAGAGACAGCGGACAGACAGTCGGTAATATTTTGGAGGAATGGTCCAGAGATCTCAGGAGAGGAGGTGTATAGTTGGGTGTCATCAGAGTAGAGATGGTATTGGAGGCCGAATTTGCAGATGGTTTGTCCAACTGGGGCAGTATAGATGGAGAAAAGAAGGGGACCAAGGACCAGGCCCTGGGGGACCCTGACAGCGAGAGGAAGTGGAGAGAAGATACAGCCAGCAACGGAGACGCTGAAAGAGCAGTCAGAGAGGTAGGAAGAGGACCTGGAGAGAGCAGTGTCCCTATTTTTGTGCTCATTTTAAGCCTCTTTTAGTGCTCCTCACACAGTAAAAGTACTCAGAATTAGTAATAACGCCTCCTTTATTTTCCCCACTCAGTAATAAAGGCCCTCAAGACCTCCATTAGGTGATAATACCCCCCATGGCCTTGTTTATAATAATGTGCCTCATGGCCCCATTTAGTAATAGTGCCCCTTATGACCTAGTTTGGTAGTAATGTCCCTCATGGCCCCATTTAGTAGTAATCTCCCATTAAATTATAATGTCCCATTGCTACATATGGCCCTGTTTGGTAATAACACACCTCGGCTCTATTTGGTAATAATACCCTAATGCCCCTTATAGCTTTATATTAGTAATGCCATTTGTAGCCATTAAAATAAAAAACTCAGTACTATATTCACCTGTGGCAGTCCTCCTATTCCTGGCCTCTGCACTATGCACTGTTTGTCTCCCGCTGGCTTCCTTGTAATGTGAATGCTACGACTAGTCACTAGCCTCAACATTGGTGAGGGAGTGGTGTATGTGTGTTTGTCACATGATTGGTCTTACCTGGAAGCAAGCTGGGGAACAATGGCACAGACCGCAAAGACTAAAACAAAAGCCGTAAGATAGCAGCATATCCAAACCAGAACCAAACTCATAACATATATATATATAGCACCAGAACCAAGCACATAACGTAAATACAGTTCCAGGACCATGCAAATAGCATAAATACATCACCAAAACCAAACTCATAACAAATATTGTGCAGAACAAAACAAATAGCATAAATACAGCATCAGAACCAAGCTAATAACATAAATAGAGCCTCAGAACCAAGCTTAGTACATAAATACAGCACCACAACTAACCTCATGAATACAGGAGCAGACATACATGATTGTGTTGTGGGGGCACTGATGGGCGGAGAGCTTTGAACAGCAGTGGAGAGGAGACAGAGGAAGGTGGAGAATGCTGCTGGAAGAAGAACATCTGGCCATTTGGTGCTAAGGGGGAGATTGTTCCCAGCTTACATCTGCCAGATGCTTTCCCCCCCTCCTCAAGATGATGGCTGACGCCTTGTGTGATCGCACATAAAGATACAAAAATAAGGATGATATGACTCCCTGGAGACCTTCCCGGCCCTTGGTCAATGATAATGTCATGGATCTTCTCCCCAGTTGTGGAACGTTTTGCATTTTTTCAGTGGAGTGCTACATGAATTGCCATTTTTCATTTTAAAGCTAAATTCGTCTTGACGGGTGAACTTGCACTTTGAAACCCATTCCAGACCCAACGCCGTTGATCAATCGATATCTCAGAAATGAGTTGCTTATTGTGTAACACATAAGGAATTCCCCACAGCAATAAAAAGTGGCTTTTTTCATTGAGGTATTGATTAATGTAACTTTACAATCTAGTCTCTGATTTCAAAAGGTGACATTGAAAGTCTAAAAACAAAAGAAGAAGGAAATATGAGGTGTTCCTCAGCACACTGGTGTACCGCCGCCGTTATCTGCTGGGAGCATCAAGAAATTATTCTTGGAATTCAATGGGTCATAAAGAATATCTGGAAGGTCGTGTTGTCAGCGTTGTTACAGGATTACGGTATGTTCTGAGAACTGAAGAGGCTACAATAGGTTGTCATGAACCTGCAGAGGTAATCCAAGAGTCTGCAAGATGGTTCTCATTCTAACCAGGTCCGGACTGCCTATAGACTATTAATGTCCAAGTAGCAGATGCCTGGTAAGGATGGTGGTAAATTTCTGCTCAGGAAGTGATAAACATTGTCTGACATTGAGATGATCACAGCAAGATTCAGATATAAATTTATGGAAGTGCTAATGTAAAATCTCTTAAAGGGGTTGACCACTGTGAAAATCCCTTTCTGTTAGAAGGGTCCACCAATAGTAGATGGCAAGGTGTCACGCCGCTGGGCACGGCCCGATTTAGACAAATTGAGGTTCTGGACAAAATTGAAAATGGGGACCCAAATTCTGAAACATCGTACAAGAACCATTACATTCAGTGAACTCAGTAAATTAAAAAGAAATAGGGTAATTACATTATTTGTAAAAAACAAACAAACAAAAAAAAACAATCCAGCCCCAGAAGAAGTTGTCATTTTGCTGCAATACTCTGCAATGATGAAAGTTGTGGTGATTAGATGAACATTCTTGCCATCTGAGGCACTAATAGCGGTTCCCTCCTTGGCCTATAAAAGGCTCTTGGAGGCTCCTTGTGTGTAGTGGCCTCTTTTTCTGCTTGTGTAGAGCTTGTTGACCACTAGACACCTCTACGACGCAGAGAAGAGATTCTGCCCCGTTAACAGAGTCTGAGAGGGGGCACATTATTGGGATGAGAGAAGCTGGATGGTTGTATTGACAAATTGCACCCGAACTGAGCCATTGTGACCAGACTGTTAGGAGGTGTTGGGACCAGTGGATGTGTGAGGGCACACTAGGTGACCAGGCTCAGCATCCCTCGACAGACCACCAGTAGAGAGGATTGTCTACTCTTCCAACAAGCATGAGCAGCTCCAACTGTTTCATTGTCTGCCATCCAGAGACAGGGGGCACTATCGCTACACCCCTGTGTCTGCCGGAACCATCTCCAGGTGCTTGGCTGTAAGACATTTAGTCTCATAGACCCTTTTACATGTATGGCCTTTGACACCCACCCAAGGTTTCCTCCATTTGCAGTGGTGCTGTAAATGATGAAACTGAACTGCTATGGAGTAGAACCAAGTTGAGTTTGGGAACTGACGTTGGATGTGGTCGTATCTGGAGACCTAGGGGTGAACGCCTCAATCCTTCCTTCAATGCTGGTGTAATCATCTGGGGGGCCATCGCATATGACATTCGGTCCCCCCTAGTAGTAGGACGATAGACAATGACAGCTCAGCGATGTGTTCAGGACATTCTGCAGGCATGTGTGTAACTCTCATGGTGGCTTCCAAGAGGCAGCAGCATAATGCTCGGCCGCACACACAAGGGGGTCACAGGAAGCCCAATATCCATGGACCTCTCAATTCTGAGAACATCAGCCTCTGGCTGATGGTTTTACCTTGAGTGATTATGGAAAAGAGTGAAGACCCCATGTCGGATTTTTTGTTATTTATTTAAAATCCATCGATGCTGTTCGCACTATGCTGAACTGCTTTTAGTTAAAGGCGTTGTCCAGTTGTAAACTACTGATGGCCTATCCTCAGGATAGGTCAATGTAATGGAAATTATTTGATTGTAAGGTATTATAATAATTATATGAATTTAAAATGCGCAATGAGAGACACCATTGAAATATACCAGGAGAAGTTACTTCACAAACTAGGGACATATGTCTGGATGAGATAAGAATATCAAGAAGCTTCCACATGTTAGCTGAAGGGGCCCTAGGAATATCAAGATACTAAGGGAGGGGTTGACTCCTCACACTAAGACTAGAGAATAATGTTCATAAACTTGAAATATGTGGATATGTATATATGTAGGTGCACGTGTATCTTTGTGTGCCTATATGTATGTAGATGCGACTATATAAGTAATATTTAAAATTACGCCACAGAGTCATATGAAAAGGACTACACAAAATGGCCGACCACATGCTTTGCTAAAGTGCAGGGAATACATATGTATTGATAAGATAAGAACTTCCATCTACTTGGGCCCCTCAGCACTCCATCAAGAGGTTATTCACTGCTGACTTGAAAGATTCTGGAAGGTATGCAAATGAAGGATGAGAATGTATCCAATGAATGCCATGAAATGTCTGAGAAGTAACCAATCAGAGGTCGGATTGAGAACTGTCCAAAGAACTATGATATTTCTTGTATTAATGAGGTGTAACCAATGGACACGAAGAAGGGTTAAGTTAACCTATGACAAATGTTGGATTGGAAACTAACTAATAAACGGCATAGTTAATTGTCCAATGATGTTGCGAAACCCCATTGTAAGGGGACTATAAATAAAGATGCCGGACATCGATTTGTTGGGAATTCTTTGATGAATCCATAACTGTGGGGGCTCTGTCATTTAATTCCTCCGTCATATGACGTACTGAACTCTGGGTGTGAGCAGCCCTACTGCACAGGTCACCAGGACTTCAGTCACAGGGTACAGTCTGCTGTCCCCCATCATGCTATCGCCGTAGCATGGGTCATATGACGTCATTCACGAGGTACACTCCGCTTTCCCTAGACGGCCATATATTTTTGCCACAACAGTCAACAATAGTAGATTGGTTGGGATTGGTTCATCGAGTGCCACAGTGATTGGCTGAGCCGTTACACTCAAAAACCAATTGGAGCAATCGCTTGCTGGAGGCAGGGTTTACAAACCTTGTTAACAGCAAGCAATGTGCTGTCAGTGCTGAGAACTGCAAGAAAGCCTGCTGGAACTGCGTAGACCAGCGGGAGGGACCCGCACAGTGCCTGCTAGGTAAGTATATGGCATCCCCCGAAAATAATACCCTGTGCCTCTTTTTGGGTAAAAATTCATATAAGACCATATAATATAAAAAAAATTAAAAATAAAGCCAAAACCTCACATTTCTCCCTTTCTTAAAGGGGTTGTCTTGCGCCGAAACGGTTTTTTATTTCCATAGGCCCCCCGTTCGGCGCAGGACAACCCCAAAGGATGTGTTAAAAAAAATTTTTTTATTACTTACCCGAATCCCCGCTCTGTGACGTCTTCCTTCTTCCTTCTTCTTCCTTCACCAAGATGGCCGCCGGGATCTTCACCCACGATGCACCGCGGGTCTTCTCCCATGGTGCACTGTGGGCTCTGTGCGGTCCATTGCCGATTCCAGCCTCCTGATTGGCTGGAATCGGCACACGTGATGGAGCGGAGCTACGAGGACCAGCTCTCCGGCACGAGCGGCCCCATTCACCAGGAAGAAGACCGCACAGCGCAAGCGCGTCTAAAAAAGCAAGAAGACATCAGAATTAGACGGATCCATGGAGACGAGGACGGAAGCAATGGAGCAGGTAAGTGAATAACTTCTGTATGGCTCATATTTAATGGACAATGTACATGCACAATGTAACCCCACTTGCTGCCGCGAGACAACCCCTTTAAGTAATAATGATAATAATAAAAACTAATTTGGTATCACGTGCCTTCATAACGACGCACAAAAAAAAGGCAGTACTTTCACTAGCATGGTGTATGCTGTGAAAAAAAATGTTGAAAATAACTCATTTTTCATCTGTTGCCTCACCAAAAAATGGTAAAGGATGCGAGCAGAATGTCCCACAGATGACCAAATCGTGCCAAAGAAAAGCATAATTTGTCCCCCAAAAAAAACAACCCTCAAGCAGCACTGTGGATGGGAAGAAAAGGTTTGGGGTTTTTGAATGCCACAATACAAAAAAAAAAATCACTTTTTTTAATATTATTTTTAAGGCCTCGTTCAGGCGAGCTTTTTTTTTTCCCACGCGAAAACATCGTGTCTATTAGATCCATAGGTTTCCTGTAGAAGGAAAAAGCTAGGACATGCGTGGCTGAATGCCTGCAACTAGGGTCCGTGCTGTGTGAGCAAGATAGGACCTGATCTATCTTTGCTACTAGCCGCGCATAATCCCCTCGTGTGAACATGCAAATTATGCATGAATGTAGATCGCGCACTGAACTCCGTTCACACGATTTTTATACACACCAGAGGCATTATTTTCGCGCGGCTATTTGTGTGCAAAAACAACGCTCATCTGAACGAGGCACAAAAGTGTGAAAAAGCAGCAAGAAATTCAAAAATCAATTCTCTAAATTTGGCATTGCTGTACTCACGCTGCCCGCAGGATTAATCCAACACATTATTTATGCCGCACTGTAAAAAACGAAATAAAAGCGATGCCGGAATTGCAGATTTGGTTAATCTTGCCTCTAGAAAAAACGCTGAATAAAAAGTGATTGAAGTGTTATTTATTCCCAAAAATGGGATAAATGAAGATTAGAGCTCATTGTGCAAAAAGTAAGCTGTCATAGAGCTCCGGCCATGAAAACATGAAATGGAACGCAGCGACACAAAAACAAATCTTTAAAAAAAGGGTTTTTAATGTACAAAAATGGCAAAACATAGAAAACCAAATAACCTTGGTATCATCGGAACTGTGCTGACTCCGAAAATAATATTATCACATGATTTATTCTGCATGCTGAACGCTGGAAAATGAAGCTAAAATATCCCGGGTAGAATTTCTTTTTTTGTCTCCAATTCCTCTGAAAATAATTAAATACACATTATATGTGCCCAAAAATGATGCCGTTAAAAAATACAACTTAGGGCGCCTGCACACGAGTGGAAATTCCACCGCTGGAAGCCTGCATAGGATTGTGTTAACAAACGCAATCCTATGCAGACGGCCGCGATCTGGCCGCGTGAAATCTTGCGCGGCAAACAAATCGCGGCATGCTCCATCTCTGTGCGAGGCTCGTAGAGCCCTGCACAGAAATGTCACTCACCCGCCGCCGGCTCCGGTCTGCGCATGCGCCGGCAGCCGACACATCACAGAGCTGGAGCCGTGGGCGCGGGTGAGTACGCGCTGGTCCCTGCAGGCGCCCGGGTTGGGTCCTGCAGCGAGAATCCTCGCCGCCGGATCTGACCCGCCCGTCTGCAGGCGGCCTTATCCTGCAAGAAACAACCAAACCCGCGTATGGCTGTCAACAGTTGGGTTAAAAAGTTATGCTCAAGGAATGCAACAACGAAAAAAACTGAAAAATCGCTTGGTCATTAGGTCTTTCGGTGGGCCCATCACCGAGGAGCTAATAGGAAAGGGGTTATCTGGGGGGCAGAACATTTTTTCAGAGCTGCTCACCAGTCTTCATAACAATAAGAGAAGCCATATTAACGTCTCCCGCTCCCAGTCTGCTAGTTTCTAAACACCCACATCCGGGTACAGCGAGCCATGTAGTGGTCACATGGCATCTCCACACCATGTGACCACGACAGCCAATCACTGTCTCACTTCAGCCAGTTATTTGCTGTAGCAGTCACATGTCCCAGTATCGTTACGTTATCGCTGATACAGTAGAAAGTGAAGACCCGTGGGGGTCCAGACTCTGGCGGAATGAGACCAGGTGACGTTAATGTGGTTTCCCGTATTGTTTTATAGCCAGGTGAGCAGCTCTGAAGATAGTTTCCGTCCCCGGATATCCCATTCTAGACCCTAGGGGGCAGCTTACCCCAAATAGCAGACCCACTAGACTTGTTGAAATAAAAAAACAACATAAATATACATTATATATATATATATGTAATCATACCCCAGTTACCATACTAGTTTGCATTGCTCATACCTTTAAAAGAGCAGGTGGTCGTTACACTCCTCAGGCTCCTGTATCCCAGTGCCCCAATGTACCGTGCGTCCGTATCCTGACATTGATCAGGTGGGGTACCCAGCGCTGCAACAGTTACAGAAGGCTGGCAAGGAGGAGAAGCCACTAAGACTGTGCAGATCCAGTCATAGTGTGATAGTTCCTACTAACAGAAACAAACTAATCTTGTTTAACTTTTACTATCAGTTGTTGAAGATCTTCCTGACTTTCTGCCGGCAGGGTTGTATCATCTGCAGATGGGAGATTGTTGATGTTTCGTCCACTGATCTTGACTCCAATGTTGGATTAGTCTAAATTGCATTGCCTGAAGATCGTCTCTGCATACAGGTCGATCACTGTAGAAGATAAGATGCCGCATCACCGTTGGAGGTCCTGACGTGGCCACTTGATTCACATATAACCACTGTATGAGTTGCCCCAGATGTCCCAGGACTCCCATTTGTTTTAGGCATGGCCATAGCTCATCATGCTCAATGCAATCAGAGACTTTCCTGTAACCAATAAAGCATATGTACTCCTCCCTCTGGTATTTCTGGGCCATTTCCATGATCCATTGGAGATTTGCAATTTGGCCTCTTGTTCCTCTTCCTTTGCGAAAACCAGCTTGTACATCAGGGAGTTTAATTTCCACTATTGCCATCATGCGTTTTTGTATAATCTGGCTTTTTGCTAGCATGTGATATTAGGGTTATCGTGTGGTAGTTTGAACATTCTCTCGGGTCACCTTTTTTGTGAAGTGGCACAAAAACTGATCTTGCCCAATCTTTTGGCCACAATTTGGTTTCCCATATCTTGCGACAGAGTGCTGCTAGCGTCCGGACTGGCACAGGCTTGAGCAGCTTAGCAGGTATGCAATTGATTCCAGGGGCTATCCAACCTGGTAGCTGATTCAGTGCCCAGTCAGCCTCATCCACCAGGATATCAGGTTCTAATTCTGTTAGTTCTTCCATTTGCAGTTGGTCGTCTCTGCGATCGTTTGCGTTAAGTTCTTCTGTATATTACCGCCAGCTGTGTTTGATTTGTTTATGATCATGTAATTCCTTGCCATTCTGATCAAAAACTAAGGTTGCGAGAACGAGCCTTTTTAACATGAGTGAAGAGCTCTCTGGTGTGTCCTTTTTTGTTTGCTGCTTTCAATTCTATGCAGCGTGCATGCCAAAACTGTCCTTTGTCTTCCCTCGCTTTGCACTGAAACTGGGCACTTAGATATGGGAAATCATCCTTGTTTCCAATAGCTTTTGCTATCAGCCATGTCAGCAAATAGGCCAGTGTCTGCTGATAGCCAGGATAGGGTTCTTGTTGCTATTTTGCATGGTATATTTTCGTATGTTTCCATTGCAATGCTTTTAATTTACTCCCACAGTTTGTCCGGCTCTTTTTCAAATATATGAAGCAATTCAAAATGATTCTTTACTTCTCCTGCATAAGCGAGCGGCACGCAGTCAGTGTTGAGCTTCAATGCTGCTGCTGTTTTTCTGCGATTGCAGAAATGTAGTTTGATTTTGGCAGCAAGCAGTTGGTAGTCAGAACCACTATCTGTGCCTGAGAACAGAGAACATTTTCCCACTTTTTGGGGCTCAAGATGTAATTGATTTTATTGTGGTGAACTCCATTAGGAGACGTTCAGGTGCATCAGTTAATTAGCTTTCTTGGCAAAATTTGAAACATTGGTCACCAGCATCATTCTGTTCTCCTAAGCTGAATTTGCCTACTATTGGTGTTTCTTCTACTGAGCCAATTTTTGAATTGAAATTGACGATAATATAAACAATGTCCTTTTTTGGAATTTATCTGCAAGGTTTCTTAGACGTCAGCATAACATTTTTCAGTTTGTTCATCCGTTGCTTTAGTGGTAGAGGTATAAGTTTATATTACAGATATTGTCAGGGAGAGAGAGAAGAGACCCCGACCGATGCTGCCTCTATCGCCGATTTGTCATGGATCGATTTAATTTGAGCACACCAACTGGATTCGTTTTAAAATGGACAAAGCTTGACTAATAAATTCTAAAAAAAAGACTAGAAATGCTAAATATTTATAAGTATACAAAAATATACAGAAAAATATATCACAATGAAGATGAGGTTTACAGGCATACACAACAGACAGTATTTTAAAATAAAGAAAGACACCAAATTTAGGATATTCGCCCCAAAGTTCTGTTCGTGCGGAGTTACTGCAGCAAATGGGAAAGCCTTACGCCTTAACGTACAGTATCTCCGAAGTCTGACACCTCTGTGAGACATTGATTCTTAAAGGTTTCCCCAGAACACATCTTCTCCCGCCCTCTCTGATGTCATTCAGAGAGGGGTGGGGTAGAGACGTAGTTACCTGGAAAAACCATAATTCCCCATTTTGGCCATATCTCTGCAGGAGGTACTCTGATTGGGAATATTTCTGGTCATGATTTTATCTAGTCAGCGATATCAAGCATGACACATTAATTATAACCTGGTATGTGGATATGCCATTTAGGGGTGATACGGGGACTGTATCGTAACATGTGTAGATGCAGTTCATTCAGCTGGCCCACCTGATTCTAAAAATATAATTCATATCGGGCTAGGACCTTCATACGACTAATAACTCTTATTAAGAGATTCTCCCTTGATAAAAATATTTCGAGTCAGGGAGTCTGTGGGAACCATCCAAGTTGTCACAACTCCCTGGCAGGGGGACAATTAATAGAGATGAGCGAACACCAAAATGTTCGGGTGTTCGTTATTCGGAACGAACTTCCCGCGATGTTCGAGGGTTCATTTCGAACAACGAACCCCATTGAAGTCAATGGGCGACCCGAGCATTTTTGTATTTCGCCGATGCTCGCTAAGGTTTTCATGTGTGAAAATCTGGGCAATTCAAGAAAGTGATGGGAACGACACAGCAACGGATAGGGCAGGTGAGGGGCTACGTGTTGGGCTGCATCTCAAGTTCACAGGTCCCACTATTAAGCCACAATACCGGCAAGAGTGGGCCCCCCCCTCCCAACAACTTTTACTTCTGAAAAGCCCTCATTAGCATGGCATACCTTTGCTAAGCACCACACTAGCTACAACAAAGCACAATCACTGCCTGCATGACACTCCACTGACACTTCTCCTGGGTTACATGCTGCCCAACCGCCCCCCTCCCCCCCACAGCGCACACCAAAGTGTCCCTGGGCAGCCTTCAGCTGCCCTCATGCCACACCACGCTCATGTCTATTTAGAAGTGCGTCTGCCATGAGGAGGGACCGCAGGCACACACTGCAGAGGTTGGCACGGCTAGGCAGCGACCCTCTTTAAAAGTGGCGGAGCGATAGCCCACAATGCTGTACAGTAGCAATGAGAAATAGAATCCTGTGCCACCGCCATCAGGAGCTGCACACGTGGGCATAGCAATGGGGAACCTATGTGCCACACACTATTCATTCTGTCAAGGTGTCTGCATGCCCCAGTCAGACCGGGCTTTTTAATTCATAGACACAGGCAGGTACAACTCCCTATTGTGAAGTCCCTGTCGACCCACAGCATGGGTGGCTCCCTGGAACCCACCGGCAATACACAAAAATATCCCATTGCATTGCCCAACACAGCTGAGGTAGTAATGTCGTGCTTAATGCAGGTGGGCTTCGGCCCACACTGCATGCCCCAGTCTGACTGGGGTTCTTTAGAAGTGTACAGATGTAGTAAAAAGTCCGTGTGCACCTACAGCATGGGTGGGTGCCAGGAAGCCACCGGCGGTACATAGAAATATCCCATTGCATTGCCCAACAGAGCTGAGGTAGTAATGTCGCGCTTAATGCAGGTGGGCTAAAA
This sequence comes from Eleutherodactylus coqui, assembly GCF_035609145.1. NCBI lineage: Eukaryota > Metazoa > Chordata > Amphibia > Anura > Eleutherodactylidae > Eleutherodactylus > Eleutherodactylus coqui. The sequence goes on from NC_089845.1 coordinate 167,078,273, forward strand.
ATTAATTTGATTACACTGTAGGCGAGGGCCCACAAAAATTGCTGTATCAACAGTACTAATGTACATCAGAAAAATTGGCCATGGCCAGCCAAGAGGGCAGGGGAAACCCATTAATCGCTTTGGTTAATGTGGCTTAAGTGGTAACTAGGCCTGGAGGCAGCCCAGTGTAACGAAAAATTGTTTCAAGTTAAAGTTCCAACGCTTTTAAGCGCATTGAAACTTATAAAAATTGTTCAGAAAAATTATTTGAGTGAGCCTTGTGGCCCTAAGAAAAATTGCCCGTTCAGCGTGATTACGTGAGGTTTCAGGAGGAGGAGCAGGAGGAGGAGGAGGAGGAATATTAGACACAGATTGATGAAGCAGAAATGTCCCCGTTTTGGATGGTGAGAGAGAACGCAGCTTCCATCCGCGGGTGCAGCCTACGTATTGCTTACGTATCGCTGCTGTCCGCTGGTGGAGAACAGAAGTCTGGGGAAATCCAGGCTTTGTTCATCTCGATGAGTGTAAGCCTGTCGGCACTGTCGGTTGACAGGCGGGTACGCTTATCTGTGATGATTCCCCCAGCCGCACTAAACACCCTCTCCGACAAGACGCTAGCCGCAGGACAAGCAAGCACCTCCAGGGCATACAGCGCGAGTTCAGGCCACGTGTCCAGCTTCGACACCCAGTAGTTGTAGGGGGCAGAGGCGTCACCGAGGATGGTCGTGCGATCGGCTACGTACTCCCTCACCATCCTTTTACAGTGCTCCCGCCGACTCAGCCTTGACTGGGGAGCGGTGACACAGTCTTGCTGGGGAGCCATAAAGCTGGCCAGGCCCTTAAAGACTGTTCCCCTGCTGTGCTGTACATGCTGCCTGATCTCCGCGCCTCCCCTGCTACCTTGCCCTCGGTACTGCGCCTTCTGCCACTAGCGCTGTCGGCTGGGAATTTTACCATCAGCTTGTCCGCAAGGGTCCTGTGGTATATCAACACTCTCGAACCCCTGGGAATCAGAGTGGGCAGGTTCTCCTTATACCGTGGATCTAGCAGTGTGTACACCCAGTAATCCGTCGTGGCCAGAATGCGTGCAACGCGAGGGTCACGAGAAAGGCATCCTAACATGAAGTCAGCCATGTGTGCCAGGGTACCAGTACGCAACACATGGCTGTCTTCACTAGGAAGATCACTTTCAGGATCCTCCTCCTCCTCCTCCTCCTCCTCCTCAGGCCATACACGCTGAAAGGATGACAGGCAATCAGCCGGTGTACCGTCAGCAGCGGGCCAAGCTGTCTCTTCCCCCTCCTCCTCATCCTCCTCATGCTCCTCCTCCTCCTCCTGTATGCGCTGAGAAATAGACAGGAGGGTGCCCTGACTATCCAGCGGCATACTGTCTTCCCCCGCCCCCGTTTCCAAGCGCAAAGCAGCTGCCTTTATGGTTTGCAGGGAAGTTCTCAAGATGCATAGCAGAGGAATGGTGACGCTAATGATTGTAGCATCGCCGCTCACCACCTGGGTAGACTCCTCAAAATTACCAAGGACATGGCAGATGTCTGCCAACCAGGCCCACTCTTCTGAATGGAATTTGAGGAGGCTGACTCCCACTGCGCCGCCCATGTTGGAGTTGGTATTCGACTATAGCTCTACGCTGTTCATAGAGCCTGGCCAACATGTGGAGCGTAGAGTTCCACCGTGTGGGCACGTCGCACAGCAGTCGGTGCACTGGCAGCTTAAAGTGATGTTGCAGGGTGCGCAGGGTGGCAACGTCCGTGTGGGATTTGCGGAAATGTGCGCAGAGCCGGCGCGCCTTTACGAGCAGGTCTGACAAGCGTGGGTAGCTTTTCAGAAAGCGCTGAACTACCAAATTAAAGACGTGGGCCAGGCATGGCACGTGCGTGAGGCTGCCGAGCTGCAGAGCCGCCACCAGGTTACGGCCGTTGTCACACACGACCATGCCCGGTTGGAGGCTCAGCGGCGCAAGCCAGCGGTCGGTCTGCTGTGTCAGACCCTGCAGCAGTTCGTGGGCCGTGTGCCTCTTATCGCCTAAGCTGAGTAGTTTCAGCACGGCCTGCTGACGCTTGCCCACTGCTGTGCTGCCACGCCGCGCGACACCGACTGCTGGCGACATGCTGCTGCTAACACATCTTGATTGCGAGACAGAGGAGGAGGAGGAGGAGGGTGCTTTAGTGGAGGAAGCATACACCTCCGCAGATACCACCACCGAGCTGGGGCCCGCAATTCTGGGGGTGAGCGGTCCCAGGCTCTGACTCTGTCCCAGCCTCCACTAAATTCACCCAATGTGCCGTCAGGGAGATGTAGTGGCCCTGCCCGCCTGTGCTTGTCCACGTGTCCGTAGTTAAGTGGACCGTGGCAGTAACCGCGTTGGTGAGGGCGCGTACAATGTTGCGGGAGACGTGGTCATGCAGGGCTGGGACGGCACATCGGGAAAAGTAGTGGCGACTGGGAACTGAGTAGCGCAGGGCCGCCGCCTCCATGATACTTTTGAAGGACTCCGTTTCCACAACCCTATACGGCAGCATCTCAAGGCTGATGAATTTTGCTATGCGGACGGTTAACGTTTGAGCGTGCGGGTGCGTGGCGGCGTACTTGCGCTTGCGCTCCAACAGTTGCGCAAGCGACGGCTGGACGGTGCGCTGAACTACACTGCTGGATGGGGCCGAGGACAGCGGAGATGAGGGTGTGGGTGCAGGCCATGAGGCGGTAGTGCCTGTGTCCTGAGAGGGGGGTTGCATCTCAGTGGCAGGTTGGGGCACAGGGGGAGAGGCAGGGGTGCAAACCGGAGGCGCTGAACGGCCTTCGTTCCACCTTGTGGGGTGCTTGGCCATCATATGTCTGCACATGGTGGTGGTGGTGAGGCTGTTGGTGTTGGCTCCCCGGCTGAGCTTTGCGCGACAAAGGTTGCACACCACTGTTCGTCGGTCGTCAGGCGTCTCTGTGAAAAACTGCCAGACCTTAGAGCACCTCGGCCTCTGCAGGGTGGCATGGCGCGAGGGGGCGCTTTGGGAAACACTTGGTGGATTATTCGGTCTGGCCCTGCCTCTACCCCTGGCCACCGCACTGCCTCTTGCAACCTGCCCTGCTGATGCCCTTGACTCCCCCTCTGAAGACCTGTCCTCCTGAGTAAGCGTTGCACACCAGGTGGGGTCAGTCACCTCATCGTCTTGCTGCTCTTCCTCCGAATCCTCTGTGCGCTGCTCCCTCGGACTTACTGCCCTTACTACTACCTCACTGCAAGACAACTGTGTCTGATCGTCATCGTCCTCCTCACCCACAGAAAGTTGTTGAGACAGTTGGCGGAAGTCCCCAGCCTCTTCCCCCGGACCCCGGGAACTTTCGAATGGTTGGGCATCAGTGACGATAAACTCCTCTGGTGGGAGAGGAACCGCTGCTGCCCAATCTAAGCAGGGGCCCGAGAACAGTTCCTGGGAGTGTTCCCGCTCCTGAGCATGTGTCATTGTAGTGGAGTGAGGAGGCTGGGAGGAAGGAGGAGCAGCAGACAGAGGATTCGGATTTGCAGCAGTGGACGGCGCAGAACTGCGGGTTGACGATAGGTTGCTCGAAGCACTTTCTGCCATCCAGGACAGGACCTGCTCACACTGCTCATTTTCTAATAACCGTCTCCCGCGTGGACCCATTAATTTGGCGATGAATGTGGGGACAACAGAAACGTGCCTCTCTCCTAATCGCGCAGCAGTCGGCTGCGACACACCTGGATCAGGAGCTCGGCCTGTGCCCACACCCTGACTTGGCCCTCCGCGTCCTCGGCCGCGTCCACGTCCTCTAGGCCTACCCCTACCCCTCAGCATGCTGTATTACCAGTGATTTGATTTCACAGGCAGGAAATAAATTGGCGCAAGACTGCAGGCCAAATATAATTTTTTCCCTTTTTTGAAAACGAAAGGCCCCACTGCCTCTAGTGAATGTATAATCTAAGTTTAATAACTGTGCTGTTTTCCTGCTAATGTGTCACAGAACGTGAGGGTAGCAGAGTTATTAACTCTGGCAGAGCAGGTATTTTTTTTCCCAATTAAGGAAAGCAAATGGCGAAGCCAGCAGTAAACCGTAGCTGGGTGCGTCTGATTTTTAAAGGTTGCACACGCAGCCGACACGTGTCCACCGCCCTTAGGACGGACAGAGGCAGGACAAATAGAAATATTTTCCGTTTTTTTGCACCAAAAGGCAGCACTGCGTATATTCAATGAACATGAGAAGTTTAATAACTGTGCTGTTTTCCTGCTAATGTGTCACAGAACGTGAGGGTAGCAGAGTTATTAACTGTGGCAGAGCAGGTATTTTTTTTCCCAATTAAGGAAAGCAAATGGCGAAGCCAGCAGTAAACCGTAGCTGGGTGCGTATGATTTTTAAAGGTTGCACACGGAGCCGACACGTGTCCACCGGCGTTAGGCCGGACAGAGGCAGGACAAATAGAATTATTTTCCGTTTTTTTGCACCAAAAGGCAGCACTGCGTATATTCAATGAATAATAACTGTGTTGTGGCCCTGCCTACACAATTCTTTCCCTGCAGTATCAATGGAGGGTGCAATGCTCTGCGAAGGCGATTTTGAGAAGTAAAAAAAAATGCAGCACAGCTAACAGCAGCCTGGACAGTACTGCACACGGTTAAATATGGCCCTAGAAAGGACCGTTGAGGTTCTTGAAGGCTACACTCACTCCTAACACTCTCCCTGCCTATGCAGCACTTCTGTCCCTAATGCCGGGTGCAACGCTCTGCAGAGGCGATTTTGAGAAAAAAAAAATCCCACTGCTAACAGCAACCAACACACAGCTATCAGTGGCCCTTATAAGGACCTTTGGGGGGTCTTGAAGCCTACACTAACTACCAATTCTTTCCCTACAGCAGCTCCGGTACAAACAGCACTGTCCCTCATCTAACTCACACCGCATCTGAGGCGAGCCGCGGGAGGGGCCAACTTTTATATTCGGCGGACACCTGATCTCGCCAGCCACTCACAGCAGGGGGGTGGTATAGGGCTTGAACGTCACAGGGGGAAGTTGTAATGCCTTCCCTGTCTTTCAATTGGCCAGAAAAGCGCGCTAACGTCTCAGGGAAGGAAGTGAAAGTAACCCGAACACCGCATGGTGTTCGTTACGAATAACGAACATCACGAACATGCTAATACTCGCACGAATATCAAGCTCGGACGAACACGTTCGCTCATCTCTAATAATTAGCATCCCACTGTCACTGCCTTAACTTTATGACGATCCAAACAAAGCACTTCCTAAGGCCGCATGGTTATTAAAGGCCTGGCAGTTGTGAGAGAGGGGGTAGGATGTTAGCTCAACTTTCCCAGGGTCCTGAATGGCAGCTGATGGGCATCTGGTTGATACTGCATCTATCCTTATATCACAGATATGGTACAAGGTTTTCAGTTGATGCAGATGGCCATGATTCTATAGCTAATGGCACAGAAAGCATGGACAGCTTTACTAATCGTTTTATTCTCAATAAAGGTGACACCATTCCTTTGGGTGGTTTCAGTTCCTGAGTAGTACACTGTGAAATTACCGCTGGTAAGGTATCCATTCCCTGTCCAGTGAAGTTCACTGATCCCTAAAAGGTTGATTCTTAATCGGTACATTTCATTCTTTAGAATGTCTAATTTGCGATGTATATTCCACGTAGCCCGATATTTAAATTGTATGCATTTTAGTAAAAAGCGGGTGGTCTCCTTCACCGCAGGCAACATCAGCAGGCCAGCACCCGGATGGGTTTTCCCTATGTGTGTCACAAATTTGCGACTTACCCGAAACACGCCATTGATCTTCCTTGCTAACATTGTAGGTGCTTTCCAGCCTAAGGGCCGTCTTCCAGCACCATATCTTCAAACATGTTTTCAAGCTAATCCATTAAGTATTTTGGTGGCATATAGTGGAGTAGGTCACCACATCGTTCTCCACTCCTCCCCATTTTCCAGGCCTGGGACTGTCACAGAGCTCTGTTAGGAACACAGTCTTCAATTCATAACACAGTCATGTGGCTGGGTTGCTAGCCACAATAGGCCCTGGCTAATAGATGGGGAAGAGTGGGGATTGGGATACTCCAAGAGAATCAAACTGCTCCAAGATGGTTCCCATCCTTAACCAGTTCCTGACCACCAAGATGAGGGTAAGGATGGGGATACATCAAGATTGCTGCCATCTTTAACCAGTTCCTGACTGCCCAGATAGAAGTGTGCATTGTAAAACTCTAAGATGTCCTGACTGCCCATAGTTCAAAAGTTTTAGCATCATTAAAGGGGCTGTCCAGTTGCAAATTATTGGTGGCCTATTCTTAAGATAAAAGATAGTGGAGGTCTGCTACTAGGGACCCTGCTGATCATCTGTTCAGTTGGCTGGTGCGCTCATGCACTGATCTAATTTCCCACTGCAGTCGCCAGGCCAGGAATTGAAGGTCAAGTTCCCATTGAAAATTTGTGTAAAACCAAACCTGGCCACTGCAGTGGGAATGGAGCTGTCTGCTTCCTGCAGAAATCAGCTCATACTGGCCCGGCAAACAGCTGATAGGCAGGGATTCTGGATGGCAGCCTGCCACCGATCTGGGGTCATCACAAATTACTCAAATCCATCTCCCCATTCGTGATATGTGCCTCAATGCACCATCACATCCTGTGTTATAGACACCTTAGATAAACTTCACATTTGTAGAACACTTTACATCACACATAATACTGTCTCTGGGGTAATTAGCACCCTCATGGACAGTTAAGGTGTTGACCTCCGGTTCCTTCTCTGCTGCCTCAACCTCTTCGACAACACCTCTGCAGTGTCCCTCTCCTCCACACTCTACAGGGTGCCCCCCCTTAAGGATCTAATTGGTCTGCTATCGGTGCTGCTTCTTACCCCCAGGTCTTCAGGGCATTTCTTTCTCAGGGTGGGCTGCTCCCCAACATGAAGAGAATGCCAATGTATTACTGGCCTTGCAATGGCTGCTGCTGCTCTCTAGGTCTGGAGCTGTGACTCAGTTCCAGCCCTTTTACGTATACAGTTAGGGCCAGAAATATTTGGACAGTAACACAATTTTCGCGAGTTGGGCTCTGCATGCCACCGCATTGGATTTGAAATGAAGCCTCTACAACAGAATTCAAGTGCAGATTGTAACGTTTAATTTAAAGGGTTGAACAAAAATATCTGATAGAAAATGTAGGAATTGTACACATTTCTTTACAAGCACTCCACATTTTAGGAGCTCAAAAGTAATTGGACAAATAAACATAACCCAAACAAAATATATTTTGGTTCAATATTTTGTTGCAAATCCTTTGGAGGCAATCACTGCCTTAAGTCTGGAACCCATGGACATCACCAAACGCTGGGTTTCCTCCTTCTTAATGCTTTGCCAGGCCTTTACAGCCGCAGCCTTCAGGTCTTGCTTGTTTGTGGGTCTTTCCGTCTGAAGTCTGGATTTGAGCAAGTGAAATGCATGCTCAATTGGGTTAAGATCTGGTGATTGACTTGGCCATTGCAGAATGTTCCACTTTTTTGCACTCATGAACTCCTGGGTAGCTTTGGCTGTATGCTTGGGGTCATTGTCCATCTGTACTGTGAAGCGCCGTCCGATCAACTTTGCAGCATTTGGCTGAATCTGGGCTGAAAGTATATCCCGGTACACTTCAGAATTCATCCGGCTACTCTTGTCTGCTGTTATGTCATCAATAAACACAAGTGACCCAGTGCCATTGAAAGCCATGCATGCCCATGCCATCACGTTGCCCCCACCATGTTTTACAGAGGATGTGGTGTGCCTTGGATCATGTGCCGTTCCCTTTCTTCTACATACTTTTTTCTTCCCATCATTCTGGTACAGGTTGATCTTTGTCTCATCTGTCCATAGAATACTTTTCCAGAACTGGGCTGGCTTCTTGAGGTGTTTTTCGGCAAATTTAACTCTGGCCTGTCTATTTTTGGAATTGATGAATGGTTTGCATCTAGATGTGAACCCTTTGTATTTACTTTCATGGAGTCTTCTCTTTACTGTTGACTTAGAGACAGATACACCTACTTCCCTGAGAGTGTTCTGGACTTCAGTTGATGTTGTGAACGGGTTCTTCTTCACCAAAGAAAGTATGTGGCGATCATCCACCACCGTTGTCTTCCGTGGACGCCCAGGCCTTTTTGAGTTCCCAAGCTCACCAGTGAATTCCTTTTTTCTCAGAATGTACCCGACTGTTGATTTTGCTACTCCAAGCATGTCTGCTATCTCTCTGATGGATTTTTTCTTTTTTTTCAGCCTCAGGATGTTCTGCTTCACCTCAATTGAGAGTTCCTTTGACCGCATGTTGTCTGGTCACAGCAACAGCTTCCAAATCCAAAACCACACACCTGGAGTCAACCCCAGACCTTTTAACTACTTAATTGATTACAGGTTAACGAGGGAGACGCCTTCTGAGTTAATTGCAGCCCTTAGAGTCCATTGTCCAATTACTTTTGGTCCCTTGAAAAAGAGGAGGCTTTGCATTACAGAGCTATGATTCCTAAACCCTTTCTCCGATTTGGATGTGGAAACTCTCATATTGCAGCTGGGAGTGTGCACTTTCAGCCCATATTATATATATAATTGTATTTCTGAACATGTTTTTGTAAACAGCTAAAATAACAAAACTTGTGTCACTGTCCAAATATTTCTGGCCCTAACTGTATATACCCCTTGTAGGGCGCCAGAATCTCCCACTCTTAGCGCACCTGCGAACGTTCACATGAATGAGGGAATCTTCTCCCTTGCCTTTGCATAGGCACCTTCTACAACTAAACAAATCTTAAAGTTCACAGGCCTTAAATATCTGGTCCCCTACTACCTTGAGGACCGAGGGGACCTACAGCTACCTGCCTTCCTGTCCAGGCCAGACCAGTTCCACTGATCAGCTCCACTGAGTATTGTCCACGTAGACCCTGGAAGTCACCATTTATATCATAGTGTATACACTGCTCACCTCTGACACCCCCAACTAGTAGACAATGTGCATGTATAAGAGGGGATCAGGCAGGGTAGCTGCGCCTCCATCATGCTTAATCTAGTTCGGAATATTCGAGCATATGGGGCTCCATTCTGTTAAGAGGACCATCAGCAACAAATGTGTTTGGAGGTAGTAATAATTATATAATCATCCCGCCGATTTCTGCCGTTCTCCATTTCCTGATACTGTCTAGTCTGAGACTTTTATAGTTAGTTTCCCTTTGTGTTACATTTTGACTAATCCCTGTTGTGACTCCTCTATGAACTGACATCTGACTATAATTTTGCTTTACTTTTCGGCATTGTCCTCGTCCAATTAAGCCTGACCGGGCTGGATATCTTCAGGCCTGTTGTCACCGACAACCACTCCACAGTGTTTTTTCTGCCTTTGTTCCACTGATGACTCTGTTTCTGAATAATTACCGAGTACCAAGAGCCGGACCGGAGCTCCAGGAAAATGGGATCTTAGAGATGAAATGTATGATTTAATTTAACTCTTTCAGCGTGCCACGCGGCCGTCCTTTACATCGCTGATGGTAATATCAGTTGTGACATGAAGGCTTTCTTTAGGGTTCAATGACAACATTCATTACAGTGATAACAAAAGACTGATAGATTATCAGCTAGGAGGAGATACAAAGCGTCCGGGAGGAGATCGCAGCTCATTATACGGTATTATTCTACTGCAATAAACCGGAGAGACGCGGCAGCTGCTGAATGAGAATCCCAGATGAAAGAGCAGATATGATCTGTGCTATCAGGATAAATCAATCGCTGCATCTTGTAGATGGCCTGTGATGTGAAGCATGGGACATACACCGAATGGCCACTTTATCAGAGTTCCCGTCCCTTTATTAGAGCCACCGACCCTCTTATAATTGGGGCTTCCCTTTATGGTAATTACAACCGTGACCCCGGAGTGCAGCAAAAACACATGTAACAAGTTTTGCGTGGATCAGTTTCACTGTGAATCTGCATTAGATGGGAGAATCCAGCGATCGGAGCGACTTCCAACGAGGCCGGTCATCGGTGCTAGACTAGCCGGGGGCTCATCACCAACAGTGGGGAGTTTTCTCATGTAACGGAGTGGAGAGTATACCAAGAATGGCGCGATCGAGGGAAACATCCAGCGAAAGGGGATCCTGTGGACAGAAACAACTCATCGCTGAAAGGGGTCGGAGGAGGATGTCAGGAATCATTCTGACCAGCAGGCTGTACAGTCAGCTGAATACAATGCTGGGGCTCCAACTAACGTGTCCGAACGCACAACTCGCCGTTCCTCCGCACGGATGATATAACAGCGGACGACCAGTTCCAGCGCCATTGTGTCTAAGAGAAACAGAAAGACTCCAGCGAGCAAAAGAGCGCAAAACTTGTATCACTGAGCAGCGGGAAAACATCTCCTGGTCAGATGGATCCAGATTTCTGTTGCTGATGGGAGGCAGAATTTGGCGCAAGCAGCATGAATCGCTGACCCCTTCCTGTCAGGCTGGTGGGGGTGCAGTAATGGTGTGGGTAAGGTTTTATTAGGACACCTTGGAAGCAGGAAAAGAGTCTATATTCCATTTTATAGCCCACTAGCTTGTTACCCGCAACTCCGTCTGTGTGGAATTTGTATTCTTTTATTTAACCCGTGTTTTGCTGTATAGTTCTGAGAGACGCGTGACGCTCAGCATTGAGGGTTCAGCGGATCTGAGATTGCGCCAATGTCTCTGTAGCTCTAGGAGACGCATGACGCTCTAAAGGGCCGGAGATGCTCTGGGGTCTCTACGGCTCTAAGAGCAGCTTGTCTCTCAGCTTGTTGATGTCGTCTTGCCTCAGCGCGGTCCGCAGATTCTTGGGCTCTATTCGTTTTCACAGCTCAAGCTTCGTTAGAACTACATACTGGATCGGACTTGGGCGGGATATTAAAAGACCAAAAAATGAATAGGAAATACGATTATCAAAAGGAAACCATTTCTTACACCGCTGCAGTAAAATAAAAGCTGTGCTGTAATTGGTTGCTAGGGGCAACACAGATTTTCTTTAAAATCTCAATGCATGTTAATGTCTTTCATTGAAGTTTTAATTCCAGGTAACGCTGCGTCTCCCTGCTAGCTTAATAACCACATACGTCGGCAGCTACATCTGCCCTCACATGTCTGCCCGTTTGGGGCGGCCTCGCTTATTATGTGCGCCCCCTCCACTCTGCCGCACTTAATAACCACATACGTCGGCAGCTACATCTGCCCTCACGTCTGCCCATTTGGGGCGGCCTCGCTTATTATGTGCGCCCCCTCCACTCCGCCACACTTAATAACCACATACGTGCGGCAGCAACATCTACCCCCATATGTCTGGATGTTTGGGGCGGCCTCGCTTATGATGTGCGCCCCCTCCACTCCGCCGCACTTAATAACCACATACGTGCGGCAGCGACGTCTGCCCCAACATGTCTGCCCGTTTGTGGCGGCCTCGCTTATTATGTGCGCCCCCTCCACTCCGCCGCACTTAATAACCACATACGTGCGGCAGCGACGTCTGCCCCCACATGTCTGCCCGTTTGGGGCGGCCTCGCTTATTATGTGCGCCCCCTCCACTCCGCCGCACTTAATAACCACATACGTGCGGCAGCGACATCTGCCCTCACATGTCTGCCTGTTTGGGGCGGCCTCGCTTGTTATGTGCGCCCCCTTCCCCTCCCCCTTGTGGCGCTCCCTAGAGAACTCTTTCCATTTTCAGGATAAAACATAGCCGATGTCCCTCCTCGAGAGGCGAGCTATCTCCCTGCCAAATCTCATTAAAATCGCTTCAGCCGTGAAAAAGTAACAACAGACAGAGTAACTTTCACATTTATAATATTAGTATGGAATTAAGACCAAAGGATGCGACAACTTTGGGGGGATTTTCCTGTCTACTCCTCTATCCACGCGGCCGTATGAGGGATGTTTTCTGTGTGATGAGCTGTAGCTTTTATCGATAGCGTTGTTGGGTACATATAATGTATTGCTGAACTTTGATACACTTTTTTGTTGGGCAGGAAGGAAGAACGCAGATTCTGCATTGTTCTTCTTTTTTTCCCAGCATATATGACATTTATTCCTGCGGGTCGATATGATTATGACAATACAAAAATTATACATTTTATAGGTTTTTCCACTTCTGTGTAATAAAAACCCTATATAGATCTTTTTTTTAAATTTTATTATATTATTTTCTTTTCGCTGCATTCAGTCTTTTACCTTTTTTATTTCTCTGGCGGCGCTTTTTGCATGAAGAGCTGTCGCTTTTAGCCGTACAGTTTTGTGGTACATGGGATCACTTTTCTTGTGTTTTTTTTAGAAGGTGAAATGAGCAGAAGCGTTTTGGTTCTGCTTTTTTAGCTTTTTTTTTTTTACAGCGTTTGCTGTGCAAGATAAAAACTATGTTCAATTGATTGTATAGGTTCTTAGAGATGCAACAACACTAGAGATGAGCGACTATACGCGCTAAGGCACATTACTCGAGCCAGTAGTGCCTTAGCCGAGTATCTCCCCGCTCGTCTCTAAAGATTTGGGGGCCAGCACTGGTGACAGGTGAGTTGCGGCGGGGAGCATAGGGGAGAGAGGGAGAGAGAGATCTCCCCTCCGTTCCTCCACGCTCTCCCCCACCACTTCCCGCCCCCCCGAATCTTTAGAGACGAGCGGGGAGATACTCGGCTAAGGCACTACTCGCTCATCTCTAAACAACACCAAACATGGGTTTTTTAATTTTAAAAAAATTGCGCAAGAAAGCTTTATTTCCTTGTCCCAGCCAAACCCACTAGAAGGTGGTGGTTAGCACTGCTGCCTCGCGGCGCTGGAGTTCTAAGTTCAAGTCTGGCCAAGGACAACATCTGCATTGAGTTTGCATGTTCTCCCTGTGTTTGTATGGATTTATTCCTTGTAATAATAATACTGTTATGGAGGAGGAGGAGGAGGAGGAGGAAGAGGAAGCTTGGGGACTCAGTGGTTAGCAAATCGAATCTGACTGCCTCTCCATGGAGTCTGTATGTCCTCCCTGTGTTTGTGTAGGTTTCCTCCCATACTTCCAAAACATACTAACAGGTAAATATAGACTGTGAACCGCAAGGGGAAGTACCAAGTGATGTAAAGTGCTGTATAATATATATGTGCAATATAAATAAACATGATTATTATGAAACAGAGAAAACATGCAAACTCTGTGCAGATGTTGTCAGATTTGAACCTTTTACCCCAACAGTGCTGAACCACCACAACCAATGCTATACACCAAATTTTAGGGGCATTGGTGAAGTTGCGATTCAAACTAATTCAGACCAAACCGAAGTTTAGTGAACTGGCTGAACTGAACCTTTCAAAAGTTCACTCAGCACTCCATACATTGTAGCATCTTGTAGGTCCCAATGGTCTCAAGTGTGAAGCATAGAATGTAGGTTTCATTCCACATATAGATTTCATACAAGACATACTTAGTTCCTACTCTGGTGATACCATAAAGCGTAAATTCCTGGCTGGTACGATTTATTGCTTTTATCCATAACATCAATGACTCACAAACAAGAAGAAAGTAAAAGCTAATCCCCAATTAAATGTATTTCTGTGAGACGACATCGTCATTGGGAGAGTACAGCTCAGACTATCATCTACTAGAGCAATTAGAGGCTCTAATGTCAGATGAGGTCCAAGAACCGACAGATAATGTCCCACTTGGCATTTTCGGTCACAGATCCGTATGTATAGGTTGCCTTGTTACTCAAGTTATAAAGAAGATACATATAGATGTTCGCGTTCTTGTCCGGTGAAAACAGAATTCATGAAGGTTACAATGTGTGTTCTTCATCGGGATCTAGAACACAAAAATGTAACAAAATGTAACAAGACCGCTTGGAGGTTTGCATTGGATTTACACTTTATTAGTTTGTCTTTTTTTTTTCTTTAATAAAGGACTATTTAACTTTCATCTATTTGAGTCGTGGATCTGCAGGAGGTCACAAAATACACCAATAAGGCTTCATCAGTTGGGATCTCCATCAGTTCTCAGCTTGAGGTTTTTTTACTTTTTTAGTTACACTATTTACAAAAATTTCAATCAGTTTATCTTCTAATGTACTAATGGCAATCTGTATTTCTATAGCGCCAGTTTATTCCGCAGCGCACTACAATTCACAAGTAACATATGAAAACTAAGTGTTAAAGTGACGGACACTTGAGCATTAGGGGGGAGGGCTCACAGGAGCTCACGGACTAGAAGGACATAGAGAGGACACAAGAGGTACAACAGCTGGTTCTGTACAAACCAGGGAAATGATATATGATCTAGTGCTATAGTGGGTCACCAGTCATAATCGTGTAAAAACAGGTGAGAGGTGCGGTGGGGTGCGAGGAGGGGGGATGCAGTGGGAAGAAGTGGGTGGGGTTTCCAAGCAGGGTAGATGGAGAAGAGTTTAGATTAGGGAATATGATAGGCCTCCCTAAAAAGATGTGTTTTAAGGGTTTGCTTAACCTATCAAGGTTCTGGACTTTAATCCCGGCCAATAGTAAATCCAGCAGGAGGAGGTCGGGTTCTTGGCTATCAGAGACAGCTGAGGACCTGAAGGAGAAGACAGAAGTGTTCCGCCTTCTATACAAGTTACATAGCGCTCAGTGAGCGTTATAGAGAGAATACAGGAAGTGGCACTGCAGTTTCCTGCATGGGACGGCGATCCCTGACATGTCAGAGCTGCAGAGCCTTAGCAGACCCCAGACCAATGAACATAAAATATGCAAACATAAAATGTTTCAGGAGTGCTGGTTGTGAACCTCTAAATCTGCTTAGTTAGGTGATTATTTAGTGTCACTTTATATTTGGAGCAGATATCTAATATAAAAAAGCCTACAGGTCTCTCTCTGTCTGTCTTTCTCAATGTTTTTTCAGTTTTTTTCTGTTTGTCTGTCTCTGTCTCTTTCTCTCTGTCTGCCTCTGTCTGTCTCTCTGTCTCTCACTCAGTCTTTTTCTCTCTGTTTGTCTGTCTCTCTCATTGTCTGTCTCTCTGTCTGTTTGTCTCTATCTCTCTTTCAGTCTCTATTGCGCTCTTTCTCTCTGTCCCTATCATTTTCTCTGGGTCTCTTTATCACTCTCTCTCTGTCTTTCTATTGTTCTCTCTGTCTGTCTATCACTGTTGTTCTGTCTATCTATCACTCGCTCTCAGTATGTCTATTGCTCTTTTTCTGTCTGTTTCTCCGTCTCTATATTGCTATCTCTCACTATTTCTGTCTCTGTCTATCGCTCTCTGTCTCTCTACACACTCGTTTCTCTGTCTCGCTCTCTGTTTGTTTCTGTCTCTCGATCGCTATCTCTGTTTCTCTGTCTTTCTGTCTGTCTCTCTATCTCTCTCTGTTTCTCTATCACTCTCCCTCTGTCTATTTCTCTATCGCTCTCTTGCTGTCTCTCTATTGCTCTTGGTTGGACAGTGTACTTTGCAGTGTATGCAGTGTTGCTTAGCAACGCTTCACTCCTTCCAGCGCACGCCTGAAGCACAGCAGCACCGCCCATAGATGTAACATTGTAACTGCCTGACAGTCCCTGAATGTATTACACTCTCATGTGATGATGTTCTGGCAGCGGTGAGCGCGTGTGTCATCTAATGACCCCAACATCAGACACCAAAGTTACAGCAAAGGGGGCAAAGTGTGGGGCAAGAAGAAGCATGGAGGCTTATTTATATTAGAGATATATCTATCAAAATATCCTAAACAAAATGGTGAACTGATTCCTGCACTTTACTTTAACATAAATATAATCATTTAAAAAAACTATAAATGTAAAAACTTTTTTAAAAGTTTTTGTACACATTACCCCTAATAAAATAAAAAATGCAAAAACAATTTCAGTGACAAAAGCTGTTAACCATAGCCCTACATGTCGCCATAAGAAAAACAGAGCAAAAATAATTTTGACAGGCCAGGAAAATAAATAGGGCTATAAAACTACCGCACGGATAAAATCCCTAAAAAGCATCTGGTCCTTTAGGACTGAAACACTCTGGTCTCTAAGATATTAAAGCTGTGGGCAGTGAGAATTGATCTGATTGTCTGCTGTAGTGCATTCCAGAGAACTGGGGCCGCTCAGGAGAAGTCTTTGAGCCGGGAGCGGAAGGTCTGGATTAAAGAGGAATTCAGTCTAAGGTCATTAGCAAAGTGGAGATCATAGGTAGTTTGGTAGATAGAGATAAGGGAGAAGCTATAAGGTAACATATACATAGTCACATAGTATGTAAGGCCGAATGAAGACAATGTCCATCTAGTTCAGCCTGTTTATCCTCCTTTGTTGTTGATCCAGAGGAAAGCAAAAAAACACCAAGAGGCAGAAGCCAATTAGCCCTTTTGGGGGAAAATTCCTTCCCGACTCCCTAATGGCAATCAGACTAATCCCTGGATCAACCCCTAATAGTTCCTACCTGTCTGTATACCCGGATTAACAATTAACCTAAGAGTTATATCCTGTAATATCCTTCCACTCCAGAAAGACATCTAGTCCCTTTTAAACTCCTCTATGGATCCTGCCATCACCACTTCCTCCGGTAGAGAGTTCCCCAGTCTCACTGCTCTTACAGTAAAGAACCCTCTTCTGTGTTGGTGATGAAACCTGCTTTCTTCTAGACGTAGCGGATACCCTCTTGTTACCGTCGCAGTCCTGGGTATAAACAGATCCTGGGAGATCCTTGTATTGTCCCCTCATGTATTTATACATGGTTATTTGGTCGTCCCTTAGCCGTCTTCTTTTCCGGGTTGAATAATCCCAGTTTTGGTGCCTCTCCGGGAATTCCAGTCCCGTCATTCCATGTATTAGTTTAGTTGCCCTTCTTTGAACCCCCTCCAGCACTGCAACATCTTTCCTGAGCAGCGGTGACCAGAACTGTACGCAGTATTTCATGTGGGGCCTGACAAGCGCCTTATATAGTGGGAGGATAATGTTCTCGTCCCTCGCCCCTATACCTCTTTTAATGCACCCCAATACTTTATTTGCCTTTGCGGCAGCTGACTGGCATTGGTTACTCCAGTTTAGTCTACAGTCCACTAGTACCCCCAGGTCTTTTTCCATATCACTTTTCCCTAGCAGTACCCCATTTAGTGTATATTGGTGACATCCGTTCCTCCTGCCCATGTGCAGAACCTTACATTTATCCACATTGAACTTCATTTCCCATTTTTCTGCCCAAGCCCCGGCTTATCTCAGTCTGTCTGTAGCCGCAGATTGTCCTCCATTGCATTGATTATATTGTATAATTTTGTGTCATCTGCAGATATTGATATTTTGCTGTGCAGCCCCTCTACCAGGTCATTGATAAATATGTTGAACAGAATGGTGCCCAATACTGAACCCTGTGCCCTCCCCCCCCACTAGCAACGGTGGCCCAATCAGAGTACGAACCATTTATTACCACCCTCTGCTTTCTATGTCTGAGCCAGTTCTTTACCCAGATACACACGTTTTCGCCCAATCCGAGCTTCTCATTTTTTATATCAGCCTATTATGCGGCACAGTGTCAAATGCTTTAGAGAAATCCAGATATACGAGATCAATAGACTCTCCCAGGTCCAGCCTAGAACTTATATCATTGTAGAAGCTGATCAGATTGGTCTGACATGATCAACCCTTCATGAATCCATGCTGATGAGGAGTTATTCTGTTGTTCTCCTTGAGGTATTCTTCGATGGCGTCTCTCAGAAACCCCTCGAATATTTTTCCAGTTACTGAAGTGAGACTTACCGGCCTGTAATTACCAGGCTCACTTTTGGACCCCTTTTTGTAAATTGGAACCACATTGGCAATGCGCCAATCCAATAGTACAACACCGGTCTTGATAGTATCTAGAGATGAGCGAACGTACTCGTTACGAGTACTTACGCACCCGAGCACCGCCATTTTCGAGTACAGCGGTACTCGTGCGTAAAGATTCGGGGGGCGCCGTGGCGGCACGGGGGGTAGCAGTGGGGAGTGGGGGGGAGAGGGAGAGAGAGAGGGCTCCCCCCTGTTCCCCGCTGCTCCCCCCCGCACCGCCACGCCTCTCCCCGTCCCCCGGCGCCCCCCCAAATCTTTTCGCCCGAGTACTGAAGTACTCGAAAATGGCGGTACTCGGGTGCGTAAGTACTCATTACGAGTACGTTCGCTCATCTCTAATAGTATCCATAAATATTAGATATAGCGGACTAGCTATCTCATCACTTAGTTCCCTTAGTACCTTTGGGTGTATTCCATCGGGCCCAGGCGATTTATTGATTTTAGTCTTCTTTAACTGGTTCTTCACTTCCTCCTGCGTTAGGTATGAGATATTTTGTGAGGGGTTCATTTTATTCCCCTGCATCTCATGTGGCATTTCCCTTTCGTTCGTGAATATGCTTGAAAAGAAACTATTTAATAGATTTGCCTTCCCTCCGTCATCTTCAATGATTTCTCCTGCATTATTTGTTAAAGGGCCAGTGCTCTCCCTGCAAATCCTTTTGCTGATAATATAGTTGAAAAATAGTTTCGGGTTGTTTTTGCTCTCTTTGGCGATCAGTCTTTCAGCCTCCTCCTTAGCAATTTTGATCCTATCTTTGCATATTTTGTTTTTTCCCTGTACGATTTTAGCGCTTCTTCGCTGCCTTATTTCTTTAGTAGTTTGAATGCTTTCTTTTTTTTTGTTTATTGCCCCCCTTATCGTCTTGTCGAGCCACATTGGTTTCCGTTTACTTGCAGTTCTTTTGTTTTTGTAGGGTATGAACTGCTCACATGAGGTGATTAGGATCCTTTTAAACATTTCCCATTTGTTCTCTGTACTGATATTTTTGAGGATGTTGTCCCAATTAAAGGGGTTGTCCCGCGCCGAAACGTTTTTTTTTTTTTTTCAATAGCCCCCCCGTTCGGCGCGAGACAAACCCGATGCAGGGATAAAAAAAAAAAACGGGTAGTACTTACCCGAATCCCCGCGCTCCGGTGACTTCTTACTTACCTTGTGAAGATGGCCACCGGGATCTTCACCCTCGGTGGACCGCAGGTCTTCTGTGCGGTCCATTGCCGATTCCAGCCTCCTGATTGGCTGGAATCGGCACACGTGACGGGGCGGAGCTACGAGGAGCCGCTCTCTGGCACGAGCGGCCCCATTCAGAAGACAGGACTGCGCAAGCGCGTCTAATCGGGCGATTAGACGCTGAGGATTAGTCGGCACCATGGAGACGAGGACGCTAGCAATGGAACAGGTAAGTGAATAACTTCTGTATGGCTCATATTAAATGCACAATGTACATTACAAAGTGCATTAATATGGCCATACAGAAGTGTATAGACCCACTTGCTTTCGCGGGACAACCCCTTTAATGTTACAGATAGTAGTTCTAAGCTGATCAAATTTTGCTTTACTAAAGTTTAGTTTATTTGTCGCTCCCTGATAAGGCTTCCTATTGGATGACAGCTGGAAGTTGATTATATTGTGGTCACTGTTCCCCAAGTGCCCCTCAACCTGTTCCCCCTTTATTCGGTCCAGTTTGTTAGTTAGTACTAAGTCCACAGTGGCCCTCTCTCTAGTTGGCTCCAGCACAAGTTGGGTAAGGTAGTTGTCTTTAATTGTTCTCAAGAACTTATCACCCCTGTGAGATTTGCAGGTTTCGTTTTCCCATATTATATCCGGATAATTAAATTCCCCCATGATATTTACTTTGTTGCGCTTTGACACCTTCTATCTGCCTTAATAGTAAGGTTTCAGTTTCTTCTGTTGCTTTTGGTGGTCTATAGAAAACCCTTATCAGGATTTTGTTATTTCTTCCTCCCTGTATTTCTACCCACAGAGATTCCACGTGTTCATCTCCTGCATCTATATCTTCCCGAAGCCTTGGCAATAAGTACGATTTAACGTACAGACATACCCCTCCCCCTTTCTGTTCACCACGGTCTCTTCTGAAGAGATTGAACCCCTGTAAATTCGCCGCCCAATCGCACTTATCAAGCCATGTTTCCGTTATTCCGACTATATCGTAGTTGTCATCAGTCATTCTTGCTTCAAGCTCCCCCACTTTACCGATCAGACTTCTTGCATTCATGGTCATACAATTTATACAGTTTTTTTGTTCTTTAAATTCATTTTGTTACTAATAGTACTATTGGCTGATCTCACAGTTCTAACTGTACTCACCCCACCCCCTGCTTGACCTTTATTCCCATTGCTTAGACCCAGGTCGCTAGCTATGCTGACTACCCCCTCATTTCTCTTTTTACCCTCCCCCCCCAGTCCCTAGTTTAAACACTCCTCCAGCCCTCTAGCCATCTTCTCCCCCAGCACAGCTGCACCCTCTCCATTAAGATGCAGCCCGTCCCTACGGTAGAGCCTGTAGCCGACAGCAAAGTCAGCCCAGTTCTCCAGGAACCCAAATCCCTCCTTCTTACACCAACTCCGGAGCCACTTGTTTACCTTCCTAAGATCCTGCTGCCTTTCAAGTGTGGCCTTAGGTGCAGGTAGTATTTCCGAGAAAACTACCCTGGAGGTCCTCGCCCTAAGCTTGGATCCTAAGTCCCTGAAATCATCTTTGAGGGCCCTCCATTGACCTCTAATTTGTTCATTGGTGCCAACGTCCACCATGAGCGCTGGATCCTCACCAGCCCCTCCCAGTAATCTGTCAATCCGATCCGCGATGTGTCGAACTCGAGCACCAGGTAGACAAAAAAAAAAACGTTCGACGATCCTGGTCTTTATGGCAGATTGCCCTATCTGTCCCTCTTATAATTGAGTCCCCCACCACTAGGACCTGTCTAGCCTGCCCTGCACTCCCCGTCCCCGTCTCACTGGAGCAGTCATCTCCCTGGCGTTCAGAGGGCATGTCGTGCTGCAGCGGTGCGGGCTCTGTAATGGCATTGGTGGCGCAGCATTGGGGAGAGCTTTATGGGTGAGAATGAGGAGTTCAAATTGTATTCTGTATTTGATGGGCAGCCAATGTAGTGACTAGCACAGTGTGGAGGCATTGGTGTAGTGAATGGCCCAGGATGGGGGCATCCGTGCAGTGACTGTCACAGCGTGGAGGTGTCAGTGTTGTGACTGGTACATGGAAGAGGCATCAGTGCAGGGACTGGCACAGAGTGGAGGTATCAGTGTAGTGACTGGCACATGGCAGAGGCATTGGTGTAGAAGCTTGACAAGAAGATAAGCCTGACTGCTGCATTCAGGATGGACTGGAGAGGGGAAGACCGATCAGTAGGGAGTTGCAGTAATCAAGCGGAAAGCCGATAAGGGTGGCAGGAAGAGTTTTTGATGTTTCCATGGTGAGTAAAGGGCAGATGTTTTTGAGGTGCAGGTCACATGAGCGAATAAGAGATTGAATGTGGAGAATGAAGGAAACGTCAGACTCAAATAGGACCTCAAGACAACGGGCGTGCTGCTGAGTAGTTATAGGGGTACCTCACATTCACAGCGTGGTCACCTGGATGTCGGTAGAAGGGTCAATATGGCTTGACTAAATTATATACCAAGAGCCTTGCATTATGTAATGTGGTTAGAGTATTTATTATTATAGGTCTGTACACTTGTAATAGTAGATGTATTTTGAGTGCTGTTGCCACTTTTTGGTTTCTGCTTCTATTGTACCTTGCAGCCATGGTTTAATGCGCACCTCTGGATTTCTATCGGGAAGTGCTGACCTATTTCATCTATTTTTGTTCAAATAGAACCCTAAGACAACGGGCGTGCTGCCGAGGAGTTATGGTGTTACCACACATTGAGATGGATATATGACGTTTAAGTCAGACGGAAGATGGTGGAAACACAAGAAGTTCAAATTTTGAGAGATTCGGTTTTGGATAGAGATGACATCGTGTTAAAAAGAGTGGCAGTCTGCAGCGTTATTGTTCCGTCCAAAATAACAGAATCCTGATGGAATAGAAACAAATGGAAGTTATTCTTTGAAACCCCATTAACCCTTTGCAATCCAATTTTGGATTCAGGGTTTCCTAGGGGGCTTTCTCTTTCTACCGTTACACAATGTCGCCATCTGCTGGCTAGAGCCAGTACTTCAATATGGGACATGCTGAAGAGGCCCCGACAACAGAGCCGCCAGTAATATACAGTAAGGATACCCTGCTAGATGTCTTCCGACATCAGAGCTGTACAGCCTTCAATCAGAATGTCTTCAGACGTCAGACAGTGGATTGGAAAGGGATAATTTTTCTTCCGTTTTATATAAGTTTCTCTCCTCCAAACACAGAGCAGAGAGATGGAAAGCCTGAAGCGAGTTAGGAATCCCTAACGCAGGTGTGAAAACAGCCTGAAAGAGTTTTTGAAAGTGGAAAATGAAAAAAAAAGCAACCATCGTAACTGAGGAAAAACATCCAGCGAAAGGGGATCCTGTGGATGGAAACACCTCATCACTGAAAGGGGTCGGAGGAGGATGTCAGGAATTGTTCTGACTAGCAGGCGCTGCTCAGTCTAGAATACAGTACTGGTGCTGCAACTAACTTGTCCGACCGCACAACTCGCCGTTCCTTATGACGGATGGTATAACAGCAGACGACCAGTTCCAGCGCCATTATATCTAAGAGAAATAGAAAGGCGAGACTCCAGCGGGCAAAAGAGCGCAAAATTTGTATCACTGAGCAGCGGAAGAACATCTCCTGGTCAGATGGGTCCAGATTTCAGTTGCTGATGGGAGGTCAGAATTTGGTGCAAACAGCATGAATCGCTGACCCCTTCCTGTCAGCTGGTCAGAACATGTCAGCACCGCCATCTAATGGGCAGCAACTACAAGAAGCTTCCTGTCAGGCTGACGGACTATTGGTGCCTTAAATGTGTTCTGGGATCTCTGCTGCTTGTTGACACAATGTATTTTTGCAGTTCTGAAAGACAAAGTAGATCCAGCGTGCCACCAGCCGGGGCTCTAATAAAGTGCCCATTCAGTACATTCAGTTTTAAGCCAACAATTGGGCATTGCGGTTAGCTCAACAAGAGGCCTGGGCACAACTTACTTACATTCTGCAACTGGTAGTTGCCGCTGTCAGAGGCCTAGAGAGGTCCAGTGTCGGCCGTCAGGTCTCCATGGTTCAGGGATCAGTAATCCGGTCGTGTGTGAATTTCCATTCTGCTTTTACGCTTTATGTTAAAATATGTAATAGATTTTGCAGCCTAATCCGTGTCTTAAAATGATAATGGGAATGTAACCACCTACTCTGAAGAGTCTAATAAGCGACATTTAATGCATTCTGCGCAGATAATTACCTTCCACGTGTTTTTTTGCCTTTGTCAGTTTCTTTACATTTTCTAAAGTGCAGCATATTAAGCAGTCGGCACAATGTAACTATTATAGGCGTTATTATGTAAGATGTGTGATGTGTAACTCCTGGGAATCAAGCCAAAACCTGTAACACTTTAGGATGGCCATCCGCCATGAGGAAATTATAATGTAACATATAGAATTAGTTCTGCTGTCTTATGAGGCAGGGGGTCATCCCCCCGCCCCTCCTCCTGGCACCCGGACCTGGATGCAGCTACTGCCTTTGTATTTCCAGTAGCTACAGACCTAGGAGCCCTATATACATGTCCAGTGAATACAGTATCACAGTATACACGCCAAGGTAAGTTGCTGTGTCCCCACAATCATTTCCGTTGTGATTGACAGTCACAGACTAGCACCCACACAATAACAATATTTGTGACAGCTTCAATCCAGACTGTTTAAGCTTTTAGGGTGTAAACCAATTATTTTGCTAGTCTTGTAAGATGCAGGTGGTGGTGAGTTGTAAACTATTGTGACGTTAAAGAGGGAAGGTAATGAGGAGCAGCTCTCTGAGTAGAAAAAGGGACCGGAAGTGGTTAATCTGTGCAGCTAGGCTGCAGTGTGGAGTTCTGGGGATACTCTGTTTCTGTGCCATTAGGCTGCAGTGTGGGGTGTTGGGGGTAATTTGTGTCTGTGCAGTTAGGCTGCTGTGTGGGGAGCCGGGGAAGCTTCTCTATATCTGTGCTGTAGTGTGGGGAGCTGGGGATACTCCTCTGTGTCTGTGCAGCTATGTTGCAGTGTGGGAAGACAGGGAAGCTCCTTTGTATATGTGCTGTAGTGTGGGGAGCAGGGGATTCCCCTCTGTGTCTGTGTAGCTAGGCTGCAGTGTGGGGAGCTGGGGAAGCTCCTTTGTATATGTGCTGTAGTGTGGGGAGCTGGGGATGCTCCTCTGCATCTGTGCAGCTAGGCTGCAGTGTGAGGTGTTGGGGATGCAGGATTAGCCCAATGGCTGTGAGCTCCTTAATATGACAGACATTTATTTTGGATAAAGACTGAGTTGCATACAAGAATTGGAGAGACCTCTGACTACTCGGTCCCTTCCTCTCTTCTACTCAACAACATGAATGTCATACAGAGGAGACTACATTACTGGTGACCACGTAAAGACTTTTGAGAAACACATTACATGGGGAAGAGAAGACTTAGATTGAAACTTCGGTTTCCTAGTAAAGATTTTGAGAAATCTGATATACAGATACTGAACTTTAATGCTATAAAGCTATTGCGGATCCTTCTCAATAGCCGACCGGCACACGGTCATGAGTGGCCCCGGAACTGGACTTTAACTGCTTTTTTTGTTTATATATCTTTAAAGTCTGTTACTGAAAACTATCCCAAGTCACCAAGGAAACCCCAATCAGGCGGAGGCAACATAGTACAAGAAAACCCATATTGCCTTAAGTCTGTACTAGAGATGAGTAAGCACGCTCGGATAAGCCAGTTACTCGAGCGAGCCTTGCTCTTCTCGAGTAACTGCATTCTTGTCCGAGCATGCTCAGTGGGCGGCGGGGGTGAGCGGGGGGCGGCGGGTTGTAGCGGGGGGGAGAGAGAATGAGTTACTCGAAGAACGAGGCTTGCTCGAGTAACTGGCTTACCCGAGCGTCCTCGCTCATCTCTAGTCTGTACATATAATACATGTTTCCACTCTATTGGAAGCACTATCCCATTAAACATTGCATAGCCCTAAACTGTGTAACATGTGGGCCTCAAACCCAAAACACAGACAGTCTCTAATTACATGCACTTACTACCCAAAGTATACAGTCTCTATCATAGTTCTGATTTACGGGCGATGTTAGATGACTGTGTAAGGGGTTGAATGGGTGTTGCAATCTTGGCTTTTCATGGCCGAGATTGAAAACCTGTCAGTTCTGTTCCAACCAGCTGTCGGAAAGAGCCAAGTGCTTAGAGCAGCCCTGTTTCTGTAGCTCTCATTGAAGTGAATGGGAGCAACTGAAACATTGTTGCACAGTTGAATCACACTGAACCTGATCCACGGTAAACTTGTCACATGATTTTATGATGAACTCCAAGGTCACGGCAATAATCTCCATACAGGGAAGTGCCAATCATGAGAGAGCTGAGCGCTCAACTAAAGAACTGGGGTATGTAATAAAAGGCCATTTAGACTATAGTGTACAAAAATGATTGGCTTTATTATTGTACTGAAGTTTTTCCAAAATTCACCTACACAAAGAAGAGAAAAATTACCTGAATTTATAGCAAAGTGAAATGGGCTCTGGGCATAATGCCTTGGATAACTCCCTGGCCATGATGGGCAAAGAAAAGAAAGGGAGCTCCATAGCACAGCCCCACCTTATATTGCCAGGTGTCACCCTCCAGGAAAGAGGAATTTGGTTTCCCTCCCAACTTTTCCTTGACTCTTAGATCAATCCCCATCTGATTCCTGCATGGCTCACACCCTGTTGTATCAGTTGGAATGGGGCCAATCGTGGGCAGGCCTCCTCCCTCTAAAGGTTCCCTAGCAGGTGCATTAGTGGCCTCTATGCTATGTTCATCCTTGGCCCATGGCCATGAAAAAGGAGTTAAGCGAGTATGCTGTACATTTTTGAATTTCCTTTGTATTGCATCAATAATCCACTCCACTGCTGATAAATGGTCTACGGTTTAGAAAAGTTTGCACTCAACATAAATTACTGAATTCTGTAACGGGGGATGTGAATCGGATTTACATTAAAACAATGCGAGTAGTTATGCCTCGCTTCCCAAGAGACTTACGGATTGTCTAAGACGCCTTCTCTCAGAAGCACAAATCCACTTTCTTTAAGCTCTTGTGATACATCTTGAATCATTTTCAGTTGGTTATCCAGACAACGTGGTCTCCTGAGAGCGGAGCCTTCTAAGAGCGACTTGAAAGTCGTAAATACAAACCAGAGTCCAATCAATAGATTTCCCAAACAAATACGTGACTTCAGAGACAAATTACCACAAATCTTCAGAAAAGCGCTAAAAGTTGACACAGATACAACGTCTAGGAAATAAAGTCGCAGGAGCGAGTCTTACCCCTGAGATTTCTATCCGCAGACATTAATCTAACATCAATCAGCCAGCAGCTTCTTATTAATGAGGCCCGCGTCCTCTACATAGTAACAACAGAAAAGCAACAGTCACAAAACTGTCAGAAACTAATAAGAAAGCCGCTCTGCCGGTCAGTTTCTTCGTCTTTGGGTTGTTACCATTCCCACCCATATGAAGTGTATCTAAGCCACATGTCAGGAAAATCTCTCATGTGTCTATAAGGTTGTCTGTGGGTCCCTTCCCCTGTTTGCATGGCCGGCCTTATCCAAGTGCGACCCATGCAACCACACAGGACGCCTTCCACCAGCTTGTAGGGGGGTCACTAAGCAGATAGATGAAGGCTGAGGCAATCTCTTTCCTTAGGTCAGATGATCTTCTTCCATGTGGCACCATCTGGTGAAAGTACATTAATCTTCCTCCTGGCTCTGTGTCCTGCCATAAGATATTCTGAAGTACTAATGTATTTATGTATGAGCTTGGTTCTGGGGCTGTATTTATGTACTGAGCTTAGTTCTGGTATATTACTTAGGGCTCCTTCCCACGGACGGATTTCTGCCACGTTGCCCGCAGCTATTAGGTTCTATTGAACCTAATAGCACAATGCTTACGGTGCGGAATTTCACCGTGGAATTTCGCACCGTAAATTCACCCGTCCTCACCTGTGGCATGCTCTATTTGCCGCGGGTGTACGCGCAGACGGCTTCCATTGCAGTCAATGGAAGCCGTCCGTCACGCTATCTTCCGCTGTAGCACAGTGGAAGATAGCGTGAAACCGCTTCCCCGCCTACCGCCAGCCGCGTCATATATCGCAGCTGGCGCGTCATGTGACGCTGTGGGCGTGTCATATGACGCAGACAATGAGTCACGAGCTCTATTGCGCATACGCGCCGAAGCGTCATGCGGGAAGTAGGACGCCAGATCCGGAGGTAAGTATTGGGGTCTCTGGGGGGGCGCCGTGACGGGCTCCGCCGCGGAATTCTGCGACGGAGCCCGTCATGGACGTGTGAAGCCGGCCTTATTCACTGAGTTGCTTTGATACTGTGTTTATGTTATAAGGTTGGTTCTGGTACAGTATTTATTCTCCAAGCTGTTCTGATGCTGTATTTATGTACTGAGCTTGCTTCTGGTACACTGTTTATGCAGTGAGCTGTTCTGATGCTGCATTTATGTAAAGCTTGGTTCTGGTGCTGTATTTATGTTATGAACTTTGTTCTTGTGCTATATACATGTATTGGATTGGTTAGGGTGCTGCAGTTATATTCTGAGTTTGGTTCTGGTGCTGTATTTATGTTATGAGCTTGTTTTTGGTACAGTACTTAGTCACTAGTGTGGGTATGCTGCTATTAGTGATAAGCAATTAGTGGAATATGCAGTTTGTGTCAGTATCGAGCTGATTTCACAAAAATAATCGTGAATTGGAACAGTTGATTCCCACAGGGTCACAGGGTATTTGTACATGCACAGTCAAAGTTATCTGTGGGGATTCTCTCCCCCAGTAACTCTCTCATCTGTCAGTCTCTCACTTGTTCCTCGCCCTATGGCGGTTTCTCTCTCTCTCTCCGGACACACGTGGTTCTTGCGCGGCTTTTCCCTTGTCCGGGCTCATGCATTCCATGCGGCTAATGGCTTTGGGGAGCCTCTTAAGAAAGGTTAGGCCCAAGATGGAACAGCGGACCACCTTTTAGCCTCCTACTTGCCTCTCTCCTCTCACTAGCTCTCCTCTACTTAGATCCCTGACATAGGCTCTTAGACTCTACTGACATAGACATGTGTTCCTTTTATACAACACACAGGACAAAACAATACATTTTCCAGACATGACCAGACATTAACCCTTTCATGCCTGCAAACTCTCAATACACATAAATCTGACTCATTCAACAGGTAAGACAATGCACAAGACAAACATAAAACATATATTCTGAGATGCTGGAGGGGACCCCAAACTCTGGGAAACTACACCTATTAGCCTAAAGGGCAATACTGCCATTGCAAGCAGCTGTGCAATGCTTGTGTTCAGGCTCTGTGCTCGTAAATAGTTAGGGCAGTTTTATTTTTTCCGTTCCCATTTCTGGGGCTGCTGACCTGGGACACGCTGGAATATGGGGTAGATGTCAGGGTTGGTGAAGGTGGTGGTGGCTCAACTTCTGCTCACCTTTTTCCGCTCCAGGCTCTGAAGCCTGCAGTCCGATCGTCATTTGTGAAGGCGAGAACTGAAGCAGACGTGCTACTGCCCCTCTGTGCTCAGAGGCTACTGCGTGACCAGGGAGGAAGATGGAGGAAGAGGTAGCAGAAGAGAGAGCAGGATGAGGCTGACTTTTTGCCCGGTGGCTAGGTGGGCTCCCCAAGACAGTGGGTGGTGGGGTTCATGTGACTGTTAGTACACGTTGTGTTGAGGTTGTTTGTGTTCTTGCTGCATTTTAAACACTTACCACTGATCTTACAGATGACCACTCTTCTGTCATCACCTGCGGTTTCAAAGAATGCCCAGGCTGCACAAGTCCTTTGAGCGGACCTCGCTGTGGGATGATGTTGGTGCTGCTGCCACTGATGGTGTTATGGACCGCTACACAGTCATATAACCTTTCAGGCCTAGGGTTACAAATTAGTTCGTATCTGGGTGCACTAAAGAGGCCAAGAACTACACAAAGAGTCAGTTTTCAGTTCTTCTCAGATACGTAGAGTGAAGCCACGGCAAGTATACAGCTCACTCTGCTTAAGGCGCATGTACTCTGAACGTTTATTAACTGTGCAGAGGTTTTTCAATACAGGAAAGGAATGCGTCATTAGTCACGGCGTTAATCTCATTGGCTTAGACAAACATTAAGAATCATGCATTGTTCAGCAGCAGCATAGCGTGAGAATATATATAAAATGTCCTTCAAATGTTTATTTCTCCCGACGTTATCTAGTCCTCCCTTTTGAGTTTGGATGGTCGCAGCGTCTTATTAGCACGATTTGTTCTTTTTCCCAACCTCAGGTCGTGGGGGAGTTTCTTCTGATAACGATTGTACCAGGCTTGGTTCTCGGAATAATAGAAACAGATGTCAAGAAACATTGTACCGTATCTCATGCTCTAAAGTTATTTCTGCTTGAATTATTGTTTTACTACGCACAAGCTTATTTACATATTATAATGCTCCATTTTGTATCTAGCAGCCATTTTGTATCTAGCGGCCATTTTGAGACAGATTCTTTATTTTTTATGGACCTGTACCTTCTCAATGGTGGCTGTAGCCCTTTTTTGTTTTTCTGCTACCCCCTACTCGCTGTCTTGGCAGAGTGCTTCCCTGCAATGTATGCCTTTTCCTCTACTACCTGTGAGCTGCTATCTTGATTTCCTTGCCTCTGCATGTTAGATCGAGTACTTCATCCTCTTCCATTTCCTCTTCGTCGTTCTTGTCCTCCTGAGTGGACTGTATGTCACAGTGAGCATCGGATGTTGGCACCTCTATTTCTACATTACCTATGGAGGGCTTACCTCATGCACTAACCCATCCTCATCTTCTTCAGAGGAGAGGTCTTCTCCCTCTGGTTGTTTGGACTGCCTGGTTGTCATCCATGACACTGAATGATCAAACAGCTCCTCAGACTGATCCATGTGGATGGCGTCGGAGGATGCGGGGGGTATTTGGCATGGGGTGAAGTAGAGGGTGGATGCGCGTGGCTGACTGGTGCAGACTGACGGCTGTGTACCTAGGGCTGCGAGGGAGAGGAGGTGGTGGTACTTGAGGCACGCTGTGTCATCCACTCTATGACATGTTCTGCATGTTGGGGATGTAACCTGGCCCGTCCTCTACCAGTTCCACCACCGCCACTGACATGTCCTCTATCCTTTGCTTTCTTCATGTTTCTTTTTTATTTATTTTTTATTTTGTGGCTGAAGAGAGGTGCTTGTTTGGAGACTAAATTTGCAGGCCTGAGGAGTGACAGCGTGGCCAGGACTTAAAAGGGATTATCTGAGTTATGGAAACGCCTGCCACCAGGTCCCCCATGCCTTAAGATAAAAAAATCAGTGGTTACTCTCCGTTCATCATCTGCCACGACTCTGCAGTCTGCTGTCTGTTTATAGGCAATGGTGACCATAACCCTGCTGCAGTGCTGTAATTGGCTGCTGCAGCTTATTTGTAGATGGGCTCAGCATACAAAGGGACATCACTGGGGCCAGCGGCAAAGGACGAATGGTGGAGCCGGTGAAGGGGAGTAACTGCTATTTTATTTTAAGGCATAGAGGACCCAGTGACAGTTGTGTCCTTAACTCGGACAACCCTTTTAAGGATGTTGTGGGACACATCCCTAATAGAGAACGGAACACAGCATCTGGAGGGACAGACCCCAGAAGTCCACCTGAACCCACTGGAACCCTGAGGAGACAATGGAGCCGCGGTCGCAGAGGAGGAGATCACTTGCTGGTGCTGCTTTTACAAGGCCCAGGTGCTATGGCTTGTGCGCAGCATTAAGTGACCACAGAGTGAAACTCTTGCTTGTTTACTTGTAGTTATTCTTGTTCTACTAACGCTCACCCTGGTATAATCAGCACATGTGCAGCACTGAGCAGCTCGGCCCCCGCCATTACACCAGGAAGAAGGATCAGATGCTAGCGTGCCACCACCCAGAAGATCAGCTCCCTTGTAGGAATATGTGAGAGGACTATGCATCGCCCCTGAATCGACAAAAACATTCTGAGAGTGTTAGATGGGCCCAATCTTAACCCCTTAGTGACCGAGCCAAACTTTGGAAATCTGACGTGTCACTTTAACATATCATAACTCCGTAAAGGTTTTGCATGTCCAAGTGATTCTGACCTTGTTTTTTCACCACACATTGTACTTCATTTAGGTGGTAAAAATAGACTGACAGAATTTATGCATATTTATTAAAAGCTCCAAAATTGGGAACATTGAAAATGTTTTTCACATTTTCAACTGCAATATCTTAAATATGTGCAAACATACTGTATACATTTTTGATATGATATATACTTCCATCTGCTTACTTTATTTATAAAATTCAGTTTTTTTCTTTAACCATTTAGATGACATACAAGTTTAACATTAATTGTCAACATTTTGAAGAACACTTTGTTTTCCTGCACCAAACCAAGATTGCAAAGGCTCCTAGGTGTCAGAATGATAGATACCCCCAGAAATGGCCGCCTTTTAAAAAGTACACGTCTCACTGTGTTCACTGAGGGGGTCAGGAGGATTTTGACCCCACAATTTTTTTCAGGAGTTTATGCAATTTAGAGGAGAAAAAATAAAATGTCATATTTCTGTAAATATGTAATTTTAAAGACAGTTTTTTTTCTATAGTGCACATGAAAATGGATACTCCTGTTTGTCCTAAGTTCAGAAACATAGAAACATACCCTATGGCCCTAGTCTTATGTCTTTATGCACAACAGGGCCCAAACCAAAAGGAGCAGCCAATGGCTTTCAGACCAGACTGCCACGTCCATGCGGCACACCAGCACCACGCTCAGCACGGACGCCGGGTGATGTTCACAACCACTGCTATTGACAATACCATGCACTGTAGAACAGTATGCACCACACTATGCTGAACAGTAGCACCACTCCAGGGAGAAGGGAGCCTGGCCCTTACCTAGCATAGAAGGGTCCCTGCATAGAAGCAGAGAGGTGGACCCATGGTCTTCTTCCTGGGCCCTGATTGTCCCTATAGAGGCACCTGGAGAGACGAACCAAACAGCAAAACAAAACAGAAATGAAAACAAAAATATGATTGAAAAGTAAACCGCAGCAACTTATCTGGAGATAGCAGTGCACCCAACATAGAGGAACTCCAATACTCCTCTATGGAGCTGAATAAGCAGCATTAAGAAAAAGGAGGGGTGAAAATATAAAGCTACTCCACACCTGAGGACTAGCAGAGCAATAAGAGAACCCGACCTCCAACCTTCTCCCAGGCATGACTAATCCAGCATGCATCCATGCAGCAAAGAGAGACAGCACCCAGCAGTCTCCACACATGGTGCTTTAACCCTTGTCCTGCATAACAAGGCAACAGGTCTTGGCCTGCATTGAGGCCACCATCCCACGATGCTGTCATGACCGACAAGCCGCGACACAAACATTTTGCTTGAAGGTGTTTTAGGCCCCACTGCATACTTGTAGAGCCTTTAAGCCGACGATGGAGAACCCCCACAAATAACTCAATTTTGAATACTAGACTCTTTAATGAATTCATCTAGGGGTGTACTGCGTATTCTGACCCCAGAGTTTGGGAATGAATCTAAGCAAAGCAGAAGAAAAAATTTTTCATTTTTTTAGCAATTGTGTCATTTTAAAAACCTTGGACAGCATATGTATGAATGAGGACTTACACCCCAAAATGGATCCCCCTGTTTATCCTGTGTTCAGAAACATACCCATTGTAGCCCAAATCTGCTTATAGGACACACGGCTCGGCCTCTAATGGAGGGAACAGCCTTTGGATTTCAGGCCACAACTGAAAAATTCCAGGCCCCATTGCCCACTCTGTGCCCTTTTTGGCATTCCCTAAATCTTAGATAAAAGTAATAATGTAAACTGTGTGGTGTTTCTGAAGACAGGGGAATTACGGAGGCTGGTTGTGATGGGCACATGGGGCAATAAAACTGGGTATCCCTCCTCCCATGCTTTTTTGGGGGCTATTTCTTGACCTCGGTGGCAGGGATGGGGTATAGAAAGTAGCGCTCTGGGAGGCTTCGTAGGCTTGCTGCGGTCTCACACAGAAGGCGCTCAACAAGCTGTTCCTGGAACTGCAGGAAGGAGAGCGTTCCCGGGGCTTCTTGTAAATACGTATTACAGGTAGCGGTCTGGATAACGCCGGGCTCACACGGCCGGATGTGGAATCCACATGTGGAGGTCGGCAGCGGATCCCAGCTGTGAGACCACCCGTGGCCATGCGTACGGCCAGGTAATGTACTGCGCATAACTGCCTAGTTATGTCATGGGCAGTACACCTTTTCTTGTTTAGATTTTCCGCCCCGTCGCTTAGCAATGACACGGGTTCCCGCAGCCCGTATACAATGTAGTTGTTTATCAGCTGCAGGTATATCCGTGACCATAGAGCACAATGAGCTAAGGCAGATCACTACCTTTTTATCATGTGTCCAGGGGGCATGCACAGAAGCCGGGGAAGGTCCGTGGAGGAGGATCGCATGCGGGTTCAAATGCAGAGGCCTCCGGTAAGAAGTTTCATCTCTTTTCACCGATCGGATTAGAGAGGGGAGATTAAACTTCAACTTTTTAAAACTTTTACATGATCACCATTATCCCTTGGATAGCGGCGATCATGTGACCAGAGACCGCTCAGTGCGGCCCTAGGTCACCGCTCCAGGCTCTCGGCTACCTTCAGTAGCCAGGAGCAAGAAGATTTTGCATTTCCCAGACCCTCCCCAGGTTCTGCACTTGCAGAAGCCGGGGAAAGGTTCGCAGATAAAGATTCCATCGGTGGAGGCCTTAGGCAAGTAATTTCACCTCCGCTGATGTGTCGGATCCGTGACGGGAAATGAAACGTTAACTTTTTTTTTACTTGTACTCCACAATGACAGTGGGCATACATATGTATACGACTGTGTATATAGTTATATCAACCCCAAAAAGATCTCTGTATCTCAATACACAGATAAGGAGTATATAAAAAATGTGTTATTTACCAATCATATTAAAATATTATTATTTAAAATTTATAAGTTTAACAAGAGGTACTAGTGGATTGTAGACTAAACTGGAGTAACCAATGCCAGTCAGCTGCTGCAAAAGCTAATAGAGTCTTAGGGTGCATTAAAAGAGGTATAGGGGCGAGGGACGAGAACATTATCCTCCCACTATATAAGGCACTTGTCAGGCCTCACATGGAATACTGCGCACAGTTCTGGACATCAGGGCTCAGGAAAGATGTTACAGTGCTGGAGGGGGTTCAAAGAAGGGCAACTAAACTAATACATGGAATGACGGGACTGGAATACCCAGAGAGGCATCAAAACTGGGATTATTCACCCCGGAGAAAAGACGGCTAAGGGGTGATCAATAATCAAGGATCTCTCCCATGATCTGTTTATACCCAGGACTGCAATGTAACAAGAGGGCATCCGCTACGTCTAGAGGAAAGAAGGTTTCATCACCAACACAGAAAAGGGTTCTTTACGGTAAGAGCAGTGAGACTGTGGAACTCTCTGCCTGAGGATGTGGTGATGGCAAAATCCATAGAGGAGTTTAAGAGGGACTAGATGTCTTTCTAGATATGATATTACAGGATATAGACATTAGCGGGTTTGTAGTTCTAGGTCTTATGTTTAGGTAGGAACTATCAATGGTTGATCCAGGGATTAGTCTGATTGCCATTATGGAGTCGGGAAGGAATTTTCCCCCAAATTGGCTAATTGGCTTATGCCTCTTGGGGTTTTTGCCTTCCTCTGGACCAACAAGGGTGTGAAACAGGCTGAACTAGGTGGACATTGTCTTTATTCAGCCTAACATACTAGGTTACTGTGTTTTCTTACCCCCCA
Source organism: Eleutherodactylus coqui (assembly GCF_035609145.1). NCBI lineage: Eukaryota > Metazoa > Chordata > Amphibia > Anura > Eleutherodactylidae > Eleutherodactylus > Eleutherodactylus coqui. Next base: position 167,113,048 of record NC_089845.1, read on the forward strand.
ATGCTCATTATATCCGGGTAACTGATGTAACAATGAAGTAACTTCCTGTTTGGGTCATTGAGCCCCAATGTCCGATATCAATCTAGTTAATTAAGTAGAAAACAATAGAAAGTAATAAAGCAGCACATTGTAACGCCATCCGACAGCCTGGAAATGAGCTGCTTGCTCACAATTAGTATCGCAACGCTAAGTTGAGGGGACCTTTAGTGGCCGCCATATCTCATTGTATTCTTTGTTTAGCGAGACGGTAAACATGACATTTTTATCTGGTGAGAAAGGTCAGCGCTCATGAAGATGGATGCGTTTCCCATTAGCTGAATGATCGCCGCTTAATCTTCATTGTAACAAATGGACAAACGCGGACGATAAATAAAGATATTAGTGGAATTAATTGACGCTTAGAAAAGGGAAAAAACAGCTGCGGGAAGGACTGGCGGTCGTTGGAGCCGCTTGGCGAGTAGAAGGGGCTCCTTTAATGTCTTGATTAGGACAATGCTGGAATAGAAATGCTGTAACCAATGTGGTTCCTTGGAGGCGCTTCTATCTACAGGCAGGCCGAGCGCTTACGGAGGCTGAACAGTATGTGCGGGCGCGCTGAGCTATTGATCCCCTAATATTAAAGGGGATTTCCAGGCAGCGCCCGCTGTTAATGTCGGAATATACCGCTGCTCAGTGCTTGTAATTGCAGGCTGCGGTCCCACTGATTTCAATGAGAGCTGTGCTTGCAAGTACAAGCAGCGGCCACTACATGGGTCAGCGCTGCGGCTTCCGCTCCACCCTGGTGTACTCCGGCACTGACAGCAGACGCTGCCTGAGAAACCCTTTAAGAGTCGATATTATTAAGGCCTCCCGCACATAGCTGCGCTGCAAACCACCGTGCTTTTACTTTCATTTTCGTCCGCAGCTCCCTGCGGCTGACAGCGCGGTTTGATGAGGTGCGCTAAACACAGAAATCAGAACAGACTACACTCGAAAATTGCGGTGCTGGAAAATGTCGCAAATCGAACAGATGTCTGCTAGGCCCCATTGAAAACCATGGGAGCGTTAAACCGCTAATCGAGGTAAAAAGCACCTGTGTGAGGAAGGCCTAACTGTGTGTAAGGGCAAAAACACATGGATGTGATCATCACGGCCGTATGAGGGGACAAAACGGAATCACTGACGTCAATGGGAGTTCGGTGGTTTTAGTTTAAAAAAAACCCCTTTGATTCGCATATCGCCAACTTACTCTGCAGCGCATTATAGCAATTTGTTTATTACCCCCACCAAGCTGGGTGCTCAGTTTACCGACCGCGGATGGATGAGTCAACCTTGAGCCGGCTGCCTGAGCCATGCGGGGATTGAACTTATAATCGTGAGCCAGAGCTCAGGCCGGCATTCACACGCTGCTGGGATTTATCTTATAAATATATACATTTTTCTTTGGAAACTTTTTTTTTCCAATAAAGTTTTGTAGTTCAACATATTTTTTCCCGGATCACAAAACACTTACATTACGGTTTCATGAATCCATCAATCAGCGCCTCATATTTAGCCAGGTGGGTGGGTACTCACCTGGTGCTCAGGGGAATTCTCTGGATGGAGAAACCATTGGCACCTAGTATCCACGATGGCCTTGTATACCAATCTGGGCTCTCAATCCAGCTGGAGAGTCGGCCGGGGGTTGCAGCCTCTAACAGGGCTGTAAATTCCAATGAAGTGCACTTAATATGTAAAAATCCCCCGCGCTCAGGAGTCCGTTCTATAATCTGTACATGTATTGTGCAACGCGTTTCGGCAGTATGATTCTGCCTTTCTCATGCATTACAATTAGAGATGAGCGCGCACACTCGTCCGAGCATTAGGGTACTCGAGATGCTCGTTACTCGAGACGAACACCACGCGGTACTCGAGTCAATTGAATTTCCTTCCCCGCATGTTTAGGGCCATATTCTAGCCAATAGACATGCGGGAAAGGCATTACCACTTCCTGCTGTGACGTGCCAGCCCTATCCCACCCCACAGGAGTGAGTGGTGGGCCGATCAGGTGACCGCCGAGTACTTAAACTGGTCCCGCCCGCTGCTCGCCTCAGGTGCATGCTGGCAGAGGTTAGGGAAAGTGTTGCTGCTGATATAGGGAAAGTGTTAGTGTAGGATCCTGTCTTCAAGAACCCCAACAGTCCTTCTTAGGGCTACTCCTCATAGTGTGCATTACTGTTGTGGCTGGCTGGGAGCAGTAGTGCACCAAATTTTTTTTTTTCATCTCGGGCTGTGCAGAGCATTTCAACTATAGCGTTCTCAGTCTGCCGTCTATTATGCAGAGTTTAGGGACAGAGCTGCCTATATAGGGAAAGTGTTAGAGTAGGATCCTGTCTTCAAGAACCCCAACGGTCATTCTTAGGGCTACATCCGAGCGTGTGCATTATAGTTGTGGCTGGCTGGGAGCAGTAGTGCATCAATTTTTGTATTACGCATCTAGGCCTGTTCCTAGCCTGTCAGTAATAGCGTTCTCAACCTGCAGTGCCGTACAACCAGCTCTCACCGTGAAACTGCACTCTAATATTTCCTAGCCTACTGCAAACGACTTCAGTTATACCGTTCTGTGTCTGCAGTGCATTAGACAGCGGTCTCACCGCTAAACAGTACTGTAATATTTCCTGGGCCACTGCAAAGTATTTCAGCTCTGCCTCTGTGCAGAGCATCTCACAATACCCTTTCCTGGGTGTCGTGAATCACAGCCGGCTGCTGCGGGATTTGGAAAGAGGCAAGTTTCTGGGCCCCTCAGCTTCATATCGCAATTTACGGTTCCGCGTGGTAGACCTTTATTACAAACAGAGCAGTGTGAGCAGGTCCTGTCGTGGATGGCAGAAAATGGGTCCAGCAATGTATCGACCACCCAGTCTTCTATGCAGTCCACTACTCTCAGCCTAGGGACTGAAACTCTGAATCCTCTGGCTGCTGCTCCTCCTTCCTCCCAGCCTACTCACTCCATGAAAACGACCTATTCTAAGTGAGAAGACTCCCAGGAACTATTCTCGGGTCCCTGCCATAAGTGGGAAAAAATCGTTCCTCTCTCACCTTAGGAGTTTGTCGTGACCGATGCCCAAGCTTTGGAAAGTTCCCGGAGTCCGGGTGATGAGGCTGGGGACTTCCGCCAACTATCTCAAGAGCTTTTTGTGGATGAGGATGATGAGATACTACTACCTCACTGACAGACAACTGTAAGGGCAGTAAGTCCAAGCGAGGAGCGCACAGAGGATTCGGAGGAAGAGCAGCTGGACAATGAGGTGACTGACCCCACCTGGTTAGCTAAGCCTACTGAGGACAGGGCTTCACAGGGGAAGGCAAGCGCAGCAGCAGGACAGGATGGAAGAGGCAGTGGAGTGGCCAGGGGTAGAGGCAGGGCCAGAGCAAAGAATCCCCCAACTGTTTCCCAAAGCACCCCCTCATGGCAAGCCTCCATGCAGAGGGCTAGGTGTTCAAAGGTGTGGATGTTTTTTAGTGAGAGCGCGGACGACCGACGAACAGTGGTGTTCAACCTGTGTCGCACCAAGATCAGCCGGGGAGCCACACTATGAGACTCACCACCACCAGCATGTACAGGCATATGATGGCCAAGCACCCCACAAGGTGGGACGAAGGACATTCACTGCCTCCGGGTCACACCACTGCCTCTTCCCCTGTGCCCCAGCCTGCCACACAGGAAATACGGCGCTACCCACCCGCATGCACAAGCTTTAAACGTGCACATTGCCAAATTGATCAGCCTGGAGATGCTGCCGTATAGGCTTGTGGAAACGGAGGCTTTCAAAAACATGATGGCGGCGGCGGTCCTGCGCTACTCGGTCCCCATTCGCCACTATTTTTCCCGGTGTGCCGTCCCAGCCCTACACCAGCACGTCTCCCACAACGGAAATCGTGCCCTCACCAACGCGGGTACTGGGAAGGTCCACTTAACCACAGACACATGGACAAGTACTGGCAGGCAGGGGCACTATATCTCCCTGATGGCACATTGGGTGAACTTGGTGGGGGCTGGGACCGAGTCAGAGCCTGGGACCGCTCACGTCCTACCCACACCCAGAATAGAGGAAAGGGGTACGAGAGTGATGCAATATGACAGGGCCCTGGTGGAAAAAGTGATGCTAAAGTTCCCATCTGACAGTGCTAGTAGCAGAAGACACAGTTCCGAGGGCCAAGTAGCAGGGGAGGCGCGGGGATCTGGCAGCATGTCCAGCGCAGGCAGGGGAACTCTCTCCAAGGCCTTTGCCAGCTTTATGGCTCCCCAGCAAGACTGTGTCACCACTCCCCAGTCAAGGCTATGTCAGAGGGAGCACTGTAGCCAATCGTACCACCATCCTCCGTGATGCCTCTGCTCCATACAACTATTGGGTGTTAAAGCTGGACACGTGGTACGAACTTGCGCTGGCCTGCCCTACCCCTAGCGTCTTGTCAGAGAGGGTGTTTAGTGCAGCTGGGAGAATCATCACGGATAAGCGTACCCACCTGTCAACTGCCAGTGCCGACAGGCTTACACTCATCAAGATGAACAAAGCCTGGATTTGCCCAGACTTCTCTTCTCCTCCGGCGGAAAGCAGCGGAACCTAATGATTCTTTTTGCTGCAACAGGAGAAAAATGCATCCTCTATCACCACAAAAAAGGGGGAATTAGCTTTGTCAATCTCTCTCGGATATTATTACTCCTCCTCCTCCTAAAACAGCATGTCATCACGCTGAACTGTCAATTTTTCTGAGGCCCAAAATGCTCTGTTTTAAAGTTGTTTACAATTTTTCAAAGTTTCAAAAGTATTGATACTTTAACAGAAAACAATTTTTTTCAACAGGGCTGCCTCCAGGCTCTGTTACAAATTAAGCAACAGCAAGCTATATCTTTAAAAAAATTTTCACCTGCCCTCACCTTTGAGCAATTTTTCAGGGGTGCACTTGTACTCTTGGTAAACCAATTTTTCTGGCTCTCGCCTATATTGTTATCTAACTAATTTTTTCCGGCCTTCGCCTACACTCTTGGTACACCAATGTTTCAGGGGTTCGCCTATAATCTTGCTACAGAAAGGTTACAGGGGTCTGCTTATACTTTTGCTACAGAAATGTTACTGGGGTCCGCCTATACTCTTGGTACACCAATGTTTCAGGGGTTCGCCTACACTCTTGCTACAGAAATGTTAGTGGTCTGACTTTACTTCTGCTACAGGAATGTTACTGGGCTCCGCCTATACTCTTGCTACAGAAGTGTTACAGGGGTCTGCCTATACTTTTACTACAGAAATATTACAGGGGTCTGCCTATACTTTTACTACAGAAATATTACAGGGGTCTGCCTATACTTCTGCTACAGGAATGTTACTGGGGTCGGCCTACACTTTTGCTACAGAAATGTTACTGGGGTCTGCCTATGCTGTGGATGCACAAAGACTTCCCATCGCGGTGTTTTACCTATCTGGCACAAATACACTGACTGACTAGGGCAGAAGTGTGGGCCAAGGCCGGGGTCCTTAGTAGGGTGAAACTTTGCCATGTTTGGACACTCTGATTTCTTCCTGTGTAATACCATCTTTTTGCACTGACAGCATAGGCGAGCCCAAGGAACTCAAAGACTTCCCATTGCGGTGTTGAGCTATCTGACACCTACACAGAATGAATAGTGTGTGGACACATGGATTTCCCATTACTATGTAACTCGCGGCCCTGGACCCGCTCACCTGCTTCCCACACAGAGTATTGCTGCATTGTGGAGATGTGTAGAAGTGCTGGCACCTGAGTCCCCTTTACGCCTACGTTTGTAGCTCCTGACAATTTTGTGACGGAGGTGGCACGGGATTGGAATGATGATCGTAAGTCAATTTATCATCAATACCCAACAGCATTTTAGGCTATCACCCACACTTTCACAGAGGGTCGCTGCCTAGCCCTGCCAACCCTCTGCAGTGTGTGCCTACGGTTTCTCCTCATCCATTACGCACCTTAACCCAAAAAGTGCTGCGTCATTCTCTTTTTATATCAAAATAGCACTTGTTCAATGCCTAGAATGTTCTTCTCTGAGGGTGGGCAGAGCCTGCTTTCCCTATCTCCTACAATGGGTACAGATCTTCAGCGTGGTGATGCGCTAGGCATGTCACCGCCACATGACAAAGAGGGTGGGGACTCCTCCTGGTGCTCACAGCGCCCGTCATGTCACTGGCAGGGGCAGAACCTGTGGGCATTGGAACGGTGGTGGCTGCTCAGTCTTTCTGTGAGGGGAGTGTGGAAGGTTCCCTCCGTACAGATGTGACTCATACCACCTATCTAATCATTGTGCAAACAAGAACCCCTACCTAGAACTGGATTCCCTGCTGACAGCGCCCTCAGCAAGAGAACATGCTGGCGGCACTGCAAACAGTGCAGGAACATGACAAAGAGATGAAGGGGATGACTTGTCTCCAAATTCTCGATCAAGCATCTGTGGAATGTGCTGGAAAATAATTCTGATCCATCTAGGCCCCAGTTCTCAGCTTACAAGACTTGTAGAGTCTGCTGTTTACACCTTTGTGCCAGATCCCACAGACACCATCAGAGGTCTTCTGGAATCTCTAGTGAGAGCTTTAGGAGAACGTGAACACCTACACAATCTTATGCAGGTAGTTTTAATGTTATGGCTGATCAGTGCATATGAGCTTTTTGGATATCCTTTTTAAAAATCATAAGCGTTAAAGGAATGGTCGAGTTGCAAACTATTGATGGGCCTATCTGTTGGTGTCAGGGTTTGAACCTGAGAACTCCTGTGCTCCAGGCAGCATCTCTCTTTGATAAGCTGTTCAGCCTGCTGGACAGCTCTCCTGCCTAACCATGTCCAGTTCTTGCTCCTGCAACCCAGCTCCCGATTAGCTCCAACCCGCACTGATTAGCCACACTATATAAACCTGGCCCTGTCTCTTTCTTAGTGTGTTATTCTCCCAGCAAGTAGTCAAGCTTTCCCACCAGCTGCTCTTCCACACTGCTACCTGACATACCTACCTATATACTAACCTCTGGCTTCCCTGACTACGCTACCCGCTTGCTCCTTTTGTACTGCAACTGATATCTACCCGTGTACTGAACTCTTGCTTCCCTGACCATGCTACGAATCTGCACCACTTTCCATAAAGGGACTCCAACCCTGATCCAGATCATTACAGCTGGATAGAACATCAACAATAGATAGGTGGGGCTCCATCATATGGAGTCTCTACCAGTCATCTGTGTTTCTAGGCTGGTGCGTTCTTGCATTGAACTATTATCTGCAGGAAGCAGACAGCTCCATTCTCACTGCAGTGGCCAGACTTGGTATTACAACTTCAATAGCAACTTGACCTGCAATATCAAACCTGGCCACTGCAGTGAGATTGGAGCTCAGTGAAAGAGTACACCAGTACAGAGAACAGCTCATTGGTAAGGATTCCGGCTGGCAGACCCCCACTCACCTACGATTGATGACCTTTCCCGTGGATAGCCCCATCAATAGTTTGCAACTAGACAACCCCTTTTAATATGGAGCTCAGCCTATTTTTATGGTTAAAGTTGCATCCCATGACAGCACCGTGTTCAGTATGACCAATACTATGAGCAATGTTTGTCTCTGGAGATTACCCGGCTATGTGCTTGATTTAACGCCCCTGTTTACAATGGGGATGTCTGAAACACCTGAAGTGACTAACTAGAAGAGGTTCACATACTTTAACCATATAACGTATATACAATACCACTTGAGCTGTAGTGCGGTAATGATACAAGTTTTATATTCTCATTCCCGACACAAAGATTTAACAATTACTGTAAAATACATATTTTTTTGTCAGCGCCAAACTTCCTCCTGTCCTAATCACGTGTGCAGAATGAAAATATCTGATGGTCCCCGCTTCTCCTGACTCTGCTTGAGAGCCGTATTCATCATCATAACTGCTCAGACAGAGAGAAAAGGAATTAATGAAGTCGAGTCAACATCAATACTGACAGCGATTTCAAGACGAAGTCGGCGGCATCCTTAACCACGGCGGTATTACTGCCGCACCCATATAGACGTCCGTATGCAAATCCTTAATAGACTGTGACGTTCTAGAATGTGCCACTCCATTATATTGTCATCCGCTAATAACACTCTCTGTGTGACATTTCCCGAAATAATGAAGCATTTCTCCGTTTTCAGACACTAATTAGAATGGAAGATTTTAATTCCTTTTTCTTGCATAGAATGCTAAGGACAAGAAATGGAAATGTGATGATATGAATGTGGGAAGGAAACAAAAAACTGTCCGTATACTTCCTATTGTGTATCATGGTAATGCGCCATATCCCTCCGCATGCAGACAGCCCAACCGATATAGGAGGAGCACAGTGCAAGTTACTGATGACAAACACACACATCATCCTTCTACGGAGGCATCGGATGCCCAGCACCATACTTACACATAGGTATAAACTGTAGACAGTACGTGTAGTGCACCATGCAGGCTTACAGCCTATTAGTGACGCCATATTTCATTCCAGCAGGCTGCCCTGCACCCCATAGGCAGCCCACACTAGGACTGAATCTGGAAGATACTGAATTGTATGCACATATCCATAGGTATTGCTGATGCTATACGATGAACACACTCAATGTACACTCAAAGCCAATGCCTCCCCTAGAAGTTGTTGGAATGAAATTAAACTTTCCCTGTTTGAATGTAACATTGATAAGTGAGTGATTACAATATCAGAGCAAAAGGATCATTTATTGTGCAGAACTGACCCCGTGTAGGGAGGCTCTAGTACCCTGTTGTACCGCCTCTAGCTTGGATACAAGATGTGATACAGGTGGGGATGGAGGCTCTAGTACCCTGTTGTACCGCCTCTAGCTTGGATATAAGATGTGATACAGGTGGAGATGGAGGCTCTAGTACCATGTTGTACCGCCTCTAGCTTGGATACAAGATATGATAAGGCCGGGTATGGAGGATCTAGTACCCTGTCAGGCCGCCTTTAGCTTGGATACAAGATGTAATATGGATGGGCATGAAGGCTCTAATACCCTGTTGTACCACCTCTAGCTTGGATACACGATGTGATATGGGCAGGCACGGAGGCTCTTGCACCCTATTGGGCCATCTCTAGATTGGATACAAGATGTAAGATGGGTGGGCATGAAGGCTCTAGTACCCTCAGACCTCAGATGAGTCAGACGTCATCAGGAATACTGTGCCTAGTTCTGGGCACCTCACTTCAATTACAGCAATAGACAAACTGGAGCAAGTTCAGAGAAGAGTTACCAAGATAGTGAGCGGTCTGCAAATCATGTCCTATGAGGACCGGTCAAAGGATCTGGGAATGTTTAGCAGAAGAGAAGGCTGAGAGGAGACTTGTTAGCTGTCTACAAATATCTGAAGGGCTGTCGCAGTGCAGAGGGATCAGCCCTATTCTCATCTGTACAAGGAAAGACTAGAAGCAATGGGATGAAACTGAAAGGGTGGAACAGGTTACCATGGGAGGTGGGGAGTTCTCCTTCAATGGAAGTCTTCAGAGGCTGAACAGACATCTGTCTATGATGATTTAGTGATCCTGCACTGAGCAGGGGGTTGGACCAGATGACCCTGGAGGTCTCTTCCAATTCTACCTTTTTATGATTCAATGATTCTAGTTATCTCTGATCCTGGCAGCTTAATTCCTTAGATGTTGCGGTCAATAGACTGGTCAATATATAGGTTCTCCTCAGATGTAATTTCCTTTACATCATTGAACATTGAAATGTGTTTCTGGTGGTTTTGGGGTACCCTGAGAGCAGGAGTCTTTTTTTTCTTGTAACTGTTTGCTCTTATTTCTCTCTGAGGTTCTTTGACACCCTAGAACTTCTCATTACATTTGCTCTCTTTGGATGTCCTTCGGGACAGGGTGTCCCCCACCACGATCACTTCCTCTGTATGTACACCATGGACACCATAAAAAATTCTTGCAGGTTTTCTTAAGGGTTTGGCTACAATCAACTTCTCCATCTGCAAAGGCGCTGTGCTGCTCATTTTCTGGTGGTTAATAAAGAGAGGGGGCTTCTTCTGGACTCTGAAAGTTGGTAGGAAGGATCCAATAGCTGGATGTTCTTAAGGACAGAAATGACCAGGAAGATTGAGATGACAACAGAATGAAGTGTCTGCGCTCCAGATGTAGGAGAAGTATAATAATATAGTATTATTACAATCTTGAAAAAATTGGACTTACTTGATTGGTGTGGAGTTTGTCAGCAGGCAAAACTCCACACCCTCTAGGTCCACTAAAGCCTTAATAAATCACTCAGATGATAATCCCAATTAGGAGAGCAGCAGAAACCATAAACCTGGGGTGTTCAGCCTTGGTAGTAAATAGTAGAAAGCAAAATAGAAAAATATATAGGCTCACTTGCGTTACTGTACACCCATCCTTAAAGTGAAAAAGAATCAAAGAACGGGACACGAGAAGGTATTAACTTACTTCACTGGGGTATCTGCAACCAACCATCCCCCCCCCCCCCCCCCATTGCAGGTTTGCCTTAAGCAATGTAGACACCAATTTGTCCTGTTCTTCTTTTCTTCTTTCTTCTGGGAAATATTACAAAATGAGACTTTTATTAGAACTGATAACATTGTGGAAATATACTTGTTCAAGGATAATAAACAGTTGGTAAATGTTGAAAAACGTCTTAACCTACAGTAGAGATGAGCGAGCACCAAAGTGCTCGGGTGCTCGTTGCTCGAGTCGAACTTTCCGTAATACTCCAGAGCTTGTTTCGAGTAACGAACCCCATTGAAGTCAATGGGCGACTCGAGCATTTTTGTATGGGACCGATGCTCCTTATAGCTGATGACTTGTCAAACACAAGAAAACATCAGAAAGTCATGGAAACACCACAGAAACGGATAGGGAAGGGCAGGGGCAACATACGTGGCTGCATCTGAGGCTCCCAGGTCCCACTATTAAGCCAAAATGGGGGTAAGAGTCTGGCGTCACCCCCCTAACAATTTACTTGGGACAAACCCTCATTAGCAAGGCACACCTTAGCTAAGCACCACACTACCTGCAACCAAGGACAATCACTGCCTGCGGGTGACACCGCTGCCTCTTCTCCTGGGTTACATGCTGGCATTGCTGTCCAGCCCCCGTCACGACCCTGCATCCACAGCGCACCCAAAAGTGTCCCAGCACAGCGTTCAGCTGCCCTCATGCCACACGCTCGCTTCATAGCCACACCACCCTCATGTCTATTTATAAGCATGTACTGGATGAGGAGGAACCAGAGGCACACACTGCAGAGGGTTGGCAGGGCTAGGCAGCGACCCTCTTTGAAAGTGTGGGCGATAGCCCACAATGCTGTTGAGAATTGATGATAAATTGACGTACGATCATCATTCCAATCCCGTGCCACCTCCGTCACAAACTTGTCAGGAGCCGCAAACGTGGGCATAAAGGAGACTCAGGTGCCAGCACTTCTACACATCTCCACAATGCAGCAATACTCTGTGTGGGAAGCACGTGAGCGGGCCCAGGGTCAGGCTCGGTCCAAGCCTCCATCTTGTGTGACCCAAGGTGCCGTGAGTTACATAGCAAAGGTAAATCCATGTGTCCCCACAGAATTCATTCTGTGTAGGTGTCAGATAGCTCAACACCGCAATGGAAAGTCTTTGAGTTCCTTGGGCTTGCCAATGCTGTCGGTGCACAAAGATGCTATTACACAAGAAGAAATCAGAGCGCCCAAATATGGCAGAGTTTCACCCCGCCAAGGACCTCGGCCCACATTTCTACCCTAGTCAGTCAGTGTAATTGTGCCAGACAGGTAAAGCAACGCAATGGGAAGTCTTTGTGCACCCACAGCATAGGCGAGCCCAAGGAACTCAAGCATGGTATTACACATGAGGAAATCAGAGTGGCCAAACATGGCAGAGTTTCACCCTGCTAAGGGCCTCGGCCTACTTTTCTGCCCTAGTCAGTCAGTGTATTTGTGTCAGACAGGTAAAACACCGCTATGGAATGTCTTTGTGCACCCACAGCATAGGCGAGCCAAAGGAACTTAGGAAAGGAAAGTATTAAACATGAAGCAATACAGTGCCCAAACATGGAAGATTTTCACTCCGCCGAGACACCTCGGCCTCTGCACACACCCTCAGCAATCGTGGGCATAAAGTGGACTCCGATGCTAGTACAGCTGTGAACGTCTCATATAATTAGTTGTGGTTGCTTTCATTGCTCCAAAAACTGGATGAAACAGGAAGACATTCCACTGGCCAAACCTGGCACAGTTGCATTACCCCCAGGACTTCGGCTTCTGCCCACACCCTGAGCAATCGTGGGCATAAAGCGGACTCCGATGCTAGTACAGCTGTGAACGTCTCATTTAATTAGTTGCAGTTACTTTCATCGCTCCAAAGACTGGATGAACCAGGAAGAAGTTCCACGGGCCAAACCTGGCACAGTTGCATTTCCCCCAGGACATCGGCCTCTGCACACACCCTCAGCAATCGTGGGCATAAAGCGGACTCCGATGCTAGTACAGCTGTGAACGTCTCATTAATGCAGTAACGCTCCTTTTGTTTGGCCCAAAGCAGTTTCTCAGATAACTGTGGTAACACGAGAGAAAATACATGTTGCCCAGTGCTGATCCCCTGACCCCAAGCAGGAGGAGGAAGTGGCATAACAAGGCCAAAAAAACGTGACTGAGGTAGGACCCGCAAAGGGTCAGGCTCGGTCCCAGCCTCCACCTTGTGTGACCCAAGGTGCCCTGAGTTACATAGCAATGGGAAATCCATGTGTCCTCACACAATTCATTCTGTGTAGGTGTCAGATAGCTCAACACCGCAGGGGGAAGTCTTTGAGTTCCTTGGGCTCGCCTATGTTGTCAGTGCACAATGATGGTATTACACAGGAAGAAATCAGAGTGCCCAAACATGGTAGAGTTTCACCACGCCAAGGACCTCGGCCCACATTTCTGCCCTAGTCAGTCAGTGTATTTGTGCCAAATAGGTAAAACACTGCGATGGGAAGTCTTTGTGCACACACAGTATAGGCAGACCCCTGTAACATTTCTGTAGCAGAAGTTTAGGCAGACCCCAGTAACATTTCTGTAGCAAAGGTATAGGCAGACCCCAGTAACATTTCTGTAGCAGAAGTATAGGCAGACCCCAGTAACATTTCTGTAGCAGAAGTATAGGCAGACCCCAGTAACATTTCTGTAGCAGAAGTATAGGCAGACCCCAGTAACATTTCTGTAGCAGAAGTATAGGCAGACCCCAGTAACATTTCTGTAGCAGAAGTATAGGGAGACCCCTGTAGCATTTCTTTAGCAAAGGTATAGGCAGACCCCAGTAACATTTCTGTAGCAGAAGTATAGGTAGACCCCTGTAACATTCTTGTAGCAAAGGTATAGGCGGACCCCAGTAACATTTCTGTAGCAGAAGTATAGGCAGACCCCTGTAACATTTCTGTAGCAGAAGTTTAGGCAGACCGCAGTAACATTTCTGTAGCAGAAGTATAGGCAGACCCATGTAACATTCCTGTAGCAAAGGTATAGGCAGACCCCAGTAACATTTCTGTAGCAAAGGTATAGGCGGACCCCGGTAACATTTCTGTAGCAGAACTATAGGCAGACCCCAGTAACATTCCTGTAGCAAAGGTATAGGCGGACCCCAGTAACATTTCTGTAGCAGAAGTTTAGTCAGACCCCTGTAACATTCCTGTTGCAAAGGTATAGGCAGACCCCAATACCATTTCTGTAGCAGAAGTATAGGGAGACCCCTGTAACATTTCTGTAGCAGAAGTATAGGCAGACACCTGTAACATTTCTGTAGCAAAACTATAGGCAGACCCCTGTAATATTTCTGTAGCAGAAGTATAGGCAGACCCCAGTAACATTTCTGTAGCAGACGCATAGGCAGACCCCAGTAACATTTCTGTAGCAGACGCATAGGCAGACCCCAGTAACATTCCTGCAACAAAGGTATAGGCAGACCCCAGTAACATTTCTGTAGCAAAAGTATAGGCAGACCTCTGAAACATTTCTGTAGTAAAAGTATAGGCGGACCCCAGTAACATTTCTGTAGCAAAAGAATAGGCGAACCCCTGAAACGTTGGTGTACCATGAGTGTAGGCGAAGGCCGGAAAAATTAGTTAGATAACAGTATAGCGAGGGCCAAAAAAAATTGTGTACCAAGAGTACAAGTGTACCCCTGAAAAATTGCTCAACCGCGAGGGCAAGTGAAACCCATAAACATTTTTTAAAGATACAGCTCGCTGTTGGTTAATTTGTAACAGAGCCTGGAGGCAGCCCTGTGAAAAAAATTGGTTTCCGTTAAAGTATTAATACAATACTTTTGAAACTGTGAAAAATTGTAAAACAAATTGTAAGCAGAACCCTTTGGGCCGCAGAAAAATTGGCAGTTCAGCGTGATGACATGCTGTTTTATCCAAGAGTGATTGACAAAGCTAATTCCCCCTTTTTTTCCAGTGATAGAGAATGCTTTTTCTCCGGTTGCAGCAAAAAGAATCTTTAGGTTCCGCTGCTCTCCGCCAGTGGAGAAGAGAAGTCTGGAGAAATCCAGCCTATGTTCATCTTTATGAGTGTAAGCATGTCCGCACTGGCAGTAGACAGGCGGGTACGATTATCCGTGATGATTCCCCCAGCTGCCCTAAACACCCTCTCTGACAAGACCCTAGCGGCATGGCAGGCCAGCACCTCCAGGGTGTACAGCGCAAGTTCGTGCCACGTGTCCAACTTTGACACCCAATAGTTGTATGGAGCAGAGGCATCACGGAGGATGGTGGTAGGATCAGCTACATACTCCCTCACCATCTTTTTACAGTGCTCCCTCTGACTCAGCCTTGACTAGGGAGTGGTGACACAGTCTTGCTGGGGAGCCATAAAGCTGGCAAAGGCCTTGGAGAGTGTTCCCCTGTCTGCGCTGGACATGCTGCCTGATCCCTGCGCCTCCCCTGCTACTTGGCTCTCGGAACTGCGTCTTCTGCCACTAGCGCTGTCAGATGGGAAGTTTAGCATCACCTTTTCCACCAGGGCCCTGTGGTATTGCATCAATCTCGTACCCCTTTCCTCTTCGGGAATGAGAGTGGAAAGGTTCTCCTTAAACCGTGGGTCGAGAAGGGTGTACACCCAGTAATCCGTATTGGCCAGAATGTGTCTAATGCGAGGGTCATGAGAAAGGCAGCCTAACATGAAGTCAGCCATGTGTGCCAGGGTACCAGTACATAACACATCACTGTCCTCACTAGGAAGATGACTTTCAGGATCCTCCTCCTCCTCCTCTTCCTCCTCCTCCTCCTCAGCCCATGCACGCTGAACAGATGAGAGGCAAGCAGCATGGGTATCATCTGCCTTGTGGCCAGCTGTCTCTTCCCCCTCCTCCTCCTCCACATCCTCCCCCTCCTCCAAACTGCACTGAGATATAGACATGAGGGTGGTCTGGCTATCAAGCGACATACTGCCATCCCCCGTCTAGTGTTCCAACTGCAAAGCGTCAGCCTTCATGCTTAGCAGCGAACTTCTCAGCGGGCAAAGCAGCGGGATGGTAATCCTAATGATTGCCGCATCGCCGCTCTCCATCTGGGTAGACTCCTCAAAGTTTCAGAGGACCTGTCAGATATCTGCCATCCATGCCCACTCCTCAGTAAAGAATTGGGGAGACTGACTACCACTACTCCGCCCATGTTGCAGCTGGTATTCCACTATTGCTCTACACTGCTCGTACAGCCTGGCCAACATGTGCAGCGTAGAATTCCATCGTGTGGGCACTTCGCACAGCAATTGGTGCTCTGGCAGCTGAAACCGATGTTGCAGGGTCCTCAGGGTGGCAGCGTCCATGGTGGACTTGTGGAAATGTGCGCAGACATGGCGCACCGTGCCGAGCAGGTCAGACAAGTGTGGGGAAGTTTTTAAGAAACCGCCAGATTGAAGACATGGGCCAGGCATGGCACATATCTGCGGCGTTTTATGCCACCTCCTCCAAACCCTTTCCCTCCTCTGTTACCTTTACCTCTAAATTAAGAAGTGTGAGCACGCCGCCAGCAGTCGGTATCACGCGGCGCGGCAGCACAGCGGTGGGCAAGCGCCAGCAAGCTGTGCTGAAACTAATCAGCTTAGGTGACAAGAGGCACACGGCCCCCGAGCTGTTGCAGGATCTGACAGAGCAGACCGACCTCTGGCTTTCACCGCTGAGTCTCCAACAGGGCATGGTCGTGTGTGACAATGGTCGTAACCTGGTAGCGGCTCTGCAGCTCGGCAGCCTCACACACGTGCCATGCCTGGCCCACGTCTTCAATCTGGTTGTTCAGCGGTTTCTAAAAAACTACCCCCACTTGTCTGACCTGCTTAGCAATGTGCGCCGCGTGTGCGCACATTTACGCAAGTCCACCATGGACGCTGCCACCCTGAGGACCCTGCAATGGCGGTTTCAGCTGCCAGAGCACCAACTGCTGTGCGATGTGCCCACACGCTGGAATTCTACGCTGCACATGATGGCCAGGCTGTACGAGCAGCATAGAGCAATAGTGGAATACCAGCTGCAACATGGGTGGCGTAGTGGTAGTCAGCCTCCACAATTCTTTACTGAGGAGTGGGCATGGATGGCAGATATCTGACAGGTCCTCGGAAACTTTGAGGAGTCTACCCAGATGGTGAGCGGCGATGCGGCAATCATTAGCGTTACCATCCCGCTGCTTTGCCCGCTGAGAAGTTTGCTGCTAAGCATGAAGGCCAATGCTTTGCAGTTGGAACACGAGACAGGGGATGGCAGTATGTCGCTTGATAGCCAGACCACCCTCATGTCTATATCTCAGTGCGTTTTGGAGGAGGAGGAGGAGGGGGAAGAGACAGCTCACCACACTGCAGAGGATACCCATGCTGCTTGCCTCTCATCTGTTCAGCGTGTATGGGCTGAGGAGGAGGAGGAGGAAGAGGATCCTGAAAGTCATCTTCCTAGTGAGGACAGTGACGTGTTGTGTACTGGTACCCTGGCACACATGGCTGACTTCATGGTAGGCTGCCTTTCCCGTGACCCTCGCGTTAGATGCATTCTGGCCAACACAGATTACTGGGTGTACACCCTGCTCAACCCATGGTATAAGGAGAACCTTTCCACTCTGATTCCCAAAGAGGAAAGGGTTACGAGAGTGATGCTATACCACAGGGCGCTGGTGGAAAAAGTGATGCTAAACTTCCCATCTGACAGCGTTAATGTATAAAATGCAGTTCAGAGGGACAACTAGCAGGGGAGGCGTGGGGATCAGGCAGCATGTCCAGCACAGGCAGGGGAACACTCTCCAAGGCTTTTGCCAGCTTTATGGCTCGCCAGCAAGGCTGTTTGACCACTCCCCAGTCAAGGCTGAGTCGGAGGGAGCACTGTAAAAAGATGGTGAGGGAGTACGTAGCCGATCGTACCACCATCCTCCGTGATGCCTCTGCTCCATAGAGCTATTGGGTGTCAAAGCTGGACAGGTGGTGCGAACTTGCGCTGTACGCCTCCTGGAGGTGCTGGCCTGCCCTTCCGCTAGCGTCTTGTCAGAGAGGGTGTTTAGTGCAGCTTGGGGAATCATCACGGATAAGCGTA
The DNA here is from genome assembly GCF_035609145.1 of Eleutherodactylus coqui. Lineage (NCBI taxonomy): Eukaryota > Metazoa > Chordata > Amphibia > Anura > Eleutherodactylidae > Eleutherodactylus > Eleutherodactylus coqui. The sequence goes on from NC_089845.1 coordinate 167,130,612, forward strand.
CCCTCCTGTCAACTGACAGTGCCAACATGCTTACCCTCATAAAAATGAACAAAGGCTGAAATTCCCCAGACTTCTCTTCTCCACCGGTGGGAAGCAGCGGATCCTAAAGAATCTTTTTGCTGAAGTAGGAGAAAAATGCACCCTGTATCACCCCAAAAAAGGGGAGAATTAGCTCTGTGTATCCCTCTCGGATATTATTACTCCTCCTAATCCTCCTAAAACAGCATGTAATCATTGCCAATTTCTATGCGGCCCAAAATGCTCTGTTTAAAACTTTTAAAAGTTTTATCAGTTTTTAAAGTTTTAAAAGTTAAACTCAAACCAATTTTTGCGCAGGCTGCCTCCAGGCCCCGTTACAAATTAACCAATAACGATCTTCAAAAAATGTTTGTGGGTTTCACCTGCCCTGCCTATACTTTTGCTACAGAAATGTTACTGGGGTCCACCTATACCTTCGCTACTGAAATATTACTGGGCTCTGCCTTTTCTACTGAATGATTTGAGGGGTTCGCCTAGACTCTTGCTACAGAAATTTTACAGGGGTTCGCCTATACTCTTGCTACAGAAATGTTACAGGTGTCTGCCTATACTTTTGCTACAGAAATGTTACTGGGGTCCACCTACACTCTTACTAAAGAAATGCTACAGGAGTTCACCTGTACTTTTGGTACAAAAAAGTTACTGGGGTCTGCCTATACTTTTGCTACAGAAATGTTACTGGGGTCTGCCTGTACCTTTTCTACTGAATGGTTTGAGGGGTTCGCCTATACTCTTTCTACAGAAATGTTACAGGGGTTTGCCTATATTTTTGCTACAGAAATGTTACTGGGGTCCACCTATACAGTTTCTACTGAATGGTTTGATGAGTTCACCTATACTCTTGCTACAGAAATATTATGGGAGTCTGCCTATACTGTGGATGCACAAAGACTTCCCATTGCTGTGTTTTACCTATCTGGCACAAATACACTGACTGACTTGGGCAGAAATGTAGGCTGAGGCCGAGGTCCTTGGCGGGGTGCAAACTCTACCATGTTTGGGCACTCTGATTTCTTCCTGTGTAATACCATCTTTGTGCACCGACAGCATAGGCAAGCCCTGACACCTACACAGAATGAATAGTGTGGGGACACATGGATTTTCCATTGCTATGTAACTCGCGGCACCTTGGTTGACACAAGGTGTAGGCTGGGACCAAGCCTGACCCAGGGCCCGCTCACGTACTTCCCACACAGAGTATTGCGGGTCCTACCTCGGTCATGGTTTCTCTGCCTTATTATGCCACCTCCTCCTCCTGCTTGGGGTCTGGGGATCAGCGCTGGGCAACATGTATTTTCTCTCATGTTACCACAGTTATCTGAGACACTGGTTTGGGCCAAACAAATGGAGCATTACTGCATTAATGAGATGTTCACAGCTGCACTAGCATCGGAGTCCGCTTTATGCCCACAATTGCTGAAGGTGTGAGCCGAGGTTGAGGTCCTTGGCAGGGTCAAACTGCCTTGTTTGGGCGCTCTGATTTCTTTATGTGTAATACTTTCCTTGGGTTCCAGGGGCTCGCCTATGCTGTGGGTGCACAAAGAGTTCCCATTGCGTTGTTTTACCTGTCTGGCACAAATACACTGACTGACTAGGGCAGAAATGTGGGCCGAGGCCGAGGCCCTTAGCATGGTGAAACTCTGCCATGTTTGGGCACTCTAATTTCTTCCTGTGAAATACCATTTTTGTGGACTGACAGCATAGGCGAGCCCAAGGAACTCAAAGACTTCAAATTGCGGTGCTGAGCTATTGACACCTACACAGAATGAATTGTGTGGGGACACATGGATTTCCCATTGCTATGTAACTCACGGCACCTTGGGTCACACAAGGTGGAGTCTGGGACCGAGCCTGACCCTGGGCCCGCTCACGTGCTTCCCACATATAGTATTGCTGCATTATAGAGATGTGTAGAAGTGCTGGCACCTGAGTCCCCCTTATGCCCACGTTTGCGGCTCCTGACAATTTTGTGACATAGGTGGCACGGGATTGGAATGATGATCGTACGTCAATTTATCATCAATTCTCAACAGCATTGTGGGCTATTGCCCACACTTTCACAGAGGGTCGCTGCCTAGCCTTGTCAACCCTCTGCCGTGTGTGCCTCCGGTTCCTCCTCGTCCATTACGCACCTATAAATAGACATGAGGGTGGTGTGGCTATGAAGCGAGCGTGTGGCATGAGGGCAGCTGAATGGGGTGCAGGGAAAATTTTGGGTGTGCTGTGGATGCAGGGTTGTGCTGGGGGGTTGGACAGCCATGCAAGCATGTAACCCAGGAGAAGAGGCAGCGGTGTCACTCGCAGGCAGTGATTGTCCTTGGTTGCAGGTAGTGTGGTGCTTAGCTAAGATGTGCCAGCGCGTGTGCCTTGCTAATGAGGGTTTGTCCAAAGTAAATTGTTAGGGGGGGTGACGCCAGACTCTTGCCCCCCATTTTGACTTAGTGGGACCTGGGAGCCTCAGATGCAGCCATGCATGCTGCTCCTGCCCTTCCCTATCCGTTTCTGTGGTATTTCCATGAATTTCTGAAGTTTTCTGGTGTTTGACACGTCATGACCTATGCGGAGCATCGGTCCCATACAAAATGCTCGAGTCGCCCATTGACTTTAATGGGGTTCGTTACTCAAAACAAGCTCTCGAGCATTACGAAAAGTTTGACTCGAGCAACGAGCACCCGAGCATTTTGGAGCTCGCTCCTCTCTACTAGCTAACTATCACAAGACTTAATATATACGTTTCTGCAAGAAGAACTAACTCAGAGGTGGCAGTATGTATTTAACAAAGAAATTATGCGAGAACTTTGCATGAGGCAAACAGATGTGTTTTTGGCATAAAGTTTCAGGAAAGCTCTGTCTTATCTCCAGCAAGGTATATTAACCAATAAATGTGCATGTATAGTGTGATGTATCTCTATCTATCTAGCAGGCCTGCTTACTGTCTTTCACTGTTTATTAGGTGCATATGCTTGGTTTTCCTGAGGACTGCTCTCAATTACATCTCCAAGCAAAGTATTTCTAACAAGCTTTTCTTGCTCCATTTCAACACTGTCACAGCACACTGCAGCACTCTCTCGATGCTGCAGTCATGAGTCCACTGCAGAACTCTGGGGTCCACACTCAGTTCAGCAGCATTAGCTTTCTAGATGTAGGGGCAGCTCAGGCAGAGTTGTCTCTTGACTCATGTGGCTGCATTTTCTTTGCTGCTTACCTGGCCTCTCTAGCAGCATGCATCAACAGTTCTCCACAGTGGCTCAATCACACAGGTCTCCACACTGGCTCACTCCGAACCTGGGCTAACTCTTCCCTTCCTGTTTCCTGTTGAAGGGACTCATGACCCACCCTGCCAATCAGTGAATTAATCATGCAAAATAGCATTCTTTCTGTCACTTCCCCTGTTAACCACTTGGTGGCAGCAAAAGACTTATTTATATAAACAGTCCATTCCTGTATTACTCCATTCAGTTGTACTACTGCATGATGATTCCTGTGGAATTAATAGAGCACAAATCACCACAAACGGATCATAACACTCCGCTGCCCCTCTACAGCTTGTTACATTTGTTATGATGATGTACACCAGAAACTACTGTACATTGTAACAGAAATCTACACAAGTTGGAGCTGGAGTAGGTTTCCATCTGGTGCACAGAGGTTTTGCCTCATGAGACAAATTCTGACACGTCTTAGTCCATTTGTTGCTTTAGCCTGGTTCACTGTTGACTTAGACTTGTGTATGAAATGCTGGTCTAAGCTAATATGCCCCTTCATTTGCAACTCCCAATTCCAGAGCAAAGAGCTGTGAGGGTTATGAACATGAAAACTTATATATGTATACATTTCATCCATCTGTAATATACGTTTCCGGAGGCTGTAGGCCTAAATTGTACACTCTATTCTGTGTCCTATGAAAAGGTCTGCTAAATGCTTGTACATTTAGCCTAGTACTTAATTACATTATGTAGAGGTGTAATCTTAAGTGTCCATCATGTCTCCAAAGATCCTGTTTATCTCGTTACACTGATCAAAAGGTTGTATGGAATGCTTTGTTTCTTACTGCTGTCTAGGTAGGGCATGTGATAAGAATGTAGAGTGTGATGATAATCAGGGTACCAGACACGATGTCTACAAACAAACAAATAAAGCATTGTTTATAGAGAAGACAAAATTATGTACCAGTAAAACAGGTCAACCTCTGTAACACTAGCCTACTGATACGCCTACTATTTTCTGTATAAGACTAAGTCAATTTACACAATAAAGTCAGATTGCTCTAAGACACGACCGTGATGCCTGTGTCTATTGCTTTCTCATGGTGGCCGGCATAACCAGCTCTGATTTGGAGCCCCACAGCATATTAACGTAACATGGATTTTATCCCTAACAAAATTGGCGCCCGAACGCGGGGCTTGATGGAACAAGAGGACCACCTACACCTCGAACCCCCCCGGACCCAGATGGGATAAGGAGCCACTCGGAACCACGGATTGACAAAAACTGCGCAGTAAGGTAAGGTTTTATCTTGCCACAATCTATCCGTGCTTCCTGGCTGCTCCTTTCCTGTCCGAGGGGTAAGAAGTGCATGCCTCTTATAAATCTTCAAGCTTTTTAAGAATTCATATGGTGGGCTGAATATGCTGTGCGGGTGTTTAACTGTTATTGTCTTTATTTGTTACTTTGCATGGTCAGTGTACAGAATATGATACCCTATTGCCAATCTCTGGAAGGCATGGTATAAGTTATACCAGGGAAGCCTAAAATTTTCAGGGGATAAAACCCCTGATGGGATCCTCTTATAAACATAAGAGAAGTAGTAGAGACGAGGTAAAATATACAGGGTGAGGAAGTAATACCCTATTGCCAATCTCTGGAAGGCATGGTATAAGTTATATCAGGGAAGCCTAAAATTTTCAGGGGATAAAACCCCTGATGGGATCCTCTTATAAACATAAGAGAAGTAGTAGAGACGAGGTAAAATATACAGGGTGAGGAAGTAATACCCTATTGCCAATCTCTGGAAGGCATGGTATAAGTTATATCAGGGAAGCCTAAAATTTTCAGGGGATAAAACCCCTGATGGGATCCTCTTATAAACATAAGAGAAGTAGTAGAGACGAGGTAAAATATACAGGGTGAGGAAGTAATACCCTATTGCCAATCTCTGGAAGGCATGGTATAAGTTATATCAGGGAAGCCTAAAATTTTCAGGGGATAAAACCCCTGATGGGATCCTCTTATAAACATAAGAGAAGTAGTAGAGACGAGGTAAAATATACAGGGTGAGGAAGTAATACCCTATTGCCAATCTCTGGAAGGCATGGTATAAGTTATATCAGGGAAGCCTAAAATTTTCAGGGGATAAAACCCCTGATGGGATCCTCTTATAAACATAAGAGAAGTAGTAGAGACGAGGTAAAATATGCAGGGTGAGGAAGTACAGAATATGAAACCCGCTTGCCGATCTCGGGAAGGCATGGTATAAATTGTACCAGGGAAGCCTAAAATTTTCAGGGGATAAAATCCCTGATGGGAGCCTCTTATAGGTATAAGAGAAGTAATTGAGACGGGGGGAAATAAGCAGGGTTGGGAAGTACCGACACTTTTAGACAAGTGAGGAAGTACTGACACTTAAAGTACTGACAAAAAAAAAATAGTAACTGACATGCAAATGTTTTTGTCTTTATGTGTGTGTATAAATGGAAGGACCTGTATGAGAGTTAGACTGTGTTATATGGTGTATACTGTCCGGTAACCAGAAACGAAATGAAGCAAAAATGACCAAATGCTGAGCCAGACCACAGGGGGTGGAGCTAGGTGATGTAAGGAGATGGGAGGGAAGAACAATAGGAACAGGTCTTGCTCCACCCTCCACACAGTCCAGCCTAGGTGAAAAGTGTGTCTCCATTTTAAGTGGATGTTGGTGTATATATATGTATATTGTGGTAATGTATAGAGTGAAGGTCACTCTTAGACTCCATGTTAAGTCTCCCACTTGAACAAATGGAGTGACCAAAGGAGGGGCATCTAATTATCTAATTTTATTCCTGAGACTAGTTGTGTGAGATAATAGCCCAGGATTACCACAGTGTATATATGTATATACAGATTCGTGGAATATGTGGAATTCAAAAATATTGGGTTGTGTTAATTTGAATATTATTGAATTAAGATATTAATATGAGATAATTGTGTACTTGAAACACCTGATAAGTACTTTAGTCAAATTAATAACAAAAGTTCTATTTAAAGTGTAATTCATCTTCAATGAACAACAGCATTTTATTTGAAGAGTGTATAAAGAAAATAATAATAAAAATAATAAGCCTCTTGGTGTATATAAACCGCCAGCCATTGTCCATAGTGCTGGTAAAGAGGATAAGGTATGGAAGACTGCATAAGAAAATAGTGAAACAAACAATCGTTTTATGTGTGTGAAAGAATAAAAACAATAAGCCTCTTGGTGTACATAAACCGCCAGCCATGGGCAATACTGCTGGTAAAGAGGATAAGGTGTGAAGGATGGCTGGGGAGGTTGGCGGATGAGTGTTGGTCCCCATCCCACTTATTAGGGTCCCAATCAACTACAGTATGAACCTTTTATAGTGTCTAACTCTCTATAAAGCGTAATTTGAACTAAGTCTTGCTCCTTCCAGCAATACATTAATAGCGCTGTGAACAGGATTACGCAGAGAGTAATACACTAGTTTGTTTTAAAGGAAAATTTTGATAAACTGATAGTTGAAGAATTTCTTGTGATAATCGGGCTTAGTGTGAAAATGTCGCTGTTTAAGAAAATCCGCAATAGTACGAAAATGTCGGCAGCTAAGAACAAAGGAGTGTCCGATGAATTGTTAATAATGCCAGGGTGGAATAAAGCCCCCTATAATATATTGGCCGCTGAGTGGTCGCAGTGTGATGAATATCAGTATGTGGGTAGAAATGGGCATAAGTTGTATTGTGTTTGTCATTGGGTAGCCTATTCTGAGCGAATTGTGTAAAAACCGCGGTACTAAGAGTTTTTCTTATCTATACATAATTCGCTCATTATTGGAAGTCTGGTGTACAGTAAATACAATCCCAATTTCTACTTCACATATTATCAGTCCGTATAGGAATGAATAAAACCCCCCTTAGTGAGTGTGAATTTGCAGTTTTTGTAAGGTGGGGGCAAGTGTATTACACTCTAAGTTCATTTTGAATAGTCAGCCCAGGTTATTTGCAGTTTAGAAGATGTTTACAGGCAGTGGAACCAGTTATACAGCTATTTGTCTGGAGAAGTTTCTGTGTTCTATAGAAGATAAGATACATTTCAAAGGGTGGGGAGTACTGGGCTTTAGAAGACCTACTTGTCTTTGCAAAGAAATCTGAATTAAGAATTGGTTATATTTGGCTACACAGGAAGTATGTTGTATTATATATATCTATATACTGTTCAGTAGCTGAAAATGAAATCAGAAAAGAATTCAAAGATGTTCTCTCATTGTCGGGTTAGTTCCCTCTTCCATCTTCACCCCCTCCTTCATCTCAATTCCAACCGTCTCCTCCCCACCCTATGCCAAGTCATCCACTCCAAGGTCAAACATTGGACTGGAGGGATGGACCTGCTGGCATTGTGGACAACAGAACCCGGATTGGAGAGAGAGCTGCCCTGCTTGCGGAGCTCCTCGGTGCAAACCGGTTATGCCTATGCTCACTAGATCCTAGGCTAGTGAGTGGAAGCATAAGGACAAGAAAGAGATGCAGGGAGCAGAGGGTGGAATAGGAGCAGATGTAGAACAGGGAAGGCAGCGGGAACTATAATCTAAAATTATGTGAAAGACTATTGTGGCACAGATTGGGATAAAATTAAACATAGAGAATTGAGAAGTGGTAAAATATTTTTAATTTGTCTGAAACATTGGGGAAAAAGAAAAAAAAAAACAAAAATTTGAGAGAATCCTCCTTGTCTCTTTCTAATATCACACAAAGAGAAGGAAGAAAGTGTAAAACAATTCTATGCCCGCCTTCAACAACATTAGTCAGATCTGGGGTATAGGGGCATAGAAAGATGGGCAAACATGTACTTAGTATGGCCTTTGTAGAAGGTCTATTGGAATCCCTAAGGTCATAGATAATAAGCCAGAGTGGAGACAGTCTGAATCTCCGGCCCTTTTTCAGACAAAAGGGCATTTATGTAACTGTCCTGCAGGCTTGGACTCCGCCTGAGGGGACTGTGCTGTTGCAATATGTTAATGACTTTCCAGCTTTGTGTTGAGGATCTGAAACATGTCAATCTGCATCTATTTCTCTTCTAAAAAATTTTTAGCAGAAAATGGCTGCAAGGCTTAAAAAGGAAAAATTACAGCTTTGTAAACAAAAGGTTGTTGTCTAGCTCAAGAAGGCAGACATCTCACAGAACGACGCAGGGCTGCAGTTCAAGCCATTTCTGTATCTTCTTCTGCTGCCAAAGCTTCGCACCTTTTTGGGACTTGTCTCATACTGCCGTCCCTGGCCTTTCATGCGACAGCAGTATTGACGCAAAAACATGGAGGACGTCCACGGTCACTTGGGTATTACTCCATGAGATTGGATCCGGTAGCCCGAGGAGCCCCCTCCTGTGTCTGTGCGGTGGCAGCAGTACAAGCAATGGTTGACAAATCTTCTGAGTTGGTCCTGGACTACCCCCTAGTGGTTCTCACCCCTCATGACATCCAGAGTATACTCACTCAAGTACAACCTAAACACCTGTCTCTAGCTCGTCAAATAAGGTTGCAATGTGCTTTGCTCATGCCCCCCCCTTTAATATTTCTTTTCAATGGTGAACCCGGCTACTCTTCTTCCAATCGAGTATCCTGTTTCAAATGGGGGAGGGGGAGGCATAGGTGATCAAATGGGGGAGGGGGATGCATAGGTGATCTATGTATTACAGATCAGCTATTTAAAAAAAAAAATTTTTGCAAATAAGAACGTGATCTATTTGGAATAGAATATCAGCATGATTGTCTAGCATTGATGCAACAAGAAAGTTTAAGTTTTAAAGAGTTATTGAAACCCCTTGTTAATACATATTTTGAGTTGTATTTTATAGATGGTACCAGGGTGATTGACGACTCCACACCAGATGTTAACACAACAAGATCTCTAAAAACAGAATGCCTTCTCATGTCTCGGTACAAGAAGCGGAACTGAAGGCCCTCACTGAGGCGTGTAGAGTGACAGAAGGTAACCATTTACACTGACTCCTGGTATGTATTCGGCATAGATCATGGTTACGGCCCAATATGGAAGGCCAGACATTTTTAAACTTCTGTAGGACAACCCATTGAGAATGGTGTAGCAGTACAGAACCTTATGAAAGCCCTACTCCTACCAGACAAAGTAGCAATCCTGAAGGTGAAAGCTCATACTAAAGCCAACAGTGCAGAAGCAAAAGGCAACGCCCTAGCAGACTTCAGCGCAGACAGCGGCCCTCAAGCCGTGGAAGAAAGAAGAAAAGAAGATACTGACCGCACAAGTCAGAGACTATGATTTGGACTTTGATAAAAATTTGAACATTGATGTACTAAAGACATTACAGTCACAAGCCAGCAAAGAAGAAAAAGATAAATGGACTAATATGGGAGCAGTAGAACAGGGTGGCGTATGGCAAACAGTCAGTAACTTGCCTACCACGATCCCTGTACCCCATAATGGCCCAGCTGATCCATGGAAAGACTCACCTATCGAAGGCAGCTATGTTACCTACGCTTGAGAGAGAAAGGGTTGCCCCCTGGGTTCTTTGTAACTGCTACATCATTTGTCCAGTTTTGCATGAGCTATGCCGTAAGCAACAGGGTAGAAGTAAATTGACCACAAAGGCACTTGCCAGGACCACTCTACCCATTTCAGGGATTGCAAATTGACAACATTCAGCTCCCACGTGTTGGGAAGTATGAATATGTGCTTGTTGTTGTTGATGTTTTTCAGGTTGGAGGCGTACCCTGTTACAAAAGTAAATGAGCAGGTAACCGAAAAGAAGCTCATGAATAAGGTAATCTGCAGATACGGGGTACCAGAGGTAATCGAGTCAGATAGAGGTACACATTTCACAGGTGAAATAATGCAACACTTCATGTCTGCCCTGGGTAACTCCAAGGCATTTGACACCCCTTATCATCCACAAAGAGCCAGAAAACCATATTGCATTATAATATTTCTCTTCAGGCAATGAAACCCTGCACCAGAGGAAAACGAAAATGGTATGATACCCTATTAGGGGGAATTGGTACAGGTGTAGGGGTTCTAAACTCTATAGATTTAGAGGTGATGAAGAATAAAATGGCTGGGGTGGGACAGGATGTTTCTAGATTGATAAATGTTCAGGCACAATGCATGCCTTCCTTGTTCCTCCCCCGATGTCTTGCATTAGGATATGATAAGGATGTATTAACGCTTTTTAATCTGGTTTTGCGGTTTAAAAGGATTTGTTTGTAAATATGAGTAAATTCATGAACTATACACAATGTAGCCTGCAATATGTATATATGATTCACGAGAGGGACAAAGCAGTCAGATGTGATGACAAATAATGAAAAATTGTGGAGAAATATTTTCAATAATGTAATTCCAGTAGCATCCTGGATACGGCCCGGGGCTGATAGTGTAGAATGCTCTGATGAATATTGCACTGGAGAAATGACTTTTTATGATGTAAAGGACACAAGCCTGATGTGTAAGTCTGTAGTACTACCTGTGGTGTTCGGACCGCCTCTATATGCTTTACAATATTGGTTGCCCAAGTTCACAGGTATGATGATTTATAGTGAAAGTAAAACCCATGGTATAGAGAACTGTGAAGAAACACTGGATGGCCTAGCATGCGGAGGGAGTACAGCCGCTTATGAGCCATGTTTCCAGCAGCCTTCAATCAGCATATGTGATTGGACGGTGTTACCTGCTTCTTCTATATGCTGATAGAAGTTGGCCCCCAATATGTATATGTTCTTTGTTGCCAACCGAACTGGAACCACCAGTATGTATAATCTCACCACTCCATTATCTGGATGTATACAGAACATATCGGTGATACATTGGTTTACAGAAGCTTACACCTTTTTGCCAGATGCTGAAGCAACATTAAGGTACTACCGGTACCCAGATGCTATCCCTATGTCAACTCTGACAGTATCCTTGGGTAGAATTGTAAGACTAATGATAGATACTGAACACCTTTAAAAGCATTTGGATGTTACTAACCTCTCCCTTATGGAATTAGAAAAATGTATGGGTAGGAGATAAGCTAGTCAGCCTAGGTATTGAGATCCAGGTAGACACAGAGTATAACTGGTATGATATTTTTACTGAATGGTCACCTATTGCAGGAAAGATGATGGATTTTATGTTTCACCCTTTACTAATACTGTTTCTTTTGTTCATTCTTTTGAGTGTTTGCAATTTATGGACATTCTGTGGGATACGGAGACAAGCAAATTATCTGGAATCGCTCCCTCTACGATATCGTTAAAACAGTCATACGTAAAAGAGCAACAACAGTGGGGATCCGGCGAAGAGGATAGAAAGACCGGCAAGGGTGGCTTAGCACCCTTGATAGCACCACTACAAAGGCTCTTTTCAAGATGGACTGTTTCAAAATGGGGGACTGTGAGGGTTATGAACATGAAAACTTATATATGTATACATTTCATCCATCTGTAATATACGTTTCCGGAGGCTGTAGGCCTAAATTGTACACTCTATTCTGTGTCCTATGAAAAGGTCTGCTAAATGCTTGTACATTTAGCCTAGTACTTAATTACATTATGTAGAGGTGTAATCTTAAGTGTCCATCATGTCTCCAAAGATCCTGTTTATCTCGTTACACTGATCAAAAGGTTGTATGGAATGCTTTGTTTCTTACTGCTGTCTAGGTAGGGCATGTGATAAGAATGTAGAGTGTGATGATAATCAGGGTACCAGACACGATGTCTACAAACAAACAAATAAAGCATTGTTTATAGAGAAGACAAAATTATGTACCAGTAAAACAGGTCAACCTCTGTAACACTAACCTACTGATACGCCTACTATTTTCTGTATAAGACTAAGTCAATTTACACAATAAAGTCAGATTGCTCTAAGACACGACCGTGATGCCTGTGTCTATTGCTTTCTCATGGTGGCCGGCATAACCAGCTCTGATTTGGAGCCCCACAGCATATTAACGTAACATGGATTTTATCCCTAACAGAGCTTAGAGGCAACAGTGCTTATGGAGGAACACACCTTCCAGGCTGAATTAGGGCTAGTAAAGTACACAGTACCCAACACCAGGACATCTTATTACCACTAGTAATACGCAATTGTCTTCATGAAATCCTCCCATGTGGTGTGAATAATGGAGGCTCCAGCGACCCCACCAGAGATAAATCATGAGCGGCTCTATAAGTTCTGGCTCTCTGGAGGCTGCCGGCTCATCCAGCGGAATACATTTCCTATCCGGGATGTAAATAATGGCACATTATGAAGTCGCCATAAGAATAATATTAATGTGCGGGTCCTGGATATTCACGTAGAATGTCTAGAACCAAGGGTCTTCACTGCAGTTACAATTCTACTTTGCCAGAAGGGAGGTGGAGAGGCATGGAGCGTGGCATGGAGGATGGCTAAAGACACATTTATTATTATCTGTATGTATGACATCATCGGAGGTGTAAATCCCCCGCCGCAGCTTCTACAATGTGTGAATCATCTTTTTAAAAAAAAGCGCCAACCGGTGCACTTGAAGCTTCAACGTGGTGAACTCTCCATCCCGCTCTGGGAAGCAGCCCAGATGAAAGATGGAGTCCTGACTAAATGTGTTCTCAGAATCCGTGATAAGAAGTGTATAAATATTAGGATGATGGTGAAGACCACAATGCAGTTAACAGAGCAGGCGACAGGAGAGATAACAGAGCAGGTGACAGCACTGTTGGCAGCACAGGTAACATCAAAGATGACAGCGCTGGTAACATTACAGGTGACAACGCAGGTAGCAGTGCAAGTAACAGCATAGGTGACAGTGCAGGTGACAACATAGGTAGCATTGCAGGTTACATTATAGGTGACAGCACAGGTAGCAGTGCAAGTAACAGCACAAGTGACAGCACAGGTAACAGAGCAAGTAACAGTGCCAGTAAACCTGTTAATGTGCTCAATTTCCTTGCAGCGCCCCCACAGGGAAAATTAAGCATTACACAGAGGTCATTCAAAGCAGTGGAAGTTGTAACGCAGGAGAAGATGAGTCCTCCAGGGATGCTCTATGTGATCGTATTCCATCCAAGACAAGAGTGGAGGATTCTGAACAGAGAACCCCCTCTATTAACTCCGAATTCACTAATAGGGTTATAAAAATGACAAAACCTGTCTTGGTCCTAGAGACCCAATACTTTTTGGGGAATTTTAATCTCCACTTTTCAGAACCCATAACTTTTTTATTTTTCCATCGGCATTGCGGTTTGAGGGCTTGTTTTTTTGCATGGCGAGCTGTAGGTTTTTTTGGTACATATAATGTCTTGTATAGCTTCTATTAACTTTTTTAGAAGAGCAGAAAAAAAAAACACCAAATCTGAAATTTCTTTTTGGGGTATTTTTTTACAGTGTTAGTAATGCAGCATAAATATGATATTTTTTTCTGCAGGTCAGTACAATTATGGCAATGCCAAAATTATATATATTTTTTTAACTTTTTTACACTTTTGCATGAGCAAAAACCAATGTTGCATTCAAAATCCCACAACAGTTTTTGTTTGACCATGGACGGAGCTATGTGATGGCTTGTTTCTTGAAAGGCAAGCTGCGTATTGTATTGCTTCTCCTTTGTGGAAAATATGGCTTTTTTGATCATTTTTATGACGTTATTTTAAGGGGAGAAATGAACAAAAAAGCATTTCGGCTCTGTTTTTAATTTTTGTTCATTGCCTTTGCCACATAGGATAAAAAGTATGTTCCATTTATTATACGGTTCGTTACAGTTGCAACAATGCCAAAGGTGTGGGTTTTTACATTTTTTTTTAAACAAGAGGGAAAAGTTCGTAAAAACGTTTTTTCTATCTTTTTATTTTTTTTAACCATTTTTACTTTTTTTAAATTTTACATGTGATGTTATGACTGTTCTGATAATACACTGCAATACTTCTGTACTGCAATGCATTATCAATTCTCATTGTGATCACAGGCCATGGCAGACCCGAACACAATTGTTTGCTGTCCGGTTGTCATGGCACCCAATCCGCCCTGTTTCCCTCTGTGAATCTTTTGCATGTCGTGATCAACATTGATTGCGGTATGTGAGGGATTAACAGTGGGCATTGGTGTTCTCACTGAGTCCCGCTGTTGCAGCTGGAGGCTATCTATCAGTCATAGACAGCTGGCACTGCGAATGCTTCAGGCTTATCTTCTGAGCCCGCCCCATCCATAGGACATAAATGTATGGGCATACTCTGGAACTACTTCCTGCCCATACATTTACAACCTAGGGTGGGAAGGGATTAAAGGTGTCATGCTATAACGAGTCATAGGTCAGGTGACCCGATTCTGGGATACAACGTAATATAAGGAGATGTGGGAACAGAAAGGTATTCACTGGAGGATAGTCAAGATAGGAGAGTTCAGGACAGCAAAACAAACCAATAGTACGACTAATTCTAAGGGGCTGCTGGCTACTGGCACCGCTGTCGCTGGGTACAAGCAAATGTCACATCAAAGATCAACATTAGAGATGAGTGAACCTACTCGTTTCGAGTAATTACTGATACTCGAGTAAACGCGATAATAAGCCGTATGAACCTCCACGGCGACGCGGGGTGCGTCCGTCACCAATACCTCCCTACAGTCTCTCCGCACAAGACATTTTTGCAACACTGAAAGTTTAGTTTTTTGCCTTGTCTGTTTCCAGCATAATCTTGTTAATAATAATGGATGCTGATGATGCCGCAGCTGGCGTGGAGAGATTCGCGTTACTTGGTGTGAAATGCACATATTCAAAAACAATTTAGCAATTCAATGACAAATTGGCAATTAGCTCAGCGCAAAAAAAAGAGAGACTTTAATAGGTCTTTGCTAATTAACTCGGTAATACTAAGAAGGCAAGAACTGTCATACTCAGCAGACTCTACAGAGAGATTCCACTGACCTTTCCACCAGTCCGAGCAACAGATTGTTCAACATGAAGTCGGGAATTTCACTAATTCTATAATTTAAAGGGACGTTCCCAAAATTGACTTTAATAACCTATTGGAAAGGCGATACAAGCCTGATTGGTGGGAATCTGACTGCTGACCCCTCCACCAATCTCTATAATTGGGGGTCCCATATCATCCTTGCAGTGAAGAGAAGGCTGAATGGAGTGGCGGTGGCAGACGCACGGTGCAGCTCCATTCCTTTCAATAGGGCTGATGGAAATAGTGGGGTACAACCATTGTTAGCTCTAGTGGGGTACAACCACTGAAGATTAATGGAGCAGCACTGTGCATGTGCGACTGTTCCGCCATTCATTCTCCTCCTCACTGTGGGAGGAGTGCAGTGATGAGAATAGGGATATACAGGACCCCCATTCTTGGGATCAGGGAGGGTCTCAGAGGGAATCCGAAAGTAACCCATTTTCACATACCCTGTACTGTATATAAATGTTGTCAGCAGTCGGCTCCTCACCAATCAGAAAGTTATTCCTTATCTTGTTGACAGGGGAAAACTTTATATGTTGGCACTTCCCCTTTAAATAATGCCGATTGAAATCAGTGGGCTGATCAAAATTGCAAATTCTCCACTATCCACAGGGTATCCTGAGGATAGATCATCAATAGTTCATCACCAGAGAACCCCCGGTGATGTGCCGACACAATGGGCCGATGTGCATCATAGCGGACAGGGGAGAAAGTGGCCTGGCTGGTTTCAGTCCCATTGAAAGCACTTCTGCCTCCAACACTGGGGACACTTGTGGAAGTGTAATAGTCCGCTTCTCCCTCCACCCCCGATGTTGCACGTCTTGCCAGTTGCACTGACAGCAGTTCAAGCGATTGGCACATTGCTGGGGATCCCATGTGGTGGGTCACCGGCTATTAGCTATTAATGACTTATCCTGAGGAAAGGTCATCAATAGCTTTTGCACAAAAAAAGCCTTTAACACTAAAGGAAATACCAAAAACGCCTTATGTTATTGGGATGTACTAGAGAAGATGCCAGAGCACGGCCCCCCCGGCCCTCCATGTTACTAATATAGTAACATAGTAACATAGTGTGTAAGGCTGAATGAAGACAATGTCCATCTACTTCAGCCTGTTTATCCTCCTATGTTGTTGATCCAGAGGAAGGCAAAAAACCCCAAGAGGCAGAAGCCAATTAGCCCTTTTGGGGAAAAAATTCCTTCATAACTCCCTAATGGCAATCAGACTGTTCCCTGGACCAACCCCTAATAGTTCCTACCTGCCTGTAAACCCGGATTGACAATTAACCTAAGATTTATATCTTGTAATATCCTTCCGCTCCAGAAAGACATCAAGTCCCTCTTAAACTCCTCAATGGATTTTGCCATCACCACGTCCTCAGGCAGAGAGTTCCACAGTCTCACTGCTCTTACAGTAAAGAACCCCCTTCTATGTTGGTGATGAAACCTGCTTTCCTCTAGACATAGTGGATGTCCTCTTGTTACCGTTGTGGTCCTGGGTGTAAACCGATCATGGCAGACATCCTTGTATCGTCCCCTCATGTACTTATACATGGTTATTTGATCGCCTCCTAGCTGTCTTTTTTCCGGGGTGAATAATCCCAGTTTTGGTGCCTGTCTGGGTATTCCAGTCCCGTCATTCCATGTATTAGTTTAGTTGCCCTTCTTTGAACCCCCTCCAGTACTGTAACATCTTTCCTGAGCACTGGTGACCAGAACTGTCCGCAGTATTCCATGTGAGGCCTGACAAGTGCCTTATATAGTGGGAGGATAATGTTCTCGTCCTGCCCTGATTTTCGAGCCTAACTATAAGTTTCCTTGGGCTCCGTGGATCTGTTCTCGCCAAGATGAAGAAAATACTTTAATTTAAAAATCAGTTCAAAAAATAGAATTTCTTCAGATTTCTCTTCAGGAATTTTCCGTTCGCTGGAGATTTATAACGAAGAATCCGACTATTAATGTATTTTTCTCCCTGCAATTATTGTCATTGTTCAAAGCTCGTCTTGCAGAAACTCTTGTTGAATGGGACTTGAAAAGTTTGACTGAAATCCCTTTGATGGCGGCTTCTCATAAAACTGTTCCACGATATAATGAGTTCCCAGTAATTTATGGTGATGACAGGACGGATGACAGATAACGTATGGCGCTCAGAGGAAAGAACCCCGGCTCTTATCGCTACCCAAGCTCCGAAGACACAAGTCTGTGTGTTACACTGCTGGGCTGCTTATGGAGGATTTGATACAGTAACATAAACCAACCTGAAGAGCAGATAAAAGAGTCCGCAGGTAACTCAAAGTGGCTTTACACGAGACAATTACCGGCCGCACAGTCACTCAGCGGAGCAATGAAAGCGACAGTTGTTCTATGTAAACACGGCCACCGACCAGCGGATGACGTGTTCACTAGTCTCTTCTTTTCATCTCACCTAGATAATAGTCGCTGGTTGATTAATTATCATCTGGTGTAAACAGGTCATTGTTGTCTTTCAGCCACCAGCAGGAGAGGGTGCACAGCACCACTAGCAGGAGAGGGTGCGCAGCGCCACCAGCAGGAGAGGATGCGCAGCACCACCAGCAGGAGAGGGTGCGCAGCACCACCAGCAGGAGAGGGTGCGCAGCACCACCAGCAGGAGAGGGTGCGCAGCACCACCAGCAGGAGAGGGTGCGCAGCACCACCAGCAGGAGAGGGTGCGCAGCACCACCAGCAGGAGAGGGTGTGCAGCACCACCAGCAGGAGAGGGTGTGCAGCACCACCAGCAGGAGAGGATGTGCAGCTCCACCAGCAGGAGAGGGTGCGCAGCACCACCAGCAGGAGAGGGTGTGCAGCACCACCAGCAGGAGAGGATGCGCAGCTCCACCAGCAGGAGAGGGTGCGCAGCACCACCAGCAGCGACAGCACCTTGAGGGCAGACCGTGCCCCTCGTGGAAACATGAGCTATAGCTTCATATTTCCATATTGACATATTTTTAACCTGGGGGAAGTAAAAGGAAATACGGCATACTAACTAATCAGTGGGATCTGTCCTGAGTGTGTGATCCCTGGGAGGCAAAGTATGTGAGAACAGAAGGCCACACTGTACAGCTTATAGCGCTGTGAGCTGTCCCTGTTTGGTGCAGCATAATTAAATTCCCCTCACCCCCCTGCTGTATAAGACTTCAAATAATTTGTAGTGGCTGGACTGGCGACTTTGAACAAGGTCTGAGGCGGCTGACACACACTGTGTGTATTTGTTGTTTCCCTGCTTGGCTTTCTTTTTGTTTTATATTAACAAGAAAGCACCAGCACCTAGATAAGCTGCACTCACTGGGAGGTAAGATATGCAAGAACAGAAGACCATAGAGTACAGCTCGAATATTGTGGACTGTTCCTGTTTAGTGCAGTGTAAATTAATTCCCCTCCCCAAATGTACAGACCGCTCTTCATACAGGCATATAAATGTGATGCAGCTTCTTTCTCTGCTCCCTCCAATAGACCTCTGTTTAGGTTCTGTGTCAGTATACAAGCTTTCACACCAGCAGCAATATATCCTCTGTGGAATATCTGTCCCTAACAACAGACCAGGTATTATATTGTATATATTATATTATATACATGTAATTCAGCTCCTTTATCCTGTGCCTACGTTATATATGGCTAGGTCATGAGATGCAGGCGTCCAATTAAACTGATGGCCATATGAATGACGGAGGAGACATCTTTTTGAAAAAAAAAATATTTTTTTTTATTTTGCATCGCTGCATTCAAAGTCATAAAACTTTTTTCTTTCTCCATTGATGGAGCTCCGTGGGGTCTCATTTTTTGCGGGACTAGCTGTAGTTTTTATGGGTTTCATTTTAAGGTATATGTGTCCTTTTAATCCCTATCATTGTGTTTTTTGGGAGGCTTGCCACGGGGAATAAAAAGTGTGTTCAATTTTGTTTGTTTGAGTGGTAATGGAAGCAAAAATTATGCAAAAAAATGTTTATTAATTCTTTTTAGGTGGATTTTTTTAATACTATTTTTTTTTTTTTAATTTGTATCCCTGTTGGGGACTTTGAACCTGCAATCCTATGATTGCTTTGAAAAGATTTTGCATTACTCTTGTACTGCAGTGTACTCTCTGGTTTCCTTGCCAGTACTTGCTATGGTAGAACAAGGTGCCACTGTTAGACCTCTGGTTTGCATACTAACTAGAGATGAGTGAGTAGTGCCTTAGCCGAGTATCTCCCCGCTCGTCTGTAAAGATTCGGGGGCCGGCGCGGGTGACAGGTGAGTTGCGGCGGTGAGCAGGGGGGAGTGGGGGGAGAGAGGGAGAGAGAGATCTCCCCTCTGTTCCTCCCTGCTCTCCCCCGCTGCTCCCCGCCAGCCGCCGGCCCCCGAATCTTTAGAGAAGAGCAGGAGGATACTCGGCTATGGCACTACTCCCTCGAGTAGTTAGCCTTAGCGAGTATACTCGCTCATCTCTAATACTAACCCATCATCTCTTTGCAATTAGATGGCAGAGGGCGGATGGCATCACAGATGAAGCTCCATCCCTCTCTTAACTCTGTACATGCTGTGATCGACATTAATCACATTCTCCCTAATACTCGCCATGGCAGGGGATCCCCAGCTGTCAGTCAGAGTCGATTCCCACTGAAGATGGCGCCATCTACATGCTATAAATATACATACTTTTATTGGAAGGGGTAAGTCCCTACTTTATTTTTGTTCCTTTCTGTTGCAAAATGAATATATTCATCTTTTCCCTTTTTCCAAAACATTAACCAAAACCGAAACTTTTTGCAATATATTAAACTCCGTTCTGCCTCGCTGAGAAGTATAGTGAAGACAGCGCTGACCGATGCCTTCTAATTTCCCAAAATAGAATAAAGGGAAGGAAAACATCCTGTTGGTAAATAAATACATTTTAAAAAATCCGTATTTTTGAGTGATGACATAAAGCAGAGCCGCCTGGAGTCCATTTTTTGCCAACATTTTAAATTGAAAATTAATTAATTGACTACTAGCATTGAAATAGGAGGGGTGGGACAACCCCAAGAAGAGGGAGGCAGATCCCTTCACCAGAACTGTTTTTTCTTTCCTGGTAGGGTCAAAGTTTCTATAACAGATGTGACCAACCCAAGTACCATCTCAACCTGCAGGGAGGATATATATGTCACCAAGCCAATAAGTGGTTAAATATTGGGAGTAAGGTCCAACCTTGTAAAGAAGCACGAATACATACAGTACTTCTCTGCCTAACAGGACCCCTGGCCAAGAGCTGCTCCATACTCAGCAGAATACCGAGGAAGGGCGTTTTAGCCCTAATTGCATCTATTAACCCTTTCCAATCCACTGTCTGACATCCTGAAGACATTATGATTTAAGGCTGTACAACTCTGATGTTGGAAGACGTCCGTCGGGGTTCTCTTACTGTATATTGCCAGCCTCTCTGCTGTCGGAGCCTATCCAACGTGTCACCTCATGCAGTACTGGCTTTAGCCAGCAGATAGCGCCATTGTATAACGGCAGAAAAAGAGTAAGCCCCCTAGGAAAACCAGGATACAAATTGGATTGGAAAGGGTTAATGCTGGATAATAACAAGAAATAATATGTTCACATGTGGGTGTGCCTTACACCCAATTCTTAGCCACTTATTAGCATTGAAAGGCATTTCATTCCAAATCGCTGGCGTGATCAGGAGCTGGCGGAAAGCTTTCTTGTGATACAAAAAGCATTGCGAGTTTTCTGTGCCAGTCATAGAAGCAAAAAAAATAGCGGAGCTTAATAAGCCATCTCAATCAGTCCTATTTATTATAAGCGGCGCGTGAGTAAATTCTAATGCTATTACAAAGAGCAGAAAGAAGCGGAGAAAGAAAAGAGCCATTGATTTATAAATGTTATTTGTTCTCGGAGGGGCTGACAAGCGCCGTTCACGGGGAACAATAGAAGTGGGATTTAGATTTACGGAGAGAAATTGTAATTATCATATTAACTCAGAACGTGGAGCCGCTCGCTGCCGCAACAATGTATCAAATCCGCAACATCGCAGTGTTGTTAGTAGCATTGTGTTGTTTTTGAAGCTGTAGAAAAGTATTTTCCATGGTGAAATATAATGTTGTGGATACCAGAAGAAATGCAGTTTCTTGTTTTATTAACCCCTTAATTACCACCTGAACACTTTTTTTTACAGACTTGAATAAAGTTGTACAGATGTCCCGTGTCACAGTGGGGTGTGTGCGGGTTTGGCTAAAGACAGTAACTCCTGCTTACATAGCTAGGATCAGAACTCTCCCCCCTTTTAAATACACTGAATGATCATTTATTAGAGTCCCCAGACCCTATATTAGAGCCCATGACCCTTTATTAGAGCCCCGCTGCCCTTTATCAGAACCCCTGGACATCTCACAGTTGACACTTCCCTGTATGGTAATTCTCCCTGTGACCCCGGAGCATGAAATCACGTGACAAGTTTTCGGCGAATCAGTTTCAGTGTGAATCCACATTAGATGGGAAAGTCCAGCGATCGGAGCGACTTCCAATGAGATCAGTCAGTACTTAGTATGTTAGTCCGAAAGAAGACAATGCCCATCCAGTTCAGCCTGTTCCTGCCCCCCCCCCCCTCTTTGTTGATCCAGAAGAAAGCAAAAAAAACCCAATGAGGCATAAGCCAACTTAGCCCATTGTGGGGGGAAAAATTTCTTCCCAACTCCATAATGGCAGTCAGACTAATCCCCGGATCAATGTATGAAAGTTCCAATCTGATTTCAAGACCCGGATAAACAACCTGTTGGTCACCTAATGTCTATATCCTATTGTAATATCCTTCCACTCCAGAAAGACATGTAGTCCCTCTTAAACTCCTCTATGGATCCTGCCATCACCACGTCCTCAGGCAGAGAGTTCCACAGTCTCACTGCTCTTACAGTAAAGAACCATTTTCTGTGTTGGCGATGAAACCTGCTTTCTTCTAGATGCCCTCTTGTTACCGTCGCAGTCCTGGGTATAAACAGGTCATGGGAGAGATCTTTGTATCGTCCCTTCATGTACTTATACATGGTTATTTGGTCGCCCCTTAACCTTCTTTTTTCCAGGGTAAATAATCCCAATTTGGATAGCCTCTCTGGGTATTCCAGTCCCGTCATTCCATGTATTAGTTTAGTTGCCCTTCTTTGTACCCCTCCAGCACTGTAACATCCTTCCTGAGCCCCGGTGACCAGAACTGTACGCAGTATTCCATGTGAGGCCTGACAAGTGCCTTATATAGCGGTAGAATAATGTTCTCGTCCCTCGCCCCTATACCTCTTTTAATGCACCCCAAGACTTTATTAGCTTTTGCAGCAGCTGCCTGGCATTGGTTACTCCAGTTTAGTCTATTATCCACTAATACCCCCAGATCCTTTTCCATATCACTTTTCCCTAGCAGTACCCCATTTAGTGTATATTGGTGACATCTATTTCTCCTGCCCATGTGCAGAACCTTACATTTATCGATATTGAACTTCATTAGCCATTTTTCTATCCAAGACCCCGGCTTATCTCGGTCCATGTGCAGCCATTTATTGTCCTCCGTTGTATTAATTTTCTTGTATAATTTTGTATTGTCTGCAAATATTGATATTTTACTGTGCAGCCCCTCTATCAGGTCGTTGATAAATCTATTGAACAGAATGGAGCCTAATACTAAACCCACTAGCAATGGTGGCCCAATCAGAGTACAAACCATTTATTACCACCCTCTGATTGGGTTGAAGGTCTTCTCCATTTGAGTATGTCTTGCATGTTGTCCTGTGCCGTCTTGGTGTGGTTTAACGGGTGAGATCACTGGTCTTTCCCCTGTGATTGGTCACTGAGTTTACCAATGACAGGACTGGATACAGGATAACCATTGTACAGTCAGTCCTGGGGAACTAGGAAGAAACCTAGGACCATCATCACATTTATCTCTTTGTTCGGGCACATCATGATGACACAACACAAAATGTATCAAGATAGTTTTATGCACCTTGTCTCCATAATGCAGTCCCGTACATTGGCACCATATAACTGCACATAAAATACCTATTGCTGCGCAGTAAGAACTGTAGCCTCTCCATGGGACCTCACTATATACTCTACATACACTATATATGGCTTTGCTTATCAAGTACATTTTCTTAATATGGTGCTGAGTATTGGCAATAGTGGCATGCAAAATCAGGACCATTTTAACCATAGAGCAAATGGTGCATATCCACTGGGCCGCCCAGCTGAAGCCCCACTCTGTGCCCCCCACTTATCTCATGACTGTGGCACTTGGTATTTTTCTTTAAGGTGCCCTTTTATTTACTAATAATTAATTACCAGCTCTCACACACACCGATTATTGGGGGCACAGAGGGGGCTTATTACTCTGGAGGCACATAGCAGGGCTTATTACTATGGGGCACGCAGAGAGCTTATTAGTGTGGGGGCACAGAGTTGGGTTGAATACTGCGCAGAGGGGACTTATACTGTGGAAGCCAAGATGGGGTGCAGTACGGTGGGGGAAGAACGGGGCAATATTATTTTATGGCAGGCACAGTTATTGAAATTACTTTTTTGTGAGGGTACTATTACTGTGTAGGGACACAGAGATTGGGGTCTGTTTTGTGCATTGGGGTGAAGAGTTGGCTTGCAGTGGAGTAGGCAAGAAGAAACGAAGTCCTGTGAAGGAAGACCAAGGAAAAGGCAAGTAGCTGCATGCAGAAAAATGGATCCTCAGTGTGGGGTCACAGGAGGGGAGCAGAGCAGCAGGTGAGCACCACAGTATATGGGATCAGGTCAGTAGAAGTTTTTATTACTTATTAGGGCAGAGAAAAATTTGGGTGATGGCCACAAAAGTGTTAAAAGTGCCCTGCCTAATGTTTCTATAATGAACTCTAGTGATTCCATAAGGATCAAAGTCGCCGCCTGTTACCTCAGTTTCTTCCAGTGATTAACATTATGGATCACTGAATGAATTAAGAAGCCACTTGTACCGGGAGCAACACACGGACTCTAAATGCTACACTCTTGTAGAGGCCAAAACAGCCCCGAGGGACGGCTGGTGCTAAATGTATACTGCCGTCTGTATCCTTTTATCGGAATCATCAAGAAAGCTGTCAGTCCTGAAGATGTCACGAGTGCTAAAGCGACGCTCCTTGCCAGAACAACAGCGAACAGCATCCTTTCTAAGAGAGCTGGCAGACTGCCCGAAAATACAAACTTGGCTTGAGACGTTAAATCACTCGTTAACCATCTTGTTCCTCCCGAGTCCCACCTGGCACATTTTACCCTCCACAATTCTGAGTAATGTCAACTTAAGAAAAGGTTGTCAAGCAGATTCTCCCAGTTCCGTCTCATTATTTCTACTCGCGTGCTTCATTTTAATAAGAGGGACTAAAAATAATGTCTTAAATTATGGATGTTGCTGGATCTAATCTTCAGCGTTTACTGCTAAAGTAGACTCTTAGGGCGCGCGGCGCTGTATACCCGTTACATCATGGTTGCTATGGGGAATTGCATCTAATTATTCATTAGAGGGCCTGAAATTAAAAGCCATCTCCATTTCAGCGTAATTCACGTCTTTGTAGCAGATAATGGCAGTATTATTAAGTGATGTATTGTACGGTACTGGACAGAAGTCTAAAGCTGTGTTTCCCAAACTTATTTAGCATCGGTGGAATGTAGAGAAAAAAAAACGTTCTCAGCAAATTCCTACCAATTTAGGCCAAATCCAGATCTGCTGGGATGGATTTACCGTAAAGTGGGGCCACAGAGGGGGCATTATTATTGTTAAGTGAGGCCTCAGAATGAAACTATTACTTAATGGGGGCACAGAGGGGGCACTATACTACATGCAGCACAAGGGAGGCACTATTAGTGGGGCCAAAGAGATGGCACTATAATATTGTGAGGGTACAGAAGGAACATTATTAATTAGTTGGCCAATAGGAGAGCCATCACAAATATAGGGGTCACTAAGGGTAGGAGATATTGGCAGGATAGAGAGAGTGTGCAGTGGTGAGTCATGGCTAGAAGATGTCTTCATGGCACTTGGGCTGAGATAGGGGCCATCTGGTGCATCATGAATATAGGGGTGACTAAGAGGAAGACATAGTGGCAGAATCAGGAGAATGTAAGTGATGAGTCATGGTTGGAGAAGATTTCATTGTGGTTTGTGCTGAGCTGGACAGGAAAAATGTACTATTGCTAAGTGGGGACCACAGAGGGGAGCACTATTAGTAACTGACGGCCACGTGGAGAGCACTATTAATATCCAGGGTCCACAGAGGGAAGCACTGGTACTAAGTGGTGGCCACAGAGGGGAGTGCTATTTCAATGGGGGGGGGGGGGGGTTACCGACAGGTTCATTGGGGGTAGTGGCAGGATGCAGTGCAGTGTGCAGTGCAGAGGATGAGTCAAGGCTGTAAAAAGCCTTCATGGCGGTCTAGGCTCAGATAGAGAAGAAAAGCGGACGTCACCTATCAGACAAGACATCATCTGTGATTACTGGAGGTAGCTGCACTGTAATAACTATCACTATGTAGAACTGACATCTGACTATTATATGGTGAAAACATTATCTAGAGGTATCTCAGAGCTGAGCCACAGTATCTAAGCTATACCCGAGTCGTCATGTTATAAATGTTGTCTTATAGAATATACGAGTTCTATGTACACCCCTGGCCCTGGAGGTGGAGGACACAACCCGGAGATAGTTAATTCTGTACAGATGAAAGATAAGCTCTCAGAATAATTTCCTCCGCTGGGTCCCAGGAATCCCAGTCCGACTGCCTAATGGTATTTGAAAACAGGTTTTGTAAAGCAGATGACAAGAAACGCATTGTAGCCCAGACTTACAGAGGTAAACCCATCATTACCGGAGCGTCTCTTTAAGATTTATATATAAATGACAGAGAGCTTAGTCAAAATCAAATTCCATGGCTTTTATCCCATTTTGCGTGTTATGGACCGTACGTGTGGCTCCGGATCTATTACCCTCAAACGCTTCTTTCATCTTGTGATACTCTTTTCAACAATAGCAATCAAATAGCCGTATTAAACCTCTCGCCGTCCTCCATTCAGAAATCTAAAGTACAAGCATCTATTTTCTGGCGCTCGGCATCTTCGTACACGCAGGGATATTTTCACCGAGCAGTCATTTCCCATTTTGATTGCACGCCGTGACTATAATTATCATTATAATCTCTCTTGTCTTATGAAGTCTGCAGATCCCCGCAGGACGCCGGCCGCCACTCCTGTTTTATGCTTTAATTTTAGTTCTTCTATTCTTCTGCTTGCCTAAAAAAAATTCATTTCTTGTGCAAATTTATCTAAATTCTAGAAAATATTGTGTGCCCGGTGGCGCCGTCCCTTGATGAGGTCTCGCGGCTCATCGGCACCATCTCCTATCTGCGTTCTTTTACTTCTATTAGTCTTTTTCCAGCAGAATTTGAAGGTCAAACATCTAATTTTAGTACCTCAAGTGGTGTTAAAGGATGCGATTAAAGACCTTATAGGAGAGCTGGTGCCAGGAATCGGACAGGAGGGCTGGTTGTCATTTTGCCCACCTTGTGTTTTCCACACTGCACCATGTAAGTGGAGCAATATGGCGCGGCAGTGACGGAGGAGGAGGAGGCAGCATGCCTACGGTTATTTCCCTTCTCTCCATAGGAGGGTATGTGGTACTTTAATGTACTTTTGATGTCAATAGAAGCCATCCGACCCGCCTGCAATTGACATTGCTGATTCCGCGTCATCGACTAGCAAAGGCGCAGAAAAAAAAGATTAAAAAAAAATCTGTACTGCACATATCCAATGGCAAGCTGCCAGGTCCACCCGCAATACAAATGAAAAAGAAAGAAGAAAGGTACACGCGGTCGCCGGCTGGGCACAGGGTCAGATTCTGCGGCTAGCAGGGACTAGCCCCATTCCCTTTTCCCTACTGTGTCTGGATCTTCACAGCACTGATGCACCAGTCACTTCAGCGCTGCATCAATGGAGGGGTGCCTCCTGCGCCCTTTTACTTTGCCACTGCTTGCCTCCTTGCTCTGGCAGGGGAGCAGGCCTCTCTACATAGCGCCTCCATGTGACTCACACTGGTGCTGGCAAATGCACAACAGCTTTACCCCGTAACCTCTCCCAGACTGGAGGGGTCAGGACTAACTCACGGCTTTATAGTGTAGTGGCCCGAAACACCTATTTCTGTCACCTCCATAATAGTCATGCATGTCTTGTCTTCAGTGTGGATGCTCTGTGCAAAGTGTCTTGTCTGCTGTTATGTGTATTGCACAGCTGCAGCATGTAAGAGGTTAATGTCTGCAAGTGGCTGGGATATGTCTGGAAAATGTGACAAGTTTGTCTAGTCAAGTGGGATTGAATGATATAAATATGAGTGATTGAGAGTTAGATGGGAGTTCTATCTACTTCAACGGTCGTGAGAGTGCCGGCCACATGGGGGCACCTTCAACCCTCATGTGGTGAAGTGATGGAAGTGGAGGAGAGCTATCCTGATGTTCCAAAACCCAGGTTCCGCCTGTGAGGAAAGTGAGAGAGAGAGAGGAGTAAGAGTCCGCCATGCAGCAATTTCTTCAAGTGAGTGTTGTATCCCCCTCCGGTGTTATTCTGCATCCCGGAGTGTGTCCCCAGGAGTGGAGCTTTACAGGTAACTTAGACAGTAGGCCAAGTATCATCCTGAGTTGTCCATCCCTGACCGTCTGCTAAAGTTGTCTTCACCTGAACGAGCGAGTGAGGTGTATTTCTGCAAAGCATACAGTAAAGTTCACCGGTCACTGCCCGTTCCCAGTGATTGAGTTTTCTAAGTTTCATTGTGTTTGGACTCTCTTTATTTCAACCGCCAGAGAATCAACGGTGTGAAAGGAATGGTGGTGTCATGCATGACAACTTACACAGAACACTACACTTATACAGGTAACCGTTGTCCCAGCGTTGCCTGGAAGAGGCCTAGTGGTGCCTTGGTCAAAGTTGCATGAGTCCTTCCGAGAGGGAGTCTGGTAGAGCCACCGAGACAAGTGCCATCTTTACCCTGCCAGCTCCTCAGCGTGGGCCTTGTTTCTCGGTTGCTGCAATAGTAGCTCAAGCTGCATGCCCTGAGTGGCTGAGCCACTGTCAAGTGTAAGAGGGGGCAGAGCACCGCTCACCCCCCTTACATAACAGTGTCATGCAGTGTTATGTCCTTATAAAAGTGCCCCTTTTCTGGTGGGGGGTTCTAGAAAAGTGGAAGGATTGTATCCGAGAACATTTTTTGAAGAATAGTTGAAACCGGCTCATGGAGAGGATGCTTTGTCATCTGTTTTTTTTCTGCGGAAAGGACTCATGGCGTTCCTGCTAAACTTAAACTACCTCCACCGGGTGCCACGCCGAGAACTGTCTGATAAAATTCCTGCATTATAAAGATTGGGACATTATTTTAAAGAGAGCAAGAAAAATGAGGAGGTACTATGGACCATGTTTCCAGGTCATGTAAAGCAGTGTTCCCCAACTCCAGTCCTCAGGGATCACCAACAGGTCATGTGCTCAGGATTTCCTCAGTGTTGCACAGGTGATGTAATTATTGTTGGTCCTCAGGCATTGCCACTGGTGGTCTTACTATAGGATATCCTGAAAACAGGACCTGTTGGTGGTCCCTGAGGACTGGAGTTGGGGACCCCCGATGTAAAGAGAAGTCTACGGGCGTTGCAGCTGCCTAAGGGCTTACACGGCATACGTGCCCCACGTGGTACATGTGTATTTTTCACCGCATAATTTGTGGTACTAAAAGCCTATTGATTTTTTTATGCGACTCACATTGACATTTTTGTAATGCGCTTATTGCACACGTGGGAAAAAATGCAGCATTTTCTGTTTTAGTGGGTATTACATGCGTAAGCGCACCAATATAGGCCACGGGGATTTAACTGTACTGTGTATTTTACATGCTTGTAATACATGGGCTACATACGCTCATGTGAGTGAGCCCTTGCACTGTTGTATATCTGGCACGACTGATTGATAATTCTCGGGACGCCGCCTCCTGGATTGATAGACATGAACAATATTTATATGATAGTAATAAGTAGTCCATTTTATTGGTGGATTAACTAGCCTCTTGAAATGAGCTTATTTGGATGGGTAGGAGGTTCCTATGTACTGCTCCTTAATCTATAGTGACCTTACTGGGATATACTGTTTTTTTGACCATTATCATTACGTCTAGGTGATTAGTGCCCTGGGGAATATGGGTTTATGTGTATAGGGTTGGGTGTAGTAGGGTTTTTTTTGTTATTTTCCTTCCTCCTGCGGTTTGCAATGCAACTAGCATCTCAAATGATGTGTATAGTAAAGAGACATGACAATGAATATCATTTACCATGGTTCAGGAGGTTAATATAATTTCATGGAATGTGTGAGGTGTTAGCTCAACAGCTCTGTTGGATATAATGTGGATGCCTAATTGGGTGTAGTTGGTACGAGCTTGGAGAATCAAAACACGTAACACACAGGAGGTGTTCATAGAAATGATTTCCGCTTATTTTTATTGTTCAGCAGTTTATACATTATTTGGAATAGAAACAAAGCCCTGCAGAGGGCCAATCACAAGAATAGAAAGTTCTGTGATAACATACAACCCATCATAACTTGTATTTGCATCACCATGTTAGCATGTAATATTAACCTATTAGCATATAAACAACCATAGCAGATGTTAAACATTAACCCTTCACATGCCGTTTGTCTGTTCTCAGCAGATATTTCAGCTCAAGGCTCCCATGTCAACTGGTATTTGTTTATGGCTAGACCCAGTAAGATGGCAACATTGTTATAGCTAATCTAAGGCTGGGTTCACACTGGGCGGATTCTGGGCGGAAATCTTGCAGTTTGAAAGATTTCCGCTGGGAATCCCCTGCTTCAAAACCCGCGGCATAGTTTTGCCGAAACACGTTTCATTCGGTACCTTGTATGTTTTTATATGTAATTTTTATTTCATTTTTTCTGTAATGAATTAAATATATATTTTTATATACAACTATGGTTTCTTGCTGAGTGCAGGATTTTTTTCTACTCTCTCTTGTTTCTACTCTCTGTCTTGTCAGATCCATGATGGTGATGTACTAGGCACTGGCTAGCCGTCTGATAGCTCATTGATGGGCATCAGATAGGCATCAGACACTGTTTAGAATGTGCTCCATGAGTGACATTGCCATCCAGTGTACATCTGTGAAGGTGGCCTAATAGGAGAAAACCAATGTAGCTCAAGAAAGATGTAAAGGGGACAATAAACAAGAAAAATAAAGCATTTAAACTGCTAAAACAAGAAGGCAGTGAAGAAGCACTCAAAACTATTAGGAAAAAAATAAATCATGTAAAAATCAGATAAAAGCAGCAAAGATAGAGACAGAGAGACTTATTGCCAAAGAGAGTAAAACTAACTTGAAACTATTCTTTAACTATATAAATAGTAAAAAGATTAATATTGAAGGTGTTGGCCCTTTAATAAATATTGTAGAAGAAATTGTAGAGGATAATGAAGAGAAAGCAAATCTACTAAATAGTTTTTTTCTCTGGTGTATTTATAGAGGAAAATGAAATGTCAGATGAGATGAAGAGTAATAATGTAAACTCTCCACTAAATGTCACTAGTCTAACCCAGGAAGAAGTGCATAGCCATCTTAAAAAGATTAAAATAGAGAAATCACTGGGTCCCGATGGCGTACACCCCCTGGTTTTTAAGGAAATTAAGTGATGTAATACACAGACCCGTGCTTCTTATATTTAAGGACTCTATAGTGACATTCTCTGTTCCACTGGATTGGCTCTTCGTCAATGCGGTTCCGATATTCAAAAAGTGGTTAAAAAGTGACCCTGCTAACTATAGGCCAGTAAGTCTTACTTTTTGGATCTTGTGTATGTGGACATTTTCAAAGCATTTGATACTGTGCCGCATAAAAGGTTGGTATATAAAATGAGAATTCTTGGTCTAGGCAAAAATGTGTGTATGTGGGTAAGTAACTGGTCAGTGATAGAAAGCAGAGTGTGGTTATAAATGGTACGTACTCTGATTGGTCACCGTTACTAGAAGGGTACCATGGGTGACAGTATTGGAGGGGTTACCATTACTAGTGGGGTACCAGAGGGGTCAGTTTTGGGCTCTATTCTCTTTAATATATTTATTAATGACCTGGTAGAAGGATTGTGCAGTAAAATATCAATATTTGCAGATGATACAAAACTGTAAAGATATTACCACCAGAGAGGACAGAATGCGTTACAAGAGGATCTGGATAAGTTGGGGGCAGAAAAGTGGCAGATGAGGTGTAACCCTGGTAAATGTAAGGTTCTGCACACGGGCAAGAAATCCATGTCACCATTACACACTAAATGGGAAACCACTAGGGAACACTGACATGGAGATAGACTTGGGGGTTTTAGTAAACTGTAAGCTTAACTGGAGCAACGAGTGTCAGGCAGCTGCTGCCAAGGCAAATAGAATCATGGGTGCATCAAACGAGGTCTAGGGGCACATGACGAGAACACTGTTTTTCCTCTTTACAAGTCACTGGTCAGACCACACATGGAATATTGTGGACAGTTTTGGGCACCGGGACTCAAGAAGGACATATCAGAGCTTGGGGCGGGTACAAAAGGGGGCAACTAAAGTAATAAACTGAATGGGCGGACTACAATACCCAGAGATGTTATCAAAAGTGTGATTATTTAGTTTAGAAAAAAGATGGCTGAGGAGCGCTCTAGTAACTATATATAATCTATTTATACATCATCTATTTATACCCAGGACTGTAACAAGGGGGCACTCTCTACATCTAGAGGAAAGAAGGTTTCTACACAACATAGAGGGGGGTTCTTTACTGTAAGAGCAGTGAGACTATGGAACTCTCTGCCCGAGGACGTGGTGATGGCAAACTCGATAAAAGAGTGTAAGAGGGGCCCAGATGTCTTTTTTAAGTGCTACAATATTATTGTCAGGACCAGCGGCTCCTGGGGCCTCCATGCCCGCACTGCTGGTCCTATCACCTGGGTGGCTGGGGTGTGGCGCAGGGGAGCACCGGTGCTGGTTACCTCCCCTGGCCGCAGTTGCCCTGTTCTCTGCCGGGTTGCTAGGGATGCAGCGGGTGCTGCCCTGGGTCCCCAATGTCATGACAGCTGGGCGCGTGTCATCTATCTCCGTTCAGCCAGTTAGTGCCAGGGGAGAGCGTTTCTGCGCAGTAGACTAGCTCCTGCTGCTGTCAGGCTCCCGCCCCAATCAGCTGCTGGGGCGGCAGTTCTGACAGCATTTAAACCTCTCTGTTCCTGTCAGTGGTTGCCATTGTATGTTTGTCTCCAGGCTATACCCACATTATTCTGATTTGATTCCCCATTGTGATCTCTGCTTTTGGACCCGACTTTGACTTCGCCTGACCCTTTGTACTGCGTTCCTCTCCTGTTGCTGACCCGGATTGCCTGACCTGCTTTTGTGTGTGTTTGTTTCCCTGCATGTCTGTTAGTCTGACTCCCTGCCCCACATCCCTAGCTAGCCTAGGGACTGTCGCCCTAGGGCTTAGCCTAGTGGGCAAAGTAGGTAGGGACAGGGGTTGCGGGTAGTGTTTAGGGACTTCCAGTTTCCCAGACCCCTGCTCCCTGACAGTTACACTGACCCAAAAGAGGTCAGACTTTTGCATCCAACTAGCTACTTTGACCCCTTCTATAGAGACCGTGGCGGCTTTAGCTAACCAGGTCCAGGCCCCGACGAACCTGGTTCAGGACCTAACCACTCATCTGCATCATCAAGAACAGGCGGTCTCTATGGCTTCGGTGCTGCCCCTCTCTGTTCCAGGGACAGTTTCGGAGCCTCGGGCTATGCTTCTGGATTTCGTTTCCGGGGAGAGAAGCCAGTTTTTTGCCTTCAGAGAGGGCTGCAAGCTATACCTTGACCTTCGACCCCACACCTCCTGCACGGAATACCAGAGAGTGGGAATCGTGATTACACACCTGAGGGGAGACCTTCAGAATTGGGCCATCTCCTTACCTTGTGACTCTCCACCATGGCAGTCTCTTGACGCCTTTTTTTCCTATTCTGGGCCAACTTTATGACTAAGGCAACTGAGCAGCCTACGCGGTTTCGAAACTGTTAGCCATGCGCCAGGGTCTGAAAGTAGCAGAGGACTCTC
Organism: Eleutherodactylus coqui; assembly: GCF_035609145.1. Classification (NCBI taxonomy): domain Eukaryota; kingdom Metazoa; phylum Chordata; class Amphibia; order Anura; family Eleutherodactylidae; genus Eleutherodactylus; species Eleutherodactylus coqui. Next base: position 167,163,930 of record NC_089845.1, read on the forward strand.
AATTCAGACAGCACTGCACTGAGTTGAGGTGGAATGAGTCAGCCCTCAAGGACTTGTTCTTGACCGGCCTTTCCGAAGACCTAAAAGATCTGCTGGTGGCCCAGCCGGAGCCTAATACCCTGGAGCAAGCAATGTCATTAGCCATCCAAGCCGACTGTCGCCTGAGGGCTAGACAATCAGTTTGGTCCAGTCCACCCGGCCTCCCCAGCAACTTTCCCTGTTAGTCCGACAACTTCCCCTCCCTCCGCTGAACCCATGGAATTGGGGACGATGTCACCTAAACAGCAAAGGGAATACTGGTTAAAGAAGAACCTGTGTTTGTATTGTGGAGAGTCTGGTCTTCGGATCTCAATCTGCGGTAAGATGCCTCGGCAGGAGAAATTTCCGCTCCTAGCCAGTTGTTGGGACGACTGTCTAGAAGCTCAGGTACTCCCAGTTGTGTCTAAAATGTTCTTGCCCTGCGCCTTAAAGTTTCATTCTTTCTCTCGTTACTGGCAAGCTTTTGTTGATTCCGGGGCCGCAGCAAATTTTGGTAATTTTGATTTTGTGGCTCAGATATCTGATTCCTTGCTACGTTTAGATGCTTCCATTTAGGTTTTAAGGGGTAGACTCCACTCCAATGCGTGCTGGCCTCATCAATCTTGTTACCCCGGACTTAAGGTTTATGGTGGGAGCCTTACATGCTGAGTCCTGCACTTTTCTCGTCATGAAAGACCTGTCCGTGGACAAAGTCTTAGGGCTATCCTGGCTAAGGAAACACAGCCCCGTTATTAATTGGGACATGTTGGAACTGGTCAGGTGGGGTTCCCGCTGTGCCAATCACGTGCATCCTGTGTAGGTGGATAACTCCACTTCTGAGGGGATTGAGTTGCCAGATTACCTCTCTGAGTTTTCTGATGTTTTCTCCAAACAGTTATCAGAAGTTTTGCCAAATTCCCAAAGGGTCGGATCTACAACGTAACAGTCCCGGAGAGGGAGTCCGTGAAGGACTATATTCAGGACAGTTTGGCCAAGGGGCACATCCGACCCCCGGGTTTCCCTGTGGGCGCCGGGTTTTTCTTCTTCGAGATGAAGGACAGGGGTCTCAAAACCTGTATAGACTACAAGGAGCTAAAAAAGATAACTGACAGAAATCAATACGCTCTTCCGCTCATCCCCGACCTCCTCAACCAGGTTTCCGGGGCCCAGTGGTTTTCTAAGTTCGACCTGAGGGGAGCTTATAACCTCATTCGTATACACGAAGGGGATGAGTGGAAGACGGCATTTAATACGCCTCTCCGCCACTTCAAATACCTTGTTAGGCCGTTTGGGTTATGTAATGCCCCAGCCATTTTTTAAGTGTATATGAATTCCATTTTTCAGGATGTCATGGGTGTATTTGTCATCGTATACCTAGATGACATCCTGATTTCCTCCTCTGATTGGGAGGCACGCCGTGCACATGTTTATTGATTCGCCTCAGGGCTAACAAGCTGTTCGCAAAGTTTGGGAAATGTGTTTTCGGTGTTCAGAAAATATCTTTCTTAGGTTATATCATTACACCATGTGATATTCAGACAGATCCTGTGAAGGTGAAGGCCATCACGGACTGGGCTCAACCAGTCACCTTGAAAGCTCTGCAGCGTTTACTACCGCAAGTTCATTAAGAACTTCTCCGTGGTGGCAAAGCCTTTAACAGATCTTACCAAAAGGGGGCGGATGGGAGTACCTAGTCTTCCGATGCACTTGCAGCCTTTGCTACTCTAAAGGCCGCATTCTCTTCTGCGTCCATCCTCATCCAACCCGATCTATCCTGTTCGTTTGTGGTGGAGGTAGACGCCTCCGAGTTTGGAGTGGAAGCGGTATTATCTCAAGGCCCCTCCACACTTACAAATCTTAGACCGTGTGCCTAATTTTCTAAAAAGTTCTCATCTACTGAACGGAACTACGATATAGGCAAAGAGGAATTACTTGCTACTAAGTGGGCTTTTGAGGAATGGAGGCATTTTTTGGTAGGGGTTTGCCATCAGATCAAGGTGCTCATAGACCATAGAAATCTTATTTAGACTCAGCTAAGAGGTTGAATGCTCGGCAAGCCCGCTTGAAATTGTTCTTTTCTCGCTTCATCTTTCTAGTTACTTACCAACCCGGCTCAAAAAACGTTAAGGCTGATGCCTTGCCTAGGAGTTTCAGTACCCCAGAATCTGCAGAGTCCGAGCCTGAGACTATCCTCTCCCCCGGGGTGGTTCTTGCGGCTGTCTACTCTGACCTCTCACCTCTGATTCCTGCTGCTCAGCAATCGGCCCCTGGAGCCCTTCCCGAAGGCAAACTGTTTGTTCTCTTACCTTTGAGGTTGAAGGTGTTAGAGGAGACGCATGCCTCGGTCCTAGCTGGTCACCCCGGTATCCGGGGAACTCAGAAACTACTTTCCAGAATTGATTGGTGGCCTCATATGGCTAGGGATGTTCGGGCATTTGTGACTGCTTGTCCGGTTTGTGACAGAGGGAAGAGTGTCAGAAGACATCCTGAGGGGCCTCTTCTGCCCTTGTCTATTCCATCCAGGCCTTGGTCACATCTGTCCATGGACTTTATAACCGATTTGCTGCCCTCGCAGGGAAACAGGGTCATTTGGGTCATTGTGGATTGTTTCTCTAAAATATCACACTTTGTTTCTCTGTGCAAGCTACCTAACGCCAAATTATTATCTGAGATATTTATCAAGGAGGTTGTTCAGCTGCATGGGATTCCGGAGGATATTGTCTTGGATGGAGGAGTACAGTTTGTTGCTCGCTTCTGGCGCGCTTTCTGCAAAAACCTAAATATTAATTTGTCTTTTTCGTCTGCATACCATCCTGAACTAACGGACAAACTGAATGAATGAATCAAGAATTAATTCAATACCTAGAGCTTTTTGCTTCAGATAATCAGTATCAGTGGGTTAACTTCTTACCTCTCGCTGAATTTGCCATAAATAATCATGTTAATTTGTCATTTCTAGTCTTGCCATTTTTCTGTAATTATGGGTTCCATCCCCGGTTTACTTTCTCTGCTCACTCTGTTTCGGATACTCTGTCTGCGGATGTAGCCATCGATGAACTGTGCACAGTTTGGGCCCAGGTTCGTAAGAATCTTTAGGGTTCCCAGGAGAGACTTCTTAGTCAGGCTAATAAGAAATGCACGATCTCTGCACCCTTTGTGGTTGGAGAGCAGGTATTACTGGCCTCGAAAAATTTGAGACTGAAGGTTCCGTCTTTAAAGCTGGCTCCCCGGTTTATTTGTCCGTTTACCATCTCTCAGGTTATCAACCCTGTGACGTGTAAATTGTCCCTTCCATCTTGGAAGGTCCACAATGTGTTCCATAAATCTTTGTTAAAGAAGTATGTTACCCCTGGTTTTGCCCACCTGTGACCTGCCTTCTCCTACACTTGTGCATGTGGAACTTGAATATGAAGTAGAGAAGATCATTGACACCAGGCAGGTTCAGGGCTCTATTCAGTACCTGGTCCATTGGAGAGGGTTTGCCCCTGAGGATAGGATGTGGGTCCCTGCCAGGGATGTTCACGCACCACGCCTAGTCCGACATTTCCACAGGGCCTTCCCTCTCAAACCTGCTCCTGGCCGTGGGGGTCTGGTGTCCCCCCGTAGAAGGGGGGGGGGGTAATGTCAGGACCAGCGGCTCCCGGGGCCTCCGTGCCCGCACCGCTGGTCCTATTACCTGGGCGGCTAGGGTGCAGCGCAGGGGAGCCCCGGTGCTGGTGACCTCCCCTGGCCGCTGTTGCTCTGTTCTCCGCCGGGTTGCTAGGAATGTGACTCGCACCACGTCCCCATTGTCATGGCAGCCGAGCGCACGTACTCTATCTCCGCCCAGCCAGTTAGTGTCAGGGCAGGCTTTCCTGCGCTCTAGACTAGCTCCTGCTGCTGTCAGGCTCCTGCCCCAATCAGCTGCTGGGGCCGGAGATCTGACAGCATTTCAACCTCTCTGTTCCTGTCAGTGGTTGCCAATGTGTGTTTGTCTTTAGGCTACACCCGCATTATTCTGATTTGATTCCCCATTGTGACTCTCTGCTTTTGGACCCGACTTTGACATCTCCTGACCCTTTGTACTGCGTTCTTCTCCTGTTGCTGACCCAGATTGCCTGGCCTGCTTTTGTGTGTGTTTGTTTTCCTGCTAGTCCGTTAATCTGGCTCCCTGCCCCGCATCCCTAGCTAGCCTAGGGACTGTCACCCAGTTGTCGCCCCACGGCTTAGCCTTGGGGGGCAAGTAGGTAGGGACAGGCGTTGCGGGTAGTGTTTATGGACTTCCAGTTACCCAGACCCCCGCTCCCTGACAATTATATGTTTAATTATCATTAATAATTAATAACTTCAGAATGTCCAAATAGAGGCATGGTTAATGCAATATTTGTGGTCAAGCAACTCCAGGAAAAAAAGACGAGAACAACACCATGACACCTATATGTGTTTTGTTGACCTAGGAAAAGCCTTTGATCGAGTACCAAGGTCCACATTACGGATAGTTCTGCATAAGGTTGGATGTCCTGAAAAGTTTGTCGACATGGTACGTCAATTCCATGATGGCATGATGGCCAATGTACAACGTGAAAATGAGCTTACAGATCAGTTCCCAGTCACTAGTGGCGTGTAACAAGGCTGTGTAATGGCTTCTACTTTATTTGCTGTTTATTTTGCTGCCGTGTTGAATGACACCATAAAAAATGTCGTGAAGAAATAATGATTAATGTGAGATTCGTTAGGAGTGTCTTTGACTTGTCTTGCTTTAAAGATAAATGCAAGGTGAAATAACGATCTGTATTTGAAGTACTGCATGGCGATGATGTTTGCCTTATGGCTGACAGCATAGAAAACCTGCATGTCACGTCTCTCTCCAGAGATCTGTGGTTCTACAGGTTCTCTTGAGCTTTCCTGCTCAGGTGTGGGGATTGTGCTGGTTGGGTGTGTGTCTCCAGTCAGCCAATCATCTAGGTCAGTCCACATACAGCTGTCTTGAACAGTGGACAGCGACTAACAGAATGGTTTTTAACAAGGAGAAATGCAAAGTCCTACATCTGGGCAAGAAAAATGAAAAAAGCACATACAGAATGGGAGGAATTGGGCTAAGCAGCAGCACATGTGAAAAAGACTTGGGTATACTAATAGATCATAGACTGAATATGAGTCAACAGTGTGATGCAGCAGCAAAACAGAGAAGCATAGAATCTAGATCACGTGAGGTAAATACCCCCCTCTACTCTTCCTTAGGGCTCAAACCCACTGGCGATAGATTTTTCTGCGATGCGAGACTGAGTAAAAATGCATGATAATGAAACCAATGATTTTCAATAGTTTCATTCTCATTTGCAATGTGTTCACTTAAGCCTCGCAGCTCTAAGAAAAATCTGCGCTATCGCCCAGTTTTTGCAATGGGGCCGGCGCCTCAACATCAGTCCCTTCGAAAACATAGGGAGTACTTTGTGCTCCCCTGACACAGCTTTGACAGCTGTGACAGCTATGACAGGGGATTCCTTTATCCCCGCGGGTAAAGCTGTGGTAAAGGTCCACAATGCTATCCCATTGCTTTCAAGGGGGCCGCACTCCTGCAGCCCCATTGAAAGCAATGGAATGAAGGCCACCACTGTGGTTATGATTTTCTGGGAAGGGCTTGAAATATAAGCCATTCTCTAAAAATCACCCCTAGCTGTAAAAGAAAAGTTAAAAAAAAAATTAACTCACCTAGAAGAGCAGTCCAGCCCTTCTCTCCGGCCCCGGCAGTCATCTTCTGTCTTCTGGAGGCCTTAAATTGAAAAATCCCTGCCTCAAAAAGTGCTGTCACTAATTGGCTGAGCACTGTAACCAACCAGAGGCAGCGCCCAGCCATTATTGAATGACAGCTGAGCGCTGCCTGTGATTGGTCACAGCGCTCAGCCAATCACAGGCAGTGCTCAGCCATTCATTGAATCTAATGAATGGCTGAGCGCTGCCTGCGACTGTCAGTCAATCATTGAACTCATTCCATTGCTGCAGCAGTGCTGGCCCCATTAAAAGCAATAAGATAGCATCGCGGACCTCTGCCATAGCTGTGACAGGGCATTCCTTTATCCCCGTGGGGATGAAGGAATCCCCTGCCATAGCTGTCACAGCTGTGTCAGGGGAGCGCGATGTACTCCCTATGTCTTCAATGGGGCTGGAGCTGCTGCCGCCTGCCCCATGAAAAACAGTGGGCGATAGTGCAGATTTTTCTTAGCGCTGCGAGGCTTAGTGAAGACATCACAAATGAGAATGAGGCCATTGAAAATCATTGGTTTCATTATCATTAATTTTTACTCACTCTCGCAAGGCTATCATATAGCAAGTGGATGTCCATCCTTACCATGATTGCATTTAACCTCCTGTAGTCTACGCAGAACCGGGTCGTCCAGTCCTTCTTGGGCACCAGGACTACAAGGGAAGCCCATTCATTCTGGGACTTATGGATGAAGCCCAGCATCTCATCAATCTCCCCCCTTCATATCTGCCTGCACCTTTAGGGAAACATAGTAAGTGAATTCACATATGGTGAATTGTCAACTTTCTGGTTTTCCTCTCCAGTTACTAAGTGAAGGTTGAAAGGAAATGGAGCAGATCCTCCTGCACACGGTAAATTATACATGCTTAATGGATCCAACCACTTGGGCTGTGCCTGGCAGATCCATCAAGATATCTTCCTTGCCCTCTTCGGGCCAGCTACACACTGGTATGGTGCATGCCACCAGACATCATGAGCCTTCATTATGTTCATGAGGAAGACTCTCTGCTTTCTTCGAGTGTGATCTATTGTGACAATATAGTTCCCATCACTGAGCAACTGGTGAACAATGTATGGGCCTTCCCAAGCAGCTTGAAGCTCATTTTGGGTCAGTAGGATTAGGATCCACACTTTATGTTCCACCTTGTAAGCTCTTTCTCTAGTGTTCTGGTCCTACCACTGCTTCTGGCTGGCTTGGGCCTGCTCCATGTTCTCGACCACCAGATGTGTCAATGTCTGCCTCTTGTCCCGATGCTGCATGACATAGTTGATGACTGACACTTCAGAGGAGGCCAGTTCTCGTTCCCAAGATTCTCTTACCAGGAGCTCACAGGGGAAATTTTTTGAGGATGTGGAAACAGGGGGTCGTATAATTAAAGCACAGGGATCATCATCTCATGTTGTACTATTCAAAAGGCCTGATAATTCTTTGGTTACTAAGGAGGATGACATTTTGGAGCCATTTGTTTTTTATTCTAAGGACCTGCATGCTTCTAAATTAAGTGTAGATTACAAGGATCGTCATGAATATTTGGCTCAGGTGCAGCTGCCAACATTATCTGATGATCTGATAGTGATGTTAGAAGCTCCTTTGACACTCACTGAGGGATGCAATAGTAACACTTCCTAATGAAAAATCACCTCGGTTGGATGGTCTTCCAAATGATTTTTTGAAATATGATCAAGATATCCTTCTGGCATATTTATTAAGGGTTTTTAATTAATCATTGTATACAGGTATACTTCCATCATCTATGAGAGGTGCTAGAATTGTCTTAATTCCTAAAACGAGAAAGGATTTGTCTGTCCCTGATTCTTATCATCCGATGTAAAAAGTTTAGCCAAGGTACTTGTAAAAAGATGAATTTTGAGAGTTCTTGTTGAAAGGCCATAATAGCATCCCGAAATTTAGACCTATATAAGCTAATCTTCTGTATATAACGACCCTGTAAATACCCTCATAGCCTCCCACACTACAGACACAGAAGAGGAACCAACATTAATATGAAAAATAGCCCAGTAAACCTTTTAGTTATGATGACTCATTTAACACATGACGATTGACGATCAGTCCGGCTATTAATTCGTGGAGATTATATTTGAATCTTCAGGCGGATCATCAGGTTTGGGGGGTAGGGCTGTTTTTTTGCTTGATACTGCCTGAGCCTTTGACAACGTTTAATGGAATTATCTATGGGCTGTTCTTCATAGGAGGAGCTTTGGTGAGAAGTTTCTGGTATGGGTTAAGTTGCTTTATTCTATACCAGCAGCAAGAGTAAGGGAAAACAACTGCTTTTCTGGACAGATAGTGTTAGCGAGGGGAACAAGGCAGCGGTGTCTTCTGCCCCTTTTCTCGTTGCCTTGACAATCAAGTCCTTGGCTGGTTTGATAATCACCTGATATTGTTAGATTTTATCATGGAGAACTTGAGGACTGTGTTTGACTGTTCGTAGAGGATTTGCGGTTGTATATGGGGTATGTGAGTAGAGCAATGAATCCTATTATACTCATCTTTGATATATTTGGTAGGATGTTGGGACTTACAGTTAATTGGTGGAAATCTGTTATTCTTCCCTTCGACCCTCTGCTGGTGGATTTTCCATTGGAACATATGCAACTACAAACATTGAAGGAATTCAGATATTTGAGAATTGTGGTCTCTTCTTGACGTCAGGACGTTATTTCTGCTGACTTGATTGCGTTGGTACGAAGGTTTAAGGATAAGGTCAAGGTCTGGAGTCGTCTCCTATAATTGGCAGGAAATAAATCTTATCAAAATGGTTTCTATATACTTCAAAACTCTCCGTTTGGATTCCATTCCAATATTTTTTAGACTCCATACAATATTTAGGAGTTTATTGTGGAATAATTTGGAGTCCCTTCAAAGGAATAAACAGTCTGGAGGCTCGGCAAGCCCAAATGCTTGGATATATTTTCTGGCGTTTCACTTGCAATAATTGAATTGCGGAGAAGAAAAGAAGTGGGGAGGGGTTAAATGGCAGATTAGTTTCTTAATGACATGTTGTAGCCCCCTATTACGGAATGTGAGAGAGATGAAAGGGGGTAAAAAGGATTATATCTGATTAAGGTACAGAATGAATGTAAACAAACTTTACAACTAGTTGGATTTACAACATACACCTCGCTGGAGGAACCCTAAAAGCCAGCGGTCTGTAGGTTGGAGAGATTGTTCCTGGGGGAAGAAGAGAGCGGGGATCTTTCTGGAACAGCTCCATTCTGGGGGGTCTTTGTATAATTTAGAGAGTTTTATGATGTTTCCCAAAGTCGCTTCTTTCCATTCCTTCCATTATGCTACACGGTTGCTGCTATTGCTTTTTCCTTTTCTCTGCAGTTGGGCCGGGCTCACACGGATGTGTTTGCACAATGTACACACGCATGATAGGCAGCACATAAAGTTAATGAAAGTACATTGATCTTCATTGTTCCACTCACACTAACGGGTATCTATTGTGTATTTTAGACACGTAAGAAAGACATTGGCATGTTATATTTTACAGTGTATTACGGTATTGTTCTTTATGGGTGCGTTCAATACGCAGTGCGCACGCAATAGCATTGGGTAAGCGGGGTGATTTCTGTGTATGTTGCTAGGAGGCATGAGAAGGAAATAAAAAAAGAAGAAACCAGGAAGTCGGTGCAGGACAGCATGCATGAAAACGCTGTGTATGCGCAGCAAACGCGGGTAAAAGCGCAGCAAGACGTAGGGATACGCAGTTCCATACGCTGATAAAATGCTGCTATTTTTGCGCAGCGTATCGCCATATGAGCCCGAACCTAATCATCCAACATGAAAGCCATGATGCCTTTTTTCTTTTTTTTTTCTTGCAGATTGATAGAATTACAATAACACCAAAATTATAAATTCTTTAAAGTTTTTCTACTTTTGCACAATAAAAAGACACCTTTTATGGAATTTTTTTTTGCATCACTAAATTCAGTATCCCGTAACTTCTTTACTTTTCCACGGACGGACCTCTGTGAGGCTTGTTGTTTGTTGTATAACAAGCTGTAGTTTTTATTGGTACCATTGAGGGATACATATTACTTTTATTGCTATTTTTATGAAGTGCAATTAGGCAAAGTTTTTTACATTTTTTACAGCGTTTCCCATGCTGGATACAAAGGTATGTCCACTTAATTGTATGGGTCATATAGATGCAATATTATCAAACATGTTTTTTTTTTCTTAATTTCTGTGTTTTTATGTATGTTCTTTCACATTTCACATTTTATGTCCCTGTAGGGGACTTGAACCTGTGATACTATGATGGCACTGATAATACACTGCAGTACTTCTATATATAACAATGCATTATCAGTAATCATAATGATGATCACAGGCCATAGCAAACCTGAATAACATTGTCTGTCTCCTTGTGAATCCATAATTGGGAACTGATGACATCACAGATAGAGAACCCTCCCTCTGTGAACCCTTTACATATCACAATCAACAATGATTGCTGCATGCAATGGGGTTAACAGCGAGGATCGGTATCTCACTGATGCTCACTGTTGCAGTGCAGGAACGATTCACAGTCACAGCCGGCTTCTGAGCCCGCACAATGCACGGGGTGAAAGTATATGTCCATCTGCGGGAATAGCTGCCCACCTAGAGCTGCCTTTTAAGGCCTGGGGCAGAAATGAGTTAAAGATTAAGTGCAGGAGTAAAAAAAAAAAACGCAAGAGATAAAAAATCATCACACAGCCTAAGGGCAACGCCAGGCACAACCAGACACGTGGCAGCTTACAGTGTAAGGTCATCGATTCTCCCAGCGGCTTCACTATAGTTTTATACTAATACTACAGTATTTCATTCCCTTTCATCCATGACCTCCACATGTCTTCCGTAAACAGTGCACAGTGTGGGTATATTTACACATGATGGATGGGGATTATGAGATTTTATTGTTACTATAGCTCCCAAGGACAGACGCCACAGTGTAACAGATGCTGCACGTTCCCGTAGTATCAGTGGGATTAATGGGAAAAGACTTTAGCCATAGAAACTATGAACCATGGCGCAAATAGCGGAGTCACTACAGCCAGACCGCTGACCTGTACTGAATCCAATACATATGTCTACCAAGCAAAGCATACAAACTACAGCTAAATATATACAGAATATGAAAAGACCAGGCAGTATTATAGTAGTTACATTCTTGTACATAGGGGTCAGTATTATAGTAGTTATATTCTTGTACATAAGGGGGCAGTATTATAGTTGTTATATTCTTGTACATAGGAGCAGTATTATAGTAGTTCTATTCTTTTACATAAGGGGGCAGTATTATAGTAGTTATATTCTTGTACATAGGGGGCAGTATTATAGTAGTTATATTCTTGTACATAGGGGGCAGTATTATAGTAGTTATATTCTTGTACATAGGAGGCAGTATTATAGTAGTTATATTCTTGTACATAGGGGGCAGTATTATAGTAGTTATATTCTTGTACATAGGAGGCAGTATTATAGTAGTTATATTCTTGTACATAAGAGCAGTATTATAGTAGTTATATCCTTGTACATAGGAGCAGTATTATAGTAGTTATATTCTTGTACATAGGGGGCAGTATTATAGTAGTTATATTCTTGTATATAGGGGGCAGTATCACAGTAGTTATATACTTGTACATAGGGGGCAGTATTATAGTAGTTATATTCTTGTACATAGGGGGCAGTATTATAGTAGTTATATTCTTGTACATAGGGGGCAGTATTATAGTAGTTATATTCTTGTACATAGGGGCAGTATTATAGTAGTTATATTCTTGTACATAGGGGGCAGTATTATAGTAGTTATATTCTAGTACATAGGGGGCAGTATTATAGTAGTTATATTCTTGGGAGGCAGTATTATAGTAGTTATATTCTTGTACATAGGAGGCAGTATTATAGTAGATATATTCTTGTACATAGGGGGGCAGTATTATAGTAGTTATATTCTTGTACATAAAAGCAGTATTATAGTAGTTATATTCTTGTACATAGGAGGCAGCATTATAGTAGTTATATTCTTGTACATAGGGGGCAGTATTATAGTAGTTATATTCTTGTACATAAGAGGCAGTATTATAGTAGTTATATTCTTGTATATAGGGGCAGTATTATAGTAGTTATATTCTTGTACATAAGAGCAGTATTATAGTAGTTATATTGTTGTACATAGGAGCAGTATTATAGTAGTTATATTCTTGTACATAGGGGGCAGTATTATAGTAGTTATATTCTTGTACATAGGAGGCAGTATTATAGTAGTTATATTCTTGTACATAGGGGCAGTATTATAGTAGTTATATTCTTGCACATAGGGGGCAGTATTATAGTAGTTATATTCTTGTATATAGGGGCAGTATTATAGTGGTTATATTCTTGTACATAGGGGGCAGTATTATAGTAGTTATATTCTTGTACATAGGGGGCAGTATTATAGTAGTTATATTCTTGTACATAGGGGGCAGTATTATAGTAGTTATATTCTTGTACATAGGGGGCAGTATTATAGTAGTTATATTCTTGTACATAGGGGGCAGTATTATAGTAGTTATATTCTAGTACATAGGGGGCAGTATTATAGTAGTTATATTCTTGTACATAGGGGGCAGTATTATAGTAGTTATATTCTTGTACATAGGGGGCAGTATTATAGTAGTTATATTCTTGTACATAGGGGGCAGTATTATAGTAGTTATATTCTTGTACATAGGGGGCAGTATTATAGTAGTTATATTCTAGTACATAGGGGGCAGTATTATAGTAGTTATATTCTTGGGAGGCAGTATTATAGTAGTTATATTCTTGTACATAGGAGGCAGTATTATAGTAGATATATTCTTGTACATAGGGGGGCAGTATTATAGTAGTTATATTCTTGTACATAAAAGCAGTATTATAGTAGTTATATTCTTGTACATAGGAGGCAGTATTATAGTAGTTATATTCTTGTACATAGGGGGCAGTATTATAGTAGTTATATTCTTGTACATCAGAGGCAGTATTATAGTAGTTATATTCTTGTATATAGGGACAGTATTATAGTAGTTATATTCTTGTACATAAGAGCAGTATTATAGTAGTTATATTGTTGTACATAGGAGCAGTATTATAGTAGTTATATTCTTGTACATAGGGGGCAGTATTATAGTAGTTATATTCTTGTACATAGGAGGCAGTATTATAGTAGTTATATTCTAGTACATAGGGGCAGTATTATAGTAGTTATATTCTTGTACATAGGGGGCAGTATTATAGTAGTTATATTCTTGTATATAGGGGCAGTATTATAGTGGTTATATTCTTGTACATAGGGGGCAGTATTACAGTAGTTATATTCTTGAGCATAGGGGGGCAGTATTATAGTAGTTATATTATTGTACATAGGAGCAGTATTATAGTAGTTATATTCTTGTACATAGGGGCAGTATTATAGTAGTTATATTCTTGTACATAGGGGGCAGTATTATAGTAGTTATATTCTTGTATATAGGGGCAGTATTATAGTGGTTATATTCTTGTACATAGGGGGCAGTATTACAGTAGTTATATTCTTGAGCATAGGGGGGCAGTATTATAGTAGTTATATTCTTGTACATAGGAGCAGTATTATAGTAGTTATATTCTTGTACATAGGGGGCAGTATTATAGTAGTTATATTCTTTGACATAGGAGGCAGTATTATAGTAGTTATATTCTTGTACATAGGAACAGTATTATAGTAGTTATATTCTTGTACATGGTGGGCAGTATTATAGTAGTTATATTCTTGTACATAGGGGGCAGTATTATAGTAGTTATATTCTTGTACACAGGGGGCAGTATTATAGTCGTTATATTCTTGTACATAAGAGCAGTATTATAGTAGTTATATTCTTGTACATAGGGGCAGTATTATAGTAGTTATATTCTTGTACACAGGAACAGTATTATAGTAGTTATATTCTTGCACATAGGGAGCAGTATTATAGTAGTTATATTCTTGTACATAGGGGGGCAGTATTATAGTAGTTATATTCTTGCACTTAGGAGCTGTATTATAGTAGTTATATTCTTGTACATAGGAGCAGTATTATAGTAGTTATATTCTTGTACATAGGAGCAGTATTATAGTAGTTATATTCTTGTACATAGGAGCAGTATTATAGTAGTTATATTCTTGTACATAGGGGGCAGTATTATAGTAGTTATATTCTTGTACATAGGAGCAGTATTATAGTAGTTGTATTCTTGTACATAGGAGCTGTATTATAGTAGTTATATTCTTGTACATAAGAGACAGTATTATAGTAGTTATATTCTTGTACATAGGAGCAGTATTATAGTAGTTATATTCTTGTACATAGGAGGCAGTATTATAGTAGTTATATTCTTGTACATAGGGGGCAGTATTATAGTAGTTATATTCTTGTATATAGGGGCAGTATTATAGTGGTTATATTTTTGTACATAGGGGCAGTATTATAGTAGTTATATTCTTGTACATAGAGGGCAGTATTATAGTAGTTATATTCTTGTACATAGGAGCAGTATTACAGTAGTTATATTCTTGAACATAGGTGGGCAGTATTATAGTAGTTATATTCTTGTACATAGGAGCAGTATTATAGTAGTTATATTCTTGTACATAGGGGGCAGTATTATAGTAGTTATATTCTTTGACATAGGAGGCAGTATTATAGTAGTTATATTCTTGTACATAGGAGCAGTATTATAGTAGTTATATTCTTGTACATGGTGGGCAGTATTATAGTAGTTATATTCTTGTACATAGGGGGCAGTATTATAGTAGTTATATTCTTGTACACAGGGGGCAGTATTATAGTAGTTATATTCTTGTACATAAGAGCAGTATTATAGTAGTTATATTCTTGTACATAGGGGCAGTATTATAGTAGTTATATTCTTGTACACAGGAACAGTATTATAGTAGTTATATTCTTGTACATAGGAGGCAGTATTATAGTAGTTATATTCTTGTGCATAGGGAGCAGTATTATATTAGTTATATTCTTGTACATAGGGGGCAGTATTATAGTAGTTATATTCTTGTGCATAGGGAGCAGTATTATATTAGTTATATTCTTGTACATAGGGGGCTGTATTATAGTAGTTATATTCTTGTACATAAGAGACAGTATTATAGTAGTTATATTCTTGTACATAAGAGACAGTATTATAGTAGTTATATTCTTGTACATAGGAGCAGTATTATAGTAGTTATATTCTTGTACACAGGGGGCAGTATTATAGAAGTTATATTCTTGTACATTGGGGCAGTATTATAGTAGTTGTATTCTTGTACATAGGAGCAGTATTATAGTAGTTATATTCTTGTACATAGGGGGCAGTATTATAGTAGTTATATTCTTGTACATAGGAGGCAGTGTTATAGTAGTTATATTCTTGTACATAGGGGGCAGTATTATAGTAGTAATATTCTTGTACATAAGAGGCAGTATTATAGAAGTTATATTCTTGTATATAGGGGCAGTATTATAGTAGTTATATTCTTGTACATAGAGGGCAGTATTATAGTAGTTATATTCTTGTACATAGGAGCAGTATTGCAGTAGTTATATTCTTGAACATAGGGGGGCAGTATTATAGTAGTTATATTCTTGTACATAGGAGCAGTATTATAGTAGTTATATTCTTGTACATAGGGGGCAGTATTATAGTAGTTATATTCTTGTACATAGGAGCAGTATTATAGTAGTTATATTCTTGTACATAGGGGGCAGTATTATAGTAGTTATATTCTTTGACATAGGAGGCAGTATTATAGTAGGTATATTCTTGTACATGGGAGCAGCATTATAGTAGTTATATTCTTGTACATGGGGGGCAGTATTATAGTAGTTATATTATTGTACATAGGGGGCAGTATTACAGTACTTATATTCTTGTACACAGGGGGCAGTATTATAGTAGTTATATTCTTGTACATAAGAGCAGTATTATAGTAGTTATATTCTTGTACATAGGGGCAGTATTATAGTAGTTATATTCTTGTACACAGGAACAGTATTATAGTAGTTATATTCTTGTACATAGGAGCAGTATTATAGTAGTTATATTCTTGTACATAGGGGGCAGTATTATAGTAGTTATATTCTGGTACATAGGAGGCAGTATTATAGTAGTTATATTCTCATACATAGGGGACAGTATTATAGTAGTTCTATTCTTGTACATAGGAGGCAGTATTATAGTAGTTATATTCTTGTACATAGAGTTCAGTATTATAGTAGTTATATTCTTGTACATAGGAGGCAGTATTATAGTAGTTATATTCTTGTACATAGGGGCAGTATTATACTATTTATATTCTTGTACATAGGAAGCAGTATTATAGTAGTTTTATTCTTGTACATAGGGAGCAATATTATAGTAGTTATATTCTTGCACCTAGGGGGCAGTATTATAGTAGTTATATTCTTGCACATAGGAGGCAGTATTGTAGTAGTTGTATTCTTGTACATAGGAGGCAGTATTATAGTAGTTATATTCTTGTACATAGGAGGCAGTATTATAGTAGTTATATTTTTGTACATAGGAGCAGTATTATAGTAGCTATATTCTTGTATATAGAGGGCAGTATTGTAGTAATTATATTCTTGTACATAGGGGCAGTATTATAGTAGTTATATTCTTGTACAAAGGTGGCAGTATTATAGTAGTTATATTCTTGTACATAGGGGCAGTTTTATAGTAGTTATATTCTTGTACATATGAGGCAGTATTATAGTAGTTATATTCTTGTACATAGGGAGCAGTATTATAGTAGTTATATTCTTGTCCATAGGGGGCAGTATTATAGTACCTATATTCTTGTACATAGGGGTCAGTATTATAGTAGTTATATTCTTGTACATAGGAGGCAGTATTATACTCGTTATATTCTTGTAAATAGAGGGCAGTATTATAGTAGTTATATTCTTGTACATAGGAGGCAGTGTTATAGTCAGTATATTCTTGTACAAAGGGGTCAGTATTATAGTAGATATATTCTTTGACATAGGGGGCGGTATTATAGTAGTTATATCCTTGTACATAGGGGCAGTTTTATAGTAGTTATATTCTTGTACATATGAGGCAGTATTATAGTAGTTATATTCTTGTACATAGGGAGCAGTATTATAGTAGTTATATTCTTGTCCATAGGGGGCAGTATTATAGTACCTATATTCTTGTACATAGGGGTCAGTATTATAGTAGTTATATTCTTGTACATAGGAGGCAGTATTATACTCGTTATATTCTTGTAAATAGAGGGCAGTATTATAGTAGTTATATTCTTGTACATAGGAGGCAGTGTTATAGTCAGTATATTCTTGTACAAAGGGGTCAGTATTATAGTAGATATATTCTTTGACATAGGGGGCGGTATTATAGTAGTTATATCCTTGTACATAGGAGGTAGTATTATAGTAGTTATATTCTTGTACAAAGGTGGCAGTATTATAGTAGTTATATTCTTGTACATAGGGGCAGTATTATAGTAGTTATATTCTTGTACATAGGGGGCAGTATTATAGTAGCTATATTCTTGTACATAGGGGTCAGTATTATAGTAGTTATATTCTTGTACATAGGAGGCAGTATTATACTCGTTATATTCTTGTAAATAGAGGGCAGTATTATAGTAGTTATATTCTTGTACGTAGGAGGCAGTGTTATAGTCAGTATATTCTTGTACAAAGGGGTCAGTATTATAGTAGATATATTCTTTTACATAGGGGGCGGTATTATAGTAGTTATATCCTTGTACATAGGAGGTAGTATTATAGTAGTTATATTCTTGTACATAGGAGGCAGTATTATAGTAGTTATATTCTTGTACATAGGAGGTAGTATTATAGTAGTTATATTCTTGTACATAGGAGGTAGTATTATAGTAGTTATATTCTTGTACATAGGGAGCAGTCTTATAGAAGTTATATTTTTGTACATAGGAGCAGTATTATAGTTGTTATATTCTTGTACATAGGGGGCAGTATTATACTAGTTATATACTTGTACATAGGAGTTTGTATTATAGTAGTTATATTCTTGTACATAAGGAGCAGTATTATAGTAGTTATATTCTTGTACATAGGAGCAGTATTTTAGCAGTTATATTCTTATCCATAGGGGGCAGTATTATAGTAGTTATATTCTTGTACATAGGGGGCAGTATTACAGTAGTTATATTCTTGTACATTGGGGGCATTATTATAGTAGTTATATTCTTGTACATAGGAGCAGTATTATAGTAGTTATATTCTTGTACATATGGGGCAGTATTATAGTAGTTATATTCTTGCACATAGGAGCAGTATTATAGTAGTTATATTCTTGTACATAGGGGGCAGTATTATAGTAGTTATATTCTTGTACATAGGAGCAGTATTATAGTAGTTATATTATTGTACATAGGGGCAGTATTATAGTAGTTATATTATTGTACATAGGGGGCAGTATTATAGTAGTTATATTCTTGTACATAGGAGGCAGTATTATAGTAGTTATATTCTTGTACATAGGGGGCAGTATTATAGTAATTATATTCTTGTACATAGGGGGCAGTATTATAGTAGTTATATTCTTGTACATAGGGGGCAGTATTATAGTAGTTATATTCTTGTACATAGGGGGCAGTATTATAGTAGTTATATTCTTGTACATAGGAGCAGTATTATAGTAGTTATATTCTTGTACATAGGGGGCAGTATTATAGTAGTTATATTCTTGTACATAGGAGCAGTATTATAGTAGTTATATTCTTGTACATAGGGGGCAGTATTATAGTAGTTACATTCTTGTACAGAGTGTAAGCTCTCGCCTACGACCTGAAGGTTGCAAGTTCGATCCCCACATGAATCAGTTAGCCGGCTCAAGGTTGACTCAGCCTTCCATCCTTCCGAGGTCGGTAAAGTGAGAACCCAGCTTGGTGGGGGGTAATAAGTAATTATTACCTGAAAGTGCTGCGGAATAAGTTGGCGCTATACAAATACCATGATTTGATTTTTTTTTTTTTTGTACATAGGGGGCTGAATTACAGTAGTTTTACTCTTGTACATCGAGGGCAGTATAAAGAGAGCGAGTACCAAAATGCTCGGGAGCTCGTTATTCGAGTCAAGCTTTTCGTAAAATTTGAGAGCTCTATTCGAGTTACGGGCCCCATTGAAGTCAATGGGGGACTCGAGCATTTTTGTATTGGACCCGCCGGGTGCCAAACTTTTTTTTTTGCCTTTCTCTCTCTCCCCAGCAAGCCACTTACTGTGTGGTAATGCGGTGAGGAGTCAAAATGAGCACTATCGTGTATGCTAGTACTCGAACGAGCATGTTCGCTCAACTCTAGTAGTTATATTCTTGTACATAGGGAGGAAAGACAGAGAGTGAGAGAGCAGTATGTGGCTTGCTGGGTAGAGAGAGAGAGAGAAAAATTAAAAAAAAAGCTCGGCACCCAGCGTGTCCAATACAAAAATACTCGAGTCCCCTATTGACTTAAATGGGGTTTGTTACTTGAATACAGTTCTCGTATATTACGAAAAGCTCTACTTGAATAACGAGCACCCGAGCAGTTTGGTTCTCGCTCATCTCTTTTTGCTACATCTAAAGGACAGTGTTATATTAGTTGAAGTTGACTTGAAGTTGGACACAGGCCACACACTAACTATATATTTTTGTTGTTGCATACACTAATTATAATTGGTTTTCCGCTCACTATACCCAGCAATCTACATGCGGCAGTACTGCAGTAATTCTTAGCTTTGTTAGCGATTTCTTTGTGCTTTGTTTTATTGATTCTTGCTTTGAACCTTGCGGGTCTAATGAATGAACAAACTGAATAATCAATTTGCATTGGGTTTAAATATCATTTCACTGTAAAATATTACAATGAGAATTGATTCACTTCAGGACAGATTTAGCAATGTTGTTGCTACAGTATAACAAAATCTACTTATTTATAAATGACAGAGTACAATGGGTTAATACCCCTCCATAATCTTTCCGAATTACATATGCTGTATTTAATCTTCTCCATGTTTGGTTCACTGAGCCACTTAGTTATCACTTTTGCCCTTTGGCACGGTGCTCCATCATGCATTGGTCATCACCGAATTGCTCCCGGATAGTTGGGAGAAGTTACTCCTGGAGGATGTTTAGATCCCATTCTTCATGGTGGTGTTCTTAGGCTGAGTGAGCCCACTCCAATGGATCAAAAGCAACCCCTCAGGAATGGCGTCAGGTAGGTGTCAGTGTCTCCGCTCACACAGCCGTCTGGCCGTCTGGTGTCAAGAAGGGCAGCAAAAAGGCCACTTCTCTCTGAGAAAACATCAAGGATGGACTGACATTTTGCAGGAAGTACAGGGACTGCAGAGGACTGGAGAAAGGTAGTTTCTCTGAGAAAGCCCTTTTTTAGACTGTTCAGCCTAAGAACAGAATAAGGAATGCTATCTAAACCTCCTTGTGTCTCTTGTGTATTCTTGCTGTAATGTCCCAGCGTGGGAGGTTGGGAGCACAGTGGCTGCTCAGTTACAACTCCCACCCAGGTACATTGCATTGAAAGGTTGGGGACTCATAGTCTTGGCCGGGTGCTGTGGTGTGGTGCTCCCCTTAAGAAGGGAGTCCAAGGAATCAGATAACATTAACTTATAACTCATGCTTTACTTGTTTAATCAGCTTGGTGGTTACAGGCATCCAAAATCTGAAGGTACAGGACTTAACAAATAGCGCTATGAACAGGCTTCTGGTCAGATGGCACAGTAACATAGTATTTTAGGCCAAAAGAAGACAATGTCCATGTTGTGCAGGGACAACTTGGATGGTGTAGACATGTGGTGCGAATGGACTCTTCAACTTGTTAGGTGCACTATTCAGACACAACCCTCTGCTTCTGTGAATATTTATTCTCCTCCAGCACTCCTAGGGTTAATTCATTCTGGGCCTCCTGCTCAGCTGATGCACCTTTTCTAATCACCGCCCTATATAGCTGCCCTAGGCCTTTCAGATATTGCTGTAGCGTTGTGGTGAGATTCGTTCCCATTACTTCATGTTTAGCCGCTGCTCCAGTAGTTACCTTGTTGCCTTGCGTTCTGCTCGTTTTCTGTGTCCTCCGTTTGTGTATCCGGCTGTCTGTTATCCCTATGAGTCCGCTTCTTTGTTTATCCTTGTCAGCTTGTTCCTTCTTTGTTTCCATACTCCTTGGTATTGTTCTGTTTATAAACCCAGGGCAAGATACTTTCCCTAGTTTCCATCTGTATACGGGGTTTGTACATCTGGTATCCTACCTTGCACGCTGGAGTCAGCTGTCAGCCGTGCTGGATTGGGTCATCACCTATCCGGTAGGTTGACACAGTGGTTCCACATCCACAGCCGTTACAAAACTGCCCAAAGCTGTGTTCTATCCGAAACTTTCCTGTGGAAAATGCAGAAAGAGAGGCCAATACTTTTGATATAAGGATGTCTTGAAGCGACACCTCATGTCCTGCAGCATTTCACATGACACATAGGAGTACCTTGTTTAGCGAGGACCAGAAAGGAGAAATGCTGTCAAAACAGCCATTAATGTCTTTGAAAAATCCCGCCTTGAAGAACTTGATGTCAAACGCCAAATTCGTAAAACTTGCTCAAAGCCCTCCTATAATTACACCTACAATTCTAGTGGACTACTATACTGGGACACGTATGACTGGACCTTAAAGACCAAGTTGGATTTTGCATCACACATTCGAATGCATGCCAGAAGCCAGGATGTCACCGTTGACGGACATGTCGTGGAGGACAACATCATCATCATCCTATGTTATAATCATTAATAACAATTGATACCTCTGTAACTGGCTGGGAGTCAGTAGGCCCATTTGGTAGGTGCCTGAAGGTGCACCCTGGATAGGGATAATCCACAGACCAAAAGGCTAGCCAAATAGGAACATATTACCAGTATCATCGTTTGGTGGCTCCAACCTCTCCCCAGGGCTTCTCTCCACAGGAATGCTTGTTTCTTTGAGCTCTTCAGCCAGGCAAGGGGCACCACTTTAATAATCTTTTCTTCATTTTCTTTTGCTATTCTGTATACCTCAGTTGTCGGGTATGGGATAGCTTTCACGGTGTATGGAGTGGGTCCTCACTTGTCATCCAACTTGCCAGTTCTTTGTTTTTTCTTCAGCCAAAGGCAATGGAGTTGTAGCTCTCGTTTCTTCTCTGGTGCTTACTCTTCATCCGATTCTCTACAATCTCATTAGCTTTATTCTAGCGACGCTGATGATCCTAGCCTGTATGTGCCAGTGGATTGAGAGCTTCAATGATTTGTACTTCCATAGCCAGATCAGGGGGTAGCTTGCCTTGACCGCCAAATTTTAGGCAGCATGGAGTATATCCCATGGAGCAATGAACTGTGTTGTACAACACTGGAGCAGCAAACTGTCAAAACCAAAATTTGTGTCAGTTTCAAAACTTTTGGCCACAACTGTAAGATCTGTAATATACAAATATTTATACACTATATGCTCTACTTTTTATATTTTGTATAACACTTTTAGGGGGGTTTCATACCTGCGTTTGGAAGGACAAAGAAAGACTGAGGGATATGCGATGATGTGAAACCACCCTTAAATTATACAATGTGTGGCACATTATTTGCATATTTTATGGCAATATTTGTATACAGCATGGCATGTTATTTACACATTGTATGGCATTTTCCGTTTCTTAGAACGGATGGGCTATAACAGCAGAAAATCAGTTCCAGAACGCAGGAGTGGAAGAAAACATGGAAAACTGAGATTGTTTTCTGAGAGATCAAAAATAAATTTCCTCTACAAGTGCGATGAAATATATCTGTGGGCCAGTCAGAAACTGATGAAAGAAAGGTCATGCGGAGGTGGGAGAAATACACAAGAGACACAATAGACATCAATAACCAAGACACCAAGGAGACATCACCGCTGTCAGATCAGTCGAGAATTAAATCTAATGGAATCTGCAGCCCTGTATGTGGATCCAATTATGGTAAGAAGTCCGGCAAACCACTTAATGGCCCTCGTACTGAAAGTCGTTAATTTCTAGATACTGTAGATGGAGATGGATTTCAGCAGAAATATATTGGAAGTTGGGGAAATACTATGACGGAAGGGTGTAGGCTTCTTCAGGCATCCACATGGTGATGGTCAAGACATAGGAAAGCAATTACCCCTTTTGAACTGCCGATCATCTGACCTCACCCAGCACAATTGTAGAGTAGTGCAGGGAATGTTCCTCGCTCTTTCCACAGAACTGTCTGAGCAAACAAGCAACTCTGCCAGTCAACGGCGGTACACCCTGCCCCAGCCAATGACACGGCCAGGGGAGAGAATAGTCAAAGGCGCTTCAGGTGATGGGAGAAAAAGGCCCACCCTCTCTGTGACATGGGGAGTGGTGAGACTGGCGCATGACCACCCGGAAGATCCATTCTCCATAAGAAATAGTGAAGGGGGAACTAAAGTCCACCCCTGCATGGTGCTCCAGTATGTCAGGAGGGGGATATAATAGAGACTGGTGCTGTCTGGCCTCAGCCATTGTGTTGCAACAAAGAAGAACCGATCTTAAAGTGGCAGAGGCCACTTGAGAAGGTGGTGGCAGTGGCCATATTCCCATGCTTAGGAGCAGCCATAGAGGATTGGAGTGGGGCCAGACCACCAGGGCCAAAGATCACATGTGCAGCACGTGGGAGGAGATGGAACTTCTTCCTACTCACAATTTTCTACATTTCCATGGCTCCCTCATTTCAGTGAATGGTGAAAGTCCCAGGTGACCCCCAATGAATACTTTTCTTTACTGAACTGTATGTTAAAGTAGTTGTGTCAACTTGCACAACCCCTCCCAGAATGCAGGTGCCAGGATGAATGGACAAGCCTGATTTTGTTACCCCCGGCAATCAACTGATTTTGCTAGGGTAAGCCCCAAAAGGCGACATATTTCCCCTGCTGTGAAATATAGTATTATAGGATTGCACAAGGACCGCCAGCACAGGAGCTTTGTACTGAATGACTCTCCATTCTGGATCATAAACAGGGATCCCAAGTGGGGGACCCCACTCTATGATCCACTCTATGATGATCTAACCCTAATAAGACATATGAATAGGAACAGCCCAGCAATATGGCTTACTTGTGCAGCGTCTGAGGAGGACTGGGGTAGAAAAAAATACCATGTAACAGGGTTCTACTGTCTCCTTCCTAAGGGTAGCTCAGGACCTAACCTCATTACCGACAGGGGGAGATCACAAATTAGTAACCGAGGTTACCTAAAGTCCAGTTTGTCACTCGTGACGCCAATGCTCCATCCTCTGCGGTGGATCTTTTAGATGTCAAGACGTAGAATTAAATAGTTCACACACACAGAGTGTCTTTTCTGGATGAAAACCAGGAATCTTCGGTCCTGTCCATTTACTTAAACGCTTGTAGCAAACAATAAACAGTTCTTACAGTGGTGAAGCAGTGAGGATTCACGGGGTATTTGTACATCCACAGTCGCAGTTATCTGTAAGAGCTCTCTCTCTCTCCCGATAACTCTGTCTCCACTGTCAGTCACTCACTTGTTCCTGGCTCTCTGGCGGTTTCTCTTTTTCTCCGGATGCATGCGGTTCTTGCACGACTTTTGCCTTGTCCGGGCTCATGCACTCCTTGAGGCTAATGGCTATGGTGAGCATCTCTGGAATGGCTAGGCCCACGCAGGGACGGCGGACCACCCTTCATCCTCCTCCATGTCTCACTCTTCTCCCTAACTCTCTGCACCTACGAACTCTGGACTCTGTAACTCAAACTAGGACTGAAACCTCTAGAACTACTTGGCTCACATGTGACCATTCTTTTATACAACACACAGGACAAAATGATACATTTCTCCAGACATGACCAGACATTAACCCTTTCATGCCTGCAAACGAATGCACATAAACCTGATTCATTCCACATACAAGACAGTGCACAAGTCAAACATAAAACATATATTCTGAGGTGCTGGAGGTGACCTCAAACTCTGGGCCACCACACTTGTAGTGGGAAATCCAGTGTCAGCGTCAGGTTAGATGACACCCCCTGCTGATATTTTTGTTTTGCGTTCTCTCCTCACAAGAAAAATCAACATATACTGCACTTTTAGGAAGTCTGTATGTGTTCTACTTGTGCAGAAAGCAGCAAGATATCTACACTAGAAGAGTTCATTTAATACATGCTGTACCAGGACCAAGCTCAGTACATAGACACAGTGCAAAAACCAAGCTCATAGCACAAATACAGTATCGAAACTGACTGATTGTCTTGTTGGGGCGGCAATAGGCTGTGCAAGGCAGCAGAGAGGGGGAGACAGACCCAGGAGGAGGAGGATTCATATAGCTCCACAAGACACTGTCGAAAAGTGGAGGAAGATCATCCAGTTTGGTTGATCCCCCCCAGTCTTTATTTGCCTGCCCCCCCTACAAGCTGATGCTGATGCTCTGCATGACTGCACAGATCGCATGTAATCGGCCATGGGGAAATCCTTAGAGAAGGAACTTGAAGCTTCTGAGTCTGGGCAAAACCAGCTAATCTCCGAATATCTCCCTTCAAGAATGCAGCGTATGTAAAGTAATGTGTGCCTGTAGACCTGGCAAACTGCAATCTGCAGCCAGCAGATTTCTGAATGCAGCTTTAGATGTGAGTGGAGCATAAGACCAAACAAAATTACACAGAGAAAAGTAATTTGTAACAAAACAGTAATCGGCGCAGCATCTTCACATTGTGTCCGGCCTCCTACATCTAACATTGACATAGCAACGCACAACCGTTACATATTCGGTATAATTATCCGCAGCTTCCTTTAAGCGCAGCAAATAGAGAAATCTAATTAAGTTATATTAAGATCATTTTTTTCTCCTGCATTAGTATTTTTCTTCCATGCACTTCTGATGATATTTCATATTTTCTTCTGCTCTTGGAGGAATGTAATTACATGCGCTAGATCTCCGGCAGCGTCCTCCGTATCTTCACAGAACACCTGCCTCATTAGCCTCGCGTTCTCTGCACATTCTGTAATTAGACTATAGCATTCCTGGACTTCATTCATAGGTCGGATAACAGTCATTCCTGCTCATTTTCTGCTTCTATCTACGAGCTTATAATCAATTGCGCTCCACAATCTACTTTTTTTTTTTTTAATGAACTCTTTAAAGAGCACTTCCGACTTTTACCATCAGTCTTTATGGACAAAATGCTGCGCTGACCAATGTCATAATACACTATGTTACAAAAGTATTGGCCCCCCCACCAGTCCTGTGCAGTCAGGTGATGTGTATTAGGTATAAAGGAGAGTATCCCACAGAAGATCGCAGTACAGAAACCATCAAATGCCCCCCAGTTGTAGAGCTGACAGTAGGGTCTGATGGAGGGATGTCACCAGGTGTAGAGCTGATAACGGGGTCTGGTGGAGGGATGTCTCCAGATGTAAAGCTGACAATGGGGTCTGGTGGGGGAGATATCACCAGCTGTAGAGCTGGCATTGGGGTCTGGTGGTGGGATATCACCAGGTGTAGAGCTGACAACGGGGTCAGGCGGGAGGATGTGACCAGGTGTAAAACTGACAACGGGGTCTGCTGGGGAGATGTAAGCAGGTGTAGAGCTGACAATGGGGTCTGGTGGTGGGATGTCACCAGGTGTAGAGCTGACAACAGGGTCTGGTGGAGGGAAGTCTCCAGGTGTAAAGATGACAATGGGGTCTGGTGGGGGGATCTCACCAGGTGTAGAGCGGACAACAGGGTTAGGTGTGGGGATGCCACCTGGGGTAGAGCTGACATCAGGGGGTGGTGCGGAGATGTCACCAAGTGTAGAGCTGACAACGGGGTCTGGTGGTGGGATGTCAAGAAGTGCAGAGCTGACAATGGGGTCTGGTGGTGGGATGTCACCAGGTATAGAGCTGACAACAGGGTCTGGTGGGGGAATGTCACTAGGTGTAGAGCTGGTAATGGGGTCTGGGAGGGTCTCACCAGGTGTGGAGCTGATAATGGGGTCTGGTGGAGGGATGTCACCAGGTGTAGAGCTGACCAAGGGGTCTGGAGGTCGGATGTCAAGAGGTGCAGAGCTGACAATGGGGTCTGGTGGTGGGATGCCACCAGGTGTAGAGCTGACAACGGGGTCTGCTGGGGGGATGTCACCAGGTGTGGAGCTGACAACGGGGCCTGCTGGAGGGATGTCACCAGGTGTAGAGCTGACAACGGGGTCTGCTGGGGGGATGTCACCAGGTGTGGAGCTGACAACGGGGCCTGCTGGAGGGATGTCATCAGGTGTAGAGCTGACAACGGGGTCTGCTGGGGGGATGTCACCAGGTATAGAGCTGACAATGGTGTCTGGTGGGGGGATGTCACCAGGTGTAGACCTGATAATGGGGTCTGGTGGGGGGATGTCACCAGGTGTGGAGGTGACAATGGGGTCTGGTGGGATGTCACCAGGTGCAGAGCTGACAACGGGGTCTGGTGGAGGGATGTCACCAGGTGTAGAGCTGACCAAGGGGTCTGGAGGTGGGATGTCAAGAGGTGCAGAGCTGACAATGGGGTCTGGTGGTGGGATGCCACCAGGTGTAGAGCTGACAACGCGGTCTGCTGGGGGGATGTCACCAGGTGTGGAGCTGACAACGGGGCCTGCTGGAGGGATGTCACCAGGTGTAGAGCTGACAACGGGGTCTGCTGGGGGGATGTCAGCAGGTATAGAGCTGACAATGGTGTCTGGTGGGGGGATGTCACCAGGTGTAGACCTGATAATGGGGTCTGGTGGGGGGATGTCACCAGGTGTAGAGCTGACCAAGTGGTCTGGAGGTGGGATGTCAAGAGGTGTAGAGCTGACAACGGGGTCTGCTGGGGGGATGTCACCAGGTATAGAGCTGACAATGGTGTCTGGTGGGGGGATGTCACCAGGTGTAGACCTGATAATGGGGTCTCGTGGGGGGATGTCACCAGGTGTAGAGCTGACCAAGGGGTCTGGAGGTGGGATGTCATGAGGTGCAGAGCTGACAATGGGGTCTGGAGGTGGGATGTCACCAGGTGTGGAGCTGACAATGGGGTCTGGTGGAGGGATGTCACCAGGTGTAGAGCTGACAACAGGGTCTGGTGGGGGGATGTCACCAGGTGTAGAGCTGACAACTGGGTCTGCTGGGGAGATGTCACCAGGTTTGGAGCTCACAACGGGGCCTGCTGGAGGGATGTCACCAGGTGTAGAGCTGACAACGGGGTCTGCTGGGGGGATGTCACCAGGTATAGAGCTGACAATGGTGTCTGGTGGGGGGATGTCACCAGGTGTAGAGCTGATAATGGGGTCTGGTGGGGGGATGTCACCAGGTGTAGAGGTGACAATGGGGTCTGGTGGGATGTCACCAGGTATAGAGCTGACAAATAGGTCTGGTGGTGGGATATTACCAGGTATAGAGCTGATAACGGGGTCTGGTGGGATGTCACCAGGTGTAGAGCTGACAATGGGGTCTGGTGGGGGGATCTCATCAGGTGTAGAGCTGATAACGGGGTCTGGTGGGATGTCACCTGGTGTAGAGCTGACAACGGGGTGTGGTGTGGAGATGTCACCAAGTGTAGAGCTGACAATGGTGTTTGGTGGTGGGATGTCACCAGGTATAGAGCTAACAACATGGTCTGGTGGGAGAATGTCACTAGGTGTAGAGCTGACAACGTGGTCTGGTGGGGGGATCTCACCAGGTGTAGAGCTGATAACGGGGTCAGGTGGGGGGATGTCACCTGGTGTAGACCTGACAACGGGGTGTGGTGGGGAGATGTCACCAAGTGTAGAGCTGACAACGGGGTCAGCTGGGGGAATGTCACCAGGTGTAGAGCTGACAACGGGATTTGGCAGTGGGATGTGACCAGTTTTAGAGCTGACAACAGGGTTTGGTGGTGGAATGTCACCAGGTGTAGAGCCGACAACGTGGTCTGGTGGTGGGATGTCAGCAGGTGTAGAGCTGAAAATGCGGTCTAGTAGTGGGATGTCAACAACCAATCAAAACGAACATCGCAGCTTCGGGCTCTTTCAGAGTCCAATTTTGGCCAAGTTATTGGGAGATGGAAGCCATCCAGTGTGTGCGGTGCCACATTCAGAGAGACCTCATAAACTGACAGAATGTGGACAACAAAGCCTTGTATGAGCTGTGAAGACATCCCACATAGATTGTCTGCACTCACTCAAGGGGTCTCACAGGCCATTGCAACATCCATTAGCACCGGAACCCTCCATAGGGAACGGCATGTGAAGGGTTACTACGGAGAAGCGGCTGCACACAACATCACAGCAGTGAATGCACAGTGGCGCCTGCAATGGTGCTTGGAGCGTCGGACTGTGAGTGGAAGCAAGTGTTATGGACAGATGAATCACAGTACACCATGGGGGGTACTGCTAGGAAAAAGTGAAATAGAAAAGACCTGGGGTACTAGTGGACTGTAGATTTAACTGGAGCAGCCAATGCCAGACAGCTGCTGCAAAACTAATAAAGTTTTGGGGTGCATTAAAAGAGGTATAGGGGCGAGGGACGAGAACATTATCCTCCCATTATATAAGGCACTTGTCAGGCCTCACATGGAATACTGTGTACAGTTCTGGTCACCGGTGCTCAGGAAAGATGTTACAGTGCTGGAGGGGGTTCAAAGAAGGGCAACTATACTAATAAACGGAATGAGAGGACTGGAATACCCAGAGAGGCTATTAACTTAAACTATGACATAGACATTAAATTGGCAGAGGGGTTGTTGATCTCAAATGTTGATCCAGGGATTACTCTGACTGCCCATTATGGAGCCAGGAAGGAATATTTTCCCACAGAATGAAGGTAAATTGGCTGCTGCCCACTGTTTTTTTTCTGCCTTCCTCTAGATTACAAGAGGGATGAGGAGGGCTGGAAACAGGCCAAATTGGATGGACATTTGTCTTTTTTTGGCCCATCATACTATGTTACTATGTATTTTCCAATCTAATGGCACACTTGGGTTTGACGGTTGCCAGGAGAGCAGTTTCTACGCAACTGCATTGTCCCAAATGTGAGGTTTGGAGGAGGTTCTGTTATGGCGTTGGGGGGGGGGGGAGGGTTCTACTGGGAAGGACTAGGGTCATTGGTTATAGTAAAGTCCACCCTCAACACCAACGAGTACAGAGCCATCCCGGACAATGTGGCATCCCCTCCCTTGTGGTAGTACTTCTTCGTGTCACCACCAACGTAACCAAGCGCCATGACATACGGCATGCAGTGTTGAGGCCTGTGAGGAGAAGAGCACTGCAAGCATCACTGGCTAGCCCAAAGTCTGGCTCTCAATCCCATGAACTAGAACACTGTATCCATGCACGCCCAACACACCCATCATTATCTGAAGCTCTCCTCAAGGAATGGAAACAAATCCCTCCACACCTATATAGGAATTTGGTCGAAAGCTGGCTAGGAGAGTTACTGCAGTCATTGAGGCCAAAGGCGGCCAACACTGGACTGAAAAATGTCAATAACATCCAATTTCATCCCCTTCTATGTGCATCCGATACATTTGTCAACATAGTGTATATATTTATAGTACAGTAAACCCTTGAGTAGCATTGCTCTTACCTAACACTGTTTTCAACTTAAGTCGATGTGTCAGGGCAGCGGCGGTCCCACAAATAAAGTTGCCTCCCTCAGATTAGGGCGCTGACCGCTCCATGATCCCGGGGGCCGCAGCTGAATCCCCAAAGTGCCGGCTGAACGCTGCCTGCCTCCTGAATCCTCAATGTACTGCAAAATGTAAGTACTGTACAGATAAATAAATCTTGGTATTTGTATAGCGCCAGCTTATTCCACAGCGCTTTCAGGTAATTATTATTTATTACGCCCCACCAAGCTGGGTTCTCATTTTACCGACCTCGGAAGGATGAGTCAACCTTGAGCCGGCTACCTGACACATGTGGGGATTGAACTTGCAACCTTCAGGTCATAGGTGAGAGCTTACACTCTGCGCCACACGAGGCTCAATTGAGTACAGTACAGTAAAGAAACATTTGTAAATAAATACTGCAGTCCTATGTCACAGATAACACAATGATACGTACTGCTATAATGATGTCTCTGCAGTCCTATGTCAAAGCACAGATAACACTGTGATAATCTTTTTATTATAAAAGTAAAAAAACATTACAGGGCGTAATAACAAAAATAGCAAAATAACTGAAAAATTTGCCCAATACAATCGCAAGAAGCATATATACACATTTACAAAACAGAAATATTTGCAAAAATAGCAGAAATATTTGCAAGAAATAATAGCCAAACATATATTCATATTTACAAAATTTTATAGAAACAGTAGAAGAGTGAAAACCGGTCCGGCCGCATCCCCAATGTCACACATCCGATTTACACAACATAAAACATTTCACAACAAAAACAAGACACCGTATTCCATAATCCCGCAGTGCTGCATATTCCAGCCTACTAAACAGAGAAAAAAACCACAGATTAGTAAAACAAGAATATATGTATTTTTTTTCTTCCCCCCCTCCCCTCTAAACTACACACACACATTACCCTCTACCCATCCCCTGGTCCACTGCCAATCATGCTTATGACCATAGTTTAGTTTTTGTTAAATACACCCACAGAACGTAATACTAAGGCCACCTACAGACGAACGGGTTGGATCCGGCAGCGAGTATTCTCGCCGCGGGACCCGTCCCCAGCGCCTGCAGGGATGAGCGCGTACTTACCCGCGCCCGGCGGCCCCAGCCCTTTCATGTGCCGGCTGCTGCGCAGACTGGAGCCGGCGATCAAACTTGCAATCTTCAGGTCGTAGGCGAGAGCTCACACTCTGCGCCCCATGACAGGAGGTGTGATGACCTGGGGGTAATCTATAACAGATGAAAATCACTAATTGAGCTAACACCGCCCCTCAAGGGGGAGGAACCAGATCAGAACCTCTGATAGGCCTAATCGTTATTGGGGGTGGGGTTCAGTGACTTTATAACCACTACTCAGACACTGAGCTGGTCATTAGCCGCCAGCCTATCTTAAGGGCTGATGCTGCTGCCTTTTTTATTTTTTGTTCCTGCTTGGGATTTGGGGTGGGTTAAAGAGATCAAGCTGGTATATTAGAAAGCCTGATCAGATAGGATCGTCTATCCCCCACAGAAAAACCTGGTCCTTCTGCAAGATAGAATTTCGAACTAGATTTGGGGCTTTATGCCAGTATAGGAATTTCTTTGTGCATTAATTGGCACATTTGTGTGTTTGGGTTCCTGATGATGCTACACTATATGTAGTGGAAATGGGTTGAACCTTTTTCAACTAAAATCTGACTGAATCCTTTCCTATATCTAAGTCACTGGGGCTGACTTATCTACAGAGCATTTTGGAAGGGGGTTTGATGTACCCGACAATACAAAAGACGTGCCAGCCCTGAAAAGGTGCCAACCCCCGAGGTTGAGAATTACTATCCTCAACTTGGAAAGTTGGCACCTAAGAGAATTTTGTGATCTCTCCAAAACAATTTTTTTCTCATTTGATTGAGTTAATTGGGACGGTATCACTGTCCACTATCCCAATTAAAGGGACGATCCTGACTGCTCAGGTACATCTGTAGCCCTGTATCTGACCAAACCTCCATCACTCTCCCAACTGCCTTATGGGAGTTTGTTCTTGGAGCTTGACCAAATCTTATATTTTCACCTCTTAACAGAGCGGATATAGCTCTATCTGCCCACGCTTATAGAGGTCACAGGAACTTCTGTTCTACTTCTAGGCCGACTATACATTGATTTTCAGGCTAGGAAAACAAGATAAGAGCCTGTTATTCTTTCATGTTATCCCTTCATTTATCAAAGGGGAAACCTTCCACATCGGTCTCCAATCTTCCTCAATACGTCCGAGGGATCTGTTGAAAGAATTTTTGTGTCCTCGTGTGTCTTATACAAGACCTGTCTTCTGGAGGTCTTTTTAATTTTTAATTTATTTCTATTAAAAGTTATGTTTTAAGAGTCGATTAGAATCCTCACAGTGACACAAAACCATATAATGCATAATAATCCACAGCCTAAATATACAGAAAAATAAAGAAATAACAAAAATATAACCATTACCTCCAGCCCCGGTTCAGGTCCCGTAAGCCTTTTATTCAACTTTTAACTTAAAACAAAACAAAAAGCTGGGGTGAAAGAATCCAGCCCCCCACCGGGAAACAGTTCTCCAGGCTAGGGAACCCAAAGCAAAAACCCCTCCAAAGGAAGGCTGCTCGAGGCCTACCCAAACTTTCAAACTCCAGAGAATACACCTTCACCAGGTTACCGAGAATATTCCTACTTACCTCGTCCTCGAGGAGGATTTTATACTGCGTCGATACTAAACACCGTGCGTTCCACGTAGAATACCTAACCACTAGACTTACTAAAAATAAAGTGCAGCGGTCCCTGCCACCCAGATCTCTGAATGCTCCATAACACCACTCTGCGTAGGTAAGGTCAGCCAGCCGAGGCCAACCGATGGAAGCGCCTACCCTCTTGTATACCTCTATATTAAAGGGACAATGAAGCAGGAAGTGGTCCATGCTCTCCAGAGTGTTGCCACATGCCTCCCGGGGACAACCCCTGTCCTCGGTGTTCTTGTGCTTCAAGTTGTCCCCCACATACAGCTTACCATGGAAGCAGCGCCAGGTCAAGTCCCAATACTTTGTGGGGATTCTTACCGAATTTAAAAGAAACAAACCCACCTTCAAATCCCCACCTGGGCAGTCTCTGAGGGCCAATGGATTCTGAAAGTGGGTTGCCAAAACCCTTGGGTCCAGCACACACCTGGCCAGCATCCTGACTTCCCCCATGGTCAGCCCCCATTGGCGTAAAACCTTCAGAACTGGTGCAACGTAAGCCGGAAGATGTCCGTGCAGTGTACGAAAGTCCTTCACGCGCCCTCCTGTCTCCCACTCCTGGAAGAACGGCCAAAACCATCCCTTACAGGAGGATACCCATGAATGATCCCTCTCTTTCCAGAGGTTTGCAATATTAGCTTTCAAAAAGGTATTCACGAGGAATACCACTGGGTTGACCATACCTAACCTGCCTAGTCTCCTCGTACAGTAAGTAACCTCCCTCTTAACTGGGTTCAACCTATTCCCCCATAACAGCTGGAAGAACAGGCTGTAGACCCATGACCAAAGAGGTTCTGGCAAAAGGCAGACACTTCCCAGGTACATTAACAAAGGGAGCAGGTAAGTCTTGATCAAGCAAATCCTTTCTCTCAGGGTCAAAGACCACCCTTTCCATTGATCCACCTTTTGAGCGGCATTCCTCAACCTGCCTTCCCAGTTTTTCTCGGGATGATTCCCTTGGTCGAAATCGATGCCTAAAATTTTAGCGGAATCTTGGGGTTCTGGGAGAGCGTCCAGAAGATCAAAAGCAGGATCTCCCCCTCCCAGCCAGAAACTCTCACACTTTTCCCGATTGATCTTTGACCCAGGGACTTCCGAGTAGCGGACAACTTCCGACATCACCCACCCCGCCTCCTCATGAGAGGAGACAAAGATAGTAACGTCATCAGTGTATGCCACTGTCCTCAAGGCCGGGTCCAGAACCCCCGGGTGCATCCTCACCCCCGCTAACGGTCCCCCATCTACCCTTCTGAGGAAGGAATTGACAGCGAACGCGTAAAGCAAGGGGCTCAGAGGGCATCCCTGACTGACTCCAGACCCAACTACAAAAGGATGGCCAACCCAACCGTTCACGAGCGGGAAACTCTCAGCTCCTGAATACAATGTTTTTAACCACTTTATGAACCCCAGCGGTAGACCGTATCTCAAAAGGACAGACCAAAGGTACTCGTGGTTTACGCGATCAAAAGCTTTAGCCTGATCCAGGGAAAGTAAAAACCCCTTCCAGAGACCCGCCCTGCCCTGCTCCACAGCCTCCCTGACACTCAGCACGGCGCTAAACGTGCTTCGACTGGGAACAGAGCAGTGCCTAGCCCCAGAAAGGAGCTGGGGTGCAAATTGCCCCATCCTACTGAAAAGCACTTTTGCCAGAATCTTTCTGTCCATATTGAGGAGCGCTATGGGATGCCAATTCTCAATACAGAGTGGATCTTTACCCTTTGACAGAATAATTAGGGCCAACTTCCTCATTGACTGACTCCAGCAGAACGCCCGAGGATAGACATTCATTAAAAACCTTGGTCAAGAGGGGAACCAAAATTTCCTTAAAGGCTTTATAAAACTGATGTTAAGCCGTCTGGGCCTGGCGACTTTTTGGACCGAAGCCCATCAATCGCCAGTCCGACTTCCTCTTCCGTAATTGCTTCTGTCAAAACGCCAAGAGATGGGTCTACTCCTGGTTCGGGAACGGTTTCTGCCAGGAAAGTTGAGATTCCGTCCCGATTAAGTTCTTTCCCGGCCAAGAGATGCGAGTAGAAGGATCTGACGACCTCCAGGATCCCTGATCTGGACCTTTTCAGGGAGCCCGTACTTTCTAGCAGACCTGTAACCAATTTACAACTCATTGACATCTTACAACTCTTGTAGGGGTCAGGCGAGCGGTACTTCCCAAAGTCCCTCTCAAGAACCAAAGATGCGTGTCTATCATACTGACATCTCTTGAGCAAGGATTTCACTCTGGAGATCTCCTCGCGGCTACCTCCAGTCAAAACCAAACGCTCGAGTTTCTTCCTCAGGCTCTGATACATACGCTTTCTGTTCAGGCTTCTGAGGTTGAAGATCTGTCGGAAGAACCTTCTTACCCGATGTTTGAACATCTCCCACCACTCTGACTTACTGCTGCATAGGCCCACTAGTGGTTCCTGGCTCTGAAGAAAATCCTTAAAGGACCATCTTATTTCCGCTTCTTCCAGGAGTGATGAATTCAACTTCCATAAACCTTTGCCCATCCGAGGGGTCTCTGTGACAGTCAGAGAAAAAAGAATCATACAGTGGTCGGAGAACTCCACCTCCACCATCGATAACTGTGAGGAGACGGCTTCCTCCTTTAAATAAAACCTATCTATCCTAGACCTGTGATAACTACCTCTAAACCAAGTGAATCCCATGCGCCCTGGGGTGTGCCGAACGTGGACATCCACAAGGCGTGCCTCACTAACTATGCTATTTAACGCAACGCTATCATAGCCTAGCTGGTTATTGGAACCTCCTCTATCACAGAACCTCGTGACATTATTAAAGTCTCCTCCAAAGACCACTTGCCGGCTTGTAAAAAGGTAAGGCTTAATTCTCATAAAGAGGTCTTTGCGCCCCCCCCCCCCCTTTGACTGGGGTCCATAGATGTTAATAAGACGCGACTCTTGACCTCCCATGAGAATATCCAAGATCAGGCACCTCCCCATTTCCAGCTCGATAACCCGTCTGCATTCTACCTGTGCGGTCTTAAAAAGGACCGCCACCCCGCTATACGGCTCGGCCGCAAGAGACCAATAGGAGGCTCCGCACCTCCACTCTTGCTCTGCTTTGTACATGACCGACAAATCTGTCAGCCTGGTCTCTTGCAAAAATAAAATGTCAGCTTCAACTCGGCTGAAAAAATCAAAGGCCGCAAACTTAGCCGCATCTGAATTAATGCTGGCAACATTAATGGATGCCAGCAGTGTCAACAGGGTGAGTGCCGCTATCATTGGTGATCGAGCTGGATGGCTTTCCTCTTACTGTCCCCCTCCTCCCTGTCGGAAGAAGAGGTCTCTCCTTTGTTTCTTTTTAGTGAAATTGAGACATCCATATCACCTCTTTCATCATAACCTTCACCTTCCGGCTTTAGGGTAGCCCTCTTCCCGGAGGAAACCGGGTCCCCCACAGAAAGAAACCCAGCATCCCCCGGGGTTCCTTCCTCAATTATCTCTGCCACCACCTCCGGCACCTCACCCCCAGCCTCTCCCCCTGGCAGGGAAGAGGAGGTGTTATTGAGGGCTTGGTACCGGTTAGAGAGGTCGACCATAAGGGAACCGATGGGGCTTTCCTTTGGTATCTGCACCAGAGTGATTGGGACTGAGTCATCCCACTCTAGAGAGGAAGAACCCATATTTTTCTTTCTTGTTCTTCCCTTACCCTTTTTTCTGCTTTTGCCATTTCTTGTTTTCCTCGTCCGCACTTTCTTCACGGGAGGATCCGGCAGAACTGGCAGCCACCTCCTCTCTCTCCATCCTCATCCACATCGCAATCCCTTGGGGCCTCAGCAACTCGACTCCCCTCCTGCCCTGGCTGGCCAGGCACCCTGCCGAGACCCCGTAGCTCTTCCTCCTCCCTATTGCCACCAGCTTCACCCCCGGAGTGACAGACGCGCTGACCCTCTGACTGGGCTCGACCGATGTTGGCAAAGAATAAGGGACAACGACTGAATGGGTGCCCTAAAGCACCACACAGGTTACACCAAATGCTGCCACAGGAGAATGGGTGGTCTCTGCCCCCACACAGCGCACACACCAGCACCTTACACTGTGCACTGAAATGTGTGGGGTCCCCGCATCTGTGGCAGACCTTCGGCTGCCCCTGGTAGAAAACCAGAATCCTGTCCCTTCCCAGGAACACAGAAGAAGGGATGTGGGTAACAGAATTACCTGCACGTTTCAACTTTACCATGAAAGTCCAGGTGTCAGAACCGGCAACTCTCGGGGCCGCCGTGCCCGCACCACCGGTCCGGCCACCCGGGGTACAGGAGCGCGGCGCAGAGGTACCCCGGTGCTTGTGATCTCCCCGGGCCGCTGTAAGACTGGTCGCCGCCGGGTTGCTAGGGAGGCAGCTGGTGCTTCTAGTGTCCTGACTACCAGGCTGGCTTCCCTAGTAACTGTCTGTGCAGCTAGACTGGGGGCGTGTCCCCAGCACCGCCCTGATTAGCCCTGCTGCTGTCAGGCTCCCCGCCCCAATCAGCTTCTGGGGCGGGAGCGCTGACAGCATTTAAATAGGTGTGTTTTCCTCTCAGGCCTCGCCAGTGTTAGTTTGGTTCTCCAGCTGCACCCGCGTTTATCCTGACTGCTCTTGTGACCTCGGCTTTTCTGACACCTGCTTTTGGACTTGACTACGTTTTTGCCTGACCCCTCCGTACTGCGTACCCTCTTGTTGCCTACCCGGACTGTCTGACCATTCTACCGTTGCTTGTCTCAGTGTCTGTTTGTCTCCCGTGTCCCGCTTCCCTAGTGAGGGTAGGGACCGTCGCCCAGTTGTCGCCCTGGGGGTTAGCCCAGGGGGGCAAGTAGGCAGGGACAGGGGTTGCGGGATATCTCAGGGACCCCCATATCCCGGACACTGTCCTGACAGTAACACTGGCCGAACTAAGGTCAGACCCTTGCATCCGCCCGGCAACTTTGAGCCCCTCGATGGAGGCCGTGGCGGCTTTAGCGAACCAGGTCCAGGTCCTTACGACCCTTGCCCAGGACCTAACAGCCCGCTTGCAGCCACGGGAACAAGTGGCAGCTGCAGGTCCCATGCAGCCCTCGTCCGCTCCAGGAACGATGTCAGAACCTCGAGCCACGCTTCCGGATTGCTTCTCCGGAGAGAGAGATCAGTTTTTTGCATTTAGAGAGAGCTGCAAGCTCTACTTTGATCTCCGCCCCCACTCCTCTGGTACTGAATACCAGAAAGTGGGAATCGTAATTACCCGCCTGAGGGGAGAGCCCCAGAATTGGGCTTTCTCGCTACCAGCTGGCTCTCCAGCCCGACTATCCCTTGACGCCTTTTTTTTCGCCCTGGGTCAAATTTATGACGAACCCGACCGGGCGGGCTACGCAGTCTCCAAACTTCTGGCCCTGCGCCAGGGTTGTAAGATGGCGGAGGACTACTGTTCCCAATTCCGTCAACATTGTACGGAATCCCGGTGGAACGATGCCGCCCTAAAAGACTTATTTTTGACCGGTCTGTCTGAGGGTCTCAAGGACCTACTTGTGGCCCACCCAGAGCCTAAAACCCTGGAGCAAGCCATGTCGCTGGCTATTCGAGCCGACCGACGTTTGAGGGCCAGACACGCCGCTCGGACCACCCCACTCCCCACGTCTACTTCTTCGACTGACCCGACCGTTTACCCTCCCACCACCGAGGCCATGGAGCTGGGAGCCGTGAACCCCGAGCAACGACGGGAACACCGCCTGAAGAAGAACCTCTGCTTCTACTGTGGGGAGCCGGGTCACCGCATTGCTACCTGCGCTAAGAAGCCACGGCAGGAAGAACTCCCGCTCCTAGGCAGTTATCGGGGGGACTGTCTAGGAGCCAAGGTACTCCCTGTGTTGTCCAAAATGTTAGTGCCTTGCACCCTAGAATTTCATGCTTTCCACCGTACTGGGCAAGCCTTTGTTGATTCGGGGGCTGCGGCTAATTTCGTTAACTTTAATTTCGTTGCTCAACTGTCCGGGGTTTTGTTACGTTTAGAAACTCCGATTCTGGTTTCAGGAGTGGACTCCACTCCTTTGCAAGCAGGGGTGGTTAATCTGGTAACCCCTGAAGTAAGGTTTACTATAGGAGCCTTACACGTGGAAACCTGCACCTTTCTAGTGATGAGAGATTTGTCGGTGGACGTCGTCCTAGGCCTCCCCTGGCTCCGGGAGCACAACCCGGTAGTAAATTGGGACACGTTGGAACTGGTAAAGTGGGGTCCCCGCTGTGCCAACCACCTTTGTGCGGTGAAGGTGGGAATCTCCACCTGCGAGGGGAGCCCCCTACCAGAATACCTCTCCGAGTTTTCTGACGTGTTCTCCAAACAATTATCTGAAGCTCTGCCCCCTCATAGGGAATGGGACTGTAAAATAGACTTGATTCCTGGGGCCAAACTTCCTAAGGGCCGCATTTATAACGTTACGGTTCCAGAGAGAGAATCCATGAGGGACTACATCCAGGACAGCCTGGCCAAGGGGCACATCCGGCCCTCAGAATCCCCGGTGGGTGCCGGGTTTTTCTTCGTTGAGAAGAAGGATGGGGGTCTCCGGCCCTGTATTGACTATAGAGAGCTAAATAAAATCACAGTCCGAAACCAGTATGCTCTTCCACTCATTCCTGACCTCCTCAACCAGGTCGCTGGTGCCCGATGGTTTTCTAAACTTGATCTCAGGGGAGCATACAACCTCATCCGCATTCGGGAGGGGGATGAGTGGAAAACCGCCTTCAATACGCCCCTCGGGCATTTTGAATACCTAGTTATGCCTTTTGGATTGTGTAACGCCCCCGCCATTTTTCAGGGGTACATGAACTCAGTGTTTCAGGATATCATGGGGGTGTTCGTGGTTGTATATCTAGACGACATTTTGATTTTTTCCTCCGACTTGCCGAGTCACCATACTCACGTTCAGACTGTGCTAGCTCGACTCAGACATAACAAGCTGTTTGCTAAACTCGAGAAATGTGTTTTCGGGGTACAAAAGATATCATTTTTGGGGTATATCATCACGCCATGCGACTTCCAGATGGATCCTGAAAAGGTGAAGGCCATCACGGAGTGGGCTCAGCCAGGGTCGTTGAAAGCCCTTCAACGCTTCCTCGGCTTCGCCAACTACTATCGCAAATTCATTAAAGACTTCTCCGTGGTGGCTAAACCTCTAACGGACCTCACCAGAAAGGGGGCAGATGTGAGGACCTGGTCTTCTGAAGCTCTGAGGGCCTTCAATACCCTAAAGGCGGCGTTCTCGTCTGCACCTGTCCTAGTACAACCGGATCTGTCCAGTCCTTTTGTGGTGGAGGTAGATGCCTCTGAGTTTGGTGTGGGAGCGGTACTGTCCCAAGGTCCCTCCACTCTCACCAACCTTAGACCGTGTGCCTATTTTTCTAGGAAGTTTTCGTCCACCGAACGGAACTATGATATAGGCAACCGGGAATTGCTGGCGATTAAGTGGGCTTTCGAAGAGTGGAGGCATTTTTTGGAAGGAGCCCATCACCAGATTACGGTACTCACTGACCATAAAAACCTCACTTATCTAGATTCCGCTAAGAGGTTAAATGCTCGGCAAGCCCGCTGGGCCTTGTTTTTCTCTCGGTTCAATTTTGTTGTTACCTATAGACCCGGTTCTAAGAATGTCAAGGCTGATGCCCTGTCTAGGAGTTTTGGTTCTCCGGAACCTTCCGAGCCGGAGCCTGAGAGCATTCTCTCCCCCGGGGTGGTCCTCGCTGCTGTCTCCTCCGACCTTTCACCTCTCATTCACGCCGCTCAACAATCTGCTCCTGAAGCCCTTCCGGAAGGCAAATTATTTGTCCCGTTGTCACTGAGATTGAAAGTGTTAGAGGAGACACATGCTTCAGTCCTAGCTGGACACCCCGGTATCAGGGGTACTCTGGAGTTAGCGGCCAGACTCTATTGGTGGCCGCACATGGCCAAGGATGTACGGGTATTTGTGTCCGCGTGCCCGGTTTGCGCAAGGGGGAAGAACCTCAGGAGACGTCCTGAGGGGCCTCTTCTGCCCTTGCCCATTCCGTCCAGGCCATGGTCCCATTTGTCCATGGATTTTATTACTGATCTGCCATCCTCGCTGGGGAATACGGTCATTTGGGTAATAGTTGACCGTTTCTCCAAAATGTCTCATTTTGTTCCACTTGGCAAGTTGCCTAACGCCAAACTTTTGTCTGAGATGTTCATCAAGGAGATTGTTCGGTTACATGGCATCCCCGAGGATATTGTGTCTGATAGAGGGGTTCAGTTCGTCGCTCGCTTCTGGCGAGCCTTCTGTAAAAATCTAAACGTTAATTTGTCCTTTTCCTCCGCTTTCCATCCCGAGAGTAACGGACAAACGGAACGGATGAACCAAGAACTTATCCAGTATCTGCGACTGTTTGTCTCTGATAACCAGCATCAGTGGGCCAACTACTTACCTCTCGCCGAATTTGCTATTAACAACCATGGTAACTCGTCGACCCAACTGTCACCTTTTTTTTGTAACTATGGGTTCCATCCCCGGTTCTCGCTTTCTACTCCTTTGGTCTCGAACAATCCGGCCGCCGACATATCCGCCGAAGAACTGTGCACAGTTTGGGCCCAGGTTCGTAAGAACCTTCAGGGTTCCCAAGAGAAACTGCGTAAATACGCAAATAAAAGACGTACTATCTCTGCACCTTTTGTGGTCGGGGAGCAGGTTTTATTATCATCTAAGAATCTGAGACTTAAGGTTCCCTCCCTGAAACTTGCTCCTCGGTTCATTGGCCCATTTACGGTTTCTCAGGTTATCAACCCGGTGTCATATAAGTTGGCACTTCCTGACCCCTGGAAGGTCCACAAGGTTTTTCACAAGAACTTGCTTAAGAAGTATGTGACTCCAGTTCTCCCCACCCAGAACCCGCCTCCTCCCTCTCTGGTACAGGGGGAACTGGAGTATGAAGTAGAAAGGCTTGTGGATGCCCGACGGGTTAGAGGTGGGCTGCAGTACCTGGTCCACTGGAGAGGATTTGGCCCTGAGGATAGGACGTGGGTCCCTGCCAGGGACGTTCATGCGCCACGCCTAGTCCAGGCATTCCACAGGGCTTTCCCGCTTAAGCCCGCACCTGGCCATGGGGGTCCGGTGTACCCCCGTAGAAGGGGGGGTACTGTCAGAACCGGCAACTCTCGGGGCCGCCGTGCCCGCACCACCGGTCCGGCCACCCGGGGTACAGGAGCGCGGCGCAGAGGTACCCCGGTGCTTGTGATCTCCCCGGGCCGCTGTAAGACTGGTCGCCGCCGGGTTGCTAGGGAGGCAGCTGGTGCTTCTAGTGTCCTGACTACCAGGCTGGCTTCCCTAGTAACTGTCTGTGCAGCTAGACTGGGGGCGTGTCCCCAGCACCGCCCTGATTAGCCCTGCTGCTGTCAGGCTCCCCGCCCCAATCAGCTTCTGGGGCGGGAGCGCTGACAGCATTTAAATAGGTGTGTTTTCCTCTCAGGCCTCGCCAGTGTTAGTTTGGTTCTCCAGCTGCACCCGCGTTTATCCTGACTGCTCTTGTGACCTCGGCTTTTCTGACACCTGCTTTTGGACTTGACTACGTTTTTGCCTGACCCCTCCGTACTGCGTACCCTCTTGTTGCCTACCCGGACTGTCTGACCATTCTACCGTTGCTTGTCTCAGTGTCTGTTTGTCTCCCGTGTCCCGCTTCCCTAGTGAGGGTAGGGACCGTCGCCCAGTTGTCGCCCTGGGGGTTAGCCCAGGGGGGCAAGTAGGCAGGGACAGGGGTTGCGGGATATCTCAGGGACCCCCATATCCCGGACACTGTCCTGACACCAGGCCCCTGACCAGATACCGTGTGCGTCCCTGTTTTTCTGGGGAGGATGGAGAATCTCCCCATACCTGCCCATCCAGGTCATGATGTCAACATAAGAGAGAGACTCGTTACTTGTCAGAACGGTCACTCTCTTAGTGTCATTCTGGCGGGA
The DNA here is from genome assembly GCF_035609145.1 of Eleutherodactylus coqui. Classification (NCBI taxonomy): domain Eukaryota; kingdom Metazoa; phylum Chordata; class Amphibia; order Anura; family Eleutherodactylidae; genus Eleutherodactylus; species Eleutherodactylus coqui. Next base: position 167,207,002 of record NC_089845.1, read on the forward strand.
AATTGCTTGAACCGCAAAATCCCGCCACTCGGGCTCCGTCTGAGCCAGCTCGTATTTTGACCAGAAGAGCTCGAGCCCCTCTGGTTTCACGAAGCTAACATCAAACAGGGAGGTCCCAAAGGGGTGGATTAGGGCAAAGATGTCACTCACCCTGAATTCCATCCCGAGGAGAAGCTCCACCACCCTAGTACGGTTAGGGCAGGCTTCACTGCCACCCTATCAGAGACGAACCACATTCCTTCTGGACCCCCCCTGCCCTGCTGTAGGAAGCGACCATGCCTCTTCTCCCTGCCTTTGCTCTCGGAAGGCCCCTGTGCCAAACCTATCTATCCAAAAGGATGGGTCGCGCTTTTCACCCTCTATAGTGACCGACCTCTCTCTTCCTTTAAGGCTGATAGGGGTCAATCATTATTAATCAATAACCTAACATAAGAAAGATAAGGAAACAGTGTAATAAATGTGACATTAGTTATTTGGTTATATAATATGTATTATATGTAAAACATTCCGGAAGTTGCTAGTAGAATTTGGATATAGAATCATATGTAAAAAGGTATATTCAAGCGTTTATTTGAATATTGATTTTAGAATACTAAATGTATGATTAATTAGATTTTATTCAGTTATCTTACTGAATACCAACTCTGTGCTGACTCCCGAGTAGGTGGCCGAACCAGTTTTGTCTATGTGAAAACTAGAAACAATGTCCCCTCTTTTGATGTGCAAATTGTTGATGAACTTTGAAGATTAGACTTCTAGTCAAACGAGAAATGTAATTAACAAAAGTAGACAGCCAAGAGTATCACACTGTAACTGTTTCTATGTCTACTTCAAACAGTTTTGTTGGTACCTTTTGTTTAGAAAAGCTTGTTGATTTACAGTTGCCAAAAGTACTTTGTAACCAGGCATCAGGTAACATTTGGAAACGCCTTCTTTACAACTTGCATATAAACTAGCAATGTACAACAATAAACAGAATTCATTCTGATCACTAGACGGTCTTATGTGTAGTGGTTATTATGGTTCTCTATGAGTACTCTATATAATATTTCCTCTTAATTTGGATACAGGCAACATTCGCATTACGGTCTGCGTTCCAGACCCCCCACAGTTTATTTGGCGCCCGACAAGTGGGGCAGAAGCTAACTCCTTACCTGCAGCCGATACCTGACGACACTACCTGCCGACCAGCCGGACGAGAGGCCACGGGACCCCAGATCTACAAAACACCGGTATACGGTAAGCTCTTGACTTACCACTCAAGCTCTGGGCTCTCCTGACTTCAAGTCTCGTGTCGACAGGGGGTGAGTTGCTGTATGTTATATAGGACGCTTCTGCCTGTTATTTACGGTGTTCTTAGTAACCGTGGTAGACGGAAGAACCCTTGTGTGTATATTGCCATGTTGCCTGTAGTAATTGTTGAAATCTGTATGTTGATTGTCTGTGTCATGTTAGCCATAATTTGCTTTTACTGAGTCTGTTATAATATCACCAGAAGTCCCCTAAACCCCCCCCTTAAGGAGTCCGTAAAACTATTCCAGGACCAGGGACCAGGGGTCCTTAGTTTACTAGGTGATATCAGGTCCTGTTTACTTAGTGATGAATAGTGGGAAATAAAATAAATAGTTATCCTGCCAGTTTCGGACTTGGCAGAAGGGACCGCCAGATTTATCTGAGGAAAGCCGTATGCATCCTCAATGCTGTGTTACAGTGGTAAATCAAGAGGTAAGTCCATAAGAGAAAGGGAAGGGGGAGACGTACGATAAAATATAGAAAGATAGGACTTAGAAAAGCGGGAACCTTTAACTATGAGTTCTGGCAATAGTACGGGAAAAAGCATATGAAAGATATCAGAGACGCCGGTTTAGATAAAGGAACAGACAATATGGGAAACGTACAGGGCAAGTAGTATGCCTATATGGAAATCAGCTAGAGAAATAGTAAAAGACTGCACAGAAAATAGTGAAACACAATTGTTTTATGTGTGTGAAAGAATACAAAATAATAAGCCTCTTGGTGTACATAAGCCGCCAGCCATTGTCCATACTGCTGGTAAAGAGGATAAGGTGTGAAAGATAGCTAAAGAAATTGGCAAATGAATATTGGTCCCCATCCCACTTATTAGGGTCCCAATCAACTACAGTATGAACCTTTTATAGTGTCTTACTCTCTATAAAGCGTAATTTGAACTAAGTCTTGCTCCTTGCAGCAATACATTAATAGCGCTGTGAACAGGATTACGCAGAGAGTAATACACTAGTTTGTTTTAAAGGAAAATTTTGATAAACTGATAGTTGAAGAATTTCTTGTGATAATCGGGCTTAGTGTGAAAATGTCGCCTTTTAAGAAAATCCGCAATAGTACGAAAATGTCGGTAGCTAAGAACAAAGAAGTGTCCGATGAATTGTTAATTATGCCAGGGTGGAATAAAGCCCCCTATAATATATTGGCCGCTGAGTGGTCGCAGTGTGGTGAATATCAGTATGTGGGTAGAAATGGGCATAAGTTGTATTGTGTTTGTCATTGGGTAGCCTATTCTGAGCAAATTGTGTAAAAACCGCGGTACTAAGAGTTTTTCTTATCTATACATAATTCGCTCATTATTGGAAGTCTGGTGTACAGTAAATACAATCCCAATTTCTACTTCACATACTATCAGTCCGTATAGGAATGAATAAAACCCCCCTTAGTGAGTGTGAATTTGCAGTTTAGAAGATGTTTACAGGCGGTGGAACCAGTTATACAGCTATTTGTCTGGAGAAGTTTCTGTGTTCTATAGAAGATAAGATACATTTCAAAGGGTGGGGAGTACTGGGCTTTAGAAGACCTACTTGTCTTTGCAAAGAAATGTGAATTAAGAATTGGTTATATTTGGCTACATAGGAAGTATGTTGTATTATATATATATATATATATATATATATATATATATATATATATATGTATATATATGTATATATATATATATATATATATATATATATATATATATATATATATATACTGTTCAATAGCTAAAAATGAAATGAGAAAAGAATTCAAGACACAGGTATATAATGTTCTCTCATTGTGGGGTCAGTTCCCTCTTCAACCTTCACCCCCTCCTTCATCTCAATTCCAACCGTCTCCTCCCCCCCACCCTATGCCAAGTCATCCACTCCAAGGTCAAACATTGGACTGGAGGGATGGACCTGCTGGCATTGTGGACAACAGAACCCGGATTGGAGAGAGAGCTGCCCTGCTTGCGGAGCTCCTCGGTGCAAACCGGTTATGCCTATGCTCACTAGATCCTAGGCTAGTGAGTGGAAGCATGAGGACAAGAAAGAGATGCAGGGAGCGGAGGGTGATATAGAAGCAGATGTAAAACAGGGAAGGCAGTGGGAACTATAATCTAAAATTATGTGAAAGACTATTGTGGCACAGATTGGGATAAAAATAAACATAAGAGAATTAGTAGAGACGAGGGAAATAAGCAGGGTTGGGAAGTACCGACACTTTTAGACAAGTGAGGAAGTACTGACACTTAAAAAGTAGTAACTGACATGCAAATGTTTTTGTCTTTATGTGTGTGTATTAATGAAGGGCCCGTATGAGAGTTAGATTGTGTTATATGGTGTATACTGTCCGGTGGCTAGAAACTAAATGAGGCAAGAAAGACCAAACGCTGAGCCAGACCACAGGGGGTGGAGCTAGGTGATGTAAGGAGATGGGAGGGAAGAACAATAGGAAGAGGTGTTCTTCCACCCTCAACACAGACCAGCCTAGGAGAGAAGTATACGTCTAGTAATTACTAATAATTAATGCTGTTTGAAGTCTGAATGTTTTAGTTGCTTATTAATATCTTAGCTATTGTTTCATAGAGATAAAATTCAGTGTCATAGAAAGGAAGAAAGACGCTGATGAAATAAGAAACTTGTAATGAATTATGTGAATTATACGGTCTTAAAAATAGAGAACATAGGGATTTTAAGATATATATATATATTTTTGCTTTTTGTGTAAATGTCAGTTCTGTGATTGGTTGGACGTCTATATCACTGCTAAATGCTGTTAGTACTGCACTGTCTCTGAAAGAATGTTCTGTAGGAGAGACATGCAAACGACCAGCATCGAAGGAGTGGAGCTAGATAATGTAAAAGTACGTAATGTTTCATCCTTCTTTTGTCTACAAAGGAGGGGGTGAGGAGCTTGGGCAGTTAGGAAATTTTTTTCTTCTCAAATTTGATGAGACATTGCAGGCAGGATCAGATTAATAATGAATTTGCTTAAAGAATATCATATTCCAATATGAATACATGTTTGTGGATTATTCTGCCTTGTTGTAATTCATGTCTGTTATTTGTACTAATATCTTACAAGCCTTATCTGCATCCATCAAATTTTCACCGGATGGATCGGTACGGGTTGAGACCTCAAGTGACAGTTCAGAGGAGGTTTTGTAAACTAACTGCTCTCTTGGTAGATCCGGCTCATGTATTTGTCTTGATAGCCACTGCAGAAACTCAGCTTTCCGCAGGTCCTGACAAATAGTAAGTCACCTCCAAGACAAACTCCAATTCCTGAGTCATTGCTTAGCCCAAGGAACTGGATATCTGACATAGGTGATCCAGGTATTGCAGGTCAGCAATTTCTAAATTTTTAATTTTTAATTTTTTTTTTGCTACAAGGTTCTGATCTATTTTAAATAGAATACCAGCCTGATTGTCTAGCAGTAATTGGTGCAAAGGGTTTCAGGAGTGCCGATTCAGCTGGCAGAAACTGAACCACTAGAGGTAATGTTTAAAGGGTCACGATGCCTCATGCGCTTCCTTGTGCTGGAAAGTCCTGAAAGCATATTGGGAACCGAAATGATGGGATCCTTGGGATCTTGTATCGAACTTCACTCGTCCGGTGAGGCTCGTATACACCCCAGGTCTGAAAGTCACCTGACCTTCGGTCGGATGGCAGCAGACCTAGCGACACCTCTCCCTGTCTTCACTCTTACGCACGCAGAGAAACAAGTTCTTAGTGTCGTTCCTTTGAGCCTTTGGGCTACCAGTCAGACGGACCTCACAGACTGTCTGTATTTGTTTGTATTTAATTTCAGAGGAAAGCAGTACTGTTGGATAGTGCTGCCACAAGGGGCACAGTATAGCCCAATACCAGTTCACTAGATTCATGAAACTGGTATTAGACGCCTGGCCAATTCCCGAGGGCACCGCCCTCTTGTAATATGTTGATGATTTGTTTTTTTTTTTAATTTACTTTTATGTACTGCTGACACAAATAGTTACCTCAATGCATCACTAAGCCTTTTGTGTTTCCTCCATCAGAGTAGAATGGCTGCAAAGCCAGCAAAGAGAAACTTCTTAGATCACACCATGGTGATCTACACCCCACATGACATACATGGTATCCTGACACAGGTAAGCCGTAGACATCTGTCTCTTGCTAGACGGATCAAAATGGAACTTGCATTTACACTCTTCATCCAATGTCTCATTTCAACGTTGCACCACTTTGAATCCGGCCACCTTATTGCCATTAGGTGACACTGATTCAAATGGGGGAGTAAGTACAGAGGACCAGCTTTTTGCAAATTCTCTGACTGATGATGAAGAGGAGGCCTTTGACGCAGAACACCAGCATGATTGTGACAGCTGGGTTCGCACATGTCACTGACAAACCCCTCCTAAACCCCCACCTTGAAATGTTTGTGGATGGATCTAGATACCTGAATGACGAAGGAAGGTTTGTAACAGGTTTTGAAGTAGTCACACTGAATGAGATACTTGTACAAAAACCACTGCCGCCACACATGTCAGCGCAGGAAATGAGGCCTGTACGATTGAAAAATATACCACTACTAATATCTACACTGATTCCAGGTACGCCTTTGGTACTGCACACGATTATGGACCCATCTGGCGGTCCAGGAGCTTTCTCACGGCACAAGGCAAGCCCATTAAGCTATCATGTTGCCAGGACAGGTGGCCATAATAAAGGTTAAAGCACACACGCAGGGGCAGTCACCAGAGAACAGGGGGATAGGGCAGCCAAGGCTGCAGCTCTCCTAGGACAGGACGCAAGACCCCTTGTGCTGTAAGTTGGATCTTGGTCCCACCACTCTTGTTGATTTGGGATTTGGCATCCTACGGGACGTAGATGATGTACCAGCGGCTGCCTACCCCCACCTCGCCGTCCTAGCTCACGGGAAAGTGCATGCCTCTCGGAATGCCATGGTTTCTGTTATGGACAAGGTATGGTATGCTCCAGGGTTGGACAGGTTGGCGAAGGCATATGTGAAGGCATGTGAAGTGACCACTGTATCCTATTCAGAGATTACAAATCGATTACATCCAGCTTCCCAAATCAGGCAGGTATGAGTACGTCCTTGTGTGCGTGGACCTGTTCAAAGCCACCGCACAATGTACAGTGGCTAAACTTGTGTCAGAACTTGTATGTAGATTTGGGGTACTAGAGACAATTGAGAGTGACAGAGGTACACAATTTACAGGTTAAGTGATGCGAGAGGTGATGTCAGCCTTGGGGTGGAACAAGCGTTTTACACTCCATACCACCCGCAGAGTTTAACAGAGTTGAAAGAACTGAAATGATATGCTTAAGTTAAAAGAAGTGTTTGGCTCTATGCCAAGATTAGGCCTGTACCATCCACAGGCCCTACAGCAGGGGTGTGATAAGGTTATTGAATATGTACAAGAATTATGTCGTAAACTGAAAATAACACCCGATCTAGTGTTTTCCCCAATTCCAGACCCTGACAATCTAGAGGGGACTCATTTCTTGCAGCCTGGAGACTGGGTGGTCGCAAAAAAAAGACACGTAATAAAGGCCTTGGACCCAAGGTTTGACGACCATACCAAGTTCTGTTGTCAACGCCTACTTCTGTAAAAGTGGATACATGCCTCCCACTGCAAGAAAGTTCCCGAGCCAGAGGAAAAGTGATGGGTGGGATCCCGGCGTTGTTTGGGTGGGGGAGGTAATGGACATTTTGATTTCGACTTCTGCATTTGTCTTATTGGACTGTCTTCTTATTGGGAAACACCACTACGAACGATCCACATGGACAAGCGATGGACTGGATGGGCAAATATTTCCCACACGTGTATGCCCAACCTCAGGAGTGGAGAGGACATTTTGCGGACTTTTCTATTATCTGTCCCCACTCCTGTAGAGACTCTTCGAGACATACGCTCAATAGTACACAATGATAGTGATGAAGTAGATGACAATGTTGTTCAGGAAAACACCTTCCTTAATTTATTTGAATATTGTCCCCATTGCGATACCATTGAATATACACATTGGATGAATATAACTCGGTTTTAGGTGAGAAATGTTGCGTTGGCTGAAGAATGTTGTAATTTTACTTGTGACTCTAATGAAATCGGGAAATGCCAACGAATTAAGGCAACAGAAGTAACAACTACTCTGCAATCGTCCGACTAGTATAATCTTATATGTGTATATATATATTGCAATTAAGGTAATAATTTTATGCATAGCTAAATGTACTGAATGCCGATTTTCTACACCCCTTTAAGTGTCTAATATGACGATGACGATATTGATGTTGATAAATCTAAGATTACTGTATTGTAAACTTGATTGACTTGCAATATTTGATATTATGTCTTCATATCTTGATGGACATAGAGTGCACCATTCCTACCTGGGAACCCGGCACCTATGGGTGACAGAACCAGGAGATAATGGTGGCTCTGATGTCCAAATGGGGGAATGATAGGGGTCAATCATTATTAATCAATAACCTAACATAAGAAAGATAAGGAAACAGTGTAATAAATGTGACATTAGTTATTTGGTTATATAATATGTATTATATGTAAAACATTCCGGAAGTTGCTAGTAGAATTTGGATATAGAATCATATGTAAAAAGGTATATTCAAGCGTTTATTTGAATATTGATTTTAGAATACTAAATGTATGATTAATTTGATTTTATTCAGTTATCTTACTGAATACCAACTCTGTGCTGACTCCCGAGTAGGTGGCCGAACCAGTTTTGTCTATGTGAAAACTAGAAACAATGTCCCCTCTTTTGATGTGCAAATTGTTGATGAACTTTGAAGATTAGACTTCTAGTCAAACGAGAAATGTAATTAACAAAAGTAGACAGCCAAGAGTATCACACTGTAACTGTTTCTATGTCTACTTCAAACAGTTTTGTTGGTACCTTTTGTTTAGAAAAGCTTGTTGATTTACAGTTGCCAAAAGTACTTTGTAACCAGGCATCAGGTAACATTTGGAAACGCCTTCTTTACAACTTGCATATAAACTAGCAATGTACAACAATAAACAGAATTCATTCTGATCACTAGACGGTCTTATGTGTAGTGGTTATTATGGTTCTCTATGAGTACTCTATATAATATTTCCTCTTAATTTGGATACAGGCAACATTCGCATTACGGTCTGCGTTCCAGACCCCCCACAAGGCGGATAGGAACAACTCGTGTGACCTGGGATCCCTGAAGCCGGGAGGTGAAGGTCCCCCACTTACCCTGGCGGCAACACTAGCGTAGCTCCTAGGAGCAGTCACCGCTAGGGCGGCAGCTGGACCAGGGCCCCCACTCCTCCCCAAACCACCAGACACTCCACCCTCACTTGTGACTTTTGTAAATTTACTATCACCTGTATCTCCCTCAGATACTTCTCCAGCAGACACCCCAACATTTAATCTTGTATTATTTAGATTCCCCAAACCTCTAGACCCTCCCTCACGCAGACCACTCGCTATCATGTTGCTCCCTTCATCCCTTTCACACACCTCCATGCCTTCCATACTCTCATGCTCATCATTCTCCCTATTCTTTGCGACCAGACCAGTAATGGCTTCTCTCTTGGCTGGAAGAGTAAGGGGCACCTGGCAGCCTGGAGGTTTCCCAGCCGCTCCCCCCATGCCTGCAGGGAAGCAACCCAGGTTGGGTTTCTTAAATATAGTCCCCTCCGAGCCTCCAGACCCCCCCCCCTATAGCACTGGGGGGAGAGAGACTTCCAGCCACGCACTCAGGACCTTTGGCTCCGCCCCCTGCCATCATACTCCGCGTAACCCCAGCAAAGGAATTCCGTTGTTTTGGGTAACCACTTTTTGGGGGGTCCACCGCAGGGCCCTTATTGGGGCCACCGAAACTCTCAGGATTTTTGGGATCACCCGACGTCGGGCAATCCCCTTTATACACGCCCATCGCAGGGCCTTTCTGGGTGCCACCCGACGCCGGATGACCCCCCACCTTCCGTGAACTTTTGGGATCACCCGACGCTGGGTGAGCCCCCTTACTTAGGCCCACCGCAGGGCCTTTCTGGGGGCCAGCCACCGCCGTTAACCCCCCACCTTTTCCTCCACCTTCCCTGAACTCTTGGGATCACCCGACGCCGGGAGACCTCCCTTACTTAGGCCCACCGCAGGGCCTTTCTGGGAGCCACCGACGCCGGGCAACCCCCTTTATCCAGGCCCACCACAGGGCCTTTCGGGGGCCAGCCGATGCCGGATGACCCCCAACCTGTTCCTCCACCTTCCCTGAACTCTTGGGATCACCCGACGCTGGATGACCCCCCACCTCCGCAGCCTTTTTTGTCATTTTACCTGGATCATCTGATGCCGGATGACCCCCCACCTTCGCAACCTTTTTTGACATTTTACCTGGATCATCCAATGCCGGATGACCCCCACTCTTAGGAATCTCGCTGTTAGACACCAGCTTTTGCCCATCACCCCTCCTTTTATTACGAACCGGGCGGGTGTTTGGATCAGGATGCCTAGCACTCTCCCCCTTCCTTTGCACTGAACCCACATTAGCAGAGTCCAGACTGGGTCGGACCCGGGGGCTACCCATGCAGCTACCCCCCTCCCCTGGTTCAGAGGCTTGCCCAGGGAGGCTGACGTACCTGTACTCCACCTGGGTGATATTTTTGCCACTTTTCTTCTTTTTAGCCTGGGGGTCTCACTCAGGAATGTCACTGCCAAAATAGAGACGCTCCAGGCCTCCAGGGGATTCCAGGTGACTTATGTACACCATTAGTTCCCCCCCCCCCCCCCCCCCCGGGCCGCTGTCCTCGCCCTCTTCCCCAGAGGAGTCCAAGCTTGAAATAATAGTAGCTTGCCCGGCTGGAAGGTCACTGCACAGGGACTGCTGACTGTCCGCTGTCTGCAGTTCTCCAGCAGGGGCCCGCTCCATCTTGGACACTAGGCCCTTCATATCCTCACAGACCCCAGCCAGAGCCGGCTGAGACCCTTCAAACTGGTCAAAATTCCCCAGCTTCTCAGCGAAGGGACCTGCACCCCTTAAGATGGCCGCCCTCCTCTCAACCAGGGTGAGGATCTCGCTTTTCAATTCCTGGACGGCCTGGTTGTATTGGGCCCTCCTTGACCCACCTGAATTGTTGGACAAGGACCTGGCTGCCTTTAACTCCTCCTGAAGCCTTCTGATGGTGCTACCGGCCTCACGGTACTCCTGGGTCCTTGAAGTGAGCCTGGCAGCAAAGACGGTAACATCCTCTCTAGGCCGCAGTGTCCCCCAGTGCTCGATGGTAGGACTTGGGCCTCCCCCAGAAGTACCTGGCCTGGCTCCAGGAGGGCCTTTGCTGGAAGTCCGAGGAGCCGAGGTCCCGGAGGGCTGCCATCCCTCACCCTGGCTAGCCCGACGGCCACCTCGGGTGGTCTCCAGGAGGGGTGCAGGAGACACATCACTGCATCTCCTGCTAGATCTCCTCAGCCCCTCCTGGGTAGCCAGTTGCAAAGCATCCCCATCCTCCGCCGGCTGGCTCCGGAGAGTGTAACATAGTAACATAGTATGTAAGGCTGAATGAAGGCAATGTCCATCTAGTCCAGCCTGTCTATCCTCCTGTGTTGATCCAGAGGAAGGCTAAAAACCCCAAGGGCAGAAACCAATTTAGCCCTTTTGGGGAAAAAATTCCTTCCTGACTCCCTAATGGCAATCAGACTGTTCCCTGGATCAACCCCTAATAGTTCCTACCTGCCTGTATACCCGGATTGACAATTAACCTAAGACTTGTATCCTATAATGTCCTTCCTCTCCAGAAAGACATCAAGTCCCCTTTTAAACTCCTCTATGGATTTTGCCATCACCAATTCCTCCGGCAGAGAGTTCCACAGTCTAACTGCTCTTACAGTAAAGAATCCCCTTCTATGTTGGTGATGAAACCTACTTTCCTCTAATCGTAGTGGATGTCCTCTTGTTACCGTCGCGGTCCTGGGTGTAAACAGATCTTGGGAGAGATCCTTGTATTGTCCCCTCATGTACTTATACATGGTTATTTGATCACCTCTTAGCCGTCTTTTTTCCAGAGTGAATAATCCCAATTTGGATAGCCTCTCTGGGTATTCCAGTCCCTTCATTCCATGTATTAGTTTAGTTGCCCTTCTTTGAATCCCCTCAAGCACTGTGACATCTTTCCTGAGCACCGGTGACCAGAACTGTACGCAGTATTCCATGTGAGGCCTGACAAGTGCCTTATATAATGGAAGGATAATGTTCTCATCCTTCGCCCCTATACCTCTTTTAATGCACCCCAAGACTTTATTTGCCTTTGCAGCAGCTGACTGGCATTGGTTACTCCAGTTCAGTCTACAATCCACTAGTACCCCCAGATCCTTTTCCATATCACTTTTCCCTAGTGGTACCCCATTAAGTGAATATTGGTGACATCCGTTTCTCCTGCCCATGTGCAGAACCTTACATTTTTCAACATTGAACTTCATTTGCCATTTTTCTCCCCAAGCCCCCGGCTTATCTCGGTCCGTTTGTAGCCGCACATTGTCCTCCGTTGCATTAATTATATTGTATAATTTTGTGTCATCTGCAAATATTGATATTTTGCTATGCAGCCCCTCTATCAGGTCATTGATAAATATGTTGAACAGAGTGGGGCCTAATACTGAACTCTGTGGCACCCCGCTAGTGACTGTGGTCCAATCAGAGTACGAACCATTTATTACTACCCTCTGCTTTCTATCTCTGAGCCAATTTTTTACCCATTTACACACGTTTTCGCCCAGTCCGAGCTGCCTCATTTTGTATATTAGCCTATTATGTGGCACGGTGTCAAAGGCTTTAGAGAAGTCCAGATATACGAGATCAATAGATTCTCCCTAGTCCAGCTTAGAGCTTACTTCATCGTAGAAACTGATCAGATTTGTCTGACATGAGCGACCCTTCATGAATCTATGCTGGTGAGGAATTATTCCCTTGTTCTCCTTGAGGTACTCATCGATGGCGTCTCTCAGAATCCCCTCGAAAATTTTTCCCGTTACTGAAGTGAGACTTACTGGCCTGTAGTTACCAGGCTCACTTTTGCTCCCTTTTTGTAAATTGGAACCACGTTGGCAATGCGCCAATCCAATGGTACTACACCGGTCTTGATAGTGTCTAGAAATATTAGATATAGCGGCCTAGCTATCTCGTCACTTAGTTCCCTTAGTATCCTTGGGTGTAATCCATCTGGGCCCGGCGATTTATCAATTTTAGTCTTCTTTAGTCACTTCCGCACCTCCTCCTGCGTTAGGTATGAGATATTTTGTGATGGGTTCATTTTATTCCCCTGCATTTCCTTTTCATTTGTGAATACACTTGAGAAGAGACTGTTTAGTAGATTTGCTTTCCCTCCGTCATCATCAATGATCTCTCCTGCATTATTTTTTAAAGGGCCAGTGCTCTCCCTGCAAATCCTTTTGCTGTTAATATAGTTGAAAAATAGCTTCGGGTTGTTTCTGCTCTCTTTTGCGATCCGTCTTTCTGCTTCCTCCTTGGCAGTTTTGATCTTATCTTTGCATATTTTGTTTTTTTCCCTGTATGATTTTAGCGCTTCTTCGCTGCCTTGTTGCTTTAGTAGTTTGAACGCTTTCTTTTTTTCGTTTATTGCCCCTTTTACCGTCTTGTCGAGCCACATTGGTTTCCTTTTAGTTGAGTTTCTTTTATTTTTAAAGGGAATGAACTGCTCACATGAGGCGATTAGGATCCTTTTAAACTTCCCCCATTTCTCCTCTGTACTGATATTTTTGAGGACGCTGTCCCAATTAATCTTACCGATAGTAGTTCTGAGCTGATTAAATTTTGCTTTACTAAAGTTTAGTAGTCCTCCCTCTAGCCATAGCCCAGGACCTCACTCCCCCCTGGGTAGGAGAGAGAGCAAAAGCCCCAGGCCCTGAAGGAGAAAGAGAGAGGCCTGGAGCTGTAAGCACCTGCTCACAGGTGAGACACACCCTGCAACAGGAATTGAAAGGGCGTGTCCCTGCAGTGCTATGTCAAAGCACAGAAAACACAGTCATATGTACTGCTATAATGATGTCCCTGCAGTCCTATGTCAAAGCACTGTATGCTAAATGTCCAAAAACCTGTTAAATCTTACTTTATTCTTTACAATTGTGTTTTATATTCATTCAGTATTGTTATTGTTGTTTTTGATATTAAAGACCAGAGTTATTTTCTATTAAATGGGGTTTTGTAGAACTAATTAATTGGATTTACATTAATTCTTATGGAAATAATGTCCTCAACTAACATTTGATTTCTACTAAAGTCCATTGCTTCCGGACGCATTAATGACGTTAGTTGAGGTTCTACTGTAATTAGAGTTGCATAATATTTAATGATAAAATTGCTGCTGTCTGCAATCACCAGTAGAGGTGCTCACTGGAAATAGGCTATTATTGATTTTACTGGAAGGTGCATTAATCTGTTTTTTTGGGGAGCTCCTTTTAATGGTGACTACAAGCATAGACAGTTTTAGGAGGCAGTAAAGTGAACAATTGACCAGAGTCCTTGTTTCCTAGCAGGTGCCCAAGGAAAGGACCTTTATCCCATATCTGCTCTGATCTCTGCAGATATTTTATCTGGCCAAAACTACAAGGACCACCTGACAGTAATCCACTCTGTGATCAGACCCGGCAGGGATATAGCCATTAACCTCCTTCATTATCCTAGATCACCAAGAATATAATTCTTAACCTTCTTCATCACCCTAGACCACCAGGGATGCAGATATTAAAAGGGATTATCCCAAGATTTTATCTTGTTCTCTATTCACAAGACAGGAGATAATTGGATTGCTGGAGGTCTGAGTGCTGAGGACCCTACTGATTATGAAAACAGGGATCCCACAATCCCCCATATAAATGTGGAAGCCAAGCATTTGCACTGTCACTCCATTCATCTCTATTGGACTGCTAAAGAGGAGCCGAGTAAAGTGCTTGACCATTACTGGCAGTCCCCTTAGATGAATGGAGTGGCTATGTGCATTCTTGACCACCCCTCCATTCATATGCAGGGACATGAAATGCTCATTTTCATGATTGGAGGTGTCCCAGTGATTGTAACTGCACCGATCCAACACTTATCCTGTAGATAGTGGATAACGTAAAATCTTAGGCTAACCCTTTAAACCCTATTCTACTAGGCATGCAGGCATGAACCCTTTCACTGCCATAGCCCTCCAAGGATATTGACATTGACCACATTACTACCCTACACCACCAGAAGGGACAGCAATGACATAATGACCACCCTAGACCACCAGGGAAGTAGCCATTGATCCATCCAATATACTAGAAAACTAGAGACAGTGTTGCTGGGTTGATTTGGAAGCTTATTGAATCCTGGCTTTATACTCCAGGCAATGTTTTCTCTTTCTGGTATGTCTGTGGAACGCCTCCTGCATGTCCTGCTCCGACAACATGTCCACTCCTAACCACAACTCTACTTCTCTTCCTGTTGGTTCTCCCGCTCTTCAGCTACACCTCCCCCTAACATCCTGTCTCGCCCTGAGTTTTTTCCTGCTCTACAGACTCTCACCCTTCCCTTTCCATCAATCAGTGTCTGTGTGACAATCAGCCTATCAGCAGCCAGCTGTTGCCAAACGGTTAGTTTAGCTTGTTGAAAGAAAGTGGAAAGACAGGGCTTTCCAACTTACAACACGTTCTATGTCTCTGTCTGAGCACATAGCCAGGTGTCCACAGGACAATGAGTGTGTGACTATTCTGGAAGACCCTCTGGGCCACTACAGGATCAGTGAAGGTCAGGTCCCAGTGCTGTAGCATTTTCATATTTCAGAGACAGCTCGCATGAGCAGTCTCTGTAGTACATCAGCACTCCCCCCGCTGGCCTATGAATTGTGACATAACATACATTGGCTGGCAGGAAGGAGACTGCTGGAAATGTACGTAACCTCACAGGAAGGAGAGGAATCAGGCAGCTGGAGGTGAAGTGACTCCCCCGGACTATAGGAGACAGGAGAAGATAGGGGAGGTGAAGATCTGGTAAGTAGACTGATGGGGGAGGAATAGGTAAGTATAGAATTTGCTTTTTTAATGACAGAACCCCTTGAAGGACCAATCAGGTGTCATTTCATTGCACGAGGCATAACTCGTTGACATCACTGTATGAGGGCTTGTTTTTTGGGCACAAATTGTATTTTTTAATGGCAACACTGGGGTACGAATAATGTGTTGGAAAACTTATATTACATTTTTTTGGTGGGGGAAATATGGGGGACTGGAAAAACAGGCAGAAATTCTGCCATTGGTTTTAGGTTTTGCTTTTACAGCATTCACTATTCAGTAAAAATAAATAATATTTTTTTCTATCTGATCAGCACGATTACTGCGGTACCAAGTTTATAGAGATTTTTTTTATTTTGTACCACTTTTGCACATTTTAAAAGAAGAACAATGGACTCTGCATTGTAGAATTCTAGGACACATAGCATTTTTATTTTTCCAGGAACGGAGCTCTGTGAGGTCTTGTTTTTTTGTGGGATGAGTTGCAGTTTTTATTGGTACCATTTTGAGATACATGTAATTTTTTATTACATTTTATTGCGTTTTTTGGAAGACAAACTAGAGAAAAATAGCAATTACTTTTTAAAATTATTTTTAGAGTGTTCACGATGCGAGATAAATAACAAAATATTTTCATTTTGTGGGTCGTTACAAACACGGTAATACCTATTATGTGCTGCTGTTTACAGTTTTTTTGAAGTTTATCCATTTAAAATGGGTTTTTGTAGGGGAAGTGTGTATTTTTCTTTAAAATTGATTTTTTTTCTTTAAACTTTATTTTACTCTAGATTTTAGTCCCTGAAGAAGACTTATAGATGTGATTGTTCAGTTGCTAGGATAGTAAACTGCATTACTTATGTAGTGCAGTCTATTAAGCCTATATCAGCTGCCTATTAGACTCTGTTGGAGGCGGGGTCTAATAGACTGAGATACATGGCAGATATGGAGGCCTTTGTTAGACTTCCATGTGCCATGGGAACCCATGGGAATGGTGGCACAGGGAACTAAAGCCATGGTATTAAAATCTATCCATATTTAGAGGATTTGGATAAAGTTGAATGTGCTGGTGACCAAGGAATCCACTGCAACAGACCAGGAATTTGGGGCATACACCTCACAAGCCCGCTGCTAGAAATGCCTCTGTGCTTGACTAAAGAATTTAATGTGCAAGACTCGGGCAAAGTTTGATAAAAGGGCAGAAGGCCATTACTGCTCCCCAGGACAGCCAGTTTACATGCAAATTGTAACAATCAGGTGCTGGTTCAGAGGCTTTTGTTGCAACCAGTACGGTCCGGTAGTGTAGTCAGGGTGAAGCCAGTGGTTGGTACATGGGTAGTATTGGTTGCGGTACAAAGTAGCAGATTGGTAGCATAGTCAGGGTAAAGCCAGTGGTCAGTGCACAAGTCCATCCATTTGCAGTGTGGAGGAGTGGGCAGGTTGTGGAGCTTGACTACAGGCTTGGAGCACAATAATCTCGCAAGAGAGGGAGGTAGAAGGCCAGGTTTAAATAGGAACTCCAGTAAGTAAACAGGGAGGAGCCTATGAGGAGCTAGGTTGCCGGAACAAGAAACTGGGACAAGGTTGAGCAGGGAAGATGTCCAACAGGCTGGATAGCTCATTGCGGAGAGCACAGGAGGTCCCTGGGTTCAAGTCCCGACACAAATCTTGAGTGTGTGCATCACACCTCTAGCTGGATCAGTGCATGCACAGAAGATTCGGATGAGTCTGCTGATATTGGGCACAAGTTTTCTGCTGGGGTTATGGATGATATAGGAGACATTGTTCAATCCACATGTCAATCACAGAAAGAATGACTGAAGATTGGAGGGCACTGCAGGTAGTAAGGGAGGTCCAAGCCCACCCATAGTATGATTAAGTATTCCTTAATACAACACAGGATAGATTGAACCTCACTTTTACATGGTATCTAGGCATTTGGGGATTTTATAAAATAACTTTCCCTACTCTCTAATGCATTGTTCCCTACATGCCACCTGTGTCCTCCACTCCAAGCTGGTGACATGTTCCCTTTAACTCTTTAAAAGGTTGTATCATCAGAATAATCACACGAGAGCAGGAGCGAACAACTGATCACTGCCAATCCTGCTGCCAAGAAGTTTGTCATTGACTACTTATCTTCCCTGCAACGGCCACCAAAGATTAAATGTAGCATTAGATGCGGCCATTGAAATGAATAGCTCTTCATATAATAATGCACAGACAGGGTCCATTAGAGTAGTAGTAGCCACTGTGGAAGCTCTATGGGCAGCCATATTGGTTTTCCTCTTGCTTTACAAGCATATGATACTTCTGAATTAGAGATGAGCGAACGTACTCGGATAGGCACTACTCGTCCGAGTAATGTGCCTTATCCGAGTACCTCCCCGCTCGTCCTGAAAGGTTCGGGTGTCGGCACGGAGCGGGGAGCTGCAGGGGAGAGCGGGGAGGAACGGAGGGGAGATCTTTCTCTCCTTCTCTCCCGCCCGCTCTGCCCCGCTCCCCGCTGCGACTCACCTGTCAGCAGCGGAGCGCCCCGAATCTTTCAGCACGAGCGGGGAGGTACTCGGATAAGGCACATTACTCGGATGAGTAGTGCCTATCCGAGTACGTTCGCTCATCTCTATTCTGAATACATGATAGAACATCTATACAGCGGTGACTTGGATCGTGAAGCTAAGCATTCTTTAATTATTCACTCTCCAGCATATATTTTCCAAGCTGTATAAACACCACGATATCAGAAAATGAATGTTATTTCCTATTGCCTGAAAGCAGTTTTGGGCCCTCGGTTCTCCCATAGGCGATAAGAAAATGAAACAAAACTCTGGAACAACATTACAATGAAATGAATCAATAGCAGACATCTTTTAATTGTCATCATGGTATTAGTTTTATGTAAATTTGCTCCAGTGATTGTAAATGATGTGTTTTCATAATGCATATATTTCATCCCTTCTACTGCGGCAGTAAGCAGCCTGCACCACAGAGCCGCACATGGGGAGCCTAAATGAATTTGTAGAAATTAGTTGTGATGTTAATGTTTGCTGGATGAAAAGCAATGATAAGTCTTATCCTCGGGGGCCTCCACGTTATCACGCTGCGCGTTATTCAGCAGGAATACAGATTTATATGAGTGTATATCACATCACCGTCTAGCCTGTGAATCCAATCATAGATGTAATATGGAGTCTTATATAGCAGCTGCCAGAGACTAATTACAGTCGATAGCAATTCTATATATCTCTAACCCAAACCCTGTTAACCCTAATCCCTAACCTGGATTCTACTAACCCTAGCCTGAAGGATCAAAATGTCTGGCACCTTAGATTGCACCCATCAGTTAGGCCATACCTTAAAGGGGTTTTCTTTAAATGAAGAACAGAGCCAAGTTTAGGACTGACAGAACTCCAGAGGAATGCAGTACTTAAAGGGGTTGTCCCGCGGCAGCAAGTGGTGTTAAGCATTTCTGTATGGCCATATTAATGCACTTTGTAATATACATCGTGCATTAAATATTGGCCATACAGAAGTTATATACTTACCCCCTCCGGAGTTGGCGTCCCCGTCTCCATGGCGCCGACCAAAGCCTTCTTCTGCCTGGATTAGATGCGCTTCCGCAGTCTGCCCTCTTCTGTCCGGCGTGCTCGCGCGGCAGAGGTCTTCTGCGCATTTGCAGAAGACCTGTGCGGCGCGAGCACGCCGGAGCGGCCCCTTCAGCACAAGCGCGTCTAATCCAGGCAGAAGGCGGCTTTGGTCGGCACCATGGAGACGGGGACGCCAACACCGGAGGCGGTAAGTGTATAACTTTTGTATGGCCAATATTTAATGCACAATGTATATTACAAAGTGCATTAATATGGCCATACAGAAGTGTATAACTCCACTTGCTATCGCTGGACAACCCCTTTAAGCGATCAGAGTGGGGTACTCTGAACCCATCAGACATAACCCACCTCGCAGCAGGGCACCTGTCCCGAAAGGGATGACCCCGCTTCTTCCATGAGGAATGGACCAATGTCAGTGAGGAACCACAGAACAGAAAATCGGGGACAAACAGAAACTGACAGTAAATAAAAGACAGGGACACAGAAATGCAAGACACATACGAGAAACACCGAGGACAAATCAGGACATCGACCATGTGGCTTGCACTTGGGTGCCATATGTGACAAGTTAGTGACCACCTGCCTCACTAACGTCGTTACCATGGCGGGTAGTAGTAACAGTCGAGGTGCGACAAAAGACATTAACCACAAAAGACGGGAGAGGTAAAAGATGCCGCCGGCCATAACATGAACCATTTCATACCAGTATAAGGAAAAGGCCCATTAGGCTATTTTGCTATTCACAGATTAAAATCATCACTGAGACATTCTTAGTGGACTCTCTTGAGATGGCCATTATGCACCATCAGATTTTGTATTTCCATTTGTGGATAGATTTTTAATAATGTCTAAAAAATATTTCCATCCTTTTTTACATCTAGTTGTTCTTTGGGACAGGTTTTCATCCAACCCTTTCTAGCTATCTACTGTCTTATTCAGATCTTCTCAAACTTCTATCTTTCTTACTAGCTGTTCACTTTTTTATACAACTTTTGCCGGTAACCCATTGCCTCAAATATTTCTTGCTGGCCATTCAGTGTCTCTCCTTACAAGCCCTCTACCCTCTTTTGAATGATTCTTAGTAGTCTGTTCAATCCAAATCTGACCTGTCCTCCTCTGTCTTAAATCTTGTAGGCTATTCTCAATGTTTGCCAGCCATGTATTGTCAGATTTACCCCCATTCCAGCCACAGACTTCTTATCCTATAAGCATCAGCCCACTGCTATCTTGACCGATTCTAAGGAGCCCTCAATTCTTGCCAACTCTTGCCTTCTCCTGTTCCAACCAAAACGTACTGGTCCTTCACTGTCTCAAATGCCTTTTACCAGTATTCCAATGTGACAGCCAAATTTTATGGGCCATCCACAGCTTTTTCTGGCCGTGGACTGTCACATCCACTGCCTTATCCTATATACACAAGTCCACCTCTATCTCAACCAATTCTTAGTACCCCTCAACTCTTGCCACTCATCGACTGTCAGGGGCATTGCTAGACTTGGAAATCACTTAGTAACCAGGCACTGGTTGACCAGAAAGTGGTTTCCTTAGGAATGTTATAGGTATGAGTCCTACATTAGACCCCTACAACTGAAAGTGTCTATTACTGGCATAGGACACCTATGGAATTAAAAAGATGTTGCCTTATCAAGTTGCCTCTGCTATATCTGCTGAAATAGTCCAGACTTGTGAAGTCTTCATCTATCCTTGGCTATTGGTTGAGGCCATGATAGAGGTCATATGAGTCTACATCTAGTTCAGGTATTTGATTATGTGTTACTTCATCTAAGCAGTAAGCTTGGTTTTGGTATTTTATACCCGTATATGTAGTAAACTTAGTTCTGGCACCGAAAATAAATAGAAAGTCAGGGTTTGGCACTGTATTAAGCTTGATCCTGTTATTGTATCTATGTAGTAAGTTTGGTTCTGTTATTTTATTTGCTATGGCATAGCACTACCACTCGCCTGGGCATCTGATATTTCACCGTTGTGCTCTTTTCTCCCCAGCTTCGGCTTACTCTCTAACCTCTACCCATAGGGCATACACATGTTCTCACTCCTTTTCTTAAAGGGTGAGCATGCGCTCCTTAATCTTGTTCCACCAATCACCAACTAGCACCTGCTATATCAGGCGTGCCCGCCCAATGGATGATACCTAAGCAATAGGTCTCATACTCTTGTGACAAAGCCCCTTTTTTGTGCTTCTAGTAATGACTTTTACAACTCCTGACAATCCTGACTCCTGTGCTCCCTAACCTTGGCTCTGTTTCTGAATGCTGCTTTACTTTCTGCTTGCCCTGACCTACGGTACTAGCCTGGACCTAGTTTACACACCTGTGGTACCAGCCCTGACTCAAACCTGTCTCTCTACTATGCACCTGTTCAAACCCTCAGGTACCATGCCATGGCCCAGTGCAGCATTAGAATCATAGGATGGTAGAGTTAGAAGGGACCCCCAGGGTCATCAGGTCCTCCAGGGTCATCGGGTCCGACCCCCTGCTCAGTGTGGGATCACAAAATCACCCCAGACAGATATTGTCCAGCCTTTGTTTGAACACTTCCATTGAAGGAGAACTCCTCACCTCCCGTGGTAACCTGTTCCACTCATTGATCCTCTCACTGTCTAATATCTAATCTGTGTCTCCTCCCTTCAGTTTCATCCCATTGCTTCTAGTCTTTCCTTGTGCAGATGAGAATAGGGCTGATCCCTCTGCACTGTGACAGCCCTTCAGATATTTGTAGACGGCTATTAAGTCTCCTCTCAGCCTTCTCTTCTGCTAAACATTCCCAGATCCTTTAACCGTTCCTCATAGGACATGATTTGCAGACCGCTCACCATCTTAGTAACTCCTCTCTGAACTTGCTCCAGTTTGTCAATGTCTTTTTAACCCCTTAAGGACCAAGCTGTTTTGTACCTTAAGGACCAGACACTTTTTAGTGATTTTACCCATGTGGCTGTTTTACTGCTCTATTTTTTTTTCCTTTAGCTACCAAAATTATTTTTGCTGCGTTTTTTCTGCCGTGACATATAGGACTATTTTTTTATATCTTTTTCACAGACTTTTTTTTCCTGTTTTTTAGTTTTATTGGGGGTAAAAAGCTAAAAAAAAAATGTTTTTTTTTAACATTTATAATTTTTTAAAAATTATTTTTATATTTACACTAAAAAAAAGTACGGGAACGGGTTCCTCTATTTGTTTCGGACGTTTTGATATATAGTATGTATGGTTTTGGTTTACAGGGCGCACACGTCGATGGTTTTTGTTGGCATCTGCTTTGTGTTATTTTCTTTCTTATGTATGTATGGTTCTTTTATTCTGTAATTGTATTTTACTCATGTATGTAATTATGTTTTTTACCATGTATGTCCCCCATGACATCATATAAGACCTTTGGGGGACATTCACTTTTTTTTTTCTTTATTTCACACTTTCCCACTGTAACTGGGGCGTCCATAGGAGCCCCAGTTACAGGGAAAAACAGCCCCTGAAGTGACATTAGTCACTTGCAGAGCTGCCAGGGTCTAGTCTGACCCTCCAGCTCTGCAGTAGCAGGGAATACCGGGAGGTCACATGACCCCCCGAGGCTCCCGTAGTGAAAGAATATGTTACTTTCACTTTCAGTACACAGTGCTCATTGAGCACTGTATATCGGGAAAGCAGAAGGCAGAAAGGGTTAAAAACCCCTCCTGCCTTCTGCTCCGGGTTATCAGCTGTCACTAACAGCTGATAACCCGTTCCTGTGGCTGGTCCTAAACGGGTTAAAGTGGGGTGCCCAGAACTGGACACAGTATTCCAGATGAGGTCTGACTAAGGCAGAGTAGAGGGGATAATGACCTCACGTGATCTAGACTCTATGCTTCTCTTAATACATCCCAGAATTGTATTAGTCGCCGCCGCCTGTTCAAGCTTTTCTAGATCTTTTTGAATACGCTCTCCCTCTCTTCCCTAGTGTTAGCTATCCCTCCTAGCTTTGTGTCGTCGGCACACTTAATCAGTTTTCCATCAATTCCCTCCTTCAAATTATGTATAAAAATGTTGAACAACACTGGGCCTAGGACAGAGCCTTGTGGTACCCCACTTGATACAGTCTTCCACTTGGATGTGCAGCCATTTATGACCACTCTTTGAGTACGATCACTCAGCCAATTGTGAATCCACCTAACAGTTGCCTTGTCAATCCCAGATTTGGTCATTTTTTTCAATAAGTATAGTATGAGATACTTTGTCCAATGCTTTACTAAGGTCAAGATATACTATATCTACTACTGTATATCCACCGCATTTCCCTGACCAACCCAGTCGAAGATTCTGTCATAGAAGGAAATTAGATTCGTCTGGCATGACTTGTTCGTTACAAACCCATGCTGGCTCTGGTTAAGTACTCTCTTCTCATCCAAGTACTTGCATACATGCTGTTTAATAGTTTGTTTAAAGATCTTTCCTGATATAGAAGTCAGGCTCACAGGCCTGTAGTTTCCTGGATCCACCTTCTTCCCTTTTTTGAAGATAGGGACAACATTTGCCCTTTTCCAATCTTTTGGGACTTCCCCTGTTCTCCAGGAATTTTCAAAGATTATGGTGAGTGGTTCAGCAATTACCTCTGCTGCTTCCTTTAGTATCCTAGGAAGTAATTCATCTGGACCTTGAGGCTTAAATTTGTTTGTTAGCTAAATGTTCCCTCGCCATCTCTCTGCTTACAGCTAGCCTGCATTCTTTTATTCCCCTAATAGCGCAGGGAAGATCAGTTGATGTTACATTTACTTTCTGAGAGGAAACAGATACAAAATAAGAATTCTCAACATCATTCTTAACCAATTCACCATTTTCATCCTGTAAGCATCCAATAGCATCTTTGAATTTTCTTTTGCTTTTGACTCCCAAAAGCCTTTTTTATTACTTTTGGACTCTGTTGCAAGCCTCACTTCATTATTAGCTTTAGCTTTTCTGACCCTTGTCCTACAGTTTCTGCAGACTGCATTATATTCTTCTTTAGATATTTCCCCTCTTTCCATTTGATAAACATATTGTTCTTCCTCTTTAACATGTGTACAAGTTCTGTGTTCATCCATCGTCTCTTCATCCGTCTCTTTAAATGCTTCCCATTCTTCCTTCTTTTAGGGATTGCTAATGATTGTGCTTTGAGAATCTCATTTCATAATATTTCCCAACCTTCTTGGACATTTCTGTCCTTAAGAACATCCAGCCATTGGATTCTTCCTCTCCTCTTTCTGAGTTCATTGAAATCTGCCTTTCTGAAATCCAACCTTGAGGTCTGAGTCTTCTCAGGTCTTCCTCCCCTTGTTGTCCATCATCCAAGGATATCATGATCACTGCCTCCTAAGGACCCAGCCACCCTTACTTCCTCAACCATTCCCTCCCTGTTGGTAAGAATTAGGTCCAAGATAGCAGATCCTCTTGTTTTCTCTTCTACCTTCTGGAATATAATGTTGTCAGCAAGAGCTTTTAAGAATTTGTGGGACCCATTGCTTTTACCTGAGAGAGATTCCCAACAAATGTCTGACTAGATAAACTCTTCAATGATCATCATGTCGTGCTTCTTTGAGAGCTTGGCCATCTGATGTAGAAAGAGTTCCTCCATATCTTCAGCTTGTCCAGGCGGCCTATAGTAAATGTCTACAATGGTGTCCTTTCTGTTGTTCTCTCGTTGTATTCTCACCCAAACAGTTTCTACAGAACTCCCAGCTCTGAAGTTGGAATCTCTGTGGAGATGAATGTTCTCCTAACATACAACACAACACCACCTCCCCTTTTATTAGGTCTGTTTCTTATAAATACGTTGTATCCTTCAAGCCTTGTGTTCCAATGATGTGTATCATCCCACCAAGTTTCTGTGATGCCTATGACATCATGTTTCTCTTCCTGTGTTAGGAGCTCCAGTTCTCCTTGTTTGTTTCCCATGCTCTGTGCATTTGTGTAGGAACATGTTAGTTTGTGATCTGGGTCTCTTGCTCCTCTACTTTCCTTCTGAATTGTTTGTCTTTGTTCTTTCTTTATTTATGTAGTATGCACATTTATGGTTCCTCGTGTATATAGTAAACTTGGTTTTGGTACCATAGCTATGCACAAAGCTTTGTTCTGTGATTGTTTATATGTATTAAGCTTGGTTTTAATACCGTAGCTATATACTAAGACTGGTTCTGTTACTTTATCTATGCAGTAAGGTTGTTTCTGGTATGTATTCATGCAGCAAACTCATTTATGATATTGTTTCTAAATAGCAAGCTTGGCTCTGGAGCAATATCTATGTACTAAGCTCAGTTTTGTTATTGTATGTGTGTGGTATGCTTGGTTCGGGCACCATATCTATGTAATAAGCTCAGTCCCGTTGCTGTGCCTTTCTCCCTAGCAAGAACCCATGAACTCTTTGCTGAGCATAAATGTGTAATTGGTAGGGATAGCTGTCAGCTAGAGCTGGGCAGACAGCTATCTAAAGTGTATGGCTAGCAGCTTTAATTGACTGATCAGCAGGGGACATAAGCACTAAATGTGGCTAGGACAGCATGATCTGTAATACGGCCTTGAGGTTACTTTATAAGGCATCTTGTTTCCCTCTACAGCAATCAGTTCTTTCTAAGGGCTCAGTCACACGGGCGTTTGTAACCGGCGTTTTTCCGCACGTCCAAAAATTCGCACTAGATAGAACAAATGCTTTTCAATAGCAGCGGTCACATGTGCGAATTTTACTGTGGAAAAACGCCTGCGGTGAAAATGATAGGACACCGCTTCACAGGACGCATGTAACCATATTCTGCGGCAAAGCGGTGTCCTGTGTATATGAAAACCCTGGATGCTGTCGCATTGATGGGTTTCACCTTGCACTCAATGGGGCCGGCTGCTGCAGCGCTGACCCCATTGAGAACATACAGTGAAGATTGCGATCCTCTGCCACAGCTGTCACAGAGGAGAAGGATGTTCTCCCATTGAATTTAATGGAGCCGGCAATACAGCCGACTTCTTTGAAAGCAATTGGCTGCTGGCCAGCGCTGCAGTGCTGAAAATCAATCCAAAAATGTGTAAAAAATAAAATCCATGGAGAATCCGTAGTGGGTCCCTCCTGCCCCGCGGACATGAGGGCTGAAAATAAGAATAAACTCACCTGCAGCGGTCCGTGCATGTCTTCCTTCCTTCGCGGCCAGATCTTCTTTCTCCTGCCCGGCGGATGTGCCCGGAACGCTGGCTGCGTGCCGTGCGCATGCGCCGGGCACATCCGCCGGGCCGAAAAAGAAGTTTCCGTCCGCGAAGGAAGGAAGACCTGCATCGCCCAGAGCAGGTGAGTTTAATTCAGGCGCGGGTCTCCTGCGGATCCGGACGGCTTCCATAGGCTTCAATAGAAGCCTTCGGGAGCCGTCCACGCGGGAGACCCGCGCCTGAATGGAGCATGTCTGGATTATTTCCTGCACGTGGGACCCACGCCTGCAGGGAAAAATGACATCAGCAGGTATTTAACTACCTGCGGGTGTCTAATGCATCCCTATGGGGCGCGGATCCGCGTGCAGTAAAAACGCTGCGGATTTTAAAACCAAATTTGCCTGTGGACATGAGGCCTTAGATCTCATGTCCACTAGAAAAATACAATCTGTGCAGAATCTGCTGCGGATTTCCTCAGCAGATTCCGCGCAAATTTGCTTTAAATGGTATTTTTTTTGCATGTGGATATCCGCTCCCATTGCTATCTATGTGATAGCAATGTGGCCGATCCGCGCGGAATCTACGGCAAAATGGAGCATGCTGCGTTTTTTCTCCCGCTCGTGAAAAACGCAAGTCTATTAAAATGCCATCCGCGGGTGCAAAAATCAATTTAATTGACCGCGGATGGCCAATGATTCCCTATGAGCAAAATTGAATGTGGATTCTACTGCGGAAATCCGCAGAGGAATCCGCAATTCCATTTTGCTAGTGGACATGAGGCCTAAGGCCTCATGTCCACGGGAAAAATAAGAATTAAAATCGGCAGCGTTTTTCCCGCACGCGGATCCGCGCCCCATAGGAATGCATTGACCACCCGCGGGTAGATAAATACCCGCGGATGGTAATTAAAAAATTTCTGGAGCATGAAAAAAAATGGACATGCTCCATTTAGGTGCGGATCCCGCGTGCGGAGCTTATAGAGCACATAGCTCAATTGATCTCCCACATGAAAAATAAAAGACAATTACAGTGCATCCGCAGCCCAAATCCGCGTTACAAATCCGCAGCGGATCTGATTTTCCCCGTGGACATGAGGCCTTAGGATGGTTTTCAGGGAAGGGCTTAGATTTGAAGCCCTTCCCTGAAAATCACTGCTGGGCTTGCCGGCAGCCCATTGCTTTTAATGGAGCCGGGTGTATTGCCGGCTCCATTTAATTCAATGGGATAGCATCGCGGTCCTCTGCTACAGCTGTGGTAGAGGATTTCTTCATCTCTGCAGGGAGTCCCATTTTCACTAGACACTGGGACAATGCTCTCACAGTGTCCAGCGACAATGGGAATCTCCGCAGAGATGAAGAAATGCTCTGTCACAGCTGTAGCAGAGGATCGCGATGTTCTCTGTATGTCAATGGGGCCACCGCAGCTGCTGCCGGCCCCATTAACCACAGGTGAAACCCCTGGATGTGACAGGTCACATAACTGATGCCTTCACAAATTTGTGCGTCAAAACGCCCGCGTGATTGAGGCCTAATGAAGTCCAGTGATGCAAAGCACCATACTTTGTATGGCTCTATCCTAATGAGGGATGAATGCCCATCAGTGATAATTGGATCATGCCCCTACCACCTGAGGATTTGCCCCTGTAGCTACTTCTGCTGGTTTGGTAACACGTGAATGCGGATTCTTTGGAGGCTTCTACTGTTGACTCTTCTGAGTATACAAAGTGGCAGAGTTTTCCAGTGTCAAACATGATAAGACGACTTGTATTACCTTCTGAAATAGCTTTTCTTATTTAAGGAAACCATGACAATATCCTCTGGAAGGCAAAAATGTGAAGAGAAGGCATTTTATTTTCATGCTTGAAGGAATAATGGAAAATTCTATTATGTTTTCAAGTGCGGTGTAATCACATTGTAGGAGCGAAGATCAGACCATGTCGGAAGCCGCCGTCTTGTAAACTGTATATTATTCTAAAAGGCAATGGGGAGGGGGGGGGATGAGAGATGAAGAATGTGAGATCTATGCATTAGCGAACATACACACTGCAGAGACGCGGCAATACCAGATACTGCGCTAGCATTGGTTCAGTCATTGACATGGTTCACATTCTTCACCGGAATGCCTTGAGTCTTGGATGAAGGAGTAACAGGCTGGTAGTAAGTGCCAAGGTTCAGGACGGCGCGGCCGCGACAGACGGAGGCAGCATACCTTTTTTTTTATAACAACTTTACCAAACCGGAACAGTATAAATGACGTTTCGTTCCATTGGAGGGTACATTTACTTGAAGATTAGTCTGTAATAACTCATGGCTTAAACTCTTAAAGAGACAGTAGTCAATTGTTTATCCCATATAATATATATATACACTCATTGCCGATTGTTCTACAATGACATAACAACACTTTAACCAGAAGTCACATTTACAATACGTCTCGGTCTCAGTGTTTGCTGTCCGCTCTCATACCAGGACTGCGTACCTTACTTCAGCAGGTCCGCGGTAAGCACTATCATCGCAGCCTCGTGCACCGTACGCACCTGTCATCTATACGCACTACAGACCGTCTTTCTCATATATCTAGACTTTCAGAGCTCCGTGGACTCACTGCATCAAGGTACATCGCAGAAACATCGTACAGGTATGTCGTAACAGCCGCACTAAATGCCGTACATTACTTGCATCTACCGTACTCACTCAGGAACTCAAAGCCCAGGTGACTGGTCACATGATGGTGACATCGTCACAGGTTCTGTAAGCACATGGCTGCTATCAGGCTCTGCATATTTTATGTTTTAGGATCTTTGATGTCGTGACCATCATGTGATCAGGGGCGGAGCATGTAACTCACTCACTCAGACATGGACAGACAACCTAACATCACATGTGGCTCTCCATAAACAGGTGCTGCACCCTTACATTTCACATTATATCACATATAATATTCACATCATCATCTTTACACTAGTAACTTTGTGAGGCCTCACACTACACTATGGCGCCATTACTTTACTCCACATGATTACATTTCAGAGAGATATTCCCCCATCCGCGTCTCCAACACCCTGGCCAGGGATTTTACCCCGAACTGTCTGGGGGACTTTGCACACTTACAAGCGCCGGCATCTCTTCCCCGAGTATCAGCATCTTACAGTCTGGTCACTCCTGAGCTTCAACACCGCAGCCTCAGAGTCCAGCATCTGCAGGGAGACTTCCTCTCTTCCCATGCGTTATGGGGTCCTTTGCCCCAGTGATCCAGCCAGTCCTCCATTCAGCCATCTCTTCAGCCCCTGGGTCATCAGTGCCCTTTTGGTATATGGCAGTCTCACTCATGGCAGCTCCCCAGCTTTCAGTAGTGATCGGCAGGGGCTCATAGCAGTTGGACATTGGTAGCACATCCTGGCGATGTCTTGAAACAAAACATATAAAAGATATCAAAAGATGTCATTGTGCACTGGGACCTTCATTGATCACTAGTATGAAAGGACTGTTGTTATTCAAGTGCCTTGATTTAAACTTTAGACTATATTTCAAACTTCAACCAAGCCTGCAATTTGTTATCCCCATCACGGTCAACAGGTCTGAAGCAGATGGGTGGTGGCATTATGGTCCAGTAGTGACAGAAGGAGGCATAGTCAGGACTTTTTCTTACATAAATATAATTTTTACTAAACAAAGGCAAAGGGTTAACTCATATGCTTCATAGGTGGGTATTGGTATTGGGAGAAATACCATCACTTCATAGGGAGAACACCAAGAAAGTGAGTGAGGAGACTTATAAGGCCATACATGTTTCTCTTTGTAATATACAAATACAGGAGATGGAACAATACCTCTGCAGCGCCACCTATTGGATGGTAGCATTCAAATCAGTGCTTGACCCTTTATACTGGTCTGTAGGAATTGAAAGCCAACTAGAATCCATACACAGACAGCTGTTTCAGGATTTTTGCCATATGTCATATATATATATATATATATATATATATATATATATATATATATATAATATAAACGCAAGGTACTCCACAGAGTATCCTTTGCTCCTATACACACATATATATGTATGTGTGTGTGTGTGTGTATAAGTGTGTATATATATATATATATATATGTGTGTGTGTGTGTGTATATGTATATATATAGAGACAGAGACAGAGAGAGAGAGAATTACTGAGGACGGCGCATGCTCATGATGTCAGTTCAGCCTGAGAACAAATTACTGCGCTTGCGCTCAATCATTCGGTATGGTGCAGGTGCATCGGAGGTGGAGCACATGATGTCTCCAGCGGGAAGAGTTGGAGGTATCACTCAGCAAGAAAGAGGGCAGTTTTTAGCATAAAAGGCTGGAAGAGGGCCAGGAAAGTTGGCAGAGGCGGACTGCCCATTAGCATATGGTGCAGGAAAAATTTATTGGCCGATAACTGCATATAGTAGATACTTTGGCAAAATATAAAGATAATGCCGGCTTCCTTATGACAGTGCATCTATAACAGTATATTGGATTAATAGGCCACAATTTAGGTAACAGACTTCCTTTATTGGGAGTTGTGTGACATGGAACCAGGAAGTGGGCGGAGTGAGGCTATAATGCATGATCAGGAGCAAAGGATACTCTGTGGAGTACCTTGTGTTTCATAGGCTACAGCCATATGGGCCTTCTATTATCAATATGGCATAGCTCCCCTCCTACATTGCTACTGGTAAAAAGGACACTTTTGCTGGGAACCACCAGTGCTACTGTAATGGCCCAGCGGGTCCTACAGAACACTCATCGTACACTTGTCCTGTCTCACCTGTCTGTATGCTGTCCCTGGATACAGAAGGTGCCGTCTGTGGGAGAGACCCTGTGTCTACCCTTCTTCTCTAAGCATAGACCTCAACTCTGATGTCAGCTGGTCTCTCATTGGCTGACAGTCAGGTTTAATCTTACTGGTGCAGAGCCCAAGGGCGAGGAAGCAGCTTTACAAGTCCCTATGCATGAGGAGGAGTACAGAAAGTGCGGAAAGGAAAGAGAGGTTATAAAAGAGAGTGACAGAGAACAGTTAGTCAGACTCAGCCGGGTGTGAGTGAGTAAGGAGAGGTTGCAGTTCCGTTGTCGGAGAAGAGAAGTTCATTCCAGCACGTTTGCTACCTGAGGTGGAGTGAGGTGAAAAACCTGCTCCCTTGGCATCTTGCAGCAGCAGAGAAAGAAAAGGAGATCCTTTCTGAGGTCCATCTTCATCAAACAGTGAGTTATAGCTACCCAATGAAATCCAAGCTAGGATTAGCATACAGCCACTTGTCCCTCTGCTTCATAATATTCTTCAGTCTAATTCAAATCAATCATTCGTCTTAATACACTAGTGGGGAAAATGGTCTAGTTAAATCAATCTACAGTAAAGCAAGGGGGAGAGAGAGCCTTAAAGTCAGCGTACCATCGAGTCAATACTGCTACATCTTCTTGTTACTCAAATTGTCTGTGTGCTTGCTGCAAATACGTTACAGAGAACTGTTAGTTGAATTGTTACTGCAATTTTCAAAGTTTAGTAAATTTGAACTCTCTCAGATTACGAAATTACCACTGGACTCGTCTCCGTTATTTCTACAGAATATCATCTTGAATGTCCAGTTAGAGAGTTGGCGTC
Source organism: Eleutherodactylus coqui (assembly GCF_035609145.1). Classification (NCBI taxonomy): domain Eukaryota; kingdom Metazoa; phylum Chordata; class Amphibia; order Anura; family Eleutherodactylidae; genus Eleutherodactylus; species Eleutherodactylus coqui. The sequence continues at coordinate 167,238,696 of NC_089845.1, forward strand.
ACGTGACAAGGACTAGGCCTCCAGCCATACGGACAGTAAGTTCATTGGGGTGCTATACTACAGTAGCATGGAATCGGATAACAAAGATTGGTGTGAATACTTATTCCCCTCAAAGCAGGATATAAAAAGACACATCGTTTTACCCAACAGGCTCATACAAAAGCTATTAAACGAGACAAACTTTATACTTCTTTTCTGAAGGCCAGATTCCAGGTCTTTGTGTCAGGTGGTTTGTTGTACTGTCTATTAAACATTTGAGCAGAAAGATGGCATCCCACTAGTATACTTCTTACAGCTGCCACCTGTGGGTTTCTGCACTTCACATGCCCAATATGCCATTAAACCTCAAACTGACCCGGTGTGGCCTGACCCAAGCCATGAGGGCCTACAAATTGGCTACATTTGTTGACCAGGAAACATCAGTGCCCGTAAGAGATCTGGGCCAAGCACCGTCAGTCCCTGCCCAGGCTAATCTAACCTCTCTGGAGTTTGGGGATTCTCCATTGCCTAACCCATGCCCCCTATCTACAACAATGCAATATACCAAAGGAAAAGACGAAGACATAACCAGAAAAAGAACCAGGGCGCCAATTGTCAAGTACCAGGTGACAACTCTAAAGGAGCAAGATGAAGGTAACATCGGTAGATAAGGCTAAACTCAAGGTCAGTGTTAGAGTCAAAATACAAGTTTACTAGCTTAGATAGAATGTTTTTGACAGAACTTAGAACTTTTAAAGCTGAAAGTTGGTTAAAGTTCCTAGAGAACTGATGCAACCCTTGGCCATGAGCGGTGCTGGATCGTGGCGAGGCGAGTAGCAGTACTATCCATAAATTCTCAGAATTATAGACTTTCATTCAATCCATTTCCTAATAATTCACAAATTTCCACAATTTATGTCAATGAAATAATTTTCTTCTTGCTCAGATGGACGAGCGCGCAGCATACATGCCGAGTTTGATCAATGACTCACTTAGTTAAACCATGTTCCTAGAACTTAGCTCTCATTTATCAGCCACAATTGTCATTTATCTTCCAGGGGACGGATCGTCTGTAACCTTGTAATCTGATGATATCTTGGCCTTAGCAGCAGGAGGATACCGATCCGAATTATTCTTAATGTTCATCTTTATGTAGCATATAGATTATCTGGCAACCGAATGACAGTCAATGTCAAAGCAGACAGGGATGGATCGTAGTAATCTTCAGATGCCTCATGTGAAGTCAATGTCCAACCCTAAAATCAAATCTCAATGCTATATTCCTGCAACTGAGCAGGGGGTTGGACCAGATGACCCAGGAGGTCCCTTCCAACTCTACCATTCTATGAATCTATCTATCTATCTATCTATCTATCTATCTATCTATCTATCTATCTATCTATCTATCTATCTATCTATCTATCTATCTATCTATCTAGCCAAGGGGAAGGGGGGGGGGGGTATTATTGTATCTTAATGCCACCAGGAAGTACTGGTGGAGACAAGACTGACAGCCTGCGTCCAAATTTTTCGTATGGAATCTAATTTTCTCACTTCCCAATGTCATAATAACGTGAAATTTGGCACGAGCCATGATTGTGTCATAAATAGGAAAAGCTAATGGGTCCCAACTCGATTATTCAATTCTAAGCACCAAAGAATTAGCGTTCAAATTTTACGTACGGAATCTAATTCTCTCACTTCCTGATGTCATCTATATATAAAAATGAATGTATGTCTGTCTGTTTGTCCGTCCTTTATGCATTTCTACACTAGATATATAAAAACGAATGTATGTATGTATGTCTGTCTTCGCAGCAACGCGCGACGGGTAAGCTAGTATTGTATAATTTTGTATCCTCTGCAAATATTGATATTTTACTGTGCAGCCCCTCTATCAGGTCGTTAATAAATATATTCAACAGAATGGGGCCTAATACTGAACCCTGTGGCCCCCACTAGCGACTGTGGTCCAATGAGAGTATAAACCATTTATTACCACCCTCTGCTTTCTAGCTCTGAGCCAGTTCTTTACCCAGATACACACATTTTCACCCAATCCGCGCTGTCTCATTTTATATATCAACCTATTATGCGGCACAATGTCAAATGCTTTTCGTTGTTCTCCTTGAGGTATTCCAGCATGGCATCTCTCAGAAAACCCCTCGAATATCTTTCCAGTTATTGAAGTGAGACTTACCGGCCTGTAGTTACCAGACTCTCTTTTGGACCCTTTTTAGTATATTGGAACTTCATTGGCAATGCGCCAATCCAGTGGTATAACCCCGATCTTCATAGTATCCATAAATATTAGAAATAGCAGCCTAGCTATCACATCACATAGTTCCCTTAGCACCCTTGGGTGTATTCCATCTGGGCCCAGCAATTTATTAATTTTAATCCTCTTTAACCGGATCCACAGTACTGCAACAGGTATGGATGCTTCCTGTGTATTGATTGTTGCCTGCCGTGGATGGTTAGGGTTAGGGATGATTTACCTTTAAGCCTTATATTATTAGTTGTAAATATTTTGATGGAAGTAAGTACAACTAATTATGTAAGGCTAAAAGGAAAATCAGCCCTAACTGTCCACGGCAGGCAACAATCACTACAGACTGTGCTGCTAGGACCTTTGTGACGTCACCCTATCCGGAGCTAGGGGTGTGACAGGAGTGTTCCTCCATCCAAGCCCTGTCACACCCCTTATTTTCCTGGTGGCGTCAAGATGCAATAATACTGGGTGGGGGTGGGGGCGAACCTAGGGAACAGGGAAAAGAATTCAGTATATTGCTATTCACTTATGTACAGGGCTTCCCCTAACATGGAAATGGGTTGTCATGTTGCAACGTTAAAGCTATGTCTAGACATGGTGAAGGAGGAAACAGTCTTGGTGAGGGCGCTGCAAAACAGCAGAAGGCAGGTGCTTCATGATAAGATCTTTGATATCGTCAAGTCTGACATCTGCTATCTAGCTAGCAGGGGAGATGTCGATCTAGGAGCTTGCCTACTATGAGGCAAGATGAGCCTACTGCCTCAAGCAGCGACACCTAGCGGTAAGGGTGGGTGACACAGCAGAAAGGAGAAGTGAAGACCTGCCTTGATATGTAGATAGCAACTGCATCAGGACTTGGGGTGATGGCACAGGATGTGCAGGGCAATGGATGCTGGAGGGCAGTTGTGTACCAAGCTTTCAGCAAGAAGCCAGCAAGACGTAAAAAACTTGTTCCAGGCATAGCCGAAGATGCACAAGGGGCAACTGCTCAGTAAGTCTGTCCATGTGTGTATATGTCTGTATCACTGGCGTAACTATAGGGGATGCAGGGGATGCGGTTGTACCCCTGCCCAGGAGCCTTAGGGGGCCCACAAGGCCTCTCTTCTCCATATAGGGAGCCCATTACTATGAATAAAGCATTATAGTTGGGGGCCCGGGTACAGGTTTTGCATTGGGGCCCAGGAGCTTCAAGTTACGCCTCTGGTCTGTATGTATATATACAGACTGTAGCCCTGGCTCTTGAGCATGTGTAGTGGCCCAGAACAACGGAGCCCCTCCATAAGGTCTGCTATATGTTGTCTGTATTATCTTGTACGTTGTCTTTGAATGAGGAGCAAATCAGCAAAATGTGCATTGGAGTTTGCAGCACTTAATGGGTTAATATCTGCAAATGAGCTATCTCTGTCTGGAAATGTATCCTTTCGTGTTGTAAGTATGGAGTCAGATAACCATGCTATATATGTTTTTGGAAGTAGTTGTTGTGGGTCTTCTCTTCTGGTCCTAGCCCAGCAAGGAACCCACACGGACACCATCCTTTCTGTGCGAGATGGAGGAGGCTGAGAGACATCCCCAGCTTTCCCTTGGCCTGTTACACCCAGGAGATGCCAGTGGTATTAACCCACTGAGGAACTGAGAGAGAGAGTGAACCGCCATCGCAGTCTGGAGTATATGCTAAACGTGAGTGCCAACCGGTAGGGAGCTGGAGAGTAGAAGAAAGAGGTGTTTCTGCGGGGCACGGAGCCCTACAGATACGTGGGAGTGTATATTTCTTGGTGAGCCTGTGATTTCCTCCTTCTCGCACCATTTTGTGATTTCTACACCAATTGTCCTGCTGGCGTGAATTGTATTGTACTTGGACTGTAAATACGTTTTCACAAGTAACGAACGCTGCCAACCGTTCCTGGCTTTGCTATTTAAACCTACTCTGTTTGTGTGGACCGGTTATTTTATCATCCGGATTCACCGCAGAGGAAGGAACAGTGGCATTACCCGTGACAACCGATCACCAAGGTAAACCGCACCGTGGGTTACCCCTTTGAAGTCCTTCCCTCAGAAAATTGGATGGGTCCCGTACAGGGTGGGAGATGGTAGAGCCCCGTGACAAGGCCCAAACTCTATCCCGCTGTCTCCTAGTTTAAGGGCCCGCTCCTTGGACGCTGCACATGTACACCACATCCATAGTGGTGACGGCCCTTCTCTTGGCATGCCCAGTGTGGTTGACGGCGTCATGGATCAAATTCTCCAGGAAGACTTTCAGGACACCAAATGTTTCTAGCTGTATATATACTTATATGACTATGACCCTTGTGGGTGGCAGCTTTTACTTTCATTTAAGAGATTCATTTATACACTCATTGTTAACGAAAATCCCTCCCCTAGAAGTTGTCCGAATAGAATTACATTTTTTATGTGTGATTGTAACGTTGTTATTAGAGTTGAGCGAACATACTCTGCCGAGCTTGATGCTCGTTCGAGTATTAGCGTACTCGATGGTCCTTGCTACTCGACCCCGAACCAGTTTTTGGCTTCTCCCCACTGTGACGTGCCTGTTTTTGCCCCTCCCCCCCACGACGCAGCGTGCGCGCCATTGGCAAATTTTATGTCTGGCAGGCAGGAGAGAGAGAGACGAACCTAGAAAAAAAAAAAAAAAAAGCTTGACACCCGGCGTCCCACATACAAAAATGCTCGAGTCTCCCATTGCAGTCAACGGGGTTCGTTACTCGAGAAGAGCTCTCGAATTTTACGAAAAGCTCGACTTGAATAACGCGGACCCGAGCATTTGGGTGCTCGCTCATCTCTAGTTGTTATAAGTAAGTGATTATAATATCAGAGCAAAAGGGCCATTTATTGTGGAAACTGACCCCTTGAAGGTCATAGTACCCTGTTGTACCGCCTCTAGCTTGGATACAAGATGTGATACGGGTGGGCATAGAGGCTCTAGTACCCTGTTGTAACGCCTCTAGTTTGGATACAAGATGTGATACAGGCAGGCATGGGGGCTCTTGTACCCTGTTGTACCGCCTCTAGCTTGGATACAAGATGTGATACGGGTGGGTATAGAGGCTCTAGTACCCTGTTGTACCGCCTGTAGCTTGGATACAAGATGTGATACGGGTGGGTATGGAGGCTCTAGTACCCTGTTGTACCGCCTCTAGCTTTGATACAAGATGTGATACAAGCAGGCATGGAGGCTCTAGTACCCTGTTGTACCGCCTCTAGCTTGGATACAAGATGTGATACTGGGGGCATGGAGGCTGTAGTACCCTGTTGTACCACCTCTAGCTTGGATACAAGATATGATACGGGTGGGCATGGAGGCTCTAGTATCCTGTTGTACCCCCTTTAGCTTGGATACATGATGTGATATGGGCAGGCATGGAGGCTCTAGTACCCTGTTGTACCACCTCTAGCTTGGATACAAGATGTGATACGGGTGGGCATGGAGGCTCGCGCACCCTGTTGTACCCCCTTTAACTTGCATACAAGATGTGATTTAGGTGGGCATGGAGGCTCTAGTACCCTGTTGTACCCCCTTTAGCTTGGATACATGATGTGATATGGACGGGCATGGAGGCTCTAGTACCCTGTTGTACCACCTCTAGCGTGGATACAAGATGTGATACGGGGGGCATGGAGGCTCTCGTACCCTGTTGTACCGCCTCTAGCGTGGATACAAGATGTGATTTGGGTGGGTATGGAGACATACATTTTCTGTATAGCATCTTGTAGTATGTCACTCCACATTTGCTGTAATTGAGCCTCTAGCTCTGACAAATTTGGCATCCCAGATGGTGCCATACATGTTCTATTGGTGATAAATCTGGGGACTGAGCAGCCACAGATGTGTGACAATGTTGTTCAGGCATTCCCGTGGCACCCTGGAAAATGCCTCTAGGTAGCCCTGCTATAAGTGGAACACATGTGGCTGCAGGATGTCCTGAACATATTGCTGAGCTGTCATTGTCCCTCGTACCACTATTAGGGGGAACCGACTGTCATATGCGATGACCCCCCAGACCATCACACCAACAGTGGGCAGTGTGCCGATCCACAGCAAAGGCAGGAATGAGGCACTCACGCCAAGGTCTCTAGACACGAATACGGTCATCATCAGCGCCCAAACTAAACCTGGATTAGTCACTGAAGAAAACCTGTTTCCACTCTATAGCGTCCAGTTTCATTGTTTTCGTCAACACCGATGCAAACAGGAGGTAATGGTGGGTGGGTGTCAAAGGCAGTACACATAATGGGACTAAATGTCCTTCAGCCAAGCACCTGGAAATGCTTCAGACAGACACAGGGTGGACAGCAAAACAGCTGGAGCTTGTCAGATGATAAGATGCTCTTCTCTACTGGTGGTCTCTAGGGGGGTCCGGAGCCCGGTCACCTTGTGTGCCCTCACACATCCACTGGTCCCAACACCTCCTAACAGCCTGGTCAGATGCTCCTCTTTACTGGTGGTCTGTCGGGGGTCCTGAGCCCGGTCACCTTGTGTGCCCTTACACATCCACTGGTCCCAACACCTCCTAACAGTCCGGTCAGAACAGCCGGTGGGGGACAATTCATCGAAACGACCCTCCAGCTTCTCACATCCCAATAATGCGCCCCCCTCTGGTAACGGGGTGAAATCTCTTCTCTGCGTCGTAGAGGCATATAGTGGCCAACAAGCGGAGGAAGAGGTCACTACAAACAAGGAGCCTCCGAGAGCCTCTTATAGGCCAAGGGGGGAAACCACTGTTAGGGCCTCCAGTGACAAGACCGTCCATCTAATCACCACAACTCTCATCATTACAGATCTGCCTGAGATGGAACCGCAGGACGGGGTCTGCAGCAAAACGACAACTTCTAGGGGCTTGTTTTTTCTTGACAAAGTATATTTTTCATCTTCTATTAATTGCATAAAAAATAACACCCCCTCCCTGCTAAAGCTTTAAACCGATTTATTTATGTAGATTTAAGAAAAAAAATCCACTTTCCGGAGTGAGCGGAACGGCTAAATCTGTTAGAGCCCTTCCAGATGAATAAACTTCAAATTGATTAGGATGCAGTAAAACTCTCGCCCCGTGGGTTTTATTATTCATATTGAAATTCTGATTTAATGCAACAAGCCGGCATTGAGAGGCGAGCCGTTTATCACCCGCGCAGAGAACGAGGGGCGTGGTGGAAACATTTCCAATTTATGCAGTGGAATTAGTATGTTAACACAGCCGGGTGACGCCGCACAAAGCAGATTTGCAAGGACACACATTTTGTTTATGGCTGTCGGGTGGAATGAAATGTGTTCAGAAAATTCTGTGCTCCTTTTCACGATTTCTTCAGAGGTGCGATTGACGAATATTTCCTGTTTTCACACATGTAATTGTATGGTGGTCCTATCAGCTGAGAAAATGTAATATGACAATTAACTGTATTGGGGAGCAGGACGACCTGTGCATCGGCAAAATGTCTTTTTTGAATAATGGCCCCATTAACACATTCCCGTGTAATTATGAGTCACATAATGGAGCTGTAAAGTACAGCTAACAACATACTAACAAAGTAGACCGTCAATGGCATCAAGAACAGCAGGTGTGAGACTGCTGAACCAACACTAAACAACCAAAATGTGCAAAAATATCTAAGCACGTCCTTCTGTGTTCATCAGCATCCACTATTCTGGACGGCAGCATAGTCAATAACGCAGCTACCACGGACTGCCTGAAGCACTGTACCTTTAAGGATGTGAGATAGTAAGGCTGTGACCTCCGTGGTACTTGCAGGCTGGAGGGGAGTTACCAGCAGAGGAAGGGGAAGGGATTGGTTACTTCTGCCAATGGTGGGTGAGAAGACAGCACAGCTTTCTTGCTTTGGCCCTAATCAAGTCCTAGAGCAGTTTATTAAAGAGAAGGTGGTACAGGTTGGTCATGGTTGACTGGATGAAATTTTGAGGAGCTGCCAGCCATCCATTCCCTCCAGAGCTGAGGTTCCTTGGTCATTGGGGAGTGAAGAAGGAGAGGATGGCACATTAGGTAGGCCTCAGCGAAGTAGGCAGCCACCTGCACGGCTGGAAGGGGTATGACCGGGGCAGTAGGAGTATCATGGATGGTCAGGGAACACTGACAGAGTGGCACTGCATTGCGGGCACAGCTATACTTGGCCTCAGCGGGGATACCTCCTGGCGCGAGTACAAGGGCTGCCACGGCCAGTCAGAGCTATTGGCAGGTGCGTGTGCAAGATCACAGAAGCCCACGCGGGAAGCTGCAGATAGCAGGCCTGCTTGCCAAAAAATTTGAATACAGGTCAATAGGGAGGGAGAGCGGATCAGTAGAGAGTAGTCACCGCTCGATTTGGCTGTCAGGAGGTCGTTTGACACCCTTGTAAGGGCAGTTTCTGTTGAGTGTAGGGGGCGGAAGCCAGACTGTAGGGGGTTGAGAAGAGAGTTTTCCGATAGATGGTTAATAAGGCGGGAGTAAACCAGGCGTTGTAATAGTTTGGAGATGAAGGGGAGGTTGGAGACGGGTCGGTAGTTGGCAGCATCAGTCGCGTCCAGAGTCTGTTTCCTTAGCAGGTGCTATTGTCACAGTCAATGTTATTCACTTCACCATTGAAGGGCCTTGCAGTAGGGCTGATCAGTGCCATTCTATTGTCATTGCGGGGATATTCAACATATGTGACCCCCACCTATCTAAAGAATGAATGATGGACTCATTATGCCTATGATGCAGTTCTTTGTGGCAGGTGGTCAGGTGCATTACATTGTAGTTTTGGTGCAGAATTGGTGATGGTCCAGCCAGGTAATGATGGCATATCCTATTGTGGGGAAATCCCTTTAAGGATGAAACTTGTAATATTTTGGGCTTTGAAGATGACCTATAATGGAATCAAGTTGGTGGGACGGGCTGTATGACTCTGCAACTGTGACCACGCTAACTCTATCCCTGTTCTTTTTGCCATACTCACCTCCCTTTATGTAGAAGGGCTCTCCCACATCTGGCTTTTGGCACTGTCAATGTGTTAGTTAGGCAGTCCCACCAATGGACTGTCAATGAAGTGCAACGTCACTTGACAAATTGACAGCACTGGAAGCCAAGCCTAAGAAGAGCCTATCCAAGCAAAGGCAGCCATGCAGGTGACCGGACGTGTTTCCTGGCCTGACTGCAGGGTTTTACTGACTCGAATATGGACCTATAATGCTCATAGTTCAGGTCAGTAAACCCCACTTTCCGGATGGTCCAAACATCTACATTATTGACGCAGCCATAATATGGTCATCTGAAACTAGACTATATTTGTTTAGGTCAAAGAAGGGGATTAAAAGAGGATACCATCATAGTTGGCTGTGGCTCCACCCAGTGTAGCGCTGTATCCTTTGCTCTGTATATATTGCAGAGGGAATTCGATTTTGTCAGCTTTGTCTCCCCCCTCTGACAGGTCTCTGAGCCTTTGTGTGCGGAGTGGAAGAGACTTTTCCTAATTATAAAATATCATACGAGCCATTACAAAGCAGAGACGGCTAATAAAATCGCTTCTCAAATACATTTAAAGAGCTAATCTTCCCTTTAATTGAATAAATGGGAAAAACTGCAAACACGTCTCTAGAAGCAATTCCCCTTAATCAACCGTCATTTCAACAAATCCACAAGAACAAAAAATCTATTTCTCTCTTCCTACTGTAGCCGCGCCCGCATAGTCACAACTAGTGACATATAAACCTTCCTACACCAGATACACCACCGTATAATCAAGCCATCGTCATTTTAGATTCCCTACATAAGATCTCAAGTTCTCCTGAACCGAGCAGAGGATTCTTTTTGTAAACATTCTTCAATTTTGTGAAAGCAGGGATCAAAAATACCAATAAATACTCTTTGTTAAAAAAAAACCAAAAAACTAAAGAACTTCAAGCACCTGATCAAAGGTGTCGTTTTGCTGCAGAGCTCGGCATGCAGTTCCATTTCAGACAGATATGCAAACTATTAGAGTTTTAGTGTGATTAGATGAACAGTCTGGTCAGCCTAAGATGACTGGGGAGGGCAATGGCAAACCACCCCGCAAAACAGTCTCTCCTCACCCTAGGAGTCGGTCATAATCAAGTGCTTGCACCATGGGACTTTACTTACCTGAGGCCCTAAAAGTGGTTCCCCATTGGCCTATAAGAGGCTCTCGGGGGCTCCTTGTGTGTAGTGACCTCTTCTTCCGCTTGTAGAGCTTGTTGACCACTAGATGCCTCTACGACACAGAGAATAGATTTCATCCCGTTACCAGAGGGGGGCGCATTATTGGGATGTGAGAAGCTGGATGGTCGCATTAGCAAATTACCAGCCACCTAGGCCACTCTGATAAGACTTTTCAGGGGGTTGGACTAGATGACCCTGGAGGTCCCTTCCAACTTTACCATTCTATGATTCTATGACTGTTAGGAGGTGTTGGGACCAGTGGATGGGGGCACACAAGGTGACCGGGCTCAGGACGCCCCCGACAGACCACCAATAAAGAGGATCATCTGATTGTCCGACAAGCATGAGCAGCTGCAACAATTTAGTGGTCTGCCATCCAGAGACTGGTGCCACCATCATAACACCCCTGTGTCTGTCTAAACCATTTCCAGGCACTTGGCTGATGGACATTTAGTCTCACAGCACCCATTACATGTACTGCCTTTGATACCTACCCATCTTCACCTCCTTTTCCATTGTTGCTGTTTAGTTTGGGTATTGACGATGGCCGTGTTTGTGACCTAGGGGTGAGCGCTTCAATCCTGCCTTTGCTGTGGAGTGGCACAGTGCCTACAATGTTCGTGTAATGGTCTGGAGGCCATCGTATATGACATTCGGTCACCCCTAGTAGTCGTACACACGAGAGTGACAGCTGAGTGATATATTCAGGACACCCTACAGCTGCATGTGTTCCTCTCATGGCGGCTTCCAAATTGCAGCAGTATAAGACTCGGCCACACACACAAGGGGGTATCAGCCAGTCTTCACAACATTGCCACACTTCTGTGGCTGCGTAGTCGCCAGATTTATTGCCAATAGAACATATATGGGATTATCGAGACTACATGCCTGCCCATATCACATCTTGTTTCATAAACTCATAGGAGGGTAGAGTTTGAAGGGACCTCCAAGATGTGGGCAGCCCAACGGGGTACTAGAGCCTCTATTCTCACCCATATCACATCTTGTATCCAAGCAAAAGGTGGCCCAACAGCACACTAGAGCTCCATTACTGTCTGCATCTCATCTTGCATCCAAGTTAGAGGTGGAAACAACAGGGTACTAGAGCTTCCATGCCTATTCGTATCACATATTGTATCCAAGTTTTGGGTGACCCAATAGGGTACTAGAGCCTCCATGCCCACCCATATCACATCTTGTTTCATAAACTCATAGGATGGTAGAGTTTGAAGGGACCTCCAAGATGTGGGCAGCCCAACAGGGTACTAGTGCCTCCATGCCTGCTCTGTATCACATCCTGTAGCCAAGCAAGAGGAGGTACAAAAGGATACTAGAACCTCCATGCCCGTCCGCATCACATCTTGTATCCAAGCTAGCGGAAGCCCAACAGGGTACTAGAGCCTCCATGCCTGCCCGTTTCACATCCTGTATCCAAGCTACAGGCGGTACAACAGTGTACTAGAGCCTCCATGCCTGCCCGTATCACATCTTGTATCCAAGCTAGAGGCGGTACAACAGGGTACTGGAGCTTCCATGCCTAGCAGTATCACATCTTGTATCCAAGCTAGAGGTGGTACAACATTGTACTAGAGCCTCCATGCCCACCTGTATCACATCTTGTATCCAAGCTAGAGGCAGTAGAACAGGGTACTAGAGCCTCCATGCCCACACATATCACATCTTGCATCCAAGCTAGAGGTGGTACAACAGGGTACTAGAGCCTCCATGCCAGCCTGTATCACATCTTCTATCCAAGCTAGAGGCGGTACAACAGGGTACTAGAGCCTCCATGCCCACCTGTATCACATCTTCTATCCAAAGTAGAAGAAGGAGATTAGCGCTCCAATGTGAGGTGGAGAAAAAGGCTTGACAAAGGCTGATGTTTCAGCCGAAACGCGTTGCACCCTGTGAATAAAGAACCTTTATAAACGTCATAACCTGGACAAGCCTTATTTCTACGAGCTGATCTGGATCTTCAGGGGTGTCATTTGCACTGACACCCCTGCTAAGTAAGTTCCTTCTGCCTTCTCATTTCGTCTATCCGATCACTGGAGCACAGGTTTTTTTTCTAATTTATTGTCTACTATCTTCTATCCAAGCTAGAGGCGGTACAACAGGGTACTAGAGCCTCCCTACAAGGGGTCGGTTCTCCATAATAAATGGCTCTTTTGCTCTGATATTGTAATCACTTATTAATGACAACGTTACAATCACAGAGAAAGTGTCATCCTGATAACCTGTAGGGGAGGGATACTACTGACAGTGAGTGTATGTGTGTGTATATATATATATATATATATATATATATATATATATATACAGAAAGGAAAAAAAAGGTTAGTGCTGACCCCCTTTTTTCCTTTCTGTACATATATTGTGAAGTTTTGGCTGCCTTCACTGGGTCGTGCACACCTGCCGCCCATTCACCTCCTGCCCCTCCTATTGAAACATCTATAAGGTATCCTACCCTCCCTGGTTTTATTTGTAGGCTTAGTTCCAAGAGAAGAGCGTTTTGAGAGGTAGGAACTCAGCTTTCCCAGGTTGAGATAAACCACCTGGTATTAGAGTTAGGACCCATCTGAGAGCTTGGTCACCTGGACGTTGGTGGATGGGCCAATGTAGTTTGATCAAATGACATACTAAGAACCTTGCATTATTTAATGTGGTTAGATTATAGGTATATATACCTCTGATAGTAAATTTATTTTGCGTGCTGTTGCCAATCTTGGATTCTGCTTCTACTATATATATATATATATATATATATATATATATATATATATATATATATATATATATATATATATACTCCTTCTAGGGGAGGTATATTACTGACAATGAGTGTATACATGTACATGTGGCTAGGTGCAAAAACTGATACATATTTGGGGTGGCTGCTTATTATTATATTTGCACACAAATACGGCATCTGAAGCGTGTCAACCACACAGGTACGCCACTATTCAATCTGGCGACAGCGTCTTATGGAGCTACATGAATCCTCCTCCTCCAAGGTTTTGTCTTCTACCCTCTAATGTTCCCAGGCACTGCTGTCAGCCCATCAGCTCCCCATAACACAATCACTGCTACTGTATTCATATTACGAGCTTGGTTCTGGTACTGTATTTATGTAGTGAGCAGGGTATTAATATTGTATTTATGTACTGAGCATGGTTTTAATATTTTATTTATGTATTGAGCTTGGCTCTGGTACTGTATTTATGTACTGAGCAGGGTTTTAATATCGTATTTATGTATTGAGCTTGGCTCTGGTGCTCTATTTAAGTTATGAGCTTGGTTCTAGTACTGACTGTGTTTATTCGCTGAACGTGGTTCTGGTGCTGTATTTGTTATGAGTTTGGTTCTAGTGCTGTATTTATGTAATTAGCTTGGTTGGTTACTGTATTTAGGTTATACGCTTGGTTCTAGCACTGTATGCATTCACTGACCTAGGTTCTGGTGTTGTTTTTATGTACTAAGCTTGGTTCTGGTGCTCTATTTAAGTTATGAGCTTGGTTCTAGTACTGTATTCGCTGGACTTCGTTTTGGTATCATGTTTATTTACTGAGCTTGTTTCTGGTGCTGCATTTATGTTATGAACTTGGTTCTAGTGCTGTATGTATGTAATTAGCTTGTTTTGGTACTGTATTTTGCTTATAAGCTTGGTTCTAGCACTGCATATATTCACTGACCTAGGTTCTGGTGTTGTATTAATGTAATGCACTTGTTTGTATTGCTGTCTTTATTTTATGTTATGATCTTCATTCTAGTACTGTATTTATTCACTGGCCTGTTCTGGTGCTGTATCTTTGTGCTGAGCTTGGTTCTGGTGATGTATCTGTGTGCTGAGCTTGGTTTTGGTGCTGTATCTATGTGCTGAGCTTGGTTCTGGTGCTGTATCTATGTGCTGAGCTTGGTTCTGGTGCTGTATCTATATGCTGAGCTTGGTTCTGGTGTTGTATTTATGTATTGAGTTTGATTCTGATGTTCTATTTAGCTTGTGAGCTTAGTTCTGGTATTGTATTTATGTAATGAGCTTGTTTGTAGTGCTGTATTTATTTTATGTTATGATCATACTAGTACTGTATTTATTCACTGACTTGTTCTGGTGATGTATTCACATTACGAGCTTGGTTCTGGTACAATATTTATTCACTGAGTTGCTCTGCTGTGTGTATGGTCCCTGCTGCTTTCTGCACATGCAGAATACAGGCAGACCACCTATCAGTGCAATCTTCTACCTATTTGTCAATGTCTGTCTGTTTGTTGGAGCATCACGCACAAACTGTATGCCCAGCTGACATGACATTTTGCACATAGTATGATCTCGCCCCAGAGAAGGTTAGAGGCTAAACAATATTCAGAAATGTTGTTGTCTTGGCAACCTTATTTGCATTTTTTTTGCCTTTGCTTGAATTTTATTGCAGCGACCTCCAAATGGATTCTACGCACTCCATTTAGTATTAATTATTTCCAACAAGTAATTCCCACTAGAAGAGCCGGACTGAGCGCTGGACATTGGTGTTTCAGGACGGCTCTTTAGCCCCAGTCTGCCCCCGGTGGAGCCACCAGTCATCGGCCCATTGTGTCCTTCCTAATTCTGCCTTGGATGTCCGTGTGGATAACGATCCATCTGCAGACAGAAGACATGGAGCAAATCTATGAACAGCGGTCCTCATTTATCACAACTGTCTAACAGGAAATCAACAAACAGTGAACCACAGTTTTCGGTTCCCCCAGCAACCAATCACAGCGCAGCTTTCGTTTTGCCTCAGCAGAATAACAAATGAAAGCTGAGCTATGATTGGTTGCTATTGGGAATGAAAAATGCCAAATTTTACTCAAATCGGACCAGAACAAGGTTGTGTGTTATAAGCATGCTGCCTCATGTTGTAGAAGCCACCATTATGGCCGGATGCACAAAAGGGGAGGAGGTATTCATTCCCAGAATGCCAACGATTCTGTCAGACCTGCCATTCGATTTCGAGCGTCTTCAGTTCCCGGTTCGTTTGGCATTTTGCATGTTTGTCAACAAAGCCGAGGGCCAAAGCTTGAAGGTGGCCGGAATTATCCTGGAGGGGTCCTGCTTTCCCCACGGTCAGTTGGACGCGCCGTTTTCAAGAGTTGGGAATGGAAACCTCGTGCATCAAAAGGCCTCACAGTAAAAGTTACAGAATAAAAATGGTACATGCCAGGATCGGTGAATTTGTCTATTTTATGTTAATACATTCACAGCGCATCAATCAGCATCGGCGCTTCCACGTATTTATGCGGATGTTCTGGTATCATCTTTTCTTACTTAATATGTCCTGTTTGGTGTTGCCTGCGTTCTGTATCGGGTACCCGGGCTAGTATATATATATATATATATATATATATATATATATATATATATATAGCTTTCTTCTTTTGATGAAGGGGGGGGGGGGGGGGAGGTGCCAAAAAAAATTCCACACGAGGTGCCATCTAACCTACAGCTGGCACTGGTGATGTGCCACACGGCACTGTTAGATATGATGGCCCTTTAAATGACACATTCGGCTATACTACATCTATAATTCAATCTAAACAGCAAACGTTGCAAAATTATAAGCTTGAAATGAATTCTTTTCAAGAAGAACATGAAAACCCTCATTACAATCAGCCAACAGAGAGTTATATATTCGTGCCCCTGTGAAGTGGAGACTGTAGCAGCGTATGTGTACAATATCGGATTAGGAGGCATTGTCAATTCCAGGAAGATCGGAATCCAACAAAGATCGGGTGATAAAAAAGTGCAGCAAATTAGGATGTGAAATGCTGCGCTCTGAGCGGCGGGATGTGAGGCGTCACGCAAACAGGACGCTTTTGTACTCCAACAACAGAAGCATCAGAGCTGAGCAGAGCGGCGCTGATAACGTGAATTAAAGAATTAGATGGATCCACAGAGACATTATACTGTGTAGGACCGTGACCAGCCTTAACAACGTGCAACCCATGTGATCACAAAAGGCAGCGGCCACCAGTGTATACGGGGCAGCTACATGTAGGCTGGGGGCAATCACCTTCCTTATGTCCACTTGGCCAGATGAGCAGCAGCGTCTTGTGGAGCTACATGAATCATCCTCCTCCTGGATCCGTCTCCTCCCCTCTAATGTTACTCAAACCTGCACTCGAATGCCGTGTTCCTCGATTTTTGAGAGCTCTCCGTTCTATTTTTGCATTTTCATGTTTTTTAACACACCTCCTCACTGAACACAATGATGGGGTGTATTAAAAAGTGCTGTCAAATGCTGTACCATGCGTTCAAAAATGCCACTTGAAATTGCGGTAAAAATGCCACAATTTGAAGCTACGCTTTCTGAACGCAGGTGTGAGAGTGGCCTTAGGCTGTGTTTATGTTTTTGTTGTACTTTTGAACCGCAATTAAAATAAACACATTTTAAAAACTGCATGCGGTATTCAAAGACCACGCACATTATTAGGAAACTGCATGTGTTTTTGATGGATTTTTAATTGTGTGTAAAGTGTGCAATTATATGCAGTATATACAGTGAGATGTATTATTACTTATACCAGTCATAAAGAGAAAGAAATAGATAGATACCCCAGAGCCCTTTACTGTGTGAAGAGACTTGCAGGGCACGAGACGCTGTACACTGTGCAGGAGCGCAGGGAGATGACATCATCATCAACTCGCTCTAGTCTGTGCCATGCCATGCGTGTGTCTGCGGCCTGCCTGTTCCTCTCCTCCCCCTTCTCTCCTCCTCTTCTTCTCTGCTGCTCTTCAGCTCATTCTGTCAGACGCACCACAGCAATCATGCAGCTGGCAGTGACACCAGCCGGTAATGCACTCTATGTGCATTTGTATATGGTGGAGGGTGCCTCTGGGCCCCTTCAGTGCAGGGTCCAGTTGCAATTGTGACCCCAGTGACCCCTGATGGTACACCAGTGGCTTATAGCCACAAAAGGAAGAAACGTGATGGTTACAGAGTGCATGTAAGGCACAAAGCTTGTTGGTTACATTGTACTGGCCCTGGGGGTCCATTAGGGTAGCCACACAGTCACAAGTCCTGCAGCACCTGGCTATGTGCTCATACTGCGAGGTAGAAGGTGTCGTACATTTGAAAGACCCTGTCTTTCCATTTTCTTCACAAGCTTAAGCTAACTACTTGGCAACAGCTGGCAGTTGATTGGCTGTGTGTCATTCTATCCCTGATTGATAGAGGGGAAAAGGTCAGAGCCAAGAGAAAAGTGATCAGGGCAATGCGGAATGTTGGGAGGAGTTTGGAGAAAGTGTGGGAGAGAAGACAGGAAGTTAAGGAGATGTTAGAGGGAGTAGTGAGGAGGTTGCTGGAGGAGAAGGATGTGAGAGGAGGTGCACCGCAGTGTGGAGAGGTTTAACATTGTCCAGAGTCGGAAGCAAGCCTTTACAAGCTTCCAAATCAAGCATAATGTGGAAGAGAAAGATTGGGACCCATCTACACAACAGTGAGTTGCATAAGCCTCTTTTTTTTTTTTTCTAAATTAGAAACAAAGCATTAACATTTTAAAACCACTGAACAGCAAAACTAGTACAAAGGCTACACCCAAATATTGGGAACCGCAAAAATACATTGAAAAGGCCTAGCAAAACAAACGGCATGAATTTTAATTGTCCAACATACATTTTGAAATTTCCCACTGAAGGTGAAGTACTGAACCCTTAATACACAGCTCTGCCACCTTCCAATTTGTCTACAAGCGTATCCTGCATGGTTTGTCTCCTCAGTCACCGCCCGAGAGCTCAGAGAAGTTGTAGGAATATACAGGACGCCGTCCGCACCAGCCAGGAGACCGGGGACTGACATTATCTCCAACGTTGTGGAACGGGACTGTACGTCACTGCGCCCTGAGACGCTACGCTCCCATACGTCACTAGGACAGAGACTGTGGGAGCAACCCCACAGGATATCCACGTTGGTGCATAAGCCCCTTTTAATGGTAAAATTAGGGAAAGTGAAAGAGGCCCCTTCTAAAATAACTTCATAAACTGCATAGTAATCTTCAAGAATAACTAGATAACTAGAACTGTGGGAATTCTTACTGAGTAACCTTTAAATGCAAAGAGAGCGTTGAATTCTAAACTGTATTGTACTAAACTGGAATTTGGAGCAACGTTATTGTCTAATGCAAAGTGATACCTCTGCCATTACTGAAGAACTGTACCTCTTGTTTTCTAAATGTTACAAAAAAGCTGAAGTAAATTGAGTACCTCCAGTTTGCAAATCAAAGATACCAGGACTCGTGTCAATTATTTCTTCATTATCTCTTTGAGTCCGTTAAGGAAGAGGTACTGGCGTCACGTGACAAACCACCGTTGATAATTGCTAACTGTAGGAACCCTTTTGCCACTGTGTGTGACCAAGCCAGGCCCTCTGCCACCATTGAAGGGAGACATCGCAGGGCCAACCATGACATCCATCTTATTTACCTGTGGTTTCTCCCACATTGGCGCTACTCCACTCGGATGCTGTAACAGTAGTGGGACAAGGCTTGGAGGTCATATTATAATGTATGTGATTGGTTCTGAGTTATAGTTGTGGATGCTGAGCAGAGCGATGCACAGGTTCTGTAAAGGGTGGAGTCCGAGATTATAGTTGAGGCTACTTCACATGCCTCGTGGTTGCTGTTTTGACATAGTTGCAGAGCTCAGCAGTAAGCTAAAGGTCAGGCTCACACAAACGGATTTGAATAGTGGATTCTGCGATCGCCGTCCATGCACAAGATCTGTGGTAAAACACGGGCATTGTAAGGAATGTGTTTTCGATTTTACCTTCACACTCGCGGGTACAAATTTTGTATTCTGTGAGCGGAAGAAAAATTGCAGCATGCTCTATTTTAGTGCAGATTCCACGCAGACAGCCTACATTGAAGTCAATGGATGCAAGTGTCCCATGGCCCATATGCAACCTGGAAGTCAGCACTGTGTCAAGACCTGGAAGAGCTGCTGAGTGGAATAACTCATTATGTGTAACTGGTGGTGCTGTATGGTGGTCAAGTGAGAGCCCTTTGAAAGTAACAGAGACTGTAACTAGTAAGCCATGTGCCCTGCAAAGAGACTGTTTACTGCACACTATAACCACAAAGCTAAATGTCCTCAGTGATAGAGACTGTAACCCTTGCAGATGAAATCACCTCGACTGGTTCTTTAGATGGACCAGCAGGCACTAATCTCTGCAACCAGTTGTCCCTGGAGTACAACATTTCATTAGGCAGGGCTTTATACTCAAGGAAAGCCCATCGGTTGCAGCCAATTGCCAAAGAGGTACCGCAGAGCTACATAAGTAACTTACCTTGCCTAATTCTCTAAACAATGAGATAGGAGGCAGTTTGGTTGATTACGGCTCACTGAAGGTATAACAGGTCCAGGTCAGGTGATTGCAGAGCCCGTAGTTGGAGGCTGGAGGGAGAAAAGCAGCGAGTGTTGCATTTTCTGTCGATGACTGATTCCCTCTCTTTCCAGAAGTCGTCTCTCTCCTTGGCCTTACTCTCTGCAGGATAACCCTTCTTCACATGGATGGGGCTCTAGCAACTTAGCTCTCACCACAAGATGGCGCATGCTTAAAGCCACGCACTTCCTGTTTCAACTCTTGCAACACTGCTCCACTGCACTGTCCGTCTCCCGCAGCCGTCATAAACAGCAGGGCAGATTTAAGGCAACATTTATCTTAATAACGTTTGTAACAGAGGTTTTCAGCCTGCCATAAAGGTCCCTGATACAAAGAGACTGTTTACTGCTCACCACACCTGCCAAGCAAAATGCCCTCACTAACAAAGACTGCAGCTGACGACTTCTGAGCCATGTTAGAGACTGTAGTCACTAGTGGCAACCATCAGGGTTACAGCGCTATTAAGAGACTGTGTAACTGAGTGTCTTTCTAAAAAGCTGTAATTGCTGTGCTCAGTGTGATCAACGGGGACCATAACCAGCAAGCTGTGTGTCATCATTGTAACCACCAAGCCGTGTACCAATACTTTAACCAGCAAGCTGTGTGCTATCTCTGTTCAAACCAAGTTTTGTACAAGTACTGTAACTACCAAGTTCTGTGCCATAAAGAGGCTTGGTAACCATCAAGTTTTTATCTATTGTGACTGCAACAGCTTTGTGCCTCGT
Organism: Eleutherodactylus coqui; assembly: GCF_035609145.1. Lineage (NCBI taxonomy): Eukaryota > Metazoa > Chordata > Amphibia > Anura > Eleutherodactylidae > Eleutherodactylus > Eleutherodactylus coqui. Next base: position 167,259,238 of record NC_089845.1, read on the forward strand.
ATGAAGCAAAATTTTATTACGTTTCCACTAGTGTCTGCTTCAGTTACTGCGCCATCCCTGAATGGTGCCCTGCTGGTGGGTCAAGGAACACACATAAGAACTGACCCTTTTAAATGCTATTACAAAAATGTTCAAAAACCTTCAGCTGTGTGTGCCAGCTTTATAATTTCCTTCTTTAAACCTGGATGCCAAGCAGCAATCGGTAACAACCGGCCCCCCTGTTAGTGCCCATTACCAGAGGTGTAACTTAAAGCTCATGGGTCCCAGTGATAATTGGCATTAATAATAATGGCATCATCTTATGTGGCAGGGCGCCCCCTCAGGTACCAGGGCCGGGTATGACTGCCATCTTAGGAGTCCTTATAGCTCTGCCCATGGGCATTCTCCTCGACTACAATGCTAAACAATAGCCTCAGACACGGTGTGCGGTGGATTCTGCCGCACTCGTTCGCCGCAGTGAATTATAGGAGCCCGGCGCGGCCCCTTCCTGGTTTTGTTGTTCGGAGATGAGAAACATATAAGAGTAATAATAATCGTTCCTATAAGACGCCGCTTCATTAATTCCGCAAATGAGCTGTGATAAGCTTGTAAAAAACGCCATAAACCCGGCGGCCGCGGATATCGCCATCAGCAGTCTATGATGAGAGAACAAGGAGCAGGAATGCTGGATTATCATAATGTTTCCCCATTACCTGCTATACCCTCACACGTTATATAATGGATATGGTGGACTACTACCCCCAACCTCCAGGGATGAGCTTTATCACCGTGTAATCCATGCCTGTAAGTAAGAACAGTAGCATACTTGTAGACATTCTGATATCAGAATCTGACAGGTGTACGGAGATAAGCGGCACCACAAGCGAGCTGCTTCTCTCTTCCTGCAGGAGCAGTATGTCACATGTCATACCTCACACCTCAGCTGCTGCAAAACATCATAATTCCCACTTCAGCTGCTGCAGAACATTGTAATACGCATCTCGTCTGCTGCAGAACCTCATATTACACATCTCAGCCGCGTATTGTGAATTATATGATTGTAGAAAAACATCCAGCGGAAGAGGATTCTGCGGACGGAAACAACTCATCACTGAAAGGGGTCGGAGGAGGATGTCAGGAATCCTTCTGCCCAACAGGCTGCACAGTCAGCTGAATACAACGCTGGGGCTCCAACTAACGTGTCCGAATGCACAACTCGCCGTTCCTCCGCACGGATGGTATAACAGCAGGCGATGAGTTCCAGCACCATTGTGTCTGAGAGAAACAGAGAGACTCCAGCGGGCAAAAGAGCGCAAAACTTGTATCACTGAGCAGCAGCAAAAACATCTCCTGGTCAGATGGATCCAGATTTCTGTTGCTGATGGGAGGTCGGAATTTAGGCGCAAGCAGCATGAATCGCTGACCCCTTCCTGTCAGCTGGTCAGAACATGTCAGCACCGCCATCTAATCTGCAGTGGCTACAAGCAGCTTCCTGTCGACAGGGGCCGGTATTCCTGCAAAGTGATTCATCATCTAATGGAATCTACACCACAATGAATTGCTGCCGGTCTGAAGACTAAACAAGGTCCAACGTGTTGCTACCGTGTTTCCCTGAAAATAAGACAGTGTCTTATATTAATTTTTGTTCAAAAAGGTTTAACTTTTTTACCTGTATAGCTGCCTGGACACCATTTAAATTGACTTTTTAAATTAACTGTTAGCAGGGCTTAATTTTGGAGTAGGGCTTATATTTCAAGCATCCTCAAAAAGCCTGAAAAATCATTTTGCATCCACAAAAATTCTGGAAAATCATGCTATGTCTTATTTTCAGGGTATGTCTTATTTTCAGGGAAACAGGGTGGATGGAGGCTAATAAAGTGGCGAGTCAGTGCATAATACAGCAGAGCCCACGTGTTCCTCTCTCAGCGTACGGCCGCTCATATATATGAAATGACGCCAGCAGTGCTATGTTTAGGTAAATAGGTCGCCGTGTTCAGGCAGACAGTTATTTCTTGATCAATTTAAAAAGTTCAGGCAATACTTTTGACACAGCAGGAGAGCAAACGTTTTGGCTCCGCCAGGCACATCATATCAGTAGGTGAAAATTAATTGGCCGCAGATGAAAGTGATGACCCACATAGATCCACTAGGGTGAGTCAGCTGCACGCATAATTATTGATGAAACCCTTCCAAGACTATTGCGCTGCCGGCACCATCTTCCCGGATAAAGATGTTTTAAAAAATCTAAGATTTCTGCAATGTTTTACAGAAAAAAGTGTAATAAAGCAACTTAGGTAACAATTAATGTGATGTGCAGCGAACAAAAGCCAAAAAGTAGAGTAATTGGAAAAGAAAACTGTCAGTTCTCGGCACATGCTGCCGGCAGAGAATTAATAATAGTTTTTCATTAGCATTTTTCCCTTTGAAAACAGGATCCCTGCGCAAAAGCCATCAGTGCCGCACAATGCGCTGTAATTTACATGTAGCTGTGATTCAGTGCGTTCAGGGACAACACCCGTGAAAAGGTTTGACAAAGGCTGAAAATCCGGAGAAATGATACATTTAAGGGAAGCATCATCTTATTTTCTTATTAATTAAAATATATACTGAGCAGCCGCTTTATTACCCCCCATCTAGTAGCGTTGGACTCCTTTGGCCTTCAGAACTGCAGGAATATTGGCCCCTGCGGACAGCAAGCTGCTTGTAGTTGCTGCAGATTAGATGGAGGTGCTGACATGTACTGACCGGCTGACAGGAAGGGGTCATCGATTCATGCTGCTTGTGTCAAATTCTGACCTCCCATCAGCAACTGAAATCTCACTCCATCTCACCAGGAGATGTTTCTCCACTGCTCAGTGATACAAGTTTGCCCGCTGGAGTTTCATCTTTTGTTTCTCTTAGACACAATAGTGCTGGAACTAGTCGTCTGCTGTTATACCATCCGCGTAAGGAACGGCGAGTTGTGCGTTCGGACACGTTAGTTGGAGCTCTAGCATTGTATTCAACTGACTGTGCAGCACTTCTTGGTCAGCACAATGTCCCCCCCCCCCCCCGTACTACCATTTTTTTGTATCACTCGCTAGACTTGGGCTGGAAAAAGGAGCTTGTCTTTGCTCCAAAACGCGTTGCACTCTACCGATTCTTTGCATTGTTGCCTATATCTGCATCTGTTTTACCAATAAATAATTGAAAGCTACCAGAATCATCAATTGGTTCTTTAAGGACGTTCCCGGATTTAGAGGAGCCCTGTTCATTATCTATGGGGCTCCTTTACGAAGTAAATGTCACTCCTCACTTCACTTGCATTCTCCACACCATCCTGTGAGCACAGAAGCGCAGGGTTCTTTTTTCCTCTGTTTCCTATTGTTGGTCAGAATGATTCTTGGCATCCTCCTCCGACTCTGTTCTCTGATGAGTTGTTTCCGTCCATGGAAAACTTGTCATGTGATTTTCAATTTTGAAAGGGTCGGGGGCTCTAATAAAGGACTGGGACTCTGAGGGCACAAAGGGCCGACCCTGCTGACGAATGTCACATAGGCTAAAAAAATACAAGCTTGGACATCGGAACTGCTGAACACAACTCATGCATGGAAAAAATTCTGCCATTCTGGGCTCTGAAGTCCTGCCCAGTAATATGCCGGATAGAGTGCCGCAGGTGCTTTCCATATACAATGTTTCATCTGAACACTAAGTTTTTCATTGTATTTATGCTAGACAATAGCTTGAACTCACCACACCACCCACTGAAGCTAAAGGACCATTTATAAAATACATGGATGCACTGCTAACCAAGAAAAAAGCCATTCTTTGCATTGACTCTCCACTCTTTGTAATAGCCCTGTACTTTGCTCCATTCTGCTTTCCATCAACCTGACCAGTCTCCCTGCCCCCCCCCCCCCCCACGCAACAGGATGCTGCCACCACCAGGCTTCACTGTAGCAATGATATTGGGTGGATGTTGACCAGCGCCTGGTTTCCTCCAGACAGAACACTTAGAATTGAGACCAGAAGTTCCATCTTGGTGTCATCAGAACAGAGAATCTTGTTTCCCACAGTCCTTTAGGTGCTTTTTGTTAACTCCAGACTGCTTTCATGTATTTTACGGAGGAGGCTTCTTTCTGTCCCCTCTGCCATAAAGCCCAGATTAGTGGAGGCTGCAGCGATGGTTGACCTTCTGGACGTTTCTCCCATCTACACACAAGATGTTCAGAGCTCAGTCAGAGTGAACATTGGGTTATTGGTCACCTCTCTACCAAAGCCCTTCTCCCTCTTAGTTTGATGGGTCTGCCGTCCCTAGGAAGAGTCCTGATTGTTTTTCCATGTAAGTATTATGGAGGCCGCTGGGCTCTCGGAAAATTTCAGTGCATCAAAAATGTTTTTGTAGCTTCTCCAGAGCTGCGCCTCCACACCGTCCGGTCTCTGAGCTTTACAGGCAGTTCTTTCCTCCTCGTGGCTTGGTTTTGGCTTTGATATGCATTATGAGCTGTGAGACTTTATATAGATGGGTGGAGTCTTTTGTGTTCAATCAGCTAAATTTACCACAGGTGACTCCAATCAAAGTGTAGAAACAACTTGGAAATGATCAAGAGAAATGGGAGACCCCAGAGCTAAATATCAAATCTCATACCAAAGGATGTGAAACATAGAATAGTAGAGTTGGAAGTAACCTCCAGGGTTATCGGGTCCAACCCCCTGCTCAGTGCAGGATTCACTAAATCATCCTAGACAGATGTTTGTCCAGCCTCTTTTTGAAGGTTTCCATTGAAGTAGAACTCACCACCTCCAATGGCAACCTGTTCCACTCAATGATCCCCCTCACTGTCAAAAAGTTTTTCCTAATATCTAATCTATGTCCCCTCCCTTTCAGTTTTATCCCATTGCTTCTGTGACAGTCCTTCAGATATTTGTAGACAGCTATTGTCTTCTCTCAGCCTTCCTTTTTACAAGCTAAACATTCCCAGATCCTTTAACCGTTCCTCATAGGACATGATTTGCAGACTGCTCACAATCTTGGTAAGTCTTCTCTGAATTTGCTCCAGTTTGTCTATTTTTTATTTTTTTTAATTGGGGGGCTCAGAACTGGACATAGTATTCCAGATGACGTCTCACTAAGGAAGAGTAGAGGGAGATAATTACTTTATGTGATCTAGACTCTATGCTTCTCTCAAAAGATCCCAGAATTGTGTTTGCCTGTTTTGCTACTGCATCACATTATTGACACATGTTCAGTCTATGATCCAAGACTTTTTCACATGTGCTGTTGCTTAGCCCAATTCCTCTCATTCTGTATGTGTATTTTTCATTTTTTTTGCCTAGATGTATAACTTTGCATTTATCCTTGTTAACTACCATTCTGTTAGTCACCACCAACTGTTCAAGTTTGTCCAGATCTTTTTGAATCCTCTCTCTTCCCTAGTGTTAGCTATCCCTCCTAGCTTTGTATCATTGGCAAATTTTATCAGTCTCTAGAGATGAGCGAGCACCAAAATGCTCGGGTGCTCGTTACTCGAGTCGAACTTTCAGTGATGCTCGAGAGTTCGTTTCGAGTAACGAACCCCATTGAAGTCAATGGGCGACTCGAGCATTTTTGTATATCGCCGATGCTCGCTAAGGTTTTCATTTGTGAAAACCTGGGAAATTCAAGAAAGTAATGGGAATGACACAGAAACGGATAGGGCAGGCGAGGGGCTACATGTTGGGCTGCATCTCAAGTTCCCAGGTCCCACTATTAAGCCACAATAGTGGCAAGAGTGAGACCCCCCCCACACACACACACACACTGTCAGCATAAAGATCGTTCTCCTCTGCCACAGCTGTAACAGCTGTGGCAGAGAAGAACGATGTTAGCCCATTGAATTCAATGGAGCCGGCAATACAGCCGGCTCCATTGAAAGCAATGGGCTGCTGGCAATCGCGGGATGAATTGTCGGGAAGGGGTTAAATATATAAGCCCTTCCCTGCAATTCATCCAGAAATGTGTAAAGATAAAAAAATATATATATACTCACCTGGTCCCTGCAGACGGAGTTCAGCGCGGCCAGCGGCAGTCCTCCTTCCTGAACTGCTCTGAACAGCTGTGAGTAGTATTCAGCAGCCGGGGATTTAAAATCCCTGCCTGCTGAATGAGCTGCCTCTAATTGGTCACAGCCTGACCAATTAGAGGGAGATTCCACTCACACACCCATTCATGAATTTATGAATGGGTGTGTGACTGCTGCCTCTGATTGGCTCAGCGGGACCAATCAGATGAGAGGCAGCAGTCACTCACCCATTCATAAATTCATGAATGGGTGTGTGAGTGGAATCTGCCTCTGATTGGTCAGGCTGTGACCAATTAGAGGCAACTCATTCAGCAGGCGGGGATTTTAAATCCCCGTCTGCTGAATACTACTCACAGCAGTTCAGAGCAGTTAAGGAGGACTGCGGCTGGCCGCGCTGAACTCCGTCTGCCGGGACCAGGTGAGTATATATATATTTTTTATTTTTACACATTTCTGGATGAATTGCAGGGAAGGGCTTCCCGACAATTCATCCCGCGCTCGCCGGCAGGCCATTGCTTTCAATGGAGCCGGCTGTATTGCCGGCTCCATTGAATTCAATGGTCAGTGCTCGTTTAATCGAGACGAGTACCGCGTGGTGCTCGTCTCGAGTAACGAGCATCTCGAGCACCCTAATACTCGAACGAGTATCAAGCTCGGACGAGTATGCTCGCTCATCTCTATCAGTCTCCTTTCAATTCCCTCCTCCAGATCATTTATTAAAATGTTGAACACTTTCTTGATACATTCTTCCACTTGGATGTGCAGCCATTTATGACCACTTTTTGAGTACGATCACTCAGCCTGTTCTGAATCCACCTAACAGTTACCTTATCAATCCCGTAGTTGGTCATTTTTTAATAAGTATTGTATGAGATACTTTGTCAAATGCTTTACTAAAGTCAAGATATACTATATCCACCACATTTTCCTGATCAACCCAGTCAGTGATTCTGTCATACAAGGAAATTAGATTAGTCTGGCATGATTTGTTTGTTACAAACCCATGCTGGCTCTGGTTAATTACTCCATTTTCATCCAAGTACTTGCATACATGCTGTTTAATAATTTGTTCAAAGATCTTTCCCGGTATAGAAGTCAGGCTCACAGGCCTGTAATTTCCTGGATCCACCTTCTTTTCTTTTTTGAAGATAGTGATATTTGCCCTTTTCCAATTTTCTGGGACTTCTCTTGTTCTCCAGGAATTTTCAAAGATTATGGCGAGTGGTTCAGCCATTACCTCCACTGCTTCCTTTAGTATCCTAGGATGTAATTCATCTGGACCTTGAGACTTGGATTCATGTAAGTTAGCTAAGTGTTCCTTCACCATCTCTCTGCTTATAGATAGCAGGCATTCTTTTCTTCCCCCAATAGCACAGGGAAGATCAGTTGATGTTACATTAACTTTCCAAAAGAAAACAGATACAAAATAGGAATTTTAACAGTTCAGCCTTCTCAGCATCATTTTTAACCAATTCACCATTTTCTTCCAGTGTGAATACTTATGTCAATGCAAAATGATAGTTTTTCACTTTTTAAAAATGAACAAAGATTTATAACATTCTGTTTTCACTTTGTCATTATGAGGTATTAAGTGCAGAACGATGGGAAGAAACTTGAATTGTATTTTCTTTTTCCACAAGGACACAGTGTAAAAAAAATGAAAGGGTCTGAAGACATTCTGAACACACGATATCTTTGTGGGTACAACGATAACAACCATAACTGCAAAAATTGAAATGAGACTGAGAATGTTCATGTGGCACATAGCTAATAAACACAGCTCAGCTCCTTCCCCCTCCTGCCTTTCGCTGTATGACAACTACTTCACATGGCACTGAGCATGCCCACTACAGTCCTCTATATAAATCAATTGTTTGCTTAGAAAAACAGAACATCTTCCAGTCTGGATAGTAAAAAATAAAATGAGACATTCACATCCATTTATTGCTTTTGTTTCCCTTTAAAAACATCTCCAGAAGCATGAAGGTTGGCATCCATTACCGTGACCCCGATCCACCGTTTCATGTCATCGGTTTCTTATTACAGAACATTTCAGGCATGTTCATCTATTTTTAGTCAATTTCGAATAACACGAAAATAAATGAGACAACGTTTGCCGTTCAGAAAATATCACCGCGTTCCACTGACCCATTAATCATAAAGTTCACGGTCAAGTACTTTATAACAGTCACTGTGCGCTTGGGAACTTTCATTATGGTCTCACAACAAGGAGGGGAAAGGCTTAACTATAGCCAGAGCATAATGCACCATGAACCTCATTATTTGCTACAGCTAATTCCATAGTGAGATCTGATTATCATCATCGCTCTACACTGTCTGTAATCTGGTCACTTTCTTTAGACTTTTCTGTTGTCAACAGTTATTTCATTTTAATACACTGCAAAGCTGTATTCAACTGGGGATTCTTCTGGTCCGTCAGCAGAGATGCTTCTGAGGTCCCCCCTCCATCTATAGGTTCCCTATAACGTCATCTTCATTTTTTTGTACACACAGGATGTATCATAAGATCTTATAAGTTATTTGTGAGACATCCAGAACACATAGACCTTAGCGGTAACCAATGATTCAAAGTTACCTCCCTATGAGGTTGTCTTCTACAAGACATTTGGGACCATTATTTTGACCAGATAACCTAAATCTGAAAAATCTCTAAAGTAGAAGCTTAAAATATACATGAAGGGTAAATCGAGCAGCACTCTCAAATAACAGGGATTTGGGCAGTCTAGGAATGCTGAATATGTATATTAGTGGCAAAGTAACATCAAACATCCTAAGTGGACTGCTCATACCTATCAGATAGCCGCGGGGTGTTCAATCATCTGCCCAGCAGTTACTATCCTCAACTCCTCTATTAGCAGGTAGCTTTTGCTAGATTGGCAAAAGGTACCCAAGAACATTGGCACCACTTATCTGCAGGACCAAGAAAGTACCAAACCAGTTAAATACAAACTAAAGATTTTCTTTAGGAATCCCATGTTAGCTATTTTACAGTAAATATTGTGTAAAGGAGTATGACAAAGGAATGTATACTGTTTGTGCATATATGTTGTTGTTGATGATGATGACACAGTTATATATTGCATTGTGTTCAAGTTATTTGTCCTCTGTGCCTGCTGTCTTGGGTTAGGGATTTAATGTGGATCCACTGTGTTGCCCAACCAGTAGATGGATCAGACCGGCAGGGCAGACAGCCAACTCTAGAAACCCGGATGCTCACCACTGGAGGCGTGGCTTGGAATGCAAAGGGGACCAGGGGATCTAGCCCTATGCTGGAAGCAGGAGATCAACAGCAGAGAATTCACCCTGACAAGGGCGGTCCTACGCGGGAACCTAGGCACTGATTAACCCTGTCAGGACTGGTCATTAGGAAGCCAGTAAGTTGCATAACACCATGCCATTTGCAGAACCAAGGAGTGAGCAAGGAACAACAGGAGCAGCTGTGACACCTGCATACATCAGAGGACTCATACACCAATACCACAGCAGAGGCTGTCGGGTCTGAGGTCTCTATATAGTGGTCAAGAGATGACAAACAATCTGCAGCTCGGTGGAAGAGGCAGAACCAATTTAAGCATGGATGTGCTGGAAAAAAAATGCAATCACAGATTCAGAGAACGACGCCCACATCTGCCAGACCTAACACCTTGCACTATGTGCTGGTCCCTGATTGCCTAGAAAGCAGAGAGCGGTAGAGAGTGGTTTTCAACCTGGTGCTAGAGCAGGGCAGTTGAGAAAGTGAATGGAAAGGTGAATGTATAAGAGCTAAACTACACATCATGGAGATAAGAGTGTGCTACTGTGTATGCTAAAGTGAGGCTTTGCCTGTATGTTGTTGAAAAGTCTATTCATTCCTCAAGGCGGAGAGAGACTGGGGAATGTCACAGGCTGTGCAGACATCTAATTCCCCAGAGCACCGGGAGAACCAGAAGCTGTGCCTTTGTTCAAAAAAAGTTCCATTTGTTGCAAGCATCATGGAGAGCCAGGATTTCTTTGAAGTGTCACACTTGCTCTCCAGTCCCTTACACAGTTCTGCCAGTTGGAGAGTGACCAGGACAGTCCCAAGGACAAGATGGACGTACAAGGTAGGCCCCTGTTCCAAAGCCGCTAGACTTACCACCCACCCAACCAAGAACCAGTTTGCAGCAGCCCGAGACAATCCTTTAAATCTGGCTCCTACTAATGCAAAACAAATAGTACCATAGTACTCCACTGTCTGCCCACCAGCCTATCTGTGAAAATTCCTGTAAAAATCAGAAAACTCTACCAACAAAAAGATAATCTCTATGGTCAGCTTTAATAGCAATTGGGTTTGCTCTTGATAGAACAGGAATAAGGGCCCCTGTACAAGGTACGGCAGAGGCACGTAAGGGGTTGCGAATGGGCAGAGGCACGTGAGGAGTGTGATCTAGTTGATTTTCATTACTTCTGTAAATCAATTTGTAGGTACTGTTGCACAAGATGCATGCTCATTGCACATTTGGAAGCCCAGATCCTGGATCTAAATGAGCGACTGGCAACACTGAGGTACAGTACATGGACAATATGGAAAGGAGTTTGCTGCTCACTGAGTAGGCACTCACTGGGGTAGATGTGGGGGTGGAGGATAGTTCGGGAGAGCAGGGGGAGCAGGCAGCTAGCCTTAATTATAAGAGGAACAGACAGGGCAATCTGCTACAAAGACTGGAATTGTTGAATGGTGTGTTGTCTTCCTGGCGCTTGAGTTCAACACATCGTGGATCGGGTTGACAGATTACTGGGAGAGGCAGGTGAGGATCCAGCGGTCATAGTGCACATTGGCACCAATGATAAAGTTAGAGGTCAATGAAGGACCTTAAACAATGATTTCAGGGATCTAGGATCTAAGCTTAGGGCAAGGACCTCCGGAGTAGTTTTCTCAAAAATACTACCTGTACCAAGATCCACACTAGAGAGGCAGTGGGATATTAGGGAGGTAAACAAGTGGCTCCAGTGTAGGAAAGAGGGTTTGGGTTCCTGGAGAACTGGGCTGACTTTGCTGTCAGCTGCAGGGTCTACCATAGAGACAGTCTGCATTTCAATGGGGAGGGGGTAGTTGAGCTGGGAGAGATGGCTAGAGGGTTGAAGGAGTGTTGAAACTTGGGACTGCGTGGGGGGAAGGCTAACAAAAGCAATAGTGGGTAGGGTGAAAGATAGTGTAGACAGTGACCTGGGACCAAGAAATGGGAAGGGGGTTTGAATGGTTTGAACTGCCAGAACAGCTAATAAGTAACATAATACGTAACATAATGAATATAAAGAATAACAACAACTGTATTAATTTAGGGCAACAAATGCAAGAAGTCTGATCTGTAATGTGGGTGAGGTTTAAGCAAGAATGTCAGAAGAAAATTACGATATACTGTGTTCCCCAAAAATAAGTCCTCCCCTAAAATAAGCCCTACCCTGATTTGGGGGGGGGCTTAAAATATAAGTCCTACCACAAAAATAAGCCCTAGCTACACTACATTAAAAAAGCAATACATTACCTAGCAGTCGCTGTCCAGGTCCATCCCACTGGTCTCCAGAGCTCTGGTGCTCTTGCTTCAGTTCTCGGCCGCTGACAGAAGATTGCTTACTAGTAACAGGGTTCGTAAACCCTGCCTCCAGCAAGCAATGTCTTCAAAAAATTTTCTCGAGCGCCATGGCTGAACCAATCAATGCAGCTCTCAATGAACCAATATCTGGTGGTTGTGATTGGTTCTTCAAATATTGCATTAATTGGCTGAGCCACAGTGCTCAAGAACCAATCAGAATCATTGCTTCCTGGAGGCGGGTTTTATGAGCCCCGTTACCAGGAAACAATCTTCTGTTGGCGGCTGAGGACTGAAGCAAGAGTGCCGGACCTCCGGAGACCAATGGAAGGGACCCAGATGGCGCCTGCTAGGTAAGAATGACAAGACATCCCCCGAAAATAAGACCCTGCACCTCTTTTAGGGCAAAAATGTATATAAGATAGGGTCTTATTTTTGGGGACACACGGTAGTAGAAATGCTTAACAGCACAGCTTACAAAACTGGAGTGATGCTGACTATACAGGATGATGCTACCTCATTGCAGGGTAATGTTGTATACAGTAACAAATATGCAAAGTGGCCTGGGACTTGCAGTTTGACGTGCCCTCTGTTAGAGTATTTGGTTCAATTTGGATAATACTCAAAGAGTATTGTAACCTTATCAATCAAGTTTGTCTAATGATCTGTTACAGGCACTGGATAAGGACCTGGATATAACACAGAAGTGGTTAAATGTGATTGTTCCAGCAAGAGAAACCTAGTAATCTTGTGGATATGATACCTTTTAATGGCCAAAAAACATACATGATGTTACAGCAGCTTCCAAACCTACTCAGGGTTCTTCTTCAGGCTTAATGGAATAAATCTGAAGACGCATACATATATACACATGTACATATAAAAGGCGCAAGCATGGTGTGATTAATTTGCACTTAAAATAATACCAGAACAGGATGAGTAAATACTTAATTAGCCTGCTGATAAGGAATGTGAAAGTTTTATGGTCTCTAAATTAGTGTTAGGGGGCCACCAGCATGTTATCTCTGCTAGAGGTTTCTCTCAGTGCAGGAATCCACTCCCAATGTTGATTTCGGTCTTGAGAGGTCCGAACACACAACATGCTGTTCCTTAGCACGGATAGGCTGTAATTGACAACCCGTTCCAGCGCCATTGTGTCTATGAGACACAGAAAGGTGGGACTCCAGGGGACTGAAATCTGGTTCCTTTCAGGGCATTTTCAGTTTGGGGAAAAACCAGAAGTCACATGGAGAGTAGGGAGCCTGACTCTCCACTGATGTGCGCCCATCTTTGAAGCCGTTGGACCACTCCTTTATCTGTGTGGTGCCTATTGCTTCATCCTCTAAGGTAATCTTGTGGATCGTTTCCACTTTGGAATTGCCAAGCTTTACACAAAATTTAATGCAGTAGCGATGTTCAAGTTTTTCTGTCATTTTGTCAAAAGAGAAAATCAGACGGCGCTCACTTACACTTCCTCACTCATCAGCTGTCTGACGGCGACTGACAGCTTCTGCAGGCAGGAAAAAAATCCAAGCATGCACATTAGAGTCGCCTAAATACGTGCCACAAACCCCACGCCTCCTGAGCTTCATCTGTTTACGCACAGATAATAAAAAGTTGGATACTTTTTGAACACACCTTATGTCGGTGTCCGCTGTCGTCTAGACGCAGAGGGCGCCCCATTGTCGCAGTCACAGTCTTGGGTATAAACAGACATCTCACATTACATTATTTCTTCTGCCGTGCTTCTCTTCCTCCTTTTTAGGTGGACCCTGGGAAAAATTCACCGTGCGGGTACAAATCCAGACCAAGATTTTAGAGACTAAGAGTTGTCGAGGGTTAATCTGTTCAAACAGACTGGTCAGTTATGTTGTCCGGTTCCAAATTGACCTATGTAGGAGCGCTCCTTGAGAGTCAAAGTACTGACCATACACGGTATATGGTGAAACAATGAACTCTGAGTTTATTATTTGCATCTCTTGGCTTTTATAGCCAGCCCCTCTCGCAGGACGGGACGTGTGGCTAAACAGGGAATAACCTCGTGATTTCCATACATCTTAAACTCATGATTTTCATATCTGACAATAAACTTTGACATTTAGACTTGTGATATATGACATTTAAGAAAATAGCTGATTTCACATGACTTTCAGACGCGCACATTATTTTTAGACAGAGCTTTGTGGTTAGGCCATGTCTTGCTAAATCCCGAGACATCTGCTCTTGGAACTTCCTGATTCCAATAGGTCAGCTCTGCAAAACTTGTGTAATAGTCATGAGTTCTGTACACACACAAAATATTTGCAATATATTCATTTTGCTAAAATAGATTGATATATATTCATTTTGATAAGCAACATATATATTCATTCCTTCAGCCCCTCTTGGCCCTTATCATTCCCCCATTTTGGACATCAGGAAGACACACGCAGGGTCCAGTTCTATTTTGAAAAGTCATAGTCGAGGTAGGTCCTATTGGTCGACTAGCCCATATAAGGCGTCACTAGTATGATGTTACAATACTAGTAGCGTGCACAGGTACGCACGGCAGGGGATTCCCTAATCTTCACCCACACCAATGTCCCCCCTGGAGATAGTCCTAATGGTGAACACATCCAGGTCGCGTTACCCTGACCCTATACTACCTAGTGACAAGACTGGAAGGAACCGCCGTATGTTCTGCCTACCTCCAGCAGGGGGTCGGCCTACACAGGGGCTGTAACGGCTTTTGCCGTACATTTGCTCACACAAGAGATTATGACTTTGATTATTATATATATACACAACAGCATGACAATTATGGGGAATTTTGAGGCTGAGTTGATCCAGAGGAAGGCGAAAACCCTTTTAGGAAAAAGCCAATTATCCTTGTATAAAAGGGAAAAATTCCTTCCTGACCCCAAATATGGCGATCGGAACAAGTCCCAAGATCACAGCCGACATCTAACTTTTTAAAATGTATTATTGGTTTTCCTGAATCTAAACAAATCTCTTACCATTTGTTTGTGTGAAATATAAAGTGTATGTTTGACCGCATCACAATGGAACAATATTCATATACATTAAGAAAGGTATTTTCCTGGATAACATTGCTCTCCTCCACATCACTATCGTTATGCACTATTGAATATATATCGCGAAGTGTCTTTATTGGAGTGGGGATAGACAGTAAGCAAGTCCGTAAAATATCTTCCCCACTCCGAAGGTTGGGCATGCACATGTGGGAAATATTCAGTACGTCTTTTGCAAAGTATTCCCACATGTTGGGGTGTCCTTCCGCCCAAACAGTCCATCTTCTTCTTACATCGACAGTTGATGAGGAATTGTCCCGAAAAGAGAGTAGTCCAAGAAAACAAAGGGTAAATAATACACCTATCCAGACTATCAATGCTGGTGTCCAGGTTGCCATCCCCCTCCCCCACCCTGGGTTGGGCTTATTCTCCACCCCCCTCGTGGTGCTGAGGCGTTGGAACTTTCTTGCAGTGTGAGGCATGGATCCAAGTGGGTTTGCCTTCTAGCTTGACCGAGGTGGGAGTGGTTAACAGTACTTGGTATGGTCCGTCAAAGCGAGGTTCCAAAGTCTTTCTGACGTGTCTCTTTACCACCACCCAATCTCCGGGATTCAGAGAGTGGGATCCTTCCAAACTATCAGGGTCTGAAATAGAAGAGAAAACTAGGTCGTGCGTTATTTTTAGCTTTTGGCATAAGTCCTGCACAAAGGAAGTAACTTTATCATGACCCAGGGATAGAGCTTGTGGGTGATACAGTCCTAACCTGGGCACGGAGCCAAAGAGAATCTCATAAGGAGACAGTCCTGTTTTCCTATTTGGCGTGGTCCGTACTGAGTAGAGGGCCAGAGGTAGGCACTCGGGCCAAGGTTTTCCTGTTTCAACCATGGCTTTCTGTATCTTAAGTTTGAGGGTGCCATTGAGTCTTTCTACTTTTCCGGAGCTCTGCGGATGATAGGGGGTGTGAAAGGCCTGCTCTACTCCTAAGGCGGACATGACTTCCTTCATTACCTCACCAGTGAAGTGAGTACCACGGTCGCTCTCAATGGTCTCTGGTACCCCAAATCTGCACACTAACTCTGACACAAGTTTTTTTGCAGTGGCCTGGGCGGTGGCCTTCGTGACCGGGTAGGCCTCAGCCCACCCAGAAAAGAGGCCAATGCATACCAGGACATACTCATACCTTCCTGATCTGGGCAGCTGGATGTAATCTATCTGTAGTCTCTGGAAGGTGTACAAAGGTCGCGGAGTGCACTTCCGAGGGGTCTTTACTACTTGACCGGGGTTGTGTAGTGCACAGATTTCACAAGCCTTGACGTATGCCTTTGCCATCCTGTCAAATCCCGGAGCGTACCACATTTTCTCCACCAGGGCTACCATGGCATTACGAGAAGCGTGCACCTTTCCATGAGCCAAAAGGGCCATACTAGGATAGGCAGCCGCAGGTAAACACATACGAGAACCCATCATCCAACCTTCATTTCCTTTTACTGCCCCTGCACTTGCCCAGCGCTCCTGCTCTTGCCCTGAGGGGAGTAGGTCCACCTCCTTCTGTGGTGGGACAGAGAGGGTCTGGTCCTCGGCAGGGGGATCAGGATCCTCCTCCGCTGGGCAGGACCTGGTCTGAACTCTGCACACGGGTGCCCTCCAGTCCAGCAGGGCTGCAGCCTTAGCTGCTCCGTCTGCCTTCTCGTTGCCTCTGCTTTCCAAGGAGTCCCCTTGGGTGTGTGCCTTTACCTTTATTATGGCTACCTGCTTCGGGAGCATGATAGCTGACATTAAACTACTTACTGCCTCACCATTCTTTATCGGTCTGCCTTGAGCTGTTAGGAAGCTCCGCGCGCGCCAAATCGGCCCATAGTCATGCGCAACGCCAAACGCGTACCTGGAGTCCGTGTAGATATTAGCAGTGACTCCCCGGGCTAACTTGCAGGCCTCAGTCAGAGCGCACAGCTCCGCTTCCTGTGCTGACATATGTGGGGGCAAGGCGCGGCCTATCAGTACTTCATTCATTGATACTACAGCAAACCCTGTCACAAATCTGCCCATCTCATTCTGGTATCGTGATCCATCCACAAACATTTCAAGGTGGGGGTTCAGGAGAGGCTTATCTGTGACATGAGCAAATCCAGCTGTCTCCTGCTCCATCAGAGCAGCACAGTCATGCTGGTGCTCGGCGTCAA
The DNA here is from genome assembly GCF_035609145.1 of Eleutherodactylus coqui. Classification (NCBI taxonomy): domain Eukaryota; kingdom Metazoa; phylum Chordata; class Amphibia; order Anura; family Eleutherodactylidae; genus Eleutherodactylus; species Eleutherodactylus coqui. The sequence continues at coordinate 167,276,019 of NC_089845.1, forward strand.
AAGCTTCCTCTTCATCAGTCAGGGAATTCGCGAAAAGTTGATCCCCTGTGCTTACTCCCCCATTTGAATCAGTGTCACCTAATGGCAGTAAGGTGGCCGGATTCAAAGTTGTGCAACGTTGAAATGAGACATTGGATGAAGAGTGTACTGCAAGTTCCATTTTAACCTGTCTAGCAAGAGACAGATGTCTACGGCTCACCTGTGTCAGAATTCCATGTACGTCATGGGGCGTGAGGACCACAAGAGGGTAGTCTAGGACCACCTCAGACGCTTTCTCAAGCAGTGCTTGTACAGCCAGAACTGCTCTTACACAGGAGGGTGAACCCCTGGCTACTGCGTCAAGATGTGCACTGTAGTATGCTACAGGGCGCTTTTTGTCACCATGCTCTTGTGTGAGGACGGCAGTAGCATGTCCCGCCATCTCAGTCACGAACATCTGGAAGGGTTTATCATAGTCTGGCAGACCCAGTGCTGGAGCACTGGTGATCTGTATTTTCAGCTGGTGAAAAGCTGACTCGGCTTCCGGAGACAAAGCAAATGGCTTTGAACTCAGGCAGTCGTACAGAGGCTGCATGGTCATGGAGGCAGAGCGAATCCATGGCCGACAATATGAAACTAACCCCAGAAATGTCCGCAACTGAGCATGGGAGGCGGGGAGTGGCATGTCCTCCACCACCTTGGTACGTTCTGGCGTGAGGTGTTTTGTACCAGGACCTAGGCAGTGACCAAGAAACACAACATGAGATTTGCAAAACTGTAATTTGTCTTTACTGGCTTTACACCCGCTGTCTGCAAGAAAACAAAGGAGGCTGAGTGAGGCCGCAACGCAGGTAGGTCTGTCCGGTGCACAGAGTAGGAGATCATCAACATACTGAAGCAGGGCCACACCTGGTGGGACCGTCCATGCATCAAGTACAAGCCTCATACATCGGGTGAATTGATTTGGGCTGTTTTGTGCCCCTTGTGGTAGAACAGTCCAGCAGTACTGTTTTCCTCGGAACGTGAAGGCAAACAGGTACTGGCAATCGGGGTGGAGTGGGACGGACATAAATGCATTGGCCAAATCGACCAAGGTGTACCAACAGGTTCCGGAAGGTATGGTGGACAACAGAGTGTAAGGGTTGGGGACCAAAGGTGTTTCTAGGATGGTCACCTTATTAATTTCTCTTAGATCGTGAACCATCCGGTAGGTATCAGGTTCGCCTTTCTTCCCTTTCTTTTTAACCGGGAAGAGTGGCGTGTTAGCGGGTGAGACGCAAGGTTTTAAAGCATTCAAGGCACATAACTCTGTAATAGTGGAGGCTATTGCGTCTTCCTGTGCCATGGCTAGGGGATACTGGCGAATCATGGGGGCTTTTTCCCCATCTTTGAGATATACCATGACTGGGGGTACTTGGAGATGGCCCAAGTCTGTCTTCCCTTTTGCCCATAGGGTCTCTGGCACTGCTGAGAGAACCTGTGTATCTTCTGGGGTCAACACATATACAGTACAAGAAGGAGGCGGAGTGACCAAGTCTGCTGCCATGAGACAGAATACTTGGTGGTCGGCCGCAGAGGTACTGACATGAGCCTCACCGGAAGGATGGAGCTGAATACAGCACCCCAGGGGTCCCATCACATCGGTTCCCATGATGCAATCCCCAGCGGGTGACACCAGGAAGCGAGTGAGGACTCGTGACCCTTGAAAAGAGACTTCTATGGGCTCGGTCTCACGCATGGGTGTTGGTTCACCGGACACTCCAACGGCTATGGCTATGGAGTCTGAGAGGGGAATACTAAGGTCATTGACTTGTGAGGTACTGACACATGATTTAGTGGCCCCTGTGTCAATTAAAAAGGGCACCTCCTTCCCCTGGATTTTTAGAGGCTGAAAAATTTGTGGCCCACGTGCGTCAGTAACTATAAGGGACACGGGGGAAGGAGTGCCAGACCTTCATTGGTAATTGGTATACCCGTTATTTCCCTGTGGGCGGGATGATGTGGTATTGGCCGTACTTCCCTGTTGCCCCCTTTCGTCTGACATGTTCTGTCTAGGGCGTTTAGGGGCTCTACAATTACGGGCCAAGTGTCCAGTCTTCTCGCAGTTATAACACTTACGGGTCTCCCGCCTGGGGTCTGTAAGTCGGGCTGTGTCCCCCTCCATGGTGTAATGTTTAACCATAACACCCTTTGCGTGGTCTTCTGTGTCCATGACAAATCCTACAGCTTTCTTATATAGATCACGCGGTCTGGCCTGTCGCCAATCGGGGGTACATGCTTTAACGCGTTCGGACAGGCGCTTATCTATTCCTTGCATAAAGGCTTCACAAAAAGCAGCATTACGTATGGCTTTTGGACAATCATATAAACCCAGATCTCTGCCTACTTCCTCTAAACGGCCAAAGTAGCATTCAATAGACTCGCCCTTGTTCTGTCTACACTGGGTTAGGGCTGTACGTCTCTCTTGGGCTTTGTCCTTAAACCAGGCTTTAACCTTGTCCACATATTGAGTACCACTAAGTAATGTCTGGGGGTCATCTGGGCGATCTTCAAGACCACAAAATTGAGCAATACTATTGTAAAGGCCCAGAGGACATTTTACATTCATAAGACATTCCATATCTGTCCAAGTGGCAGAGTAGTTTTTCTGTATGACTTCCAACTTTCTATGGAAAGCTGCTGGCTCTGTCTGGGGATCGGGCAGTTGCTGACACAGTGCCATCTGGTCTGTGGCGCTCCAGGGTCGCCATGTAGTGACTGTAGACCCGGGAGTTGGTCTATTTGCGTCCGTGGGTCTGTCATTAGAAGACGATGGTCCGTCGGTGCCCTCTTGTCTGACCGTGCCCAATGGTGGACTCGGTCTGTTTGGTTCTCTATAATGGGTAGTGGAGGTTGTAACGGGGAACAAGGGAACCGGTTGTCTACACTGATCCCTGCGACGTGGAGTCCCACATACCGTACAGAGTTCTCTAAAACAGGCATTCTGTTGACCACAACGTGGACAGTCCCAAGCCGGACCTCTATTTACTTCAGGGCCCGGGGATCCTGATTGAGGGCTGTAGGGAGGTGTATCCATCTGGGCAGTAGCCTGTGGATACGTAGGAGGCAGGGGTGGCAAATTGGGATACAGAGAATTAAAGGGATTATTTGGAGACATTGGTGGAGCGGCCGGGACGACAGGAGAGACTAATGGAACCGTAGGGGTTTCCATGGGAACGTCTATTGGTGACCGGGCCATAGGACAATAAACTAAAATGCCCTTGCCTCGGGACTCGGAGTCCCAGTGTTCGTCTTCTGCTGTTTTAGAGCAGTCCAGAATAGCCTTCATGCCTTTTTCCAAACCCTTATTTCTTATTTCCTTTCTATGCTTATCCTCATATTGTGACCAAAATTCATAATTGAATGTTCCCGCCTTCTTAAGGCCTATACGTTTGTAAACTTTATAGGCTTGTCTGCAAATGTCCTCCCCTTCTCTATCTTTAATTATTTCAATAGGAGTCTGATATATCTTAGATTGTTCAGACCCCATCTTGACCACTTCCGACTATTCTTCACTAAGTATACAGGACGTATATTTCACACAGTAAACTAAGATAATCACTGAGATTATCTGGGAACACACAGTTCCCTGTCCCGGAATAGATTTACAGAACTAAAACCGTGGTCAACTTCAAACACTAGGATTCAGGGGAGACCAGACTTCGCCTCTTAGGGAACTTTTAGTAATATTATAACAGATCCAGAGTAACAATATGACTGCCAGAAATGAGACTATAACAATAACAATTATTTCAATCTCCAATACAGACAACATGACTCTTTAAGTCCCAATGAGTGAGTTCTTCCGTCTAGGACAGTTAAATGAACTTATTCACTCTAAAATATGGACGGGGCAGAAAATATAGGAAACAGGCAACAACCAACCTCTAGTCCGTTAGAGACACACAGATCAAAAGAATCCAGACTGTATAATAGTAAGATAAGCTCTTACCTCTACACCGGTGTTTTCAGTCTGGGGTCTCAGGATCCAGTATCCACGTCAACTGGCCAGGAGTTTGTTTCAGTCTACTGGTTGCGATGTCCCGTAAAGATAAGCCCCGCCCCCTTAGTTGGGCGCCAAAAACTGTCGAGGGTTAATCTGTTCAAACAGACTGGTCAGTTATGTTGTCCGGTTCCAAATTGACCTATGTAGGAGCGCTCCTTGAGAGTCAAAGTACTGACCATACACGGTATATGGTGAAACAATGAACTCTGAGTTTATTATTTGCATCTCTTGGCTTTTATAGCCAGCCCCTCTCGCAGGACGGGACGTGTGGCTAAACAGGGAATAACCTCGTGATTTCCATACATCTTAAACTCATGATTTTCATATCTGACAATAAACTTTGACATTTAGACTTGTGATATATGACATTTAAGAAAATAGCTGATTTCACATGACTTTCAGACGCGCACATTATTTTTAGACAGAGCTTTGCGGTTAGGCCATGTCTTGCTAAATCCCGAGACATCTGCTCTTGGAACTTCCTGATTCCAATAGGTCAGCTCTGCAAAACTTGTGTAATAGTCATGAGTTCTGTACACACACAAAATATTTGCAATATATTCATTTTGCTAAAATAGATTGATATATATTCATTTTGATAAGCAACATATATATTCATTCCTTCAGCCCCTCTTGGCCCTTATCAGAGTTAACATGTTTTTGGGTGTTATACTCTTATGTAGAACTTGCTTTGCTTGGATCTCATGGGGCTCCTTATGTTTCTCTACCTTCCAATAGCACTTAGATCTCTGTCCTTTTACTAAGTGCCTTTCAACTCACTCATCACATTGGGGTTTTGGTTGTGGGACAACCCTAGGGAACTTTGTAAGGCTCAGTTATACTTGATCAAATACCTTCCTAATCTTTTAATGTAACAGTCTGTTATATGTTCATTGATATTTTGACATGTGTACAATCTCTGTGGTTTACTGAATTCCTATGGGGCACATGCATTACCCCCCAATATAAGCGAGCATGTGTGAGATGTTCGCACGGTCATTCACCCATAGTCTACAGTATAGTTTCTACAAACCCTCAAACAGTTTTTACCAATTTCCCATGCAAGCTTTAGAAGCTTTAATTACTATATTGCCTAAGGAGTGTAGGGATCCTGAATTGTGCAGTAATTACTACTGCAAAGCAATTCACATAGCCAGATGGCTTTCCTTAGTCGATTCATCAATAAACTACCCATCAATAAATCCTGAGGGCTGTTCTAGACTCTAATAATTACTACGTCCATTGGGCAAATTACTCCTTAAAATCAACTAGTCAACCCAATTACAAGCGGTATGCAGAAACTCCGCCTCAACTCTTCGAAGGCACACAAATTGCCATCTATGCTCTCTGCCTCCTTAATCCCTTCCATACTTGCCAACAAATTTTTAGAAACAGCATTTGGGGTAAACAAAGTTCCCCGACATTACATGACATTCTTAAAGAAATTAGAATTACTGACTCAGATCAAGTACAAACTCTTCTTCTAAACTTCCCACTCAACTTTTTAGTGACATTGGATGTTTTTAGTTTCCTTAAGAGATTCCAGGATTTATTCCACGACATATTAAGAGATCCTATGTGCTTTGAAACATACTTATGTGTTGTGAAGCAACCTGTCACATCTGTTTCAAGTGTGCAGTAATTTGATAAGGACTCATCCAACCCTCATGCCTGTGCCACTCACTAACCCTGATAAATGACAAAGGGGAAGCACCATAGAAGTAAACAAAACCTTGGAAGAGTAAATCTCATCAACATAAATAAATATGAGCTATTGGAAGATTCACTAAAACCAGATCCAGAGATGTCCCCTACCAACAGCAGAAGGAGAATGAACTGAAATTGACCAGCACAGAACTCAGGCAAGGAGGAAACTAAAACCCCTCTTTAACTGCCTCCCCTTGTACACCAACAGCTGACACACGCATCAGAGTCAAAGAAGAAAAATGCACAGTCAAACTCAAAGTGACACAACACAACCTTACACACTTGTGACATGCTATATAAGGGACTGCTGCTTGATTCTTCTCCCAACAATGCTTGGCTTCTAAGAGAGTGGGAAATAAAGAAATAAATATAAAAAAGGTGTTTTTTAGGAGCAATATAATGTTTTCTTCACCGAAATCAAGTCACTTAATTCTGTGAGTGGTCCCCTCCATGGAGACCCCCGGATCCGGAGTACAAGTCCTCTTGTCTCATTCACAGGGAGTCCAAGGCATTTCAAGACGTTATGTCACTATTTATTAAACATATATATATATAACAAACTAACAACATAAAAAGATCATGCGGAGGCCAGGTGCGATGCGTTTTGGGGTACTTACACCCCTTTCTCAAGCTGCCCCATACTTAAATTACCACCCTTAAAAAGGCAAAAGCATTTTCACACTGGGTGACATCACTACATCTCTGCGTCATGGCGGAGTGTGGGAAAGAGTCTTGAAGACTACATTTTCTAAGGAGGATGTAGGAAAAGTCTTTAGTAACTCACATGAATTCAGCAGGTGGCTCTGTATTTTAAAAAATCCCCACCAATTGCTACCGAAATAGTACAAAACCCCATATGTTTTATTGAAATTAGACTTATTGTCTGTAGATGAATGTTGGAGATGTGAAATTCATAGAGGTACCTTACATCATATTTGGTGGGGATGCCCAGTAATTGGACCTTTTTAGGAACAAGTAATTGAACAGTTCAATCAAATTTTCTCAACTAAACTCATTTAACTCCCGAATTGGCTCTTCTTTGAAAATCTTCTGTTAGCTTCAACGCTTCAAGCATAACCCTGCCAACATTTTTACTTACAGCAGCAAAGCTCCCCGTCCCTTTAATGTGGTGAGCAACTGAACCGCTATCTCTCAAATCTACCGCTACAAGGAAATCGCTGGTTGGGAGAAAGGGGCTAGTGCTACATTTTTTTCAATATGATTTTCAATATGAAAACCAAGGATTGATTATGTCAGTAATTCAGGATAATCCCCTGTAAAATCTATCTGGCCTTCCCCTCCTTGTGGTGATCTTTATGGGCTAGCACCCCCCCCCCCCTCCTATGACTAGTATTGGTTAATCAATAAATGCAGGTGTTTCTGAAGGATATGTATTCTCAATTCGCAATCCCTTGGGATTTGCACCCAAGCAACCTTTTCTTTTGTCTTTGTCACTTGTTTCTATTGTTAACTGTTTTGTATTGTTACATTATGGCATTATTACAATCTGTTGAATTAAGTGGGATTTGTTCACATAATAGATGTGCAGAATATTTTTGTGATGTACTGTATTACAATGTTTCTCCGAAAATAAGACACTGTCTTGTATATTTTTTGCCCCAAAACAGGCACTAGGTCTTATTTTTGGGGATGTCATCATACTTACCTAGCTGGCTCGGTTCAAGTCCCTCCTGACACTCTCCAGAGCTCCGCGTGGTTCCTACAGTCCAGGCCACTCACAAAAGACCACTTCCTGATTATGGGATTGAAAAATCCCGCCTCCATGAAGCGATGGCTGTGATTGGATGTTCGAGCACTGCTCAGCCAATCACAGCCATTACTTTGTGGATTTATGAATTGGCTGAGCAGCAGTGAGCGTTAGCCATGGCTCAGCCAATTCATAAATCCCACCTCCTCGAAGCATCAGCTGTGAGTGGTCCTTCAAGCGCGCTCAGCCATATCACAGCCGACGCATCGTGGAGGGACGTATCTCTTGAACTGAAATTTATGAAAAACTATGTATCTTCTAAGAGTCCGGCAGTGCCAATTCATAAGCCACTGGATTGACAATCCTGGTAACCCGGAAAGGTCCCACAAATCGTGGAGCCAATTTCAATGCGGGGACCTTTAATTTCAAATTCTTGGATGATAAATAAACCCACTGACCAACAGAAAATGAGTCAGAGACTGTGCGTCTATTCACGTTATTCCTCAGCATAACCTTCTGATAATGCTCCAAATTACAACGCACCTCACCCCAAATCTCCTGGAGCCTTTTGACCATTGAATCCGAAGATGTATTCTCGGAAGCAGAAGAAACAGAAAAGGAAAACCTGGGATGATAGCCAGCACTGCAGAAAAACGGTGAAGTTCCAGAGGCAGAATTGGAGTGATTATTAATGGCAAACTCTGCCAAAGCCAAAAAATCTACCCACGCTAACTGACGGTCACTAACATATAGCCTGAGGTACTGAATCAGTTCTTGGTTCATGCGCTCAGTCTGCCCATTGGATTCAGGGTGAAATGCCGTGGAGAAAGACAAACAAACACCGATGTTTTTACAAAATGCATACCAAAACCGGGTGATAAACTGAACCCCTTGGTCAGACACCACGTTATCAGGAATGCCATGTAAACGCACTACTTCCTTGATAAAAAATGGAAGCTAATTTGGGAGCCAACGGTAGTTTCTTTAGAGGAACAAAATGTGCCATCTTAAAAAACCGGTCTACTACTCATATGACCGAGATTCCATGAGACAAAGGTAGATCAGTGACAAAGTCCATAGACAAATACGACCATGGTCTGGATGGAACAGGGAGTGGCAGAATCGGGCCCTCAGATCGTCTCTTAACATTTTTCCCTTGAGCACAAACAGAGCAGGACTTGACAAAAATTCTTATATCCCGAGACATCTGCGGCCACCAATACAGACGTTTACACAACTCCAATGTACGACGGATACTAGTGTGGCCAGCCAAAACTGATGCATGGACTTCCTCCAGGACACATAAATGCAAAGCACTGGGTACAAACAATCTCCCTTTAGGACGAGCACCCATAGCACCCTGTTGGGCTGCAAGAAGCTGGCCGGAGATGTCTGACGTCAAAGCCGCAAACACCACACCAGGGGATAGGATGCTCTGGGGCTGAGAATCCTCTAGCTCAGGCACCCCAAAACTGCGCATAAGTTACCACAAAATTAAAACGTGAAAAAAAATAAAGCCCACCGATCTTGTCTGGCGTTTAGGCACTTAGCAGACTAGATAAATTAAATTCTTATGCTCCGTAAAAACAATAATCTGATGTCTGGCCCCTTCCAGGAAATGCCTACACTCTTCAAATGCCCATTTTATAGACAAAAATTCTCTATTGCCAATATCATAATTCCGTTCTGCTGGACTAAACTTCCTAGAGAAGAAGGCACAGGGCTGAAGATTGGAGAGATTGGCAGATCCCTGGGATAGGACAGCACCCACATCATGCTCAGAAGCATCCACCTCTACAACAAACGGACAATTGAAATTTGGTTGTACAAGTACCGGGGCAGTGGAAAACGCCTCCTTGAGGCGTGCAAAGGCTTCTTGAGCCTCGGGTAACCAAACATTTACCTCAGCTCCCTTCTTAGTAAGGTCAGTCAAAGGTTTGGCCATAACTGAAAAATTCCTAATGAATTTACAGTAAAAATTTGCAAAGCCTAAAACGCATTGCAGAGCCTTTAAATTGGTGGGTTGAAACTAGAGATGAGCAAACGTACTCGTCCGAGCTTGATGCTCGGGCGAATATTAGGGTGTTCGGGATGCTCGTTACTCTTAACGAGCACCACGTGATGTTCGGGTTACTTTCACTTTCGTCTCTGAGACGTTAGTGCGCTTTTCTGGCCAATAGAAAGACAGGGAAGGCATTACAACTTCCCCCTGCAACGTTTAAGCCCTATACCACCCCCCTGCAGTGAGTGGCTGGGGAGATTAGGTGTCACCCAAGTATTGAAATCTGCCCCTCCCGCGGCTCGCCACAGATGCATTCTGACAGAGATCAGGGACAGTGCTGCTGGTGCCGGAGCTGCTATAGGGGGAGCATTAGGAGTATTGTAGGCTTCAAGAACCCCAACGGTCCTTCTAAAGGCCATAAATCTTCTCTATATGCACTCAATGGGGCCGGCGGCAGCAGCGCCGACCCCATTGAGAACATATAGAAGACAAATCCTTCTTTTCTGCCACAGCTGTAACAGAGGAGAACGATGTTTGCCCATTGAATTCAATGGAACCAGCAATACGGCAGGTTGCACTGAATGCAATGGGCTGTCGGCGATCGCAGGATGAATGGTCGGGAAGGGGTTAAATATATAACCCCTTCCCTGCAATTCATCCAGAAATGTGTTACAATAAAAATATATACCGGCGTATATAAATCATATGAAAGACATCCGGAGCATTGCACAATCCAAACGGCATCACCAAATACTCAAAGTGCCCAAAAGGAGTATTAAATGCGGTCTTCCATTCGTCCACCTCTCTAATTCTAATCAGGTTGTACGCTCCCCTAAGGTCGAGTTTGGAGAACTGTCTAGCTCCCACAACCTGATTAAGGAGATCAGGGATCAAAGGAAGTGAGTATTGATTTTTCACAGTAATCTTGTTTAAAGCTCGATAATCAATACAAGGCCGGAAACCACCATCCTTCTTTTCAAGAAGAGCGTATATGCCCCTTGGCCAAGCTCTCAGTTATATACACCTTCATGGCCTCCCGTTCGGGAACGGTAAAATTGTAAATTCCCCCCATCGGCATCTTACCCCTAGGAACGAGGTCAATTTTACAATCCCATTCCCTGTGCGGAGGTAACACCTCCAAGAGTCACTTGGAAAACACACCAGCAAACTCCTCTAAATACTTAGGTAAAACAGGAACCTCACAGCTGGAAGAATGAAGTTGGACAGATGTTAAATGGTCTCCACAATCTGCTCCCCACTGCATCAACTCAGAGGCTACCCAATCAATAACAGAGTTATGGAGACATAACCAAGGTAACCCCAATACAATATCAACTGATAAATTCTCCATGACTAGAAAAGTACAGGTCTCCGAATGTAAGGCTCCCACTGAGAACGTTAGCTCGGGTGTGACCTTCCTGACTATTCCCGCAATTAACGGAGTGGAGTCAATCCCAGAGACCTGTATGGGTGGACTCAAGTCCCGCAATTCTGACGCTAGGGACTTGACAAACTCAAAATTTACAAAATTGGCAGCAGCCCCAGAGTCAATAAATGCTTGACCGTACATTTGACATGACCCAAACGTAATAGAACAAGGAAAAAGGAACTTAGAAATACTCGGAAGTACCTGGGCTCCTAGGCGATCCTTCTGGACATCGCCTAGGAGTGAAAGTTTTCCTGCAGCTGTCTCTTGTGACAGGTGGCGACCTGATGTCCAGGATCCCCGCAGTAGAAACACAGCCCACTCTTAAGGCGGAATGCCTTACGTTCTTGAGATGACGTGTGGTTGCCGGGTAGAACGGAAATCTGCTCTAACTGCTAAAGTCATGGCAGTCTCTAATGTCTCAGGCTCTGGATGAGACAACAGCAGGTCCTTCACTGACTCAGGTAACCCGGTGAGAAATAAACCACCCAGAATCAACACAGAACTGCCAGAACTGGGAACAAAACTCTTCAGCTGAGCGCTTACCCTGATGGAGACTTAACTTAGAAACTGCATAGCCTGCTCGGTCAGGTTCATCATATATCTGACCCAGGGCTGCGGAAAAAGCATCAACTGTTTGACGAGAGGGTGAGTCAGGTGGCAAAGAAAAGGCCGAATTTTGCGGATCACCCCTCAAACGAGAGATAACTATACCCACCTTCTGGTAATCAGAACCAGAAAAGTGTGGACGCAAACTAAAATATAATTTACATCCTTCACAGAAAGCAAAAAACGCCTTCCGGTCACCTCAGAAGAAGTCGGGAAGTGTAGCCTTAGGTTTGCATACAAATACAGGACCAAGCGAAAGCGCTGCCAGGGCACTAGCCGTGACTTGTTCCTGGTGCTGGAGACGAGTTGATAAATTCTGTACCAACCTGGTCAAAGCTTGCACCTGGTTAACTAATGCAGACACAGCCTCCATAGTAGGGAATACCCGGGGTAGGAAAATACAAACCCGAAAACTGTATGGCCAGCGTTTCTGTCAGGACTGGCCACAAACAGGGGATTACGGAAGTCTCTACGCCAGCCCTCTCCCGTGTCCCTGCCTACTTGCCTCCCCGGGGCTAGGCCCGAGGGTGACAACTGGGCAACGGTCCCTACTCTGCACTAGGGATGTGACCCACGGAAGGAACAAGTGGAGAATATGTGTAAATGCACAAGATCAGTAGTGCCAACAAGCTGGGACAAACTAACCGAGAACGACAGACCAAAGGAGAAGACAAGCTCAGAGTCAGGGAATAGCAGGGTCAAAACCAACCAGGAATGACAGACTAAGGGAGAAGACAAGCTCAGAGTCATAGAATAGCAGGATCAGAACTAAGGGCAGACCAAAAATACACGGGTGTTAGCTGGAAGAAACCTAACCAAACACTGGCACTGGAACCCAGCACCAGACAGACTAACTACAGAAGTCCCCTAAAGCGGGGAGGAGCGAGATGACATGCCAGCCGGTGATGTCATAAATCCGGCCCCCATCCTACCATGTGCCCTAGCAGGAAAGCCCTGAGTTTGGCCAGGAGAGACGCGCTTCAGCGTGCGGCGCATGCCAGCCTGAGCGACCACCAGTGCAGGAGAGCTCCGAGTGGAGATGCCCGCAAGACCACCAGCAGCACCAGGGAGGACAGCGCACACATGCCGTGAGCCGGTGCCCCCAGTGGTGAGCTTCTCTCTAACAGGCGTCTCAGCCAATTCATAAATTCCTCCTCGAAGCGATGGCTGTAATTGGATCTTTGAGTGCTACTCAGCCAATCACAGCCATCGCTTCTTGAATTTATGAATTGGCTGAGCAGTGGTGAGTGATGGCTGTGGCTCAGCCAATTCATAAATCCCGCCTCTTTCAAATCGTCAGCTGGGATTAGTTCTTTGAGCGTGGTCAGCCAATCACAACAATTGTTTCCTGGAGGTGGGTTTTTTAAAGCCGTAAACAGGAAGTGAACTTTTATGAGCTGCCGAGAACTGCGGGAACTGCGCCGAAGCTCTGCAGAGCAGCGGGAGGGACCTGGACTGAGCCTGCTAGGTAAGGTATTTCTTTTTAATGTAATCTCCGTAGGGCTTATTTTTGGTAAAACAGTACAATCTATCACTCCTCTCATATTTCACAATATTTTCTATTTGCTTTATATATCCCCTGCTTTTCAAAATAAAAAGATTGTACAAAAAAAGAGCGCAAAACTTGTATCACCGATCAGCAGAAGAACATCCCTAGGTCAGATGAGTCCAGATTGCTATTGCTTCGTGCTGAAGGGAGGTCAGAATTTGGCGCAAGCAGCATGAATCGCTGCCCCCTTCCTGTCAGCCGGTCAGAACATGTCAGCACCTCCATCTCATCTGCAGCAACTAGAAGTAGCTTCCTGTCCACAGGGAAGTTTTTGCAGAACAATTTATTCACTTAGCGGAATCTACAAAACGAATTACTGCAGTTCTGAGGTCCAAAACTACTAGATTTGGGCTAATAAAGTGGACATTCAATGTAGACCATATAATGAATAAGATCTTTGGCACACTACGCTTATTGCTCACTATTTTGTATAGAAAGTATTGGAGCTGTTTTAGCTTTGTTGTATCTATTCTCTCAATGTCCGACCCTCTGCATGAAGCTGAGGGCATTCAGGGCATTCAGTACAGCACAAAAATAAACCACAAATTAAGTAGAAATGTACATTACCGCCTCTCCATGTAATTGCGGCTGTGGACTGTAATGAAGGTTGCCATGCTTCTATGTGATTGAAGGGTCAGAAAAGGTTCCTCAGCCCTCCTCTGCTGTAGAATAGTAAATCTGAAGAGTCACGCTCCGCTTTAGTGTGAAGTCGGATTTTTTATTATGTCTTTAGTTTGATGCATTACAGCACAGCCTACAAAACCGAAGTGATGCTGACTATACAGGATGATGCTACCTTATTGCAGGGTAATGTTGTATACAGTAGCAAATATGCAAAGTGGCCTGGGACTTGCAGTTTGACGTGCCCTCTGTTAGAGTATTTGGTTCAATTTGGATAATACTCAAAGGGTATTGTAACCTTATCAATCAAGTTTGTCTAATGATCTGTTACAGGCACTGGAGAAGGACCTGGATATAACACAGAAGTGGTTAAATGTGATTGTTCCAGCAAGAGAAACCAAGTATTCTTGTGGATATGATACATTTTAATGGCCAACAAATATACATGATGTTACAGCAGCTTCCCAACCTACACAGCGTTCTTCTTCAGGCTTAATGGAATAAATCTGAAGACTCATACATATATACACATGTACATATAAAAAGGCGCAGACATGGTGTGATTAATTTGCACTTAAAATAATACCAGAACAGGATGAGCAGAGGATGAATTAATTAGTCCGCTGATAATGAATTTCAAAGTTTTATGGTCTCTAAATTAGTGTTAGGGGGTCACCAGCATTTTATCTCCGCTACAGGTTTCTCTTAATCTCCAGTGAAGCGTGAATCTACTCCAAATGTTGATTCCGGTCTTCAGACTGTCAAAGATGGTTATAAACTTGTGCTCCCAAATTCTTCTGTGACGCTGAGATTTGAAATTGCCTTTTAATATAATAATTTTCACATGTTCCAAATTTTTTCCGTGACTAAAGAAATGCTTCGCCACAGGTAGGTAGGTCTTTTTTTCTTTAATTGCATGGCAATAAGATCTCATCCTGGCTCTCAGTTTTTGTCCTCAACATAAAGACCCCCTACACTACATTCACTGCACAGGATCGGTTGTGGAACATGTGACTGTCCCTGGGATCTTATATTCCTGCTGTGTTTTGGGGATCCGTATCCTGCCCGTGGTCAGTACATGTCAGCAGGTCTTACAGCTCCTTACCTTACAGGGATAAGTTCCTTTTTGTGTGTAAGAGAACAATGCACTCCTGATTATAAAGGTCCTTAGACTTGGAGGCTGCCTGTAAAACAGGAGCGGAGGGTCCGGGCATATGGTGGTCAGACGGTCATCCTTGTGTAGATATGATGGAGTTTCTTTGCAGTTTTCCTCAGTACCTCTAACTGTGGGTTGTAGGTCACCACTAGAGGTACACAATCATTTCCTTTATCCTCTGTGTATTGGAGTACTTGATTCCTGGTTATCCGGGTAGCTCTGGTGATTTCTGGGTATCCTGGTGGCTCTAGTGATTCCTGGTTATCCTGGTGGCTCTGGTGATTCCTGGTTATCCTGGTGGCTCTGGTGATTTCTGGGTATCCTGGTGGCTTTGGTGATTTCTGGGTATCCTGGTGGCTCTGGTGATTCCTGGTTATCCTGGTTGCTCTGGTGATTTCTGGGTATCCTGGTGGCTTTGGTGATTTCTGGGTATCCTGGTGGCTCTGGTGATTTGGTCATCAGTTGAGGTGGGATGGTAGCCCTGATTTAAAAATGTCCTTTTAAGGTGGTATAGATGTTCCTCTGTCTGTTGGGTTTGAGCAGATCCGGTTATATCTGATGGCCTGGCTGTAGACGATGGACTTTCTGATGTGTTTAGTATGGGAACTGTCCCATCAGAGGTATGTGGACCGATCAATCAGTTATTGGTAGAGGGATAGAAGTGGTTGAGTGGCAGTTTAAAACTCCTCTGAGCTAAAACTTTCCTTTTTTGTTTAAAAAATAAATGAAGAATAACAATAACCAATCAGTGTCTGACAACACCTGACAACTGTCCTAGCACTGATTGACAACATGTATAACATTTTTGTCAGAGAGTCTTAAAGGATAATATATGATGCATGAATTTATTAATCTAATGAGCAAGCAAATATCTATCTAAGGGTGGACACCCATTGGCGATATTTTCTTTCTTGCGCTGCGAGGCGAGAGGTCCCCACAGGGATGAAGGAAACTCCTGCCACAGCCGTCACAGCTGTGGCAGAAGTCCGCGGCATTCTTCATCTCTTTTCAATGGTGCTAGTGCTGCTGCCGCTGGCCCCATTGAAAGGACTGGTGATATCCCGGCGTGATGCCGTTTTTTTTCTCGCACTGCGCTGCGAGACTTTTCCTTTACTCTCGCAGCGCAGCGGAAAAAAAACGCCAGTGGGTGTGAGCCCTTATAAATAAAACACAGAATCTGTCTGTTTGTGTCGTATAAATCCACAGTTCTGGTCCGATTTGAGTGATATTTTGCATGAGCGTTCTTCGGCGACAAATACTGGTGGAATTAAAAATTGAAAGCTCACCGACTCCCCCTGTATGTTTTGTTGCCAATAGCAACCAATCACAGCTGAGCTTTTATTTCTAATACTGCTGAGGTAAAGTGAAAGCTGCGCCGTGATTGGTTGTTATGGGCAACAAAGATTTTCTGGAGGATATGTTTTGCTTCACCACACAAGAGCTATCCCCGAGTAAGGACTTGTCTGCATCTCATTCCCCAGTTCAATGTTCCTCTGGGTTGAGGGAAACTCTCATAGGTGGGTGGACTGTGACTTTTGTTGTCTCAGTGGGTAGGCTTCATACGGACGTTGTATAGGGTTTATGACCCTGCTAATTGTCTTAGTTCCTTTCTTGCAAACCTTAAAGAGATATGGTATGCGGCACTTAAGTAATTTTCCTGAATAGTGTTTGCCGCTATGGGGCTATGTGTGTATATCCAGCAATCTCTGTATCAGCAAAAGCAAAACTTATTGTCCTAATCATCTTTTAGTACATCATTGAGTACCTCTGCACTAAGGATTGTCTATCTCAGACTCTGGAGCCAAAACCTTTTTACAATGGCTAGCATGTATCCAGGTGTCCTTCCCTTCCAATTTGACTGGTGTGGCAGTTGTCAACTGCAGCAGTCTCTTGGAAGCAAATTATGTGACCCCTCTTTTAGGTTTAGATCTGAGAAAAAGACACAATTATGAGTTGCAGTCAATTTTTGGCATAAAGCACTCACATAGGAGATAAGGTCCTCATGCTAGGCCTGGAGCTGTTACAGGGACCCTACCAAACAAAACTTTATATGGGGACAGCTTGGTCTTTCTATTAGGGTGCGTTCACACGAGCGTAGGCGTATTTACGTTCGCACGAGCGTAGGCGTATTTACGTTCGCACGAGCGCAGCGTATAATCGCCGGAAAGAACGTTTTTCGCCGATCACGACCAGAGCTAGAAAGCGTATTTTCGTTTGTTCCTACTTTTCGAACGTTCTTTTCGGCCATCGAATATGCGTTGGCGCGTATTTCGGTCGCATATGTTCCGGTTTTTTTTCGGGTTGCCGTTTTTACGCGCCGTAAAATCGCCCGTGCGAACGAATACATTGGAAACCATTGCCTCAGATGGTCACGTATATACGTTTAGGCGCAAAAACGCGCCGTTTATGCGCTCGTGTGAACGCACCCTTAGATATGATACTTGCTGATTAGAGAGATAATTGTAAACATT
Organism: Eleutherodactylus coqui; assembly: GCF_035609145.1. Taxonomy (NCBI): domain Eukaryota; kingdom Metazoa; phylum Chordata; class Amphibia; order Anura; family Eleutherodactylidae; genus Eleutherodactylus; species Eleutherodactylus coqui. The sequence goes on from NC_089845.1 coordinate 167,293,292, forward strand.
CTGGCCATGGTTTCCCTGTCTCCTCTATGGATTTCTGTATTTTCAACTTCAAGGTGTAATTTAGAACAACAAGAACAACCAGAAATCAACTGCTCTAATACACAGAGAAGGAAGAAAACAATTGTGAACCTCTAGTAGTGGCCTACAACTCAGAGGTAGAGGTACTAAGGAAAACCACAAAGAAACTCCATCATACCTACACAAGGATGACCGTCTGAAAGCCATATTTCCAGACCCTCCACTTCTGTGTTACATCAGTGGAGTATATGAGATATGAGAAACCCAGAGCAGAGGTAACATGTTGGCCTGGTGTTGACCTCCTAACAGCAATTTAGAGACTATAAACTTTCACATTCCTTGTCATTGGACTAATTATTTACTGTTATGCTCATCCCTCCCTAGTATTTATCTAAGTGCTGTTACTCACATATGTGCCCTCTTATGCTGTCTCTGGTATTTATGTAGTGCAAATTAAGTACACCATGTTTGTGCCCTCCCATGTGATCATGTGTATATATTAAATACCTCTTTAGATTTGTTCCATTATGCCTGAGGAAGAACCCTAAATAGCTTTTGACAGCTCGCTATAACATCTAGTATTTTTGTTAGGCATTAAATAGATTTCATATCTACAAGATTACTTGGATTCTCTTTCTGAGAACAATCACACTTTATTTTGTTGGCCTACCACTACTCTCTGGGTGATAAGGAGTGTAAAACGCTTAAGTAATTGCTAAGCCCTCCAAAATCTCTTGAAGTAGAAGGCCAGTAAAATGTGTGGGAGGTAAGGTCCCCATGCTGGGCCTGGAAGTGGTGGAGAAAGTGTATGCCTGTTACAGGGGCCCTACCAAACAAACCTTTATATGTGGACAGCCTGGTTTTCTATATATATAAAGACGAAAGCCCTCACTGACTCACTCACTCACTGATTGACAGACTGACTGACTGTTATCACTGACTCACCAAAAATTCTCCAACTTCCCGATGTCATAGAAACATGAAATTTGGCACGAGCATAGAATATGTCCAAAATAGGAAAAGTAAAGCAGTCCCAACTCGATTATTCAATTCTATGCACAAAAGAATTAGCGTCCAAATTTTACGTACATAATCTATTTCTCTCACTTTCCGATGTCACAGAAACTTGAAATTTGGCACGGGCACTGATTATGTCATAAATAGGAAAAGCTAATGGGTCCCAACTCGATTATTCAATTCTAGCGCAAAAGAATCAGCGTCCAAATTTTACGTACATAATCCAATTCTCTCACTTGCCAAAGTCATAGAAATTTGGCACGGGCATTGATTATGTCATAAATAGGAAAAGTTAATAGGTCCCAACTCGATTATTCTATTTTAAGCGCAAAAGAATTAGCGTCCAAATTTTACGTACGTAATCTAATTCTCTCACTTCCTGATGTCATAGAAATTAGAAATTTGGCACGAGCATTGATTATGTCATAAAAGGAAAAGCTAATGGGTCCTAAGTCAATTATTCATTTCTAAGCGCAAAAGAATTAGCGTCCAAATTTTACGTACGTAATCTAATTCTCTCACTTCCTGATGTCATAGAAATTAGAAATTTGGCACAAGCATTGATTATTATGTCATAAATAGGAAAAGATAATGGGTCCCAACTCAATTATTAAATTCTAAGCGCAAAATAATTAGCGTCCAAATTTTACGTACGGAATCTAATTCTCTCACTTTCCGATGTCATAGAAACATGAAATTTGGCACGGGCATTGATTATGTCATAAATACGAAAAGCTAATGGGTCCCAACTCGATTATTCAATTCTAAGCACAAAAGAATTAGCATCCAAATTTTACGTACGAAGTCTAATTCTCTTTCTTTCCAATGTCATAGAAACTTGAAATCTGGCACGGGCATTGATTATGTCATAAATAGGAAAAGTTAATGGGTCAAAACTCGATTATTCAATTCTAAGTGCAAAAGAATTAGCGTCCAAATTTTGCGTACGTAATCTAATTCTCCAACTTCCCGATGTCATAGAAACTTGAAATTTGGCACGAGCATTGATTATGTCATAAATAGGAAAAGCTAATAGGTCCCAACTTGATTATTTAATTCTAAGAGCAAAATAACTAGAGTCCAAATACTACATACATAATCTAATTCTCTCACTTCCTGATGTCATTTTATAAGAAACGCATGGTTACCTCCACGTGGTGTTTCCAGGGTAACGCAAAGAACCATGCAAAATGGTGAACATATGTTTTTCCTCGGTATCTCTAAAGTAACGACGACTACATAAGATTTTCCCTGTGAACACCAGATAAACACCAGTACCAAATTCACTTGGGCGAAGCTGGATATATATGCTAGTTCTATTATATATGGTTCTTACTGAGTAAAGGGCCAATAAAATGTGTACCTCTATTACTTTCTATGATTTTTGGTACTTTATTCCACAGTTTCTCAGCCGTAATGTTGGTTTTGGCATTTTTCTTTCTCTTTTTTTCTTTTTACTAGCCACGCTTCCAGCTAACCTGAGAAGAGGTCTATGCAAACCAACATAAACTCCCAGACGCCTACCATAGATAGCTGTATGTAGTCAATCTGCAGTCACGGGAATGGGTAGTCTAGTCTCGAAGTAACAGGGAGGAACTACTTTGGCAACTTTGCCTGGGTTTGTCAGGTGCAAGCCATGCATCCCTGCACAAACCTGGTCACAGCATTGTTGGAGCAATGGAAACAGAAGACACTACACCACACATTACCTCCTTTAACTGATGAGTTGGTCCGTGGCTCAGTGTGACACCTTAGAGTAGAGCATTACACCATTTATGTACCATTCCTCTTTTTTGCCTTTTTGAGGCCTGTTTCTGCAAAACAGATGACAGAGAGATATCCACACCCAATTCAGTTGCAACCAGGTTAACGGCTGTTATATCATTCAAAGGAGTTGGGCAGCTGCCTTGGCTGCTGTGTCTGCTCCCGATTCCCTAGGCCTTCAGGAGTTGTCTCCTCGGTATGAGCCTTGACCTTGATGACTGTTACCTGTTTGAGAAGAGCTAAAGCGTTGTACAACAGAAACAGTGCTACAGCTTTCTGGATTGGTTTACCCCAGTGGTCCCCAACCTTTTTGGCACCAGGGACCGGCTTCAAGCAAGACCATTTTTACAAGGCCCGTCAGGGTTGGGCGGGACATGGGCGGGGCTTTGGTTATAGGGGGCGGGGTTATGAAGGGGGTTGGAGTTTAGTGCATTCTTATTTAGTTATGACATTAGAATGTCCTGGCAGTACACACATAGGGCAGTGTATAATCTCCCCCCCCCCAGCACACACATAGGGCAGCATATAATTTATCTCCCCCCCCCCAGTAATAGACAGCCCCCATCCCTCAGTAATAGACAGCCCCCACCTCTCAGTAATTAGCAGCCCTTCCCCCTGTAATAAGCAGGTCCCCCCCCCAGTAATAAGCAGGTCCCCCCCCAGTAATAAGCAGGTCCCCCCCCCCAGTAATAAGCAGGTCCCCCCCCCCCAGTAATAAGCAGGTCCCCCCCCCAGTAATAGGCAGCGCCCCCCCCCCCAAGTAATAGGCAGCCCCCCCCCAATTACTAGGCGGCAGCCCCCCCCCCCAGTAATAGGCAGGTCCCCCCCCCCAGTAATAAGCAGGTCCCCCCCCCAGTAATAGGCAGCGCCCCCCCCCAAGTAATAGGCAGCCCCCCCCCAAGTACTAGGCGGCAGCCCCCCCCCCCCAGTAATAGGCAGCCTCCCCAGTAATAGGCAGCCTCCCCAGTAATAAGCAGCCCCTTCCCCTGTAATAAGTAGCCCCCACCCCAGTAATAAGCAGCCCCCCCAGTAAGCAATTCCCCCCCCAGTAATAAGCAGGTACCCCCCCCCCAGTAATAACCAGGTCCCCCCCAGTAATAACCAGCCCCCCCAGTAATAAGCAACCCCATTCCCCTGTAATAAGAACACCCCCCCCCCAGTAATAAGCAGGTGCCCCCACCCAGTAATAGGCAGCCTCCCCCCCAGTAATAGGCAGCCCCTTCCCCTGTAATAAGTAGCCCCCCCCCCAGTAATAAGCAGCCCCCCCAGTAAGCAACCCCTCCAGTAATAAGCAGCCCCCCCCCCAGTAATAGGCAGCCCCCCCGTAATAGGCAGCCCCCCCAGTAATAGGCAGCCCCTTCCCCTGTAATAAGTAGCCCCCCCCCAGTAATAAGCAGCCCCTTCCCCTGTAATAAGTAGCCCCCCCCAGTAATAAGCACCCCCCCCAGTAAGCAACCCCCCAGTAATAAGCAGGTCCCCCCTGTAATAAGCAGGTCCCCCAGTAGTAAGTAGCCCCCCCCCCAGTAATAGGCAGCCCCTTCCCCTGTAATAAGTAGCCCCCACCCCCCAGTAATAACCAGTCCCCCCAGTAATAGGCAGCCCCTTCCCCTGTAATAAGTAGCCCCCCCCCCCGTAATAGGCAGCCCCCCAACCCACATACTTACCTCCTCCCTGCTGTCGCTCTCTGTCTGCTTGCCCTGACGTCAGCCCGGAACGCTTCCTCCCCTGCGGAACTAATGAGCAGGGGACTCGGGGAAGAGTATCCTGGCTGCACAGACGTCAGTGTGCGCCGGCATCAGCGCGATTACCAGCGGGGAGCTGCGGCGCCCTCGCTGGTAATCGCTTCGGTGGTCAGCGGCGTCGGCACGCCGCGGGCCACATAGCACAAGGCAGCGGGCCGGATTCGGCCCGCGGGCCTTGTGTTTAGAGTAAAAGTTCCCGGCGGTGCCGCGGACCGGCGCTAAACACCCAACGGCCCGGCCCCGGTCCGCGGCCCGGCGGTTGGGGACCCCTGGTTTACCCGATGATTCAAAAAATTTCTACTAGGCCACAAAGGTGTCATCACAGACACAACTATCATGGCAGACTTCAATCCCTGTGCATTCAAGTCTGAGCTCCTTGACATCCACTATAGACATAAATCGTTTGACTTATGTTAATAAATTTGGTCAGAGGAGTACTTTTATCACTTGCATTTATAAAATAAACTTTTATGAGGTTTCCAGAACTGTCGCAAAATACTTGCTGTCGGTGCAGCCTGTAGCAACCTGTCCTATGAAAGATGCATTCGCAGACTGGAGTGGAAAAGGGAAGAAGATAAGGAACCAGGGGCGAGAACTTGGATGTAGGTGGATCCTAATTCTATACTGTTCTGAACAGCTGTTTGATGTGGATCCCAGGCAGTGAACCCAACTATTCAACTACTGATAATCTATCCTGAGGATAGGTCATCAACAGCTTAGCCCCGGAAAACCCCTTTAATGATAGAATGTTCATACAAGGAGGATGTTGTCTATATAGTGACCATACTACCCTTTTAGGTGGTAGAATGGATTGAAAATTGCATACAGAAGATGCTCCTCCTATCAGGCCATGTAAAGGCTGGCCAATGAGATGGAAAAAATCACTCACTCCGTGCATCTGCTGTAATTCTCTGTAGCACAGGGCTGTCAAACCCATTTTCACCAAGAGCCACATCAGCCTTATGGCTGCTTACAAAGGGCTGATTGTAATTGTAAGACTGTATAATAATACTGAACCCCATAGTAGCTGCAACTGTAATAGTGTTAATCTGAGCGGCCCCAGTAATAATAGTGACCCCAGTAATAATAGTGACCCCAATTGTGGCCCAGGTAGTAATAGGGTCCCCATAGTGACTGCATTAGTAATAGTAGCCCCAGTAGTAATAGTGACTGCCATAGTGACACCAGTAGTAAGTGACCCCCATGATGCCCCCAGTAATAAAAGTGACATCCCTAGTTGCTCTAGTAACAATAGTGCTCTCATACTGGCCCCAGTAGTAATATTACCCCCATAGTGGCCCCAGTAGTAATAATGGACCCAGTAGTAATAGTGACCACCATAGTGGCCCCTATAATGACCCCAGTAATAATAGTGACCTCCATAGTGGCCCCAGTAGTAACAGTCACTACCATAGTGACCCCAGTAGTAAGTGACCCCTATAATAGCACCAGTAATAATAGTGACCTCCATAGTGAATCTAGTAGCAATAGTGCTCTCATACTGGCCCCAGTAGTAATAGTACCCGCTATATTGGCCCCAATAGTTATAAGAGACCCCAATAATAGTCCCAGTAGTAATAGCAACCCCCCACCTATTTGCCTCAGGCCAGACAGCATCCCAACAGGCATTCTACTCACCTGCAGCTCCAGTCCAGTGGCAGCTGCTGCTGAGTAGCTAGCTGGGTGACAGATAGAAGGAAGCATAGAGGGAAGAGAACCAGGGAGGCTGGTCCTGAACTGGCACAACCCAACAAGGGTGCAACGTTGGCAGATAAGGGGGATGCCATTATAGAGCCAGCACTACTGCAGCACGACATGCCCTCTGAACGCCAGGGAGATGACTGCTCCAGTGAGACGGGGACGGGAAGTACAGGGCAGGCTAGACAGGTCCTAGTGGTGGGGGACTCAATTATAAGGGGAACAGATAGGGCAATCTGCCATAAAGACCGGGATCGTCGAACGGTGTGTTGCCTTCCTAGTGCTCGAGTTCGGCACATCGCGGATCAGATTGACAGATTACTGGGAGGGGCTGGTGAGGAACCAGTGGTCATGGTGCACGTTGGCACCAATGAACAAATTAGAGGACAATGGAGGGCCCTCAAAAATGATTTCAGTGACTTAGGATCCAAGCTTAGGGCAAGGACCTCCAACGTAGTTTTCTCGGAAATATTGCCTGCACCTAAAACCACAATAGAAAGACAGCAGGATCTTAGGGAGGTAAACAAGTGGCTCCGGAGTTAGTGTAGGAAGGAGGGTTTTGGGTTCCTGGAGAACTGGGCTGACTTTGCTGTCGGCTACAGGCTCTACCGTTGGGACGGGCTGCATCTTAATGGGGAGGGTGCAGCTGTGCTGGGGGAGAAGATGGCTAGAAGGCTGGAGGAGTGTTTAAACTAGGGACTGGGGGAGGGCAAAAAGAGAAATAGTGGGGTAGTCAGTGTAGCTAGCGACCTGGGTCTAAGCAATGGGGATGGGGGCGGAGCAGGGGGTGGGGCTAGTACAGTTAGAACTGACAGGTCAGCCAATAGTACCATTAGCAACAAAACATTTTTAAAAAACAAAAAAAACTGTATAAATTGTATGACCACGAATGCAAGAAGTCTGATCAGTGAAGTGGGTGAGCTTGAAGCGAGAATGACTGATGACAACTATGATATAGTCGGAATAATGGAAACATGGCTGGATGATAACTGCGTTTGGGCGGCGAATTTGCAAGGTTACAATCTCTTCAGAAGAGACTGTGGGAACCAGAAAGGGGGAGAGGTATGTCTGTACGTTAAATCGTACTTAAAGCCGAGACTACGGGAAGATATAGGTGCAGGAGATGAACACATGGAATCTCTGTGGGTAGAAATACAGGGAGGAAAAAATAACAAAATCCTGATAGGGGTTTTCTATAGACCACCAAAAGCAACAGAAGAAACCTTACTATTAGGGCAGATAGAAGAGGTGTCAAACCGCAATGAAGTAATTATCATGGGGGACTTTAATTATCCAGATATAATATGGGAAAACGAAACCTGCAAATCTCATAGGGGTGATAAGTTCTTGAGAACAATCAAAGATAACTACTAGAGATGAGCGAGCACCAAAATGCTTGAGTGCTCGTTACTCGAGTCGAACTTTCAGTGATGCTCGAGAGTTCGTTTCGAGTAACGAACCCCATTGAAGTCAATGGGCGACTCGAGCATTTTTGTATATGACTGGTGCTCCGCTAAGGTTTTCATTTGTGAAAATCTTAGCAAATCACCAAAGTCATTTAAAAAACACAGAAATGGATAGGGCAGGCGAGGAGCAACATGCAGGGCTGCATTTCGGGCTCCGAGGTCTCACTAGAGGTCTGGCAAGAGTGAGACACCCCCCCCCCCCGCACTGTCAGCATAACGATCGTTCTCCTCTGCCACAGCTGTAACAGCAATACAGCCGGCTCCATTGAAAGCAATGGGCTGCTGGCGAGCGCGGGATGAATTTTCGGGAAGGGCTTAAAAATATAAGCCCTTACCTGAAAATCATCCTAAAATGTGTAAAAAGTAAAAAAAATAAATATGCTCACCTTGTCCCGGCAGAACGATGTTAGCCCATTGAATTCAATGGAGCCGGCAATACAGCCGGCTCCATTGAATGCAATGGGCTGCCGGCGATCGCACAATGAATTTTCGGGAAGGGCTTAAATATATAAGCCCTTCCCTGCAATTCATCCAGAAATGTGTAAAAATAAAAAAATATATATACTCACCATGTCCCGGCAGACGGAGTTCAGCTGCGGCCAGCTGGTAGTTCTCCTGAACTGCTCTCTGTAGTAATCAGCAGCCGGGGATTTAAAATCCCCACCTGCTGAATGAGCTGCCTCTGATTGGTCACAGCCTGACCAATCAGAGGCAGCTCTCACTCACACCCATTCATGAATTCATGAATGGGTGAGTGAGTTCTGCCACTGATTGGCTCAGCGCAGCTCTCAGCTGAATGACAGCTGAGCTGAGCCAATCAGAGACAGCACTCACTCACCCATTCATGAACAGCTCCTGGCTATTTCCCGTGGGTGTCAGCTGTTATAAACAGCTGACGCCCGCACTGTATGAAGAGAGGTTGCATCCCAGCCTCTTTTCATACATACCCCGCGGCCACAGGACGTACCGGTACGTCCTTGGTCGTGAAGGGGTTAAAAATAAAAGAACTTCGAGTAAAAGGAAACCAATGTGGCTCGACAAGACGGTAAGGGGGGCAATAAACGGAAAAAGAAAGCGTTCAAACTACTAAAGCAAGAAGGCAGCAAAGAAGCACTAAAATCATATAGGGAAAAAAACAAAATATGCAAAGATAAGATCAAAATTGCTAACGAGGAGGCAGAAAGACTAATCGCCAAAGAGAGCAAAAACAACCCAAAACTATTTTTTAACTATATTAACAGCAAAAGGATTTGCACTGAGAGCACTGGCCCTTTAACAAATAATGCAGGAGAAATCATTGAAGATGATGGAGGGAAGGCAAATCTATTAAATAGTTTCTTCTCAAGCGTATTCACAAACGAAAAGGAAATGCCACACGAGATGCAGGGGAGTAAAATGAACCCCTCACAAAATATCTCATACCTAACGCAGGAGGAAGTGCGGAACTGGTTAAAGAAGATTAAAATCGATAAATCGCCAGGCCCAGATGGAATACACCCAAGGGTACTAAAGGAACTAAGTGACGTGATAGCTAGACCGCTATATCTAATATTTGTGGATACTATCAAGACCGGGGTTGTACCACTGAAGTGGCGCATTGCCAACGTGGTTCCAAGTTATAAAAAGGGGACCAAAAGTGAGCCTGGTAGCTACAGGCTGGTAAGTCTCACTTCAGTAACGGGAAAAATATTTGAGGGGCTTCTGAGAGATGCCATCAAAGAGTACCTCAAGGAGAACAACAGGATAACTCCTCACCAGCATGGGTTCATGAAAGGTTGATCATGTCAGACCAATCTGATCAGCTTCTACGATGAAGTAAGCTCTAGGCTGGACCTGGGAGAGTCTATTGATCTCATATATCTGGATGTCTCTAAAGCATTTGACACCGTGCCACATAATAGGCTGATATATAAAATGAGAAGCTCGGATTGGGTGAAAACGTGTGTATCTGGGTAAAGAATTGGCTCAATGATAGAAAGCAGAGGGTGATAATAAATGGTCAGTACTCTGATTGGACCACAGTCGCTAGTGGGGGGGGCCACAGGGTTCAGTATTGGGCCCCATTCTGTTCGATATTTTTATTAACGACCTGATAGAGGGGCTGCACAGTAAAATATCAATATATGCAGATGACACAAAATTATGCAATATAACCAATGCAACGGAGGACAATGTGCGGCTACAAACGGACCGAGATAAGCCGGGGGCTTGAGAAGAAAAATGGCAATTAAGGTTCAATGTTGAAAAATGTAAGGTTATGCGCATGGGCAGGAGAAACGGATGTCACCAATATACACTAAATGGGGTACTGCTAGGGAAAAGTGAGATGGAAAAAGACCTGGGGGTACTAGTGGATTGTAGATTAAACTGGAGTAACCAATGCCAGTCAGCGGCTGCAAAAGCTAATAGAGTCTTGGGGTGCATTAAAAGAGGTATAGGGGCGAGGGACGAGAACATTATCTTCCCTCTATATAAGGCACTTGTCAGGCCTCACATGGAATACTGCGCACAGTCCTGGTCACCGGTACTCAGGAAAGATGTTAGGGGGGTTCCTATGCTGGAGGGGGTTCAAAGAAGGGCAACTAAACTAATAAATTGAATGAAGGGACTGGAATACCCAGAGAGGCTATTCAAATTGGGGTTATTTACTATAGAAAAAAGGTGACTAAGGGGTGATGAAATAACTATGTATAAATATATGAGGGAACAATACAGGGATCTCTGCCATGATCTGTTTACACCCAGGACTGCGACGGTAACAAGAGGACATCCACAACATCTAGAAGAAAGCAGGTTTCATCACCAACATAGAAAGGGGTTATTTACTGTAAGAGCAGTGAGACTGGGGAACTCTCTGCCTGAGGACGTGGTGATGGCAGGATCCATAGAGGAGTTTAAAAAGGGACTCGATGTCTTTATAGAGGGGAAGGATATTACAGGATATAACTCTTAGGTTAATTGTTAATCCGGGTATACAGGCAGGTAGGAACTATTAGGGGTTGATCCAGGGAACAGTCTGATTGCCATTAGGGAGTCGGAAATTTTTACCCCAAAAGGGCTAATTGGCTTTTGCTCTTGGTTTTTTTTTTGCCTACCTCTGGATCAACAAGACAGGAGGATAGACAGGCTGAACTAGATGGACATTGTCTTCATTCGGCCTTACAAACTATGTTACTATGAGTATATGACTGCTGACTTCTCTCCTTGGTATCTGCGCTGTGTACTGGACAATGCATGCAGCCACCAGGGGGAGAGGTCAGCGGTCACAGACTCTGCACTGCTGCCACCGGACTAGAGTTGCAGGCTACGTGAGTCAAATGCCTGTTGGTTTGCTGCATGGCAGGTAGGCCACATAAAATGAGGTGGTAGGCCGGATGCGTCCTATGGGTCTTGTGTTTGACGTGTGTGTTGCAGAGGAGCTTCACATGTGAGATGATAAGCTGGTAACATGCTTTTGTAAGGGGGTACAGTTTATCGCTGTTTAATGTTAGAGTAGTGGGGTTTTTTCATTGTATTGTCTTTTTAAGAGGAGGCACAAATGGAGGAACAGGACAAGGAGTGCGAAGTAACCAGAGGTATAAGGGAGTCTTTCCTGGTTTGTTTTAGAGGGAAGAAGTGATCATCCTGTGGACAGTTTTCCTGCAGTGCGCAGAGAAAGGATTTCCGGCTAGTGGAGCCAGTGTCAGATGATTCCTCCATTTCCTCCTCTCTGACAACACTGAATCCGCACTAGCAGACCTGAAGGAGAGCCATCCATGCAGCAGGTATCCCGTACTGAAGGCCCAAGGACTGTTTGGTGAACCAACTACTACTTATTATAGTCACCAGTGAACTGGACAAGGACTTTGAGTAATGACTGTTTACATGGCCCCTTGGACTTTATTATTAAGCTGACAAATTCTGGATTACCAGAAAATAAGTCACTGCATTGCTGTTTATTTGTTAATAAATCTGTTTATTCAGCTATGACCACTCCCAATGGAAATGCAAGCTATCCTCAGAGCTTCCAAGCCACGGCAACCAACAGGGCCTACTTGATGACAAGGCCTTCATCTGAACTGATGTGGCCAGAACCAGTTCATGAGTCCCACATGTCTCAACTTCTTATCCAGGAAGACAAAGGGACCATGATCTCACTAATGGAGCTTGGCTTTGTGACAGTCTCTGACACTTGGGAATCGGGCCAGTCATATGCCTGTCAGACTGTCACCAACGCAGAAAACCAGAAAGGCCTATTCCCACTGCCTACACTCTTATACACTTTCACCTACTATTTGTCACTTAGTTCCATTTGTGATATATAGACTGGTAGGCCATCAGCCATTTAGACCCAATGATTCTCGCTCAGAATTCGCTCAAAGCCATCTCTTGAGCCAGAATCGTTGGATCTAAATGCATGGACATCATGCAGTTTTCATGCACAAGTTCTAGTTCTCTTGAATCAAGCGATGAACTCTTATCAGCGGTGCAGGCTGTTATCACAGACAACAGCGCTGATAAGATTCTTTCAGCTAACGTCCCGCTGGTAGTTCACAGTGGGATGCGAGCTGCAATCTCAGAGAACAATACAGCTGTTTGCTCCACCTGCATAGCTCTTAAGTAGCTACTTAGCTACTATAGACTATGCAAAGATGATCGCCCAAAACTGTCACTCAAACTGTCGTTTGAGCAACTTTTGAGCAATCATCTGTCAGTGTAAATGTGGTCTTAGACCTATCTCAATTTCTGTTTTGTATCCACTGTATTATCCCATTCAGGCCTTGTGTAGTTAGGTTACCCTTTCACCCATTTCAACACTCCCGCCTTTTGAATATTCACATTAAGAAAGGCAGGAGTGGTCTTACCTTACCCTTGGCAAGAGCTGTGATATAAATAAGCCCCTTCCTTTCTTCTTTGCCTCCTGTCTCCACCTGTCTATTTGGTTTAGAATTAGCCTGAGAAAATTGTGTGACCATTTACTTGTTAATGACATCTACGGAAAATTATTTAACTAGGAGCTGGGTTCTTACAGACACTCTGGCTCCAAGATGCAAATCAGGGGAAAGTCTTTTATTAAACGTCCTACATCTGATCAAGAAAAATGAAAAAAGCAAATAAAGAATGGAAGGAATTGGGCTAAGCAGCAGCACATGTGAAAAAGACTTGGGTATACTAATAGATCACAGACTGAACATGAGTCAACAATGTGATGCAGCAGCCAAAAAGGCAAACACAATTCTGGGATGTATTAAGAGAAGCATAGAGTCTAGATCATGTGTGGTAATTATCTCTCTCCCCCCCCCCCCCCCTACTCTTCCTTAGTCAGACCTCGTCTGTAATACTGTGTCCAGTTCTGGGCACCCCACTTTAAAAGGGACACAGATCAACTGGAGCAAGTTCAGAGAAGAGTTACCAAGATGGTGAGCGGTCTGCAAATCATGTCCTATGAGGAACGGTTAAAGAATCTGGGAATGTTTAGCTTGCAGAAGAGAAGGCTGATAGGAGACTTAATAGCGGTCTACAAATATCTGAAGGGCTGTCACAGTGCAGAGGGATCAGCCCTATTCTCATCTGCACAGGGAAAGACTAGAAGCAATGGGATGAAACTGAAAGGGAGGAGACACAGATTAGATATTAGACAATGAGGGGGATCAATGAGTGGAACAGGTTACCACGGGGGGTGGGGAGTTCCCTTCAATGGAAGTGTTCAAACAAGTTTAGACAAAGGCTGGACAAATATCTGTCTGGGATGATTTAATGAATCCTGCATTGAGCAGGGGGTTGGACCAGATGACCCTGGAGGTCCCTTCCAACTCTACCATTCTATGATTCTATGGTCATGTGGAGGTCCTAGCCCGATATGAATTACATTTTTAGAATCAGGCGGGCCAGCTGAATGAAACACATCTAAACTCTTTGAGGTATGAGCCCAAGAACTCCCCCAAATGGTGTATCCGCATATCTGGTTATAATTCCCATGTCATATTTAGTTTCACTGAGTAGATAAAATCATGACCAGAAATATGCAAGGCATATATTCCCAACTGGAGGATCTCCTGCGGAGATGTGGCCGAAATGGAGAATTATGTTTTTTCACAGGTATGTATGCATTTACCCCACCCCTCCCTGAATGACCTCAGAGGGAATGGGGGGAGGGGTGTTCTGGAGAAACTTTAAAAACTAGGGGTTCAGAGGGACCCAGTGTTAGACCTTCGGAGATGCCCTACAGTGTATGGACTTTCCTATTTGTTTCCAGTGACTCCACACAATCAGAAACTTGGGCCGAACATCCCAAATCTGGAATATTTCTTTTATCTCCTCCTTGTTTTATTTTAAGAACTGTTTGTTGTGTATACCTGTAAACCTTATCTCCACTGTAACATCTTTCTCTGTGTATATATATATATATATATATATATATATATATTTAGCACTGGTAGTCTTTTTTTTAGAATAAATCTGCGATTTATTAGTTAAATCTTTTCCATTTTAAAACCAACCATAACTCCTAAGATTGTGTTAATAATTCAAATTCCGGGATCCAGGTTACCTGGGGAACAATAGCTGGTGGTGGCAGTGAGTGTGTATAGGTATTGTAGAGTGCTGGAGCCATTAGACCGGATCAGGGGGTGATTTAAATTTTCATTCTGCATGCATGCAGAAGCCAGGAAAGGCTGGGTACAAATCCACCTATATTCTAATGACTTCGCACTTGCAATCCTGCTAGAGTGAACGATCGAGGTTTAGTCGATCTGTGACAAACTGGTGATTTGTCATGATAAGACTCTCTCTCTGCAACACCATTTACAAAACCCAAGGACTGCAATGTGGGAATCTGGTCTTCATATGAACAACGGTCAATACGATGAACCTAAATTCGAGTTTTTGGATATTTGGAATCTATATTGACTTCAAAGTCCATATTCCCTCAGACTGTGCCAAGTGCAAAATGTAATTGGTCATTATGGGAATCATATCTTCTAACATCCTCTTTAATCACAAATCTGTCGACCCCGAGAGGTGACTGGAGAATTATTATCATTATTAGATAAAAGAAATTCACTTCTTCAAAGGCTTTCAAAAGAAAGTCTGTAACGTGTGCGAACGCTATCCTGTAATTCTCATGAAATGAATACCTAATTTCTTCTAATTAAGCTTCAGATCTGCAATATTTTAATAACCTATGGTGGCTCTAAAAATATGGAATAATTTATTGGCACAACGCCGACCGCTTCTTCTACCCTGAGGAGATCAAACTGCAATGGGGTCTTGTGATGTCTAGAAAGAACTTTGGCTCCCCATCTATTTAAAGGGGTTGTCCCGCGAAAGCAAGTGGGGGTATACACTTCTGTATGGCCATATTAATGCACTTTGTAATGTACATTGTGCATTAATTATGAGCCATACAGAAGTTATTCACTTACCTGTTCCGTTGCTAGCGTCCTCGTCTCCATGGTGCCGTCTAATTTTCAGCGTCTAATCGCCGGATTAGACGCGCTTGCGCAGTCCGGTCTTCTCCGTTTTGAATGGGGCTGCTCGTGCTGGAGAGCTGCCCTCGTAGCTCTGCCCCGTCACGTGTGCCGATTCCAGCCAATCAGGAGGCTGGAATCGGCAATGGACCGCACAGAAGCCCTGCGGTCCACCGAGGGTGAAGATCCCGGCGGCCATCTTCACAAGGTAAGTAAGAAGTCACCGGAGCGCGGGGATTCGGGTAAGTACTGTGTGGTTTTTTTTTTAAGCCCCTGCATCGGGTTTGTCTCGCGCCGAACGGGGGGGCTATTGAAAAAAAAAAAAACGTTTCGGCACGGACAACCCCTTTAAGTACTTTTATTGGAATATTTGAATTCTTTTCATTAGAGTAGTATTCCCTCTGAATGTTTCCAACAATCTTCTCTGTAACTGGGAATCAGTGATCAATTAAGATGGTTGCATATAGAGAATCATATGCTGTGTAGTCTAGTGGTCTCTGACCTAGTTTGGAGACGACTGTGGTAGTCCATTGTTGCTTCAAAGACTTCAGCACAAGTTGACCCTCCCGGGATATGCTATGGCTTTTGAACTAAAGTAAAAGTTCAAACTCATTGGAGAAAGTGATTGCACCTAGGAATATGTGAGGTTTTCTTGTTGTATTGTAAGGCGCCCTGGTTAGGGGCAGAGACAAGTAAGCTGCCCTCAAGTATAACCAGAGACACAGGAGGTAGCATGTTGGTCTTAGCGGGTGAGACCGATCTCTCTGTTAGTGTCACAGGTGGTTGCTGTCTGAGATACTGACAGTCACACGAATACAGCATGGTGGTTAGGGGCTTATGAACTCCAGTCACATGGTTATACTCCATTATGCATTCAAGTTAATAACCCTAATTGAAGTAGTTAATGTGAAAATAATGTAGGTACACAGTCCTTTTCAAGTTCTCCTAATAACAAGAGATATATAGACTGAATGGAGCGCTGGTTGTATAAGCACACTAGCGCTCCATTCACTGTCAATGGGACGGTCGAGATACCGAAGCAGTAAGTGCTCAGGTATTTCCATCAGTCCCATTGAAATAAATGGAGCACTGACCGCACATACTCGGCCTGTGCTCCATTTGCATTGATGTCATAGTGTTGGGAGAAGCGACCCCCACAGTGACAGGAGAGCAGGACACAGGAGTACCATTCTTTAGATTTGCTAGGGTCCCTGTGGATAGGGGATAACTTGCAATATTGGTTAACCTCTTTAAAACTAAACTAGTTAAAGGCACCAAAGTCCTGGGGCCAGCTGAATACCTCAACACTAATCTTAGGGAATGGTGGTACTGTAGGTTTTATTCGGTTGGTTCTTTCTCTGGGTATTGGGCCGTTGTATACAAACTAGAAATATAGTCAAAATAAGGAAAAGTCTTGAAAATATAGAAAACTGTGTAGCGGTGAAGAAACTCTGCATCGTCTACAATATGGATTTGCTATAAACGTGAACAAAATACAGAAGTACAAAACAAGTACAACCCTGATATGGGTTAAATGCAACAAACTCCAACAACATTTCCTCCAACCCTGCTGATATCTTGCCTCAAGGGTTTTAGGATGTAATAAAGTTCAGAAATGTGTTTCTTGTCTGGCAGCTTCTTGTACTTGTCTCTGTGTTTATTGCAGTCAAGCTACAAGATGTAGAAAATTTCACAATGAAGAAAGCAGCAAAAATTAAAAAGGAGCATTCATGGTCATCTGATGTCATGTGATGCAGCCATGAGCACTATTGGGTCATGAGTTTTCTGTAGTGCTAACATCATGGGAGTTAAAGGGGTTGTCCCGCGCCAAAACTGTTTTTTTTTTTTTCAATAGCCCACCCGTTCGGCGCGAGACAAACCCGATGCATGGGTTAAAAAAGAAAAACGGATAGTGCTTACCTGAATCCCCGCGCTCCGGTGACTTCTTACTTACCTGGTGAAGATGGCCGCCGGGATCTTCACCCTCGGTGGACCGCAGGTCTTCTGTGCGGTCCATTGCCGATTCCAGCCTCCTGATTGGCTGGAATCGGCACGTGACGGGGCGGAGCTACGAGGAGCCGCTCTCCGGCACGAGCGGCCCCATTCAGAAAAGAAGAAGACCGGACTGCGCAAGCGCGTCTAATCCGGCGATTAGACGCTGAAAATTAGACGGCACCATGGAGACGAGGACGCTAGCAACGGAACAGGTAAGTGAATAACTTCTGTATGGCTCATAATTAATGCACGATGTACATTACAAAGTGCATTAATATGGCCATACAGAAGTGTATAACCCAACTTTGTTTCGCGGGACAACCCCTTTAAATTGTACTGTTTACTAACCAAAAATGAGAAGACATCAAACTCCCAAACCCAGTGGAAATGTTTTCTTTGCCATCCAGAGTGGTGTGACTTTGAGGAACATATTTGGCCACTATTGGTGTAAAACATGAAAAAGTATTTCATGCAAAATTTTAAATATGTGCTTCCTGACCCATGATGTACTACCTGACATGGTGGCTTCATTTTATCTACCAAAGCTGATGGAAGGCACAAGAAAGGCACTAATGAAGAAGGTCATAAAGTGATCTATGTTAACTTACAATTTTCTTTGAGCAGGAAGATCTTGGTCATACAGATATGTCTGCCCTTAACTTTTCTTGAATCTCGTTAAGAACTCCAATTTCTCATGATACAAAATTGATACATTCTTGGTCACCCAGTTAGAAAACATACACTGAATGGACCCTTTATTAGAGACATAGACCCCTCACTACTTTTGCTTTCCAGTAAGGAAATTAGAGCCATGACCCTACAGTGCAGCATAAAATCATGTGACAAGTTTTTCATGAATCAATTTCAGTGTGAATCCACATTATATGGGAATTTCCAGCCATCTGAACAACTTCCAACGAGGCCTGGCCATTGGGGTAGACTAGCTGGGACCAGGATTTCACCATCAACCACATGGGGTTTTCTCATGTAACAATGTGGAGAGTGTACTAAGAATGCTGTGATCAAGGAAAACATAGAGTGAAAGGTGATCCTGTGGACGGAAACAACTCATCACTGAAAGTGGTCAGAGGAGGAGGTCAGCAATTGTTCTGACCAATAGGAAATGCAATCAGAAACCGCTGAATACAACACTTGTGGCCCAGCTAACATATTTAAATGCACAACTTGCCATTCCTTAGCACAGATTGGCTAATACAGCAGATGACCAGTTCCAGCGCCATTGTGTCTAAAAGAAACAGAGAGGTGAGACTCCTGTGGGCAAAAGAGCCCGTGTTGATGGGAGATCAGAATTTGGCACAAGCAGCATGAATCGATCACCCCTTCCTGTCAGCCGATCAGAATATGTAACATCAGCTGATCTTCCTGTGCTATTGGGGAAATAAAAGAATGCAGGCTATCTATAAGCAGAGAGAACACTTAGCTAACTTACATGAATCCAAGTCTCCAGGTTCAGATGAAATAAATGCTAGGATACTAAAGGAATCAGAATATGTAATTGCTGAACCCCTTGCTGGAATCTTTGAAATTCCTGGAGAACGGGAGAAGTCCCAGAAGATTGTAGAAGGGCAAATGTCCCTATCTTGAAAAAAGGGAAGAAGTTGGATCCAGGAAACTACAGGCCTGTGAGCCTGACTTCTATACTGGGAAAGATCTTTGAACAAATTATTAAACAGCATATATGCAAGTACTTGGATGAGAATGGAGTAATTAACCAGAGCCAGCATGGGTTTGTAACAAACAAATCATGCCTAATTTACTTCTATGACAGAATCACTGACTGGGTTGATTAAGGAAATGCGGTGGATATAGTATATCTTGACTTTAGTAAAGCATTTGACTAAGTATCTAATACCATACTTATTGAAAAAAATGACCAAATCTTAGATCGGCAAGGTGACTGTTAGGTGGATTCACAACTGGCTGAGTGATTAAACTCAAAGAGTGGTCATAAATGGCTGCACATCCAAGTGGAAGACTGCCTCACTTCGGGTACCACAAGGTATGCCAATCTATGCCACGACAATTTGCCGCAGTTCTGAAGGCCAAAAGAGGTACAGCGTGCTACTAGATGGGGCCTTCAGTAAAGCGGCTATGCCATGTATATGTTAAATGTGTACGTTTTGTAACATGGGAGCCTATGGTGATGGATGGTGAATGAATGACATCTGTCAAAGGCAACCATTAGTCACATACATTTTTTTTTAAATCTCATAAGCACCTGGGAGCAAACATTGCAGGAGTAACAATAGGGGTTGCAGAAGTACCACTTACCATTGCCTTTGGAGCCCCTAAGCTACACATCTACATTGGTACCTAAAATTGACCTTACAGAGGAGGTTAGGTGGAGGACCTAAGTTTAGATTTTGTTCGAACGCTATGGAACTCTCCCATTGGGACCCTGTTCTCTAAAAATGACCCTCATGTCACAAGGACCCACCATTGGTATCGCACATAATAAATCTGCCATGTATCCAGTACCTCAGCAAAGATATGCAGAAATTAAGACAATAAAACATGAGATCAGCTCTATGGGAAAACGATCATTAAAATCTAAACAAACTAGAATTAGGAGCCGAGTTATTTATTAAGTGCTGGAACAATAGAAGATTGCTGAAGATGAAATGATTTCCCTAGGAGAGTGATGGAGGCTGCGGAAAGCGCTATTCTCTACTGAGCGGTAATAAAACAGATGGACTATTAACTAAGTGCGTTAATTAGCTTTTGTATAAGAATTTGGACACAGCATGGCGGCACTTGTGTGCTGTTTGTGGATATTTGCTCTAAAGAATTCATTGCCAACTCATTTGAAAATGAAGAGGAATGAGGGACAGATGAATTTTCTTCAGGCTATAAACTATCGAGGAAATGCAATGCGTCCGCCATTACTCTGACTGATCTGATCTACGGCTGGTAGAATTGGATCAGTGTCTAAATGATGAGTGTTTAGGAATAAAGTGCAGTAATTCCACCTTATCGCATGTGTACTTACCCATAGTGTATGCAATGGCCGAGCAGCAACTCAAGGAATGTACCTTAGTACGAGTGGCAGGAAGGCCTGTTTTGTCACGGTGACGCCAGTACTCCAACTGGACCCTCGAGGGTTAAATGATGATGAAATAAATGAGTCGAGTCCAGTAGTATATTAGTAATCTGGGAGTACAAGAGATTTACTGACTTTGGTATTTTGCAGTATAATTGAATTCACAATTTTTCACAAAGGTACTTTGAACAGGTACACACAGATGCAGTAGTAGGCAGGCTATTGAACACGATGAGAAATACAGTAACCTTTAACTTCATTAGGACCTGACTTCAACGCTTTCTCCTCTCCTTTACTGAACTGACTTGACAGACAAATTCCCCACTAGTTGATCTAGCTGAAGGATTGATTTAAGTTTTAGTGAAGTGTAAATGAAGCAGAGTACAGAGTGGCTGTAAGGCTAATCCTGGCTTTGAATTCACTGGGTAGCTATGACTCAATGTTAGTACAAGGCCGACCTCAGAAAGGCTTCCATTCTCTCTGCTGTGGAATGTCAAGGGAATGGGTTTACACCACGCTTGACCTTGGGAGCTGCACTTGACCTGCACTACTGACTTTCTTCTTCACAAGTACCTCCTCCTCTCTGACCCGACTGACTGCAATCTCTCCTCTCTCACACCTGGCTGAGTCTGCCTAACTGCTCACTGTCATTTCTTTTTATCTCCTCTGTTTCTTTCCCGCACTTTCTGGACTCCTCCCATTTTTGCATAGGGACTTGTGTTGTGGCTTTCCCGCCCTTGGACTCTGCACCAGTCAAATTGAATCTATCATTCAATGGGACTGCAGCTGACATCAGGTTAAGCTCTAGGCTTAGTGGAGAGAAGGTGAGAAACAGGGTCTCTCCTATAGACGACACCTTCTATGTCCATGGACGGCACATAGACAGGACAAGTGTTGGTGTGAGTGTTCTGTAGGACCCGCTGGGCCACTACATGTGGACAACCCGTTTTAAGTTGAGGAGATCATTGGCGATAAACTGTCCTCTGCTTCGTACAGTGACATAGTCCAGCAGCAGTCCGTATATGAGAAGTAATAGACAAACGCTCCCCAAACACCACGTAGTGATTGGGCAGAGCGCCCATCAAAGGGGTTTCCCACAAAATCAAGATATTCCTTATCTACTTGCTGATCATAAACAAAAATTAGGGAGAGCGCCATAGCCCGAGGAAGAAAAAATAATTAGATGGAATTCTACTTACCAGGTGTCAGGAGGAACGACAAAAAAGTCTCTTGTGTCCCGCCTGCACCGGGAATCCAAGTTCGCCTTTTCTAAGGTTTCTTTACTGGAGGGTCTTCTTGTTTAATCCAGAAGAGTACATGTATATGTATCTGATAATACTAAACCAAACTCTCCTGGAGAGCAGCAGCTTATAGAAATGCCCCAAAGTTTAAATAAAACATATGGGGAGCAGATAATAAATAGAAAAAAAGAAAAAACTTTCTTTATAGCTGCGCTACAACATTAACCCTTAGGTAAACAAGGGAATAAGCCTCTAAAAAACCTCAGTTCAAATAGAAAGCCAATATTTTTATTCCCCACATAACAATCAAGTATAAGTGAAATATTAAAAGCAACGCGTTTCTGCGTCTAGCTGACGCATTTATCAAGCTTACTTGCTGATCATGGGATCTAAAGTGTCCCACAATAAAGGCACTGGCAGGCATACATGCTTACCAAGATTCAAGCTCAGTATATAAATACAGCACCAGAATCAAGCTCATAACATAAATGCAGAACCGTAACAGAATTATTGACATAAATGCAGCCCCAGAACTAAGATGATAATATGAATACAGCACAAACGAGCCTTAGTATATAGATACAATACCAGAATCAAGCTCATAAATACAGTAGCAGATCTAAATTGTGTTGTATGGGGGTCAATAGGTGCACAGTAGTGCCTTGAACATCAAGGGAGAGGAAACAGAGCTGACTCATGTAGCTCTAAAAGATACTTCTATACAGAGGAAGAAGACCATACAGATGAATCCCGAAACCACCCTAAAGGAATGAGAATATTCATATTTAACTCTTAAGACACTCTATGCCACCAAAAACATTCAATATTGACCCTTAAGACACTATCAGATACCAGGAATATTTGGCTAAAAGTGCAAAGTGTGAGAGGCCTATTGGATATTCAGAGCTGGCCTTAAAGGGGTTGTCCCGCGGCAGCAAGTGGGTCTATACACTTCTGTATGGCCATATTAATGCACTTTGTAATGTACATTGTGCATTAATTATGAGCCATACAGAAGTTATAAAAAGTTTTTCACTTACCTGTTCCGTTGCTGGCGTCCTCGTTCCCATGGAGCCGACTAATTTTCGCCGTCTAATGGCCAAATTAGCCGCGCTTGCGCAGTCCCGGTCTTCTTCTTTTTTCAATGGGGCTGCTTGTGCTGGATGCCGGCTCCGTGTAGCTCCGCCCCGTCACGTGCCGATTCCAGCCAATCAGGAGGCTGGAATCGGCAATGGACCGCACAGAAGCCCTGCGGTCCACCGAGTGAGAAGATCCCCGCGGCCATCTTCATCAGGTAAGTAAGAAGTCATCGGAGCGCGGGGATTCAGGTAAGCGCTGTGCAGTTTTTTTTTTAAGTCCCTGCATCGGGGTTGTCTCGCGCCGAACGGGGGGGGGGGGGGGGGGGGGGGTTGAAAAAAAAAAAAACCCGTTTCGGCGCGGGACAACCCCTTTAAGTTAGATGGCATTCTATGTGGAATTTCGCCGTCATAGGAAAAGCTATATATTGCACTGATACTTGGTCTGCCTGTGTTCAGCTTGTGCAAAAAGCAGCAAGATAGTATCATGTCCACACCAGAAGAGTTCAGTTAATCAGTACAGCACAAGAACCAAGCTCATAAAATAAATACAGCACAAGAACCAAGCTCAGTATACAGAAAACAGCGCCACAACCAAGCTCAGAGTATAAATACAGCACCAGAAGAGGCTTATAACATAGGCACAGCACAAAGCAACCTCGTTACAAGAGAGAAAAGGCATTTACATACAAATAAGACACAAGTGTTTGGGGGATGAAAAAATTGAAAACAAAATATTTCCATAAATTGAGATCCACAGGGAAAAGCTGCCTTCACCTTCAATTTTACCACTGAGATATTCTTCGCCTGCGCTGTCGTATTCTTCCTTGCTGTGTATTGCTTTTTATTAAAATCTGTCAGGAATTGAATATGTCGCACTGATGTGGATACAGAGAAGTGGAGATAAAATAGCAATTATGGCCGTTGCCTTTCTAGTGCCGGGCGCCCCACAACAATCACTCTCACATTTCATAAATCAAACCAGTGGGGGGGACCAAGCGGCTTAACGCTCACCTATCAGCGACACCAGGGAACGGAGCAGCAATAATAATAATCTTTAGACTTCACAGATATGAGAGATCGCCATCAGCTCCCTAAAAAGATTCACTTCTTCACTTCTGACACCTGAAGATTCCTTCTCATCTTCCTCTTTTAGTTTTTTCTATGTGATGCTCAAATTAAATTAATTTAACCCCTTAAAGGGTTTTCAAAAATATAATATTTCTGGTCTATTCTTATCCCATACTGGTATAACCTGGGTGTCTCCTGTATATAATTATATGTATAGCTGATATACATGTCTCTATATATAGTGATATAGAGCATATTGGTATAACCTGGGTATCTCCTGTATAAAATTATATATGTACAGCTGGTGTAAGTTATACATGTCCTGTATATAGTGATATGGAGCATGCTGGTATAACCTGGGTATCCCCTGTATATAATTATATATGTACAGCTGGTATAAGTTATACATCCTGTATATAGTGATATGGACCATGCTGGTATAACCTGGGTATCTCCTGTATATAATTATATATGTACAGCTGGTATAAGTTATACATCCTGTATATAGTGATATGGAGCATGCTGGTATAACCTGGGTATTTCCTGTATATAATTATATATGTACAGCTGGTATAAGTTATACATCTCCTGTATATAGTGATATGGAGCATGCTGGTATAACCTGGGGATCTCCTGTATATAATTATATATGTACAGCTGATATAAGTTATACATCCCCTGTATATAGTGATATGGAGCATGCTGGTATAACCTGGGTATCTCCTGTATATAATTATATATGTACAGCTGGTATAAGTTATACATCTCTTGTATATAGGGATATGGACCATGCTGGTATAACATGAGTATCTCCTGTATATAATTATATATGTACAGCTGGTATAAGTTATACATCCCCTGTATATAGTGATATGGACCATGCTGGTATAACCTGGGTATCTCCTGTATATAATTATATATGTACAGCTGGTATAAGTTATTCATCTCCGGTATATAGTGATATGGAGCATGCTGGTATAACCCGAGTATCTCCTGTATATAATTATATATGTACAGCTGGTATAAGTTATACATCTCCTGTATAAAGTGATATGGAGCATGCTGGTATAACCCGGGGATCTCCTGTATATAATTATATATGTACAACTGGTATAAGTTATACATCCTGTATATAGTGATATGGACAATGCTGGTATAACCTGTGGATCTCTTGTATATAATTATATATGTACAGCTGGTATAAGTTATACATCCTGTATATAGTGATATGGACAATGCTAGTATAACCTGGGGATCTCTTGTATATAATTATATATGTACATCTGGTATAACTTATACATCCTGTATATAGTGATATGAACCATGCTGGTATAACCTGGGGATCTCCTGTATAAAATTATATATGTACAGCTGGTATAAGTTATACATGTCCTGTATAGAGGGATATGGACCATGCTGCTATAACATGAGTATCTCCTGTATATAATTATATATGTACAGCTGGTATAAGTTATACATCTCCTGTATATAGTGATATGGAGCATGCTGGTATAACCTGGGGATCTCCTGTATATAATTATATATGTACAGCTGGTATCAGTTATACATCTCCTGTATATAGTGATATGGAGCATGCTGGTATAACCTGGGGATCTCCTGTATATAATTATATATGTACAGCTGGTATAAGTTATACATCTCCTGTATATAGTGATATGGAGCATGCTGCTATAACATGAGTATCTCCTGTATATAATTATATATGTACAGCTGGTATAAGTTATACATCTCCTGTATATAGTGATATGGACCATGCTGGTATAACCTGGGTATCTCCTGTATATAATTATATATGTACAGCTGGTATAAGTTATACATCTCCTGTATATAGTGATATGGAGCATGCTGGTATAACCTGGGTATCTCCTGTATATAATTATATATGTACAGCTGGTATAAGTTATACATCTCCTGTATATAGTGATATGGAGCATGCCGGTTGTGAGAGAAGCTATAATATTTTCTATCCTCCATCTTGTCTTGTAATCTGCTCTTCTTTTCTATTTCTCTGTCTTTCCTTAGCACATATTCAGGTTATTCATATTATGATTGTTCCAATTACAGGAATGCAAGGCAATCTTCCAAGGCCATTTACTAAGGTCTTATGAGAAAGAGCTTCAATCGGCCTAAGAGAAGTCCTGCCTCTAAAGAGACGTCACTGTGCTTGTTTTTAATAACTGTTATCGGACCACACCGGTACCGATCTGATGACCTTGTTGCCAGGTGCCAAATTGGTGGATATGAAAGCCCGTGATGAGAAGATTGCTAGCGGATATTACGAATAACGTAAAGCACTTCGTGTTAAAGAAAAGATGCTTCTCATGAGAACTCACAAGAATTCTCAAGACGAACACCACGCGGTACTCGAGTCACTTGCATTTCCTTTCCTGCATGTTTAGCACCATTTTCTAGCCAATAAACATGCAGGAAAGGCATTACCATTTCCTGCTGTGACGTGCCAGCTCTCTGCCCACCACCAGCAGTGAGTGGCTGGGCCGATCAGGTGACCGCAGAGTACTTAAACTGGTCCCGCCCACCTCAGACGCATGCTGGCAGAGGTTAGGGATAGTGCTGCTGGTGATATAGGTACAGTGTTAGAGTAGGATCCTGTCTTCAAGAACCCCAACGGTCCTTCTTAGGGCTACATCTCACCGTGTGCTTTACAGTTGTGGCTGGCTGGGAGCAGTAGTGCACCAACTTTTGTATTACAAATCTAGGCCTGTTCCCAGCCTTTCAGTAATAGCGTTCTCAGCCTGCAGTGCCGTACAACCAGCTCTCATCGTGAAACAGTACTGTAATATTTCCTGGGCCACTGCAAAGTATTTCAGCTCTGCCACGGTGCAGAGCGTCTCACAATACACTTTCCTTGGTGGGGTTGAGATCGCCACAGTTATCAGCACTATCCACTGGCTTTAGAGTCTTCTCCCCCTCCACACAACCTCTATTATCTACAAGTCTCTGCGAGCGGTAAATTACCCCTAGGTATCAGCGCAAGACAGCCGGTTAATTTTTTCAAGTCGCAGCATAGAGCCTCCGCTATCTACAAGTCTCTGTGTGCGGTGAATTAAGCCACAGTTGTCAGTGCTGTACAGTGGGGTAGTTTATTTGGACCCTGCTCTATTCCTAATCCGCCATGATGAGTAGTAGGGGTAAGGGTCGGGGACGCGGATATCCTAGTGAGGGTGTGGGCACAGGCCGAGTTCCTGGGCATGATAAATCACAGCTGCCTGCTGCGGGATTAGGAGAGAGGCAAGTTTCTGGCCTCGCCAGCTTCATATCACAATTTGCGGGTCCTCGTGGTAGACCTTTATTACAAACAGAGCAGTGCGAGCAGGTCCTGTCGTGGATGGCAGAAAACGTGTCCAGCAATGTATCGACCACCCAGTCTTCTACGCAGTCCACTACAACCGGCCTAGGGACTGCAACTCTGAATCCTCTGGCTGCTCCTCCTTCCTCCCAGCCTCCTCACTTCATAAAAATGACATATTCTGAGCAGGCAGACTCCCAGGAACTGTTCTCGGGTCCCTGCCATGAGTGAGAAAAAACGGTTCCTCTCTCACCTGAGGAATTTGTCGTGACCGATGCCCAACCTTTGGAAAATTCCCGGAGTCCGGGTGATGGGGCTGGGGACTTCCGGCAACTGTCTCAAGAGCTTTTTATGGATGCGGATGATGTGACATTGTTGTCTGTCAGTGAGATATTAGTAAGGGCAGTAAGTCCGAGGGAGGAGCGCACAGAGGATTCGGAGGAAGAGCAGCTGGACGATGAGGTGACTGACCCCACCTGGTTTGCTAAGCCTACTGAGTACAGGGCTTTAGAGGGGGAGGCAAGTGCAACAGCAGGACAGGTTGGAAGAGGCAGTGGGGTGGCCAAGGGTAGAGGCAGGGCCAGAGCAAAGAATCCCCCAACTGTTTCCCAAAGCACCCCATCGCGCCAAACCTCCGTGCAGAGGGCTAGGTGTTCAAAGGTGTGGATGTTTTTTAGTGAGAGCGCAGACGACCGACGAACAGTGGTGTTCAACCTGTGTCGCACCAAGATCAGCCGGGGAGCCACCACTACCAGCCTCACCACCACCAGCATGTACAGGCATATGATGGCCAAGCACCACACAAGGTGGGACGAAGGCCATTCACCGCCTCCGGGTCACACCACTACCTCTTCCCCTGTGCCACAACCTGCCACACAGATCCAATCCCCCTCCCAGGACGCAGGCACGAGCGCCTCCTGGCCTGCACCCACACCCTCACTTCCACCGCCCTCCACTCCATCCAGCAATGTTTCTCAGCGCAACGTTCAGCTGTCGCTAACACAAGTGTTGGAGCAAAAGCGGAAATACGCCGCCACCCACCCACATGCACAAGCTTTAAACGTGCACATTCCAAATTAATCAGCCTGGAGATTCTGCCATACAGGCTTGTGGAAATGGAGGCTTTCAAAAACATGATGGTGGCGGTCCCGCGCTACTCGGTCCCCAGTTACCACTATTTTTCCCGGTGTGCTGTCCCCGCCCTACACCAGCACGTCTCCCGCAACATAAATCGTGCCCTCACCAACGCGGTTACTGGGAAGGTCCACTTAACCACAGACACGTGGACAAGTACTGGCGGGAAGGCCACTTTATCTCCCTGACAGCACATTGGGTGAACTTGGTGGAGGCCGGGACTGAGTCAGAGCCTGGGACCGCTCACGTCCTACCCACAGCCAGAATAGCGGGTCCTACCTCGGTGCTGGTATCTGCGGCGTTTAATGCCACCTCCTCTAAACCCTCCCCCTCCTCCTCCTCCGCCACATCTACCTCTCAATTAAGAAGTATAAGCATGTCGCCAGCAGTCGGTAGTGCCCAGCGGTGGGCAGCACAGCGGTGGGCAAGTGCCAGCAAGCCGTGCTGAAACTAATCAGCTTAGGTGACATGGTTACCGGGCATGGTCGTGTGTGACAATGGCGGTAACCTGGTGGCGGCTCTGCAGCTCGGCAGCCTCACACATGTGCCATGCCTGGCGCACGTCTTCAATCTGGTGGTTCAGCGGTTTCTGAAAAACTACCCCCACTTGTCTGACCTGCTCGGCAAGGTGTGCCGCTTCTGCGCTCTTTTCTGCATGCCAGGCATGGACGCTGCCACCCTGAGGACCCTGCAACGTCGGTTTGAGCTGCCAGATGCTGGAATTCTACACTGCACATGTTGGCCAGGCTGTACGAGCAGCGTAGAGCAATAGTGGAATACCAGCTGCAAAATGGGCGGCGGTGTGGTAGTCAGCCTCCACAATTCTTTACTGAGGAGTGGGCATGGATAACATTTTTCTGCCAGGTCCTCGGAAACTTTGAGGAGTCTACCCAGATGGTGAGTGGCGATGCGGCCATCATTAGCGTTACCATCCCGCTGCTTTGCCTGCTGAGAAGTTCGCTGCTAAGCATAAAGGCCGAAGCTTTACGGTCAGAACAGGAGATGGGGATGACAGTATGTCGCTTGATAGCCAGACCACGCTCATGTCTATATCTCAGCGCGTTTTGGGGGAGGAGGAGGGGAAAGAGACACACTGCAGAGGGTACCCATGCTGCTTGCCTTTCATCTGTTCAGTGTGTATGGGCTGAAGAGGAGGAGGAGGAGGATCCTCAAAGTCATCTTTCTAGTGAGGACAGTGATGTGTTGCGTACTGGGACCCTGGCATACATGGCTGACTTCATGTTAGGCTGCCTTTCCTGTGACCGTCAAGTTAGACGCATTCTGGCCAACACGGATTACTGGGTTTACACCCTTCTCGACCCAGGGTATAAGGAGAACCACTCTCATTCCCGAAGAGGAAAGGGGTACGAGAGTGATGCAATACCACAGGGCCCTGGTGGAAAAAGTGATGCTAAAGTTCCCATCTGACAGCGGTAGCGGCAGAAGATGCAGTTCCGAGAGCCAAGTAGCAGGGGAAGCGTGGGGATCAGGCTGCATGTCCAGCACAGGCCGGGGAACACTCCCCAAGGCCTTTGCCAGCTTTATGGCTCCCTAGGAATACTGTGTCACCACAAGGCTGAGTCGGAGGGAGCACTGTAAAAAGATAGTGAGGGAGTATGTAGCCGATTGTACCACCATCCTCTGTGATGCCTCTGCTCCATACAACTATTGGGTGTCAAAGCTGGACACGTGGCACGAACTTGCGCTGTACGCCCTGGAGGTGCTGGCCTGCCCTGCCTCTAGCTTCTTGTCAAAGAGGGTGTTTAGTGCAGCTGGGGGAATCATCACGGATAAGAGTACCCGCCTGTCAACTGCCAGTGCCGACATGCTTACACTCATAAAGATGAACAAAGGTTGGATTTTCCCAGACTTCTCTTCTCCACCGGCGGAAAGCAATGGAACCTAATGATTCTTTTCACTGCAACAGGAGAAAAATGCATCCTCTATCACCCCAAAAAAGGGGAAATTAGCTTTGTCAATCACGCTCGGATATTATTACTCCTCCTCCTTCTACTCCTCCTCCTAAAACAGCATGTCATCACGCTAAGCTGCCAATTTTTCTGCGGCCCAATAGGCTCTGCTAAAACGTTTTTTACAATTTTTCAAAGTTTTAAAAGTATTCATACTTTAACAGAAACCAATTTTTTTCACAGGGCTGCCTCCAGGCTCTGTTACAGGGGTCCACTTATACTCTTGCTACATAAATGTTATTGAAGTCCGCCTATACTCTTGCAACAGAAATGTTACAGGGGTCCGCCTATACTCTTGCTACATAAATGTTATTGAAGTCCGCCTATACTCTTGCTACAGAAATGTTACTGGGGTCCGCCTATACTCTTGCTACAGAAATGTTACTGGGGTCTGCCCATACTCTTGCTACATAAATGTTATTGGGGTCTGCCTATACTCTTGCAACAGAAATGTTACAGGGGTCCGCCTATACTCTTGCTACATAATTGTTACTGGGGTCCGTCTATACTCTTGTCACAGAAATGTTACTGGGGTCCCCCTATACACTTGCTACTGAAAGGTTTGAGGGGTTCGCCTATACTCTTGCTACAGAAATGTTATTAGGGTCCGCCTATACTGTGGGTGCACAAAGGTTTCCCATTGCGGTGTTCAGCTGCCTGACACATACACCGAATGAAGTGTGTGGGGACACATGGATTTCCCATAGCTATTTAATTCACAGCACCTTGGGTCACACAAGGTGGAGGCTGGGACCAAGCCTGACCCAGGGCCCGCTCACATACTTCCCACACAGAGTATTACGGGTCCTACCTCTGTCATAGTTTCTCGGCCTTATTATGCCACCTCCTCCTCCTGCTTGGGTCTGGGGATCAGCGGTGGGCAACATGTATTTTCTCTCGTCTTACCACAGTTATCTAAGACAGTGGTATGGGCCAAACAAAAGGAGCGTTACTGCATTAATGAGAAGTTCACAGCTGCACTAGCATCCGAGTCTGCTTGAGGCCCACGATTACTGAGGGTGTGGGCAGAGGCCAAGGTCCTGGGGGAAAAGAATCAACTGCACCAGGTAGGGCCTGTGGAACTTCTTTGTGGTTCATCCAGTCTTTGGAGCGATGAAAGCAACCGTAACTGCTTTAAAGAGACGTTCATAGCTGTACTAGCATCTGAGTCCACTTTATGCCCATGATTACAGAGGGTGTGAGCTGAGGCCGAGGTCCTTGGTGGGAAGAAACTGCCTTGTTTGGGTGCTCTGATTTCTTTATGTGTAATACTGTCTTGGAGTTTCATGGGCTCGCCTATGCTGTGGGTGCACAAAGACTTCCCATTGTGTTGTTTTACCTGCCTGGCAGAAATACACTGACTGACTTGGCTAGGGTGCAGATGGCTTTCCTATGGAGGTGCTTGGCAGGGTGAAACTCTGCCATGTTTGGGCACTCTCTTTTCTTCCTGTTTAATTGTGTCCCTGGGTTCCAGGGGCTCGCCTATACTGTGGGTGCACAAAGGCTTCCCCATTGCATTGTTCAGCTATCTGACACATGCAAAGAATGAATTGGGCAGAAATGTGGGCCGAGGCGGAGGTGCTTGGCAGGGTGAAACTCTGCCATGTTTGGGAACTCTGATTTCTTCATGTGTAATACTTTCCTTGGGTTCCAGGGGCTTGCCTATGCTGTGCGTGCACAAAGACTCCCCATTGCATTGTTTTACCTGTCTGGGACAAATACAATGACCGACTAGGGCAGAAATGTGGGCCGAGACTGAGGTCCTTGGCGGGGTGAAACTCTGCCATGTTTGGGCACTCTGATTTCCTGAATACCATCATTGTGCACCGACAGCATAGGCGAGCCCAAGGAACTCAAAGACTTCCCATTGCGGTGTTGAGCTATCTGACACCTACACAGAAGGAATTGTGTGGGGACACATGGATTTCCCATTGCTATGTAATTCACGACACCTTGGGTCACACAAGGTGGAGGCTGGGACCGAGCCTGACCCTGGGCCCGCTCACGTACTTCCCACACAGAGTATTGCTGCATTGTGGAAATGTGTAGAAGTGCTGGCACCTGAGTCCCCTTTATGCCCACGTTTGCGTCTCCTGACAATTTTCAATTATCCTGACAATTTTTTATTATCATCAATTCTCAACAGCATTGTGGGCTATCGCCCTCACTTTCAAAGAGGGTCACTGCCTGGCCCTGCCAACCCTTTGCAGTGTGTGCCTCCGGTTCCTCCCCATCCAGTACGCACTTATAAATCGACATAAGGGTAGTGTGGCTATGAAGCGAACGTGTGGCATGAGGCCAGCTGAACGCTGCGCAGTGAAAATTTTGTGTGCGCTGTGGACACAGGGTCGTGTGGAGGGTTGGACAGCAATGCCAGCATGTAACCCAGGAAAAGAGGCAGCGGTGTCACCCGCAGGCAGTGATTGTCCTTGGTTGCAGGTAGTATGGTGCTTAGCTAAGATGTGCCTCATTAGCGAGTGCCTTGCTAATGAGGGTTTGTCCCAAGTATATTGTTAGGGTTCTGACCGTCAGGCTCTTGCCCCCATTTTGGATTAATAGTGGGACCTGGGAGCCTCAGATGCAGCCATGCATGCTGCCCCTGCCCTTCCCTATCCGTTTCTGTGGTGTTTCCATGACTTTCTGATGTTTTCTGGTGTTTCACAAGTCATTACCTATGCGGAGCATCGGTCCCATACAAAATGCTCGAGTCCCCTATTAACTTCAAGGGGGTTCGTTACTCGAAACGAGCTCTCGAGCATTACGAAAAGTTTGACTCAAGTACCGAGCACCCGAGCATTTTGGTGCTCGCTCATCTCTAAAGACATTGCCAGTTTTATCCAGAAAGAGAGGGCGTTATCATAGAAAGATTATTATTAGAAAGGTTACAAAGATTATTGATCATAAGGCTTATTGACATCTGCTGACAAAAACTGTCTGAAAGCATAAATAGAACTAGGCATACAGCAGTAACTAAAGGGCAAAGCCCGACCATGGTTCGGATCACACCAAAATGACTGTCCAAATAAAGTGTATGGTCCAGGCAGCATCAGATGAATAAAAATAAATTCTTTATTCCTCCAATCCATATAACAATACACTAGAAGGGATGTCTGATCATAAAACTCACAAATAAGGTGTGATATGGTATTCTATATTCATCCCCTTAGGCTATAATGTATCAAGGGTATGAATCCACTTTAGTTGTTTCTTTTTAAGTAAACCTAACCTGTCACCTCCCCTCTCCAACCCTGGTACATGGTCAATAATCCTGAAGCGCAGTTGACTAATGGAATGTTTGAATTCCAAGAAATGTTTGACAATAGGTAAATCTTTAATCCCAGGCCTGATTGTGCTTTTATGTTTGTTAATCCCCGCCCTTACTTCCGGTGTTGTTTCTCCAACATAGGCCTTACCACATGGGCATTTTATCAGATAGATGACAAATGTCGACCTACATGTGTAGTAGTTTTTAATCTTAAATGCCCGGCCAGTTAGAGGGTGGTGAAATGTATCACCTCTAATCAAATTGCCACAGCAAGAACAATTTAAACAAGCAAAATTACCCGGCTTTGGTGGACATAAAGCTCTCTGGGTATTTACAGTCCTGGGTCTATAGAACGGTTTCACCAACCTATCACGAAAGTTGTGTCCCTGTCTATAAGCCATTATTGGTAGATTCATAAATTCAGGAATTTCCTGACAAGTTCTGGTCAAAATTGTCCAATGCTTGTACAAAATGTTCATTATTAAGCCACTGCTTTCACCAAACGTGGATACAAAAAGGAATTCTATTGGGTTTAGGCTCCCTAGAATACGGTCTTAGGTGTTCGTTTCTAGATTTAGACATAGCTCTGTTTTTCACAATATGTGTAAGAGTAGTTGCATATTCCCTCTCTTCAAACTTACGACACATCTCATCTTGGAGGAATAAAGAATTTATTTTTATTCATCTAAAGCTGCCTGGACCATACACTTTATTTAAAAACTGTCTGATAGGTCTTAAGGCTCGCCTAGATAAGGAAATAGCTGCAGTCCGGTTATTGTTATCTCATTATAGTCTATTTCTGCTGGTTTTCTAAGTCTTTAAGTTAACATAGTTTAGTATTGCTCACTTCCCTTATCTTATAACCCTTGATTCCAGCACTGCACAGCATAGGTTTAGTTTCTATATAAGCGTCAATAGTCCAAATAAGATAAGAAATACATACACATAGTGTAGCCCGAAACCTAACACTTTATGTGCTGTGACATAACCAATGATAATAAATGAAATATAATAAATTAGGCATATTCAAAAATGAGGCGTCTTCTAACCTTGTTTCAAATGTCTTTGTATAAATACTTCTGCAGTTTAATTAATGAAAAGACTTCCTATTACATTCAATGCTGTATGTGATTTGTAATCGTCTTTGAGCTCGAGCATTAACTCTCAATTTGGCCACTTGAAAACATACCAACTAGCGAATATTTGCTCTAACACTGATATGACCTAGGTATCTCCTATATATATATATATATAGCTAAAGCTCTAAAGCTCCTCTATATAGTGATATGGATCATGTTGGTATAACCTGGATAGGGTATCTTCTATATATACATAGACACAGCTAGTATAAGTTATGCATCCTGTATATAGTGATATGGAGCATGCTGGTATAACCTGGGGATCTCCTGTATATAATTATATATGTACAGCTGGTATAAGTTATAAATCTGCCTGTATATAGTGATATGCAGCATGCTGGTATAACCTAGGGGTCTCCTGTATATAATTATATATTTACAGCTGGTGTAAGTTATACATCTGCTGTATATAGTGATATGGAGCATGCTGGTATAACCTGGGTATCTTCTGTATATAATTATATATGCACAGCTGGTATACATCATACATCTTCCCTGTATATAGTGATATGGAGAAGTGTGGTATAACCTGAGCATCTGCTGTATGTAATTATATATGCACAGCTCGTATAGCCTGGGCATGTTGTAGAATATTACCTGAATCTGAATTTGCCATTTTACTCTGTTACTTGCTGAACATTAGAGATGCAGCAGAGCTGAGCTGGTACATGCAACAGAATCTGTAGTTTGAACTGAAATTGAATGGCTATCTATTATTTGCTGTCAGTCGCTCCAGTAATTGCTGCTTAGCATATAACGCACTCACTATATCGTCCTTCTGAAATCTTCTCCTGCTTCTTGGAGTGCAGTATAATTAAGCATATATAAGCTGTGTACATAGTTACTGCTCTCCGCTGCTCATAGACTTTATGTCTGTGTTTCCGCCGCCAGATTTCTGTATCTGCAGTCTGACACGCTCCTAAAAAATCTAACACTTCCCCCAAATTTAAGGTGATGTGCATCTCTCCAGCCCTACAGCCAGGGAAGATTTATACTATCATAACATTATGTGGCACAGACAGGAGAGACAGCAGTATTTATACTCCAAGTGATGCCAAAGCCCATAGCCAGAGTTTGCTCAATATAGGAGGCAGTCATACAGCATTGGAGCTACTGGAGAGGCTGCAGTCAGTGCAGAGTACACAGTACTGGTTCACGCCTTTCAATAGACTGTGTGTCCTAGTAGGAAAAAACAGGCAACATGAATGTATAGAAGAAATCTCTAGTTGCGTGCAAAGTTTTGGCGCCCCTGTAGAGGTGACATGTTTTATAGATTCTGAAGAATTGCTAGAAAGTTTATTGCACAAATTATACCTATTGGGTTGAGTTAGAATATAAATAAATCTGAAATTGGTAAGTTGCAAAAGTTTACACACTCTAAATGAACTGGGTGGGCATTGTCTTCACTCAGCCTAACATACTATGTTACTATGTATTAGTTTTCCTACTTCCAGTTATTTTGTCATAATTTCCTACCATATTCTATGTGTTTTTGCTTTATTAGAGCGTTTGGGTGTCATTGAAGGTTCCCTGCTCTGTACCCTCTTCGATGAGGCAGAACAGAGACGCTAATAATTGTCTGTTATCGTGGTGAACCTGGGCTTCATCAACTTTTTAAATGAGGTGGCAATTACTAGACAATTACTGTGCCAACTGGACAATCCCATCTCAGAATGAAGCAATCAGCTGTTCAAAATATGTGGCAAATGTTTTTTAACCTTAAGCCACACCTCTAACTCCGCCCAATCCCGTCTAGTCCCCTTAGAGCTTCCCACAGTAACAGTGTACCTTTGTGCTCCAGACACTTTCATAGTGCCCTCTTTGCGTGACATACAGTAATAGACTTCCCACATAGTGCTGACACACCTAAGTACTCCCCACATGCTCTACAGGATAGGCAAGCAATAGCAGATAAGCGGGAGTCCGCCAACTGGAGTCTCCTTTGATGAGCTGTTTATGCTTGTGCACTCAACTGTTTTCTGCAGGAAGCAGACAGCTCCTAATCCACTGCAGGGGCAAGTGTTGTATTGCAGGCACATATTCCATTAAAATGAGTGGCCTACAATACCAAACCTGCAGCCGGAATGGAGCTGTCTGCTTCCAGCACAAATCAGCTCCATGCACAGGACACCAGCCCAGCAAGCAACTCATCAGTGGTGGTTCCAGCCGGTAGACTCACACCAATCTACTACTGATAGCCTATTCTGAAAATAGGCTAACAGCAGTTTACAACTTGATAACCCCTTTAAGACAATAATGAGCCAATTACATCCACAGCCCATTCACTGCTGAGGCACACCATATCTATATCAGCTCAGTCGACAGTAACTTACTGACAGTTTCCACCTCAACCGGGAGATCTTTTTATACTATAAAATGTGAAAAGCAATTGAAAACTAAGGTAATAAGGATTTGTTACATTCAGGAGTGCCCCAAGCCTTTATGCTTCCTAAGGCGCTACCCCATGGCAAAAACCAAAAAAACTCATTCATTTTAAAGGCAAAGTGCCGAAACACAAGATACCCAACACATATTTGGACCTTTGAGACTCGTATGTGACAACAGAGTAATAGTGCCCCAGTTGTGGCCCCAAGAGTAGGGCTTCCTTTTTTTCATGGCTCCAATTAGTGTTCCCCTTAATTGCCCCAGTAGTAATAGTGACCCCCATACAGAGGTGTAGCTTAAGGCTCATGGGCCCATGTGCAAAAGTTTATCTTGGGGCCCCCCCAACTTCTCTTAACCCCTTAATGTAGAGGCGTAATGTGAAACTCCTGGACTCCAATGCAAAACTTGTAACAGAGCCCCCAACTATAATGCTTTATTCATAGTACAAGGCTCCCTATATGGAGAAGAGAGGTCCTATGGGCCCCCTAACAAGCATGGGCCCGGGTGCAACCGCATCCCCTATAGTTACATCAGCGCCTCATAGTCATCCAGTATAATAGCACCCCCCCATTGGCTTCTTTGCTGACCTCTCCCCCCAGCATCTGCACTGCGTAAAGGATGGTGCATGCAGATGCCAGGGGGAGACGGTAGCTCTCATAGACATGGTAGCAGCTGCCGCCAGACCGGTGGGCTGGGTGAGTGGAATGTTTGTTGGATAGCTGACCGGCCGGCTCACAGCAGACAATTTTTTTACCATTCAACCGGCTGCCTGTAGACTGCCGCTTGAGGTCTCAGATCACCTCATAGTAGGGGCGGCCTGGTCATCAACAGCAGAGCTTCACTTTACAATCCACAAACTATTTAGTAGTTTTCAGTCGCAAACAAATAAAAAAAAGGAAGCCGCAGCGAGATAAAAAATACCCTTTATACTTTTCATATTTTATAGTCGACAATCTGCTGCTCCCACAGCAAATAAAAGCAGATCATCTAATCTGGCGTGATGGATAGCGCACTGCATTATCTCGAAATTCGCAACAAGGTAACAATGAATTTTCTATATTCTGGGCTGTCTTGCTGAAGTGAACATATACAACGTTCGCCGTCATGTGATTTACTCCGCGCATTCCCTCCACTTTTTTGCTTGTTTATTTGCAGATACTTTTGCCGCTATAGTTATGGGCTGATATATATCGCCTTCACAGGTATGTCCTTCACGTGCCTCCGCACCTACCCTCATGACTAATAATGATTAGTCACACTCAAGTGGCTGATATAAATTGCTGAAGGTCAGTGATAAATCCCTCAGCTTAAATCTTTATGATGTCTGGACTGACATTCAAGAGTAATTTAAAAGACAAAGGGGATCGGCATTGGAGCTCGCTACAGAACAAGTGGCCATAAATCACCGCTTACTGAAGCCTACAGATGTAGCCATTATTCTCAAATGTCTGGAGATGTTCCTGGAGGCCCGTCATAATTATTAAGGTAAACACTGTCAAGATTTTGTTACTGCAAAGGAAAGATTTCGAAATTCAAATTTCCTTAGACTGAAAGTATTGGGAGGGAATTTATTTAGTCATTTGTGCCACTTGGTTGTGTGTTATGGCGCACATCACATTTGTGCAAAAACTTGCAACCTCTAGCTTTTCTTGCACACTGTGGCATAAGAGGGGTGGAGCTTGGCAGATATGTGGGACTTCCCTCAGCCTATCAGATTTATCGTAATTTATGCCAAAAATTGGTGTAAATTGAGCTTGGATACAAGATGTGATACGGGTGGCCATGGAGGCTCTAGTACCCTGTTAGGCCACCTCCAGCTTGTATTCAAGATGTGATACAGGCAGACATAGAAGCTCTAGTACACTGTAGTACCGCCTCTAGCTTGGATACAAGATTTGATATGGGTGGCCATGAAGGCTCTAGTACCCTGTTGTACCGCCTCTAGCTTGGATACAAGATTTGATATGGGTGGCCATGGAGGCTCTAGTTCCCTGTTGCACCACCTCTAGCTTGGATACAAGATGTGATACAGGGGGCATGGAGGCTCTAGCATGCTGCTGTACCACCTCTAGCTTGAATACATGATGTGACACAGGGGGGCATGGAGGCTCTAGTACCCTGTTGTACTGCCTCCGGCTTGGATACAAGATGTGATATGAGGGGCATGGAGGCTCTAGTATTCTGTTGTACCACGTCTAGTTTGGATACAAGATGTGATACGAGGGGCATGCTGGCTCTAATACCCTGTTGTACTGCCTCTAGCTTGGAAACAAGATGTGCTATGTGCAGGCATGGTGGCTCAAGTACCATGTTGTATCACCTTTAGCTTGGATACAAGATGTTATACGAGCAGGCGTGCTGGCTCTAATACTCTCTTGTACCACCTCTAGCCTAAATGCAAGATGTGATACGGGCGGACATGGAGGATCTAGTACCCTGTTGTAATGCCTCTTGCCTGGCTACAAGATGTGATACGCGCAGGCATGGTAGCTCTAGTACCATGTTGTATCGCCTATAGCTTGCATACAAGATGTGATACGGGCTGGCATGGAGGTATACAGCATACCACTCTACTCTCTGCTGGTGGTCTGTAGGGGGCATCCTGAGCTCGGTCACCTTGTGTACCCCCATCCACTGGTCCCAACATCTCCTAACAGTCTGGTCAGATGCTCTTCTTTACTGGTGGTCTGTCGGGGTGTCCTGAGCCCGGTCACCTTGTGTCCCCTCACACATCCACTGGTCCCAACATCACTTAACAGTCTGTTCAGACGCTCCTCTCTACTGGTGGTCTGTAGGAGGCGTACTGAGCCCGGTCATCTTGTGTGCCCCCATCCATTGGTCCCAACACCTCCTAACAGTCTGGTCAGATGCTCCCCTCTACTGGTGGTCTGTAGGGGGCGTCCTGAGCCTGGTCATCTTGTGTGCCCCCATCCACTGGTCTTAATATCTCCTAACAGTCTGTTCAACCACTCCTCTTTACTGGTGGTCTGTTGGGGCATCATGAGCCTGTCACCTTGTGTGCCCTCACACATCCACTGATTTTTTAACAATGAGTGTATATGGCAATTATATAAGAAAAATAAGGCTGAAGCCTATATTTGTTTTTAACCCTTCATTGTCTTTAAAAACAAAAGTCATCCAACAAAGATGCCCAAAGCCTTTATGCTGCCGGAGGCTAAGTCTGAAATGGTGCCCCCACTCCCCGGCAAAAAAACACCCGTTTTACAATACACATGATTCCCAACAGATGTTCAAATCCTTGAGACTTGTCTGAAGTGACAGAGTAATAGTAATCGCAGTATTGGCCCGACAATAAGTGCCTCCTTAATGACACCAGTAGTAATAATGACCCAATTTGTGGTCCAGTAGTCACAGTGACTTCGTTAGTGGCCCCACTAATAATGGTGACCATCATAGTGGCCCGAGTACCCAATATTGATAGTGTCTCCCCAGTATTAATAGTGTCCACACATTGTGGCCCCAGTGGTAATAGTGTCTCCTCTTAGTGCTGCCAGTAGTAATTGTGGCCCCAGTATTAATAGAGACCCCCGTACTGGCAGTGCACTTACTCTATCCACTGCCACACTGTACTCAGTCTGTGACCCTTGAGCTCTCCCATCAGTGTAAGCATTTCTGCATAAGTACACTGCTTGTGGGGTTGCAGCCCAGTCGGCTCACAGCTGGCAATTATTTTTTAGATTGTTGGTAAAAGTTAAATACTAAGCAGGTGGCAACCCTGACGGCCCCTCTGAGGTCCTGCAGACTGCCGCCTGAGGCAACAGGCTCAGATCACTTCATGGAAGGGGCGACTACAGTAGCTACAGAAGAGATGACCATACATCACAATTTACTAAAACCTCCAGATGTAGTTATCATTTCTACAGCTGTTCTTGACGTTCTGTCAGATAAAAGTTGGCAAGATTTTGCTGCAAAGAAAAATATAAAACACATTTTCTTTCAGGTCTGAACATTTTGCATGGAAATTTGAGCCTTTTTTTTTAACAAATTCTGCTTAAAAGAGAGCTGTGTTATGAGGCACGCTGCTCGTGATGCTTCTGACACATTTTACATCCCCAGGCACTTCATTAAAATGGTGTTTGAAACTACGGTCTTAGTAAATATGTTCAATTGTGTGGAAATTTGCTACTTCTCTAAAAGAAATTCTGGTTAAAATTACCAAAACATTGTTACATACGCCGATACATGAAATGGGAATTGTTAAAGGGGTTGTCCCGCGGCAGCAAGTGGGGTTATACACTTCTGTATGGCCATATTAATGCACTTTGTAATGTACATTGTGCATTAATTATGAGCCATACAGAAGTTATTCACTTACCTGTTCCGTTGCTAGCGTCCTCGTTTCCATGGAGCCGACTAATTTTCGCCGTCTAATGGCCAAATAAGCCGCGCTTGCGCAGTCCGGGTCTTCTTCTTTTCTGAATGGGGCTCCGTGTAGCTCCGTGTAGCTCCGCCCCGTCACGTGCCGATTCCAGCCAATCAGGAGGCTGGAATCGGCAATGGACCGCACAGAAGCCATGCGGTCCACCGAGGGAGAGGATCCCGGCGGCCATCTTCAGCAGGTAAGTAAGAAGTCACCGGAGCGCGGGGATTCAGGTAAGCACTCTCCGGTGTTCTTTTTTAACCCCTGCATCGGGGTTGTCTCGCGCCGAACCCCCCGTTGAAAAAAAAAAAAACCCGTTTCGGTGCGGGACAACCCCTTTAAGTTATGGAAAGTGAATATTAATACGGAGAGACGAGTTTGCAGTTTGGCGCAGGTTTACTGTCCAACAAGCAACTTTTTGTTTTAAAAAGTCTGCTTAAAATGTCTACTTTCTCCACTGTCCGTATATTTCCAATTGTGCTTTGGAAATGCAGAACAATTACATAAGAAGTACAAAGCTGGTTTACAGGTCTAGATTTCAGACTCCATTGCTTTAAAAACAAAGTGGACCGACATGGGAGCCAGCTACAGAACGGACCTTTACTCAATGGGCCAGCACTCCGCCCTCTGTGCGCTAGAACTTTTACCTTCGGTGTCTGGATCTGCTATGGCCTGTGATCGCTATTAGAAGAGATAAGATTTTATAGTACAGAAGTACTGCAGTGGATTATTATTGTGATCATAGGATTGCAGGTTCAAGTCACTACAGGGACATAAAAAATGAAAAAGAAATAAGAACAATAAAAAAAAACTTTTTTTTGTGCACGTTTCTCTCTGTGTTTAAAACATTTTTTAAACGCACTTTTAGGGCTCAGACAGATGAGCTTTTTTTCCCTGCATCTATAGATGCGAAAAAGCCCAACTCTATTAGAACCAATGC
This sequence comes from Eleutherodactylus coqui, assembly GCF_035609145.1. Taxonomy (NCBI): domain Eukaryota; kingdom Metazoa; phylum Chordata; class Amphibia; order Anura; family Eleutherodactylidae; genus Eleutherodactylus; species Eleutherodactylus coqui. The sequence continues at coordinate 167,335,431 of NC_089845.1, forward strand.
TTTCCAATGAAAGCATTTGCCAAATTAGCTCCTGCAAAAAATAAGACAGTGTTTTGCGATTCGCACAAAAATGCAGTTTTCGTGCGAATCGATGCAACTTTTACAGTAGGAAATCCTGCTGTCAAAGCCCTTAAATAAACCCCAGATGCTGGGAAAAAAATACATTACCTAGAAGCAGTGTCCAGCTCCAGCATGTGTTCTCCCCGGGTCCCCGACACTCTTCTTCATCATGTTCTTCTGGCCGAGAATTGAAAAAGCCCTGCCTCCTGGAAGCGCTGCCTCTGATTGGCTGAGCACTTTGACCAATCACAGCTGAATTGTGGAAAAGCGGAAAACCTAACATGTAATTTTTAATATCTAATTTTGGCTTTAATGTAATCACACCAACCCCCAGAAAAAAATGATCATGTCTTTTATGCTGCATGATTAACAATGTAAAAAAATGGTGGAATTGATATGTTTTTTCTTCTTTTCTTCCAAAATATGTAAAAAAAATTATGCAATACATTATATGTACCCCAAAAATGGTAACAAAACTACAGATCGCCACGCAAACAGACCCACACGGCTATGTTGATGGGAAAATAAAAAAGTTATGGCTTTTAAAATATGGAGATGAAAAATCCCCAAAAATCGTTGCATCCTAAGGTCTGAAATAGGTGGCATCACTAAGGGGTTAAGAGCATCACCCTCTTAGGGGCAAATGCAGAATTCATAAAGGAGGGGGTTCAAATATTATGGAGCCAATGGTGGAGATGGCAAAGAACCTATGATTATACTCACTTTGTCAAATGTCTACATACCCCTCATTTTTGCATATGGCATGGTGGTTCTAGTGGTTTTTCAGTGGTTTGGTACCTAGGTTGGTGAGGGGGTTAATGGTGGTATCCATCATCTGTGAGGGTCTACAGTGGGTAATGTTGGATTCTCAAAGAATCAAACCCTTGAGGTCTTCTAAGTGCGTGAACTTGGATGATAAAAGCACATAGTTAATTCTTGAAAGTGCACTTTAATGTTTGCTCTAGTTAATTCAAATTCTAATTAAATGACATTCTTTATGCGCAATCATAATAACGGGAGGGAGAAGAGTCAGCTGACACTTCAAGGTGACATTCTGCGCAATTGTCTAGTTAAAGGTAGAAATATTATAATGTCTATTAATTGTATTCCCCGTTATTATATGACACGGAGCGGCCAGCAGCATCAGGAGTTACAGAACAAGTTTATGAGCCATTATATAGGAGCCTACAGAATAGAAATGTAACTTCCAGTTGTCCAATACCGTAGACCAACAATGTACACGGGCATTTACACTGAACGGCCACTTTATTAGAGACCCCCATCTAGTATTGCGCTGTACAGGAAGTGGGCCATGGAAAATAACCATGACATCATGCTCATATGAAAGCTGTCTAAAAGAAAATCTGTCTTTGTTGCCCATAGCAACCAATCATAGCACTATGGACAACAAAGTCAGATTTTCTCTTAAAATCTTAAAACTTTCCTCAGTATGCTTTGCTCCATCGGCCTAAAGGACACTGCTCTCTCCTGGTTCTCCTTCTACCTCTCTGACCGCTCTTTCAGTGTCTCCTTTGCTGGCTCTACCTCCCTTCCTCTTCCCCTTGCTATTGGGGTCCCACAGGGCCCGATCCTCGGCTCTCTCTTTTTCTCTATCTACACAGCCCCTATTAGACAGACCATCAGGAGATTTGGCCTCCAGTACCCTCTGTATGCTGATGACACCCAGCTATACACCTCTGCCCGTGACATCTCTGCACCTTTCCTCCAAAACATCACTAACTGTCTGTCCACTGTCTCTAGCACCATGTCCTCTCTAAAACTGACCTACTGGTGTTTCCACCCTCCACTAACCGGCCTCATCCTGACATCTCCATCTCAGTGTGTGGCACCATAACTCACAGAAAACATGCCCGCTGCCTTGGGGTCATATTTGACTCTGATCTATCATTTCCCCCTACATCCAATCTCTGGCCCGAACATGTCAGCTGCACCTCAAGAACATCGCAAGAATCCGCTCTTTTCTCACCATAGACACGTTAAAAACGCTTATTATTGCCCTCATCCACTCACGACTCGATTATTGCAACTCGTTGCTGATCGGCCTCCCCTGCACCAGACTCTACCCTCTCCAATCCATCCTGATTGCGGCAGCCAGGCTCATCTTCCTGTCCAGCCGCTACTCGGACGCCTCTGCCCTGTGCCGGTCACTGCACTGGCTGCCCGTTAAATACAGAATTCAATTTAAGCTCACTACCTTCATCCACAAAGCCCTCCACAGTGCAGCGCCCCCTATATCGCCTCCCTCATCTCAATCCATCACCCAGCCCGGGCTCTCCGCTCTGCTAACGAAACCAGACTGAGCGCCCCTTTAATTCGAACTTCTCATTCCCGCCTCCAAGACTTCTCTAGAGCAGCACCAGTCATCTGGAATGCACTACCAAAGGCTACCCGAGCAATCCAGGACTCGCAGAACTTCAGGCGTGCTCTAAAAACGCACCTCTTCAGGGAGGCATACCGCATTCCCTAAGCAAACCCCTCTGTACTCTGCCTGATAACATGCTCCCTGACCTACTGACTGCAATCCCTGCTTGCCATAATCAACTGCCCCTATCGTCACACGGCTAAATTTCTGACCATTGTCTGTGTATAGCATCCCTCACTCTCCACCTCGCCATACCGTGCACTTCTCCAGCCCCTTTACCTTCTGTATCACCCCATTACTTGTAGTATGTAAGCTCGTTGGAGTAGGACCCGCACACCTATTGTTTCCATCAATTGATTACTATGTAACCGGGGTTCTGTAATGTTTGTACTTTTGTCTTTCTGTATCCCCCGTCTATGTAAGCGCTGCGGGATATGTTGGCGCTATACAAATAAAGATTATTATTATTAAACAGCTTCATAAGAGTGTTGTGCCAGGCTAATTTTTCTTAGCCCACCCTGTCACTCCTTTGTCCTTCAGGACCACAGGACTTCATCATGGCATCCACCCACATGTATCCAAGAACTCAGAACTTTCTCCACCATTACTGCGCCTTCCCCAGCCTGACAGGAAGGGGTCAGCGATTCATGCTGCTTATGCCAAATTCTAACCGCCTATCAGCAACAGAAATCTGGCTCCATCTGACCAGGAGATGTTTTCCCACTGCTCAGTGATACAAGTTTTTTGCTCTTTTGCCCGCTGGATTCTTTCTGGTGTGAATGATTTCTGAATAATGATGAGCAATTAGTGGGACAATAGGTTTGTGTCAAAATTTGGCTAATTTTACAAAAATCATCGTGATTCGGGATGTCCAATTCTGATTCCCATTAAAGTCAATGGGAATTAAAATCAGTTTCACCATTTTGCCCTCTAGAAGGTCCCTAATGCAACCATGGCCCCCCAAAATGCATGAGAATGCAGCAACACATCAGGGAAACGCTGTGCTCCACCCAAACATTGGTCAAAACACTGTACAGCGATCAATATAGGGTTCAATCACAGCACACGGGTGTCACTGAAAACAAGAGATTGCACCAAGGAAGACAGCAGGTGTGCAGCTTGTTTTACAAGCATTGTCCACAGGTTTTACCAGATGAAGACAACACTCAAGCACGGATCTTCTCCAAGGAAAGGCTTGTAGATCTGCAGATGTTTCTTGTACTTTAGAAAAATTTGGTAGAGGTTTTGGGAGAAAGAGGAGGAAACATGGTGGGAGCAGGAGAAGGAGCGCAGCACCACCAGTAGTGTGGTCTCTAATATAAATCTATGGCCTGTAGTGCGTGAGTAAAAATTGCTAGTGTGAAGACCGGTCAGTTTCTTTATTTCTGCCCTTCATGTGAAGTAGTATTTCTACTGTGCTTGATTATACTCCAGTAACATGTTTGCATTTGATCATGGCAGTCACCATGTAAACTATCTCCACCAAAGATATGTAATAATAAACAATAGATAGATGGATAGATAGATAGATAGATAGATAGATAGATAGATAGATAGATAGATAGATAGATAGATAGATAGATAGATAGATAGATAGATAGATAGATAGATAGATAGATAGAAGATAGATAGATATGAGATAGATAGATAGATAGATAGATAGATAGATAGATAGATAGGAGATGACAGATATGGGATGGATGGATGGATAGATAGATAGGAGATAGATAGATAGATAGGAGATGACAGATATGGGATGGATGGATGGATAGATAGATAGGAGATAGATAGATAGATAGATAGGAGATAGATAGATAGATAGATAGGAGATAGATAGATAGATAGATAGATAGGAGATAGATAGATAGATAGATAGATAGGAGATAGATATGAGATAGCTAGATAGATATGAGATAGATAGGAGATGGATAGATAGATGGATAGATAGATAGATAGATAGATAGATAGATAGGAGATAGATATGAGATAGATAGATAGATAGATAGATAGATATGAGATAGATAGATAGATAGATAGATAGATAGATAGGAGATGGATAGATAGATAGATATGAAATAGATAGATATGAGATAGATAGATAGATAGATAGATAGATAGATAGATATGAGATAGAGGAGATAGATAGATATGAGATAGATAGATAGATAGATAGATAGATATGAGATAGATAGATATGAGATAGATAGATAGATAGATAGATAGATATGAGATAGATAGATAGTAGAGATGAGCGAGCGTACTCGTCCGAGCTTGATACTCGTTCGAGTATTAGTGTGTTCGAGATGCTCGTTACTCGTGACGAGTACCACGCGATGTTCAAGTTACTTTCACTTTCATCTCTGAGACGTTAGTGCGCTTTTCTGGCCAATAGAAAGACAGGGAAGGCATTACAACTTCCTCCTGCGACGTTCAAGCCCTATACCACCCCCCTGCAGTGAGTGGCTGGCGAGATCAGGTGTCACCCGAGTATTTAAATCATGGTAACCATACCCCAAGGAATGATGGGGTGCTGGCGGAGCCCCCCTCTGGCTAGCTGCGTAGTTACCACTCTGAACATCGACAGCAACCTCTAAAGAGTTAGTGTAACGTTCGTGCGGTACAAAAGCACCACGCCCAGCATGGGCGCAGGGTGACGTTCACACTTAATGCAGTAGTAGTACACCATGCAATGCAGGACAGTGAGCATCACTCCAGGAAGATGGAAAACCTGTCCATTACCTAACAGGGAGGGGATGTGTCCCCGCCTGCAAGCAGAGTCCAAAAGGAGCTACAATGTCCCATACTGACTAGTTGCTCAGGTGACATCCCCATTGTCAGGTCTACACCTGGTGACATCCCTCCACCAGACCTCGCTGTCAGCTCTACACCTGGTGACATCCCACGGCCAGACCCTGACGTCAGCTCTACCCCTGGTGACATCCCCCACCAGCTCCCATTGTAAGCTCTATACCTGTTGACATCCCCACCACTAGACCCCATTGTCAGATCTACACCAGGTGACATCCCACCACCAGACCTTGTTGTCAGCTCTACACCTGGTGACATCCTCCCACCAGACCTCGCTGTCAGCTCTACACCTGGTGACGTCCTCCCACCAGACCTTGTTGTTAGTTCTACACCTGGTGATATCCCCTCACCAGAGCCTGTTGTCAGCTCTACACCTGGTGACATCCCACCACCAGACCCCATTGTCAGCTCTACACCCGGAGACATCCCACTGCCAGACCTTGTTGTCAGCTCTACACCTGGTGACATCCTCCCACAAGCCCTCATTGTTAGCTCTACACCTGGTGACATCCTCCCACCAGCCCTCATTGTTAGCTCAACACTTGGTGATATCCCCTCACCAGTCCGTGTTGTCAGCTCTACACCTGGCGACATCCCATTGCCAGACCCTGTTGTTAGCTCTACACCTGGTGACAACCCCCACCAGACCTCGTTGTCAGCTCTACACCTGGTGGCATCCCACCACCAGACCCCGTTGTTGGCTCTACACCTGGTGACATCCCCCCACCAGACCCTGTTGCTGGTTCTACACCTGGTGACATCCCTCCACCAGAACCCGTTGTCAGCTCTACACCTGGGGTCATCTGATGGTTTCTGTACTGGGATCTCCTGTGTGATCCTCTCCTTTATACCTAACTAGCTGATATACCCGTCTTTGCCCAAGTTATTTTCGTACAGATGTTTATTAGAGAAGAGCGAATGTACTTGTCCGAGCTTGATACTCGTTCGAGTATTAGCGTGTTCGAGATGCTCGTTACTCGAGGAGAGCACCACGCGATGTTCGAGTTACTTTCACTTTCATCTCTGAGACGTTAGCGTGCTTTTCTGGCCAATAGAAAGACAGGGAAGGCATTACAACTTCCCCCTGCGACGTTCCAGCCCTATACCACCCGCCTGCAGTGAGTGGCTGGCGAGATCAGATGTCACCCGAGTATAAAAATCGGCCCATCCCGCGGCTTGCAACAGATGCGTTCTGACAGAGATCAGGGAAAGTGCTGCTGATGCCGGAGCTGCTATAGGGAGAGTGTTAGGATTGATTTTAGGCTTCAAGAACCCCAACGGTCCTTCTTAGGGCCACATCTGACCGTGTGCAGTACTGTTGAGGCTGCTTTTTGCAGTGTTGCACTTTTTTTTTTTTTTTTGGTATATCAGCCGTGCAGAGCATTGCGTCCAGAGCATTGCGTCCTGCAGTAATTTTACATAGTCCAGGGCCAGTAGTGGTGGTGAGGCAGGGACAGGGAAAGACATATACAGTCTATATAGGCAGTGGGCTTTTCCAAAAAAATTTGGGAAAAAAAATCTATTTGGGCTGCCTGTGACCGTCCTGACTGTACTGCGTCTCTGCTGGGGGTAGTTGTCCTAATTCATACGCAGCCAGCTAAGTGTTACAGCAGGCTTGCGCAAAATTCTTTCCTGGCTCGGCGTTGCCTCTTACATCACCACTGTCATCCTGTCCAGAGTGAAACAGTCTGCAGTAATTTTACATAGTCCACGGCCAGTAGTGGTGGTGAGGCAGGGACAGTGAAAGACATATCTAGTCTATATAGGCAGTGGGCTTTTCCAAAAAAATTTGGGGAAAAAAATCTATTTGGGCTACCTGTGACCGTCCTGACTGTACTGCGTCTCTGCTGGGGGTAGTTGTCCTAATTCATACGCAGCCAGCTAAGTGTTACAGCAGGCTTGCGCAAAATTCTTTCCTGCCTCTGCTGTGCGTTCCGTAAGGGAAGTCAGCCTCCAACCACAGGCCAATAAGCGGCACATTTAATTACAGCATTCTGTTTCTGCACTACTGGTAATACAGCATGCTGAGGGGTAGGGGTAGGCCTAGAGGACGTGGACGCGGGCGAGGACGCGGAGGCCCAAGTCAGGGTGTGGGCACAGGCCGAGCTCCTGATCCAGGTGTATCGCAGCCGACTGTTGCGGGATTAGGAGAGAGGCACGTTTCTGGCGTCCCCACATTCATCCCACAATTAATGGGTCCACGCGGTAGACCTTTATTAGAAAATGAGCAGTGTGAGCAGGTCCTGTCGTGGATGGCAGAAAGTGCATCCAGCAATGTATCGACCACCCAGAATTCTGCGCCGTCCACTGCTGCAACTCTGAGTCCTCTGGCTGCTGCTCCTCCTTCCTCCCAGCCTCCTCACTCCATGAAAATGACACATTCTGAGGAGCAGGCAGACTCCCAGGAACTGTTCCCGGGCCCCTGCCCAGAATGGGCAGCAATGGTTCCAAATCCTCTCCCACTGGAGGAGTTTGTCGTGACCGATGCCCAACCTTTGGAAAGTTCCCGGGGTCCAGGGGATGAGGCTGGGGACTTCCGGCAACTGTCTCAAGAGCTTTCAGTGGGTGAGGAGGACGATGACGATGAGACACAGTTGTCTATCACTCAGGTAGTAGTAATTGGAGTAAGTCCGAGGGAGGAGCGCACAGAGGATTCGGAGGAAGAGCAGCAGGACGATGAGGTGACTGACCCCACCTGGTTTGCTACGCCTACTGAGGACAGGTCTTCAGAGGGGGAGGCAAGTGCAGCAGCAGGGTAGGTTGGAAGAGGCAGTGCGGTGGCCAGGGGTAGAGGCAGGGCCAGAGCGAATAATCCACCAACTGTTTCCCAAAGCGCCCCCTCGCGCCATGCCACCCTGCAGAGGCCGAGGTGCTCAAAGGTCTGGCAGTTTTTCACTGAGAGTACAGACGACCGACGACCAGTGGTGTGCAACCTTTGTCGCGCCAAGATCAGCCGGGGAGCCACCACCACCAGCCTCACCACCACCAGCATGCGCAGACAAATGACAAGACAAGGTGGGACGAAGGCCGTTCACCGCCTCCGGTTTGCACCGCTGCCTCTCCCCCTGTGCCCCAACCTGCCACTGAGATCCAACCCCCCTCTCAGGACACAGGCACTACCGTCTCCTGGCCTGAACCCACACCCTCACCTCCGCTGTCCTCGGCCCCATCCACCAATGTCTCTCAGCGCACTGTCCAGCCGTCGCTAGCGCAAGTGTTGGAGCGCAAGCGGAAGTACGCCGCCACGCACCCGCACGCTCAAGCGTTAAACGTGCACATAGCCAAATTTATCAGCCTGGAGATGCTGCCGTATAGGGTTGTGGAAACGGAGGTTTCAAATGTATGGTGGCGACGGCAGCCCCGTGCTACTCAGTTCCCAGTCGCCACTACTTTTCCCGATGTGCCGTCCCAGCCCTGCACGACCACGTCTCCCGCAACCTTGTATGCGCCCTCACCAACGTGGTTACTGCCAAGGTCCACTTAACAACGGACACGTGGACAAGCACAGGCAGTCAGGGCCACTATATCTCCCTGACGGCACATTGGGTGAATTTAGTGGAGGCTGGGACAGAGTCAGAGCCTGGGACCGCTCACGTCCTACCCACCCCCAGAATTGCGGGCCCCAGCTCGGTGGTGGTATCTGCGGCGGTGTATGCTTCCTCCACTAAACCACCCTCCTCCTCCTCCTCCTCCTCCTCCTACGCAACCTCTGTCTCGCAATCAAGATATGTCAGCAGCAGCACGTCGCCAGCAGTCGGTGTCGCGCGGCACGGCAGCACAGCGGTGGGCAAGCGTCAGCAGGCCGTGCTGAAACTACTCAGCTTAGGAGAGAAGAGGCACACAGCCCACGAACTGCTGCAGGGTCTGACAGAGCAGACCGACCGCTGGCTTGCGCCGCTGAGCCTCCAACCGGGCATGGTCGTGTGTGACAACGGCCGTAACCTGGTGGCGGCTCCGCAGCTCGACAGCCTCACGCACGTGCCATGCCTGGCCCACGTCTTTAATTTGGTGGTTCAGCGCTTTCTGAAAAGCTACCCACGCTTGTCAGACCTGCTCGGAAAGGTGCGCCGGCTCTGTGCACATTTCCGCAAGTCCCACACGGACGCTGCCACCCTGCGCACCCTGCAACATCGGTTTCATCTGCCAGTGCACCGACTGCTGTGCGACGCGCCCACACGGTGGAACTCTACGCTCCACAGGTTGGCCAGGCTCTATGAGCAGCGTAGAGCTATAGTGGAATACCAACTCCAACATGGGATGGGCGGCACAGTGGCAGTCAGCCTCCTCAATTCTTTACAGAAGAGTGGGCCTGGTTGGCAGACATCTGCCAGGTCCTTGGAAACTTTGAGGAGTCTACCCAGATGGTGAGCGGCGATGCTGCAATCATTAGCGTCACCATTCCTCTGCTATGCCTCTTGAGAGGTTCCCTGCAAAGCATAAAGGCAGACGCTTTGCGCTCGGAAACAGAGGCGGGGGAAGACAGTATGTCGCTGGATAGTCAGAGCAACCTTCTGTCTATATCTCAGCGCGTTGAGGAGGAGGAGGAGGAGCATGAGGAGGATGAGGAGGAGGGGGAAGAGACAGCTTGGCCCACTGCTGAGGGTACCCATGCTGCTTGCCTGTCATCCTTTCAGCGTGTATGGGCGGAGGAGGAGGAGGAGGATCCTGAAAGTGATCTTCCTAGTGAGGACAGCCATGTGTTGCGTACAGGTACCCTGGCACACATGGCTGACTTCATGTTAGGATGCCTTTATCGTGACCCTCGCGTTACACGCATTCTGGCCACTACGGATTACTGGGTATACACACTGCTCGACCCACGGTATAAGGAGAACCTTTCCACTCTCATACCCGAAGAGGAAAGGGGTTCGAGAGTAATGCTATACCACAGGACCCTGGTGGACAAACTGATGGTAAAATTTCCATCCGACAGCGCTAGTGGCCGAAGGCGCAGTTCCGAGGGCCAGGTAGCAGGGGAGGCGCGTAGATCAGGCAGCATGTACAGCACAGGCAGGGGAACACTCTCTAAGGCCTTTGACAGCTTTCTGGCTCCCCAGCAAGACTGTGTCACCGCTCCCCAGTCAAGGCTGAGTCGGCGGGAGCACTGTAAAAGGATGGTGAGGGAGTACGTAGCCGATCGCACGACCGTCCTCCGTGACGCCTCTGCCCCCTACAACTACTGGGTGTTGAAGCTGGACACGTGGCCTGAACTCGCACTGTATGCCCTGGAGGTGCTTGCTTGTCCTGCGGCTAGCGTCTTGTCAGAGAGGGTGTTTAGTGCGGCTGGGGGAATCATCACGGATAAGCGTACCCGCCTCTCAACCGACAGTGCCGACAGGCTTACACTCATAAAGATGAACAAAGCCTGGATTTCCCCAGACTTCTCTTCTCCACCAGCGGACAGCAGCGATACCTAAGCAATACGTAGGCTGCACCCGCGGATGGAAGCATCGTTCTCTATCACCATCAAAAACGGGGACCTTTTAGCTTCATCAATCTGTGTATAATATTCCTCCTCCTCCTCCTGCTCCTCCTCCTGAAACCTGACGTAATCACGCCGAACGGGCAATTTTTCTTAGGCCCACAAGGCTCACTCATATAATTTTTGTAAACAATTTTTATACGTTTCAATGCTCATTAAAGCGTTGAAACTTTCACCTGAACCAATTTTTATTTTAACTGGGCTGCCTCCAGGCCTAGTTACAAATTAAGCCACATTAACCAAAGCGATTAATGGGTTTCACCTGCCCTCTTGGTTGGGCATGGGCAATTTTTCTGAGGTACATTAGTACTGTTGGTACACCAATTTTTTTGGGCCCTCGCCTACAGTGTAATCCAATTAATTTTTTGCCCACCTGCATTAAAGCTGACGTTACATCAGCTGTGCTGGGCACTGCAATGGGATATATTTATGTACCACCAGTGGCTTCCTGGCACCCACCCATGCTGTCGGTCCACACGGAGTTGTAACTGCACGTGTCCACTACTAAAGAACCCCCGTCTGACTGGGGCATGCAGTGTGGGCCGAAGCCCACCTGAATTAAACATGACATTACCTCAGCTGTGATGGGCAATGCTATGGGATATATTTATGTGCCGCCGGTGGCTTCCTGGCACCCACCCATGCTGTCGGTCCACAGGGACTTCACAATAGGGAGTTGTACCTGCCTGTGTCTATGAATTAAAAACCCCGGTCAGGTTGGGGCATGCAGTGTGGGCCGAAGCCCACCTGCATTTAATCTGACGTTAGCTCTGCTGTCCAGGGCACTGCAATGGGATACATTTATGTACAGCCGGTGGGTTCCAGGGAGCCACCCATGCTGTGGGTGCACACGGAATTCCCATTGCGGAGTTGTACCTGCCTGTGACTATTTATAAAAAAACGCGGTCTGACTGGGGCATGCAGACACCTTGACAGAATGAATAGTGTGTGGCACATAGGTTCCCCATTGCTATGCCCACGTGTGCAGCTCCTGATGGCGGTGGCACAGGATTATATTTCTCATTGCTTCTGTACAGCATTGTGGGCTATCACCCCGCCCGTTTTAAAGAGGGTCGCTGCCTAGCCGTGCCAACCCTCTGCAGTGTGTGCCTGCGGTTCCTCCTCATGGCAGACGCACTTATAAATAGACATGAGGCTGGTGTGGCATGAGGGCAGCTGAAGGCTGCGCAGGGACACTTTGGTGTGTGCTGTGGACACTGGGTCGTGCGGGGGGGTTGGGCAGCATGTAACCCAGGAGAAGTGGCAGCGGAGTGTCATGCAGGCAGTGATTGTGCTTTGTTGGAGGTAGTGTGGTGCTTAGCTAAGGTATGCATTGCTAATGAGGGCTTTTCAGAAGTAAAAATTGTTGAGAGGGGGGGTGGCCCACTCTTGCCGCTATTGTGGCTTAATAGTGGGACCTGGGAACTTGAGATGCAGCCCAACATGTAGCCCCTCGTCTGCCCTATCCGTTGCTGTGTCGTTCCCATCACTTTCTTGAATTGCCCAGATTTTCACAAATGGAAACCTTAGCGAACATCGGCGATATACAAAAATGCTTGAGTCGCCCATTGACTTCAATGGGGTTCGTTACTCGAAACGAACCCTCGAGCATCGCGAATAGTTCGTCTCGAGTAACGAGCACCCGAGCATTTTGGTGCTCGCTCATCTCTAATAGATAGATAGATAGATAGATGGATAGATAGATACCGTGTTTCCCTAAAAATAAGACAGTGTCATATTAATTTTTGTTCAAAAAGGTTTAACTTTTTTACATGAATAGCTGCCTGGACGCTATTTAAATTGACTTTTTTTTGAATTAACTGTTAACAGGGCTTAATTTTGGAGTAGGGCTTATATTTCAAGCATCCTCAAACAGCCTGAAAAATCATTTTGCATCCTCAAAAATTCTGGAAAATCATGCTATGACTTATTTTCAGGGTATGTCCTATTTTCAGGGAAACAGGGTAGATAGATGGATAGATAGATAGATCATAGATAGAGATGAGCGAGCACACTCGTTCGAGCATTAGGGTACTCAAGATGCTTGTTACTTGAGACGAACACCATGCGGTACTCGAGTCAATTGCATTTCCTTCCCCGCATGTTTAGCGCCATTTTCTAGCCAATAGACATGCGGGGAAGGCATTACCACTTCCTGTTGTGACGTGCCAGCCCTCCCCCCCCCCCAGTAGTGAGTGGCTGGGCCAATCAGGTGACCGCCGAGTACTTAAACTGGTCCCGCCCGCAGCTTGAGGTTAGGGAAAGTGCTGCTGCTGATATAGGGAAAGTGTTAGCGTAGGATCCTGTCTTCAAGAACCCCAACGGTCCTTCTTAGGGCTGCTCCTCATCGTGTGCATTACTGTTGTGGCTGGCTGGGAGCAGTAGTGAACCATTTTTTTTTTAAGCATCTCGGGCTGTGGAGGCCATTTCAGCTATACTGTTCTGTGTGTGCAGTGTATAAAGCAGAGTTTAGGGACAGGGCTGCCTATAAAGGGAAAGTTTTACAGTCCTCCTGATCCTCCGTGCAAGAACCCAACGCTCCTTCTCAGGTCTACATCTGACCGTGTGCATTACAGTTGTGGCTGGCTGGGAGCAGTAGTGCACCAATTTTTGTATTACGCATCTAGGCCTGTTCCCAGCCTTTCAGTAATAGCGTTCTCAGCCTGCAGTGCCGTACAACCAGCTCTCACCGTGAAACTGCATTTTATCATTTTCTAGCCTACTGCAAACGACTTCAGTTATTCTGTGTCTGCAGTGCATTAGACAGCGGTCTCACCGCTAAACAGTACTGTAATATTTCCTGGGCCACTGCAAAGTATTTCAGCTCTGCCGCTGTGCAGAGCATCTCACAATACTATTTCCGTTGGTGGGGTTGAGATCGCCACAGTTACCAGCACTATCCACTGGCTTTAGAGTCTTCTCCCACTCCATACAGTCTCTATTATCTACAAGTCTCTGCGAGCAGTAAATTACCCCTAGGTATCAGCGCAAGACAGCGGGTTAATTTTTTCAAGTCACAGCATAGAGCCTCCGCTATCTACAAGTCTCTGTGTGCGGTGAATTAAGCTACAGTTGTCAGTGCTGTACAGTGGGGTAATTTATTTGGACCCTGCTCTATTCTTAATCCGCCATGATGAGGAGTAGTGGTAAGGGACGAGGACGCAGACGTCCAAGTGAGGGTGTGGGCACAGGTCGAGTTCCTGGGCATGGTGAATCACAGCCGGCTGCTGCGGGATTAGGAGAGAGGCACGTTTCTGGGGTCCCCCGCTTCATATCACAATTTACGGGTCCGCGTGGTAGACCTTTATTACAAACAGCAGTGCGAGCAGGTCCTGTTGTGGATGGCAGAAAATGCATCCAGCAATGTATCGACCACCCAGCCTTCTACGCAGTCCACTACTCCCGGC